>NC_081412.1:208789055-209474412 GCF_030272615.1 Cryptomeria japonica | reverse complement strand
CATTTATGACAACAATTAATGCACCAAAGTACAAGGAGGTTTTGTGGTACTCACCGGCTCTCCTGCATCTGTTGGCCTCTGATATCGGAGAACGCGATCGAATTTGTGCACCAATACCATCATTGTTGAATTCTCTTTGCTCTTTGTACACTCTAATCTCTTAGGTGTGTGGATGACAATGAGGATGTTTTCCCTCATAGTCTATCTTATATACTACCCTAGCCCTAGTCTCCCGAGTCAGTCTTCTTTATCCCATGACTTTGTCACTCTATCCTATCTTGTCAGTCTTTTCTAGCCTTTCTTTCTTATCAAGAGATTGTCTATGATCTTTCCAGACATTTTCATCCAATCTCTCAAGGGGGCATATCATTCCCATCTTGGGGCAACCAACTTTGTATCAGTTCATCTTATCTTCTTTGAGCCAACATGACAAGCTGCATTGTCTCAAAGAGGGGCAAAATGTAGACACCTAAAATTTTCTTGTCTAATTAAATAAATATCTTTATTTATTTAATTATTATAGCCTAATTCTTCTATTAATTAAATAAATCTTAATTTATTTAATTTATTTATTTATCCTCTTCTAGCCTTATTTCTCATTTAAATAAATTTATTTATTTATTTAAATTATCCTTTCCTAAATTAAATAAATACTTTTATTTATTTAATTGATCTAACTTCTTCTATTAATTAAATGAATCTTTATTTATTTAATTAATTCATTAGCCTTTTCCACCCATGACACATGTCATTCATCTCTTAATTCCTACACTACCTACCCTCTCATTATTCTTATTTCTTCTACCTACCCTATAATCCTAGCCGACCATTTATATTTTACACCTCTCAATCTTATCCCTCCATTTTTTATAGTGTCTTATATATAAGGAGACACTTCCTTCATTATCAACCCCTGACGACTCTAGCATTTGAACTTTCATATGCGATCAAGCCTACTTTCAACCACATTTCCATTATTTGTTGAGCTCATGTGCACACAAAATCTGAGAGAAAATATATCAAGCAAGATCAACGGAGATAAGAAGAATGGAGATCCAAACCCTATTGGACATGTGATGGTATAATCTTTGTGATTTCATTTGATTTGCATTGTTTTAGGTAATCTTCATATGTTATGGTGGATCTTTGTTGTTGTTAGGATAAGGTTTTATGGTTGAATTCATTTAGTCTTTCAATATTGTTGTTTCCACTTTCACCATATACACTAGTTACCCCGATAGTATCAAAAAATTCAACACTAACAAAACATCATAGCAAAGAAATAGAAAGTCAAAAGAATATGGGTTTGATGATCAAGACATTGTTCCTAAGCCTATTTATACTGAGATCTTAAAGTAAAAATATTTGGTAGAGATAATTAATCTGGAAAGTGTTGTTATCAGTGAAGAAGTTCAAGACCCTGAGAATCAAAACAATTTAAAGACTCCGAGGTATGTGAGATTGAATCATTTAGAGAATTAGATTATTGGTGATAAAAGTAAAGGTGTGATGACTAGAAGAAGACTTGCTGCTAAAGAGATATGTTTGGTTTCAAAGATTGAACATAAAGATGTTGCTGAAGCATGTAAAGATGAGAATTGGATAAAAGTAATGGAATAAGAGTTGAATCGGATTAAGAAGAATAACACATGGGATCTCATTCTAAGACCTCAGCAAAAGAATGCTATTGGTAGTAAATGGGTATTCTAGAATAAAATGAATGAAGCCAGTGAAGTTGTGAGAAATAAAGCAAGATTGCTATGTAAAGGATACTCTCAGATGGAAGGTATTGAATATGAGGAAACTTTTGCTCATGTAGCTCAAATTGAAGTTGTTAGATTGTTGCTTTCATGTGCTGCTTACAAGAATTTCAAGGTGTACCAGGTAGATGTCAAGTTAACCTTTTTGAATGGAGATTTGGAATAGGAAGTCTGCATTGAGCAAACAGATGAATTTTTATTATGAGATGAAGCAAATATGGTATGGAAAGTGAAGAAAGAATTGTATGGACTCAAGCAAACCACTAGAGCTTGGTATGCTAAACTAGACAAGTACTTGATGAAATTGGGATTTTGTAAAGGTACTACTGATAGTAACTTATACTTTAAGGTCAATAAAGATAACATTTTGATTGTTGAAGTATTTGTGGATGACATTATTTTTGGTGGTGATGATGATTTAAGTATGAAGTTTGTTGATGATATGCAAAAGGAGTTTAAGACATCTATGATAGGTGAGATGAAATTCATCTTAGGATTGCAGATTACTCAGAATGGTAAAGGTATTTTCATTTCTCAATCAAAGTATGTGAAGGAATTGGTCAAAAAGTTTGGGTTAGATGATTTTAAGCGTATTGCAACTCCTATGATGACTGGATGCAAGTTGTCTAAGAATGATGAATCTCAAAAAGTTAATTAGACTTTGTGTCAATCTATGGTTGGTGGATTATCATACTTAACTCAGCCTAGACCATATATTATGCATGTTATTTGTGTTTGTGATAGATTTCAGGTTGATACTAAAGAGACACATGTTACAGTTGTGAAGAGGATTTTCAGATACCTGAAGGGGATTGTTGACTATGGCTTATGATATTCGAACAATGATGATTTCATGTTCTGTACCTATACTGATGCTAATTGGGTAGGTGATGTAGATGACTGAAAGAGCACTACTTGTAGAGATTTATTTTTGGTGAAGAATTTGGTTTCATGGGCAAGTAAGAAACAAGATGTTATATCTCTATCTACTACGGAAGCTGAATACATTCTTGTCGCTAGCAACTGTAGTCGGATAGTTTGGATGAAGTAAATGTTGAAAGCTATTAGAGTTATGTATGATGAGCCTACAATTATTTATTGTGACAATTCAAGTGTTGTTAATATTTACAATAATCTAGTACTGCATTCTAAAACAAAGCATATATCTATTAATTATCACTTCTTGAGTGAGAAGGTCAGAGATGAGGAAGTAAAACTGGAGTATGTATCTACAAAGGATCAAATTGAAAATATTTTCACTAAGCCTTTACCTGTAGACATATTTGTTTATTTGAGAGACAAGTTAGGGGTCTTTGCCCCTCCTGATGAGAACTAGGTGCATTGAGATACATAAATCTGGTGGACTTCACAGTCTTATCTTCTTATCGAGATTGATGACTTGGTGTTGCTAGTCAATTGGAGTAGTCAGTTGTAAGTTTATCCTAAGGGGCAGAGAATGTCTTTCTTAGATGGAGAGAAGCATGATCTGTATTTTGTTTCTGGCATTGTTGTTAAAGAGGGACAAAAGCATGTAAAAAATTGCCTTATCTTTGGAGCTTTGTGTGCATGATCTTAGGGGGAGTTTATTGATGGTGATTTATTCATTTGCATTGATTTTTTTCCACATCCAAATGTTGCCATCAATTCCAAAGCAAGAGATTGTTGGATATTGTTGCTGCTAGGATATGTTGTTATCATTGATATCAACATATTCATATGTTTTGGTGTTGCACAAATTATTTTAGTGAGTTGATCTGGTAGTTTTATCTATTTTCTATGCTAAATAAATTAGGGATACTTAATTCTTTATTGATTCAATTATGTTATGTGATGATTTCATCAAGTTGAGGATTCCAAAATGGGGATTGGTTTTCAATGTTTAGAGTTTAGTGTTGTAATGTTTTGGTGTTTTATTAGTTGTGCTCTGATATGATCTAATCTTTGGTTGCGTATTTAGGAGAGTGCTTGGGATGTTTGTGTGTATATTCATTTCAAATGGTTCATGATTTGATGCTCTGCATGATATCTTTCTTGTCTCATTTGTTGTTGATAAGTGTTCTTGAGTGTTAGCATGTTGATTGATGAAGTTGTCAATAAGTGGTATTGGTGCAGCTATTGTAGATGGTTATAACATACTCGTTGGTGTTCCCTAATAATTTTCTATTTGTTTTGGTGGTGTACAGTCATCATTGTGTGTGTTCCTGAAGATCTTTTGGGTCTCATGATATTCTTCGTGTTATGTAGTATTTTTGGTGGTATAACATGTTGCACTTGATCTTGGTCAAAGTTATGGCAGTGTTGTGTGTTTAGAGAGTTGATTTAGGTACATTCTATGTTTTCTATGTAACTTTATTGGTGTGATGGTTAATTTATGTATCATATGATGTAATTTTGTAATTAGATGTTGAGGGTGTGGCCGACCTTGTAGTCAAGGTTGATGATTTGTATAAATAGGTGTTATATTTGTGGCTCAATGAGGTATGGGTGTTGAGTCTGTATTATCAAGGAATGGTGTATGTGTGAATAAGTGAATTCATCTTTCAGTGTGGTGTATTGAGCAGAGATTGTTGCAAGGAAAAAAAATGTGCTTAACCAGAATTGTCATCAGGCATTAGCAGATGCTATCTTTCCAGTTCATCTTTACTAGATTGTAGTCTGAATATCTTTGTAAGAAAGTGAACCTTTCATGAGGTTTGTAGCCTTCTAGGTCATTGTAATTTGAGAAGTGAGCTCTATGCAATGTTCCTAAATGAATTTACATTCCCCATTGTAATATTTTTACATAATACTACAGAGTATCATCTTATTGTGGGTAGGTTCCCACCATGGTTTTTCCCTTAATTGGCTTTTCCACATCAAAATATTATTGTTATGTGTGTTGGTGTTATTTTTCTTATCTTTTTTCTTGTTTTTGTTGATTAGATATGATATTGTGCTTAAATTGTTTAATCCGGTGAAAACTGATTCACCACCCCTTCTTAGTTTTCCTTCCTTGTTGTTACCACCAAATACACTAGTTTATTTTTTACTCTTTATATTTCAATTTTTCAAGCCATATCTTTTATATTATAGTACTAATTATTCTGCAATAATTAGATTTTAGATTTTACAAGGAATAGATAGTGGAAAAAACTTGATACTCGATGCCTGCCAACCAGCCAAGGACTTCTCCCCATGTTTTCATTTACTTAGAATGCTACACTCTATTTGACGCTTTAAAACTAATACTCTTAAACATTTGTCCATGATAACAATAGATACTACTCTCTTTTTGTGAAATGAAAAGACCTTTACTTCTCTTCTACAATTACTATTTATGCTTGTATACATTCTACATTTTTGGCACTAATGTTTCATTTGCACAACTATTTTTGTTAGATAGTTGCCTATTTTTGCATAATGTCAAGTACATGTATACTCAAATATTATGTCTCAAATGCACTAAATTCTAATAGACATAATTTTATGCCAATGATGTTTCATTTACTTTATTATTTCTATTATACTATACTTCTTAATTACTTTATGTTCTCTCACAATGATATCATGACCTATTTCATGCTAGCACAATCATTATTATGCTACTGAATCTGTAAAACATATAGTAATACATGATTATCATTGCATATTACAAAAAAATTACACCTTACTACCTCCATTTCTATTCTAAAGTAAAATTTTACATGTTTTCATCAAACATTACATACTGTAAAATACTATGCTTTATATTGCTCCATTTTTCTCTACAATAATTAGTATTTAAAATGAAATTGTATGCTTGTGAAGGATCTCAAATGAACCCTGTGATGTTTCATACCAACATGATCTACCAAACGATTGGTAAGTAATTATAATGAAAGAGATTTTTTTGATTCCACGTCCTTTCTTTTTAATTTTCAAATTTGCCTACTAGTAATTCTCCATAATTCCAAGTTGTCCTTTATATTCATAGAAAAATATCTTTTCTATCACAATTAACTAAAAAATTACAGAGGTAAAAAATTTCTATAATTTGAATCTTGGTTTTAGTGTAAATGTAAAAAATTACAGAGGTAAAAATTATATGGGGTTAGAGAATAATAGAATGGAGCCATCCTCCTGTGAGATATGGGAGAAAAATGAGGATCTATGGAGGGAAGTTGTGGATGGTGGTCTAGAACTATATATAAGAAAACTAAATGGCCATAACCACAAGCTCATGGTAATGCTTGTTAAAAACTACAAGAAGGGGGTGCTAAGTGTCTATGGTGTTGAATTTAGGGTAGATGAATGCTTCATAGAAGAGATTACTGGGCCAAGTATGGAGGGTGAAAAACTCTATAGGGGAAAGGAAAAACTTGGAAGAAGCCCTTTTGATTTTCTATGACATAAATAGCAAGAGAAGTAGAGTCGGGAAGAACCCAGATGGAGGCTACAAACGAAAGGATCCTCTCATGCTTTGGGTAGATATGGAAGAGCTCATTATGAGGTACATAACCCTAAATGGATGATTTTCTAGTATCTTTACTTATCATTTCACTATTCTGAATCACCTTAGGCATGACAAAAACATTTGATACCATTTTATTTACTATCTTCTCTCGAGCATTCTATTCATAAGCATTATAAAAATAAGGAAAATATAGTTTTTCATGAGAACTTGATACTCCTGATTATGGAGTATGCTAAGGTTAATGATGTTAAACCCTCTCCTATGTTGAGAAACCCCAAACCCTTAGCCAGCCAAGATGTGCAAGATGTTTCAGATCCGAATTTTGGTGAGGAGGAGGGAGGGATTTCTATGAATGGGAATGGCATCCATGTATTAGATGTCTCTGAATATAAACCCTTGGAAGAAGAGGAACACCCGTAGACGCCCACTCTTGGCACTACTAGTAATAGAAAAAAGAAGAAATCCACATAGATGGGCAACGAAAAAAATAAAAATCCTCTATTTCTCAATCCCAAAATTTGGGCTCGTAAAATCTTAAAAAGCAAAAGATTGGGAAAAGGGAAGAGACTTAAGAAAAAGGGGTGGAAAAAATTAAACTCAATATTCTCCTCATTGTGGACCTCAATGAGCCTAAAAGTGACAAAATGGATGTTGACAGGCTCCTGGGTAATTAGTTCTCCAACTAGGAGAAATGTTTTCGTTGGGTTTTTGGTAAAATTAATTTTCAGAAATAGGGGATCAAGGACATTATAGAATCTTTCACTAATAATATTGCACTTGATAAAAATGATAAAAAATTGAAGCTGACCCAAAAAAATATTCAAGATATCAAGGTCATGAAGATAGAGCATTAGGCGAGGATTGACAGGCTGGAGAATGATATTCAAGATTTAAAGGGTAAACTAGAGGTTCTGGTGGAGATTAGTAAGGAAGAAATGTATAACAGCGTGGAAGGTCGTAAAAGAGAGAACGAGGAAATTTCCATTGAGAAAGCTCATCTAATCATATTTGACTTACTATGATATCAACCTGGACAAGAAGAACCAGGATGTGCAGAACTCCATGGGACCCTCTACCAAGACCAGGAGAAAAAAACAAGAAAGGGGCACTTCAAGATTTGTCATTGAATAACTCCAGGAGATCAATAATAAGACAATCCAGAAGAATAAGGAGCTCTTGAAAGGTCTCAATTAGTTGTTTTTGGCTTGTGTTTTTTTCTTGCATTGTGTTTTTTGTTGTTAATATCTTTGGGTGTTTCCTCTATTTCTGTTGATGTTTAGTGGTTGTTTAGACTTTGGTTCAATTCTATTTATTTTTTGATGGATTTTGGTTTTGGGTCCCTGTAAAACCTATTTATCTTAATCAAAAACTAGTCCTTTTTAGCTCTAAATCTCCATGATTTTGCTTCACAAGCACAATATACATTCATTTGCATGCCTTTATAAGATCTCCAACCATATCTTCACAATTGCATCCCACATTGGTGAAACAAGAAAGACCATATCACCCTACACATAAGCCATTAGGTATTACAGTTAAGAATGTTTACATTAGCACTCATTCTGTCATTTACATTCTATTATCCTTATTGAACAATATGACTATCTTGTGCGTTTTGTTTCATGATTACTCTTTATTAAGAAATATTATCGTCTCATTTTAGTTTTTAATTTAACTAAGATGACATAAATTAATATGTTGAGTCTTGTAGCAAAAATAGTTCTCATTCCTCTGATTTTAGAAAGGAAATACTTTCTTTGGTAGAGTTTAGTGCAATGTCTACCCATACCTATCCTCAATATTGTTGACAGCACAATATAATTTGTGCAACAGCTTTTTTGTTGTGCTTTATTTTATTAAAAAACAATTGTGTTGTTATAAGTTAAATAATTTCATTTGTTCCATCGTTGGAAAGTCCCGTTATGCATTTCTCACATGGCAATGGGTATTGGGGCTTTTCTTCACTAGCAATAGCTAATTGTGGCAAAAAATTTAGAGAAATTTAGTAACTAACTTTGTGCCTCTGCAAATTTCAAAATTTTAATATCTTTCTTTGAGCTCTACTTGTCACTATGTTGTTTCACTACACTAAATGGTTGTTATGGATTGCCTTGCATACATACTTATGGTTAGAAAGTTTGAATTTGTAGATAGTATTACAATTAATCATATATGATGATGGAAGTAATAGGCTCTATCAATTTTCTAATTTCTTATTACTAGGTTTTTGGAGTAGTTTGTTATGTTCATTATTATTTTCTATGCATTATTGAATAAGTTCCTATGCATTTCTTTCAGTTTTGATCATGGATATTTTAACCCTGAAAATTTATTACCTGGATAACCTACAACTACTAATGAGAAAAACTTTTTCCTCATAGATCTTGGATTATGGAACATATTCCTATTCTATGTTCTTACTGGGTTGTGTAACATTTTTTTTAAATTAACTACCATAATCCTGAATGTAGTCCACTTGCGGTACTTAATGACTTTATTCTTAAGATCTATCTTTCTGAACTATTTCATCAACCAAAACTTTTGTTTGTCCATTGCTACTCTTTTTCTAGATTTTGTTTATAAAATCCATAAAAATCAACTATCCTGTTATGAACTGTATTAATTAGAACTTTTTCTTTTTAGCCTCAAAGTTGAAGGATTCGTCATCTGGTCAACATGTTGGTTATGATAAGCATCTGGATGTCTTTAGGTTAGTGTCATCATTACAATGTTTTGGCCTTTTTTATATTGTTTATAGCTTCATTAAGTCTTCTATTAGGTTATTGTTTTTTTCTTTTTTTTTTCAATAAAAGTGGACAACCACTAATTTTATTAATTATAAATTTATACAATCCTAATTCAAAGAGCACTAATAGGAAAGAACTAGGAAAAGAAAACCTTCGTTCTTTCTCATAAAAATCCCATTGGGAAAATAATATGACCGATTATATTGAAGAGGAGAAGTGAAATCTCCAAACCAGCCCAACCCATCCCAAAAATACCATATAAGCCAACACTGATAAAAAAAATTATACCCAGCCCCCCAAAATTTGTGTACCGGATACAAAATCTCCTAAGAAGAGGTGAAGCAAACAAGCATCAAGAGTGAATAAACAAAGTACTAGGACCCTCATCTGAAGGGGGCAAAATCACCTCGAATTGGGAAGAAGCCACAACTTGAATATCCAGAGAAACCACCTGTAGAGGCTCCACCATACTCGAAAGAGACATGACTTCCTTCATAGAATCAAGGAGGAAATGTAAACCTAAAAAAATATTTGCAGTCATAGCCAAAGTATCCAGAGAAACATGATCTAAAATGTCTACAAGAGAAAACATCGTATCATCATATATGTCAGAAATCAAACCACCTCTCAAGAGTGAAAGTAATTCGCAATGCCAACCATTAGATAGTAATTCTGACTGAGATAAAAAAACCACCATAAGGAAAATCACCAAGCTCAAAATGATAAGAAGATAGAGCATTATCCAAATCAGAAGAAGAATAAAAAGAGGGATGAAAGCATGCATCCAATAATTCCTGAACCAAAGAAGCATCCATGAGCATATCCATATGCACAGTAGTAAAATGTGAAGCCACTTTAGCAAGGAAAATATTAGCATTTTCCACCAACCACCGTCTTCCCACCACCTTAAAAATAGCAATAGAAAACTCTAAAGAATGAAATTTAAACAACCTGCCAAGCTTCTCATCATTGAAGGGATGACGATCCTAAAACTCACAATTCTTAATAGGCAAAGAGATTCTATAACCAGCAGCATCCATCAAAAAAATGTAAGGGAAAACAAGACAAAAATCATAATGCCATGAACATATAAAAGATAAGAGAATCATCATTAATTGATAAACTTATCACACAAGCAACCCAAAAAATCACACAAGTTTGATAGGAAATGATGCAAGATCATAAAACCACACGAGCCATATCCCAACCCCCATACCAACAATAACACACAGGTCATCACATATGAAGAAGGCAATCATTAAACAATGCCTAACAACAAAAAGATCAGGCGAACATAGCAGTACGGGAGATATGATAATAAAACAAGAGAAGATCCCCTCAAACAATACAAATCCCCAAAGAACACATCCACTCAAAAGCTAAGAACCGGCCAGCACATCCCTTGTAATTATGAACAAGCATGCAAAATTGATGTGATCAAGTAAAGAGGCCAAAAAACAAGCCCCGTACATCATCCCACCAAAATGCATACATATTAACAATTCCATGCAACATGCAAGGTTGGGGCAAAGCTGCAAAGTATGAACCAAAGGAAAAAACTTAAGATTTCGAAGGCAAATAAGGAAAACAACTCTCATAAATATCCTCGATTAGTAATAGCATAAAAGACCAACATAGAATCTCCTTCAATCACAACATCTTTAAAATCCAATGAAATTAGCAAATCTAACCCAACAGAGAGAGCATGAATTTCTGCAACATTATTAGTCTTATGTGGGATACACTGGCACTTAGCTCTAAGAACTTTGCAACTATCATCAGTAACCACCACCCCAATAGCATACTTTCCCAGCTTTCCACAAGAGGCACCATCAAAATTTAACTTATACTTGGACCTGGGAGGTGGTAACCAAACTACCTCTTTTCTGTTAATTGTAAAAATTATTTTGCTAGAAATAGCCTCCTAAGAAGGAAGTAAATGCAAAGCCGACCAATGCCTCATGATCTAGCTATCCCAAGAGGTGAAAGTACATTTGGAAATTAGACCCTTATAAATAAAATCCAAAGAAAATTCAGAAATGGATTTCTCAATGCAGAAAAGTACATCTGACAAGGAGGAAACCTTCTTCCTAAAGGTTTTATTTTATTTACTTATATACTATATTTATTTTATGGGATGCTTGGAAAATAGATTAAGTTGATGTCTTTGTAATATGACTTCATAACAATTCAAATCTTCATTTTATTAATTAATGTTTGTTATCTTCCTCTTCATATGCACTATAAGATATACAACTATACATGCACATTTGCAAACAACATGAAGTAAAAGAGATGACTTTGAGTCATTGGAATACACTTTGATATTCCTTCTCCATGGCAGGTTGCTTTGGAAATATTATCGGATATGTATACTAATCAAGTATCCAATATCTTGTTTTATAGGGTTTTTCTTTAACAGTTTCCTCTATTTTTATGACTCCAATGCATATCATATTATTCATCTTCCATAGTGATAACAAGGGATTTCTCATCAAAGGATCCCCCCAACTTCAAAGACAACATCAAAGAGCTGTATGATATCAGCAACACCCTGGCTAAAGCCCTAGAAAAAATTTGAATGCTGGAAGGCCTGCTGGCTTTTTGGGGCGTTTTTGGGTTTTCTTTGATTACCGTTGGTTTTTTGTGGTTTTTGTTCTTTTCTGTTTCTCGTAGCTTTGCTGTTTAAGTTCTACTTGTAAAGGGTTTCGGGGCCCCTTCAAAACCTTCTTTTTCCTTAATCAAAAACAAGGGATTTCTCATTTGTAAAGGAAGATGGAAACTTCTCCAAAAGTTCTTTGCTTCTTCTATCAAGTTCATTTCTCAAAATTTCTTTAGGCTATGAAATATACAAAATTTGATGAAAATACAAATTATTTGAAGCTTATTTCTCTTTTTCAAGGCATTCTTCGACCAAAAGTATGTATAAGGCCAATCAAAAGAGATGGAGATCAAGATATCACTGATCTTTCACTGGCCCTAGTTTCTAAGTTCAAGAATTGTTTGCACTATGGATTACACCAAATACCTCCTATATTCTATTTGATTTGGTATATATTGTTTTGTATCTAATGTTTTGTTGATGGTTATGCTCTTATTACATGGATAATAGGGTCTCTCATTTTCAAAATTTGAGGCTTGTAGGAATTTTCCCAATCAATCAATTCTATATAAATTCCCATGATTGCTAGCTACGCCCATAGTGGGCATGGTAAGGAATCTCTAAACATTTTTAGCTAGATCCTATCGTTAGGTACTAGCCAGGTTAGCTTTAGTTTCAGCGATGTTTTTAAAGATACAAAGTGCTTATTAGCAAATTAGCATCAAATGGAAGAAATTGTTTAATTTTCCCTATGGCTATAGTGCAGGGCCTTATAAGACTACCTTGTATCTTCTTGCACTTATATTTTCCTTTGCCCAAGTACTTCATCAAATATGTCATATCATCTCCTCTTTGGATACTCATCTACACAAACACTACAATAGTTTGAAATATGTTACTATTTGATTTTAATATTTATACTGTGCGACTAATTGACCATTTTTTTTCAAATATGTATACTAAAGTGTACTTTTTATCTGTGCACTACATCATACCCTCAAACCATAAGGCATAAAGTAACAACATCTTCTTATTTTGCACACAGTGGAGCCCTGCCCATGTGAGCTTAATTAAATTTGTGAGAAATGTTGTCACTAAGATTCATTTCTTATATTTAGTGACTGATTATAAAAAATGAACCAATTCAAAGAAACTACTATTAGAAACATTAGACCTCATCTTTTTGACAAGACAAATAATTTGTACAGGTAGAGAAATTCTTGAATGATAAACTCCTCCAAATTTTCAACACATTTTTAACTAGAAAAACCCTACATTAAATACAATCTTTCATTTCTTTCTTTTCAACTAACTACTTTTCTATTGTACACATTCATGAATTTACCTATATCTACATATAAAATATTTACCATTTTTTATTGTTACTCCAACAAAAAAAATATAATTGTTGTAGATTATTACTTACAAAAATAAAGTCTTGCAATTTATATTAAATCACAAATTTTGTTCTAATGTTGTAGCATGATTCCATATCTTATTCATTTCAAACACTATCTATCAGATACAATTGTTCAACTTTAGTGATACATTCCACAGACAAAACTCCTATCCTTGTCTTCAATTAAGTAACATCTACCATTGAGAATATCAAATCAAGAGAAAAGGATATATATTTGGATAGCTTTTGACAAAGTATTTGGACTACACAGGTACTTTTTAGATGATTAATATATATTTTTTACATTTAATAGGTTTTGTATTAACTACTACATATAAATAATGTGTTATTTCTCATTATGTAACCTCCTTTTCTTGCTTATGTATTATTTACTCCAAAAACAATTGTTGTACAATTAAATATGTGTAAGAATATGTGCTCTTATGGCTATTATAGAAATGTTCAATGCATTTTAATCTTTTGGCTGGAGCTTTATTTTTTTATAGAAATGATGACAATGATGTTTTTTGGTTCCACCAATGATTCACAATCATGCATCTTAAAATTTCCACAAAACTTCCTCCAACATTTTTGGATTAAAATTTTGATGTTTCAAGTTTTAAAATAAATATTATTACTTTTATGGATATTCTAAAATTCAAATTTTAAATTCATTTCAAAACATAATTTACTACTTAGAACTCCTAATTTTGTTTTATATAGATCAATAAAAATCTAAACCTAAAACTTTTCATATAATGTTATGTAATTAAATTAATGATCTTATTAGTACTTGTCATAGGTAATACTATTGAATTGATTGAAGCCCAATCAATCAATTAGTTTGCACCACTCAAAAGTGATTATTATTTTTGCTTTCAAAATAAATTTGGTGTTATAAAAGCAAATTTTTGGAAATGATAGATTTTTTAGGTTTTTTTTGGATTTCATTGTATTTTGAAAAAAAGAAATGTCAATTTATTTTTTATTGGTAATGGGCCGAAGCCGATAGGGTGTACATACACTACCCCCTTATGGCATTTATGGGGTTTGAACTTGTGACCTCTCTTTTAAAGGCACAAGTTATCGACCACTAGGCCAACTGAAGTTGTACTAGAAATGTCTATTTTAAATATTTTTATTATTATTATTATTTATAGTATTGTAAATATAGTATTTTATTCTAAATAGATATATAAATTTTAATAATTATTTTTTAATCTCAAAATATAGATAATAAAAATAATTATATGGATTTGATTCAATTTCAATTAAATTAAATGAAAAATAAGATACAAATATTTCTTAAAAAAAAACTAATTATAATATGTATTATTTAAAATTGTCTTTTATATATCTCTTTGAAATCATTCCATTTTTTAATACTTTATGAAAATCATAAATTTTTTAATCATTTTTTTTTGGTAAGTAATTATATGTATTTTATTGATATTCCAAAAAAATAAAAAAAATAATATCATCTATTCCACATCACAAAGAGATATTGCCAAAATTTTCTCCAAAACAATGTTCATAGTCTAACAAAAGGTGAACCAAAACCCTACCCTTACCTACTAGTATTCTACCCTATACACCTATTTATACAATTTAATAGTTTAAAACTTATAACAATCAATCAAGTAGCTATACAAATAAGCTTTGAACAAAAAATTGTATTTTTATTTTCATTTCTTCCTCACTACTTTCAAAGGCCCTTTAACCCACTAGTCTTTCATCTTGAATCTTACGTTCGGTTCTTCATCTGGCTTTGCCCTCCTCATTCCTTTGGCCCACTCTCATTCCTTTGCCCACAAGTAATGAAGGAACAAATCCCAACCTATATACACTTCTGCACATCTCTCATTCTTGTTTGTCCCTTACACCAAGTGAATAAATGACATTAGTTGTTGAGGAGTCTCATCATCTGTGCCCTTGGCCACCTCTATAGGCATAAACTCTACACCCAAAATTACCCTTTTCAAAATCGAATGCAAACCATACAACCAATTATTTTCCACACAACCCTTCAATGCTAATTCAACATCTTCTTTTCATCTAGCCTCCAACCCCCACTTTTCCACCATTGACACAATGTCTATATTCATTCCATATCTCTCTTTAGTCATCAAAAAATCTTCACCAAGAACGATTTCAATGATTTTAATGAAAATATCTTCATCAAATTTGAAAAGATTGTTTCTTCCTTTTTCAGTGGCTTTTTCCATAAGTGCTAATTATTGCATTGGTGTAATTAAGGAAAAGGTGGGCTCCATGTTAAAATGAAGTCCCCATTTGTCCTCAATTGTGAGCACCAACTACTACCCATGTCATATCACCTCACCACCACACTCTTTCATTAATAGCATCATAAAATAGTGATGTACTATTCCAACTCATAGACCAAGCTCAAGATTATGAAAATATTCCTTTGTACTTTTTGGCCCACCATCAAGAGTCACTACCCATTTGGATAGCCTGTCTACCATGTCGTTCCTTGATTTCAGCAAATGCCCAATTTCAAATTCCACAAAAATTTCTAATAAATGCTTGACAACAGTTATATATTTATTCAAATTCCAGGCATGTATTTTGCCCTTTCTTATTACATTAATAATAATCAATGAATCTCGTTCTAGCTATATTTTCAAGAAGCATAATTTTTTCCCCATTTTCAACACTTCAATAGCCACCTAAGCCTAAGCTTCATTGTTTGTTCCCTCTACAAGTTTTGAAGCTCCAATTGTTACAAATTTTCCCTCTCAATCTTGGGCCACTTATCTAGCTCCCGACGGTCTTGGGGTACCCTTTGTGGCCCCATCAAAGTTAATTTTATACCATCATTCCCTTGACTTGGACCACTCCACCACCTTCACCTTCTCAAATTTTGCATTAGCTCGAGCAAGATCATTAATAGGCTAATATTTTAATCATTTTAATATATACAAAATAATTTAATTGTTGTTAATCATAAATTTAAATATTTTTCATTAACTCATTCAAAAAATGTCGATTTCGACTTTTATTAAAACAAATTATAATTAATATTACATAAATATAATTAAAATAGTATAATATTACACTACACATTAATAATTAAATGTGATATTAATTTAATTATTATAGTGGTAATTATATAGATTTTTAATCTAAATTAGGATTATGCTCTTAAGAAATATATATATTTACTCTATAAATTTATGTTATATTATTATTATATTAAAATAAGAGTTATAGTTAATATTACATAGATATAATTATACTAGTATAATTTTAAAATAACGATGATTCAAAATTATAATAATTAAAAATCAATAGAAATTTTTATTTTATAATATTATGACGACAAGTACTTGCCACTACATGACACTTGTTTATAATTGTACCTCTAAATGAACTCTTTATTTTCTTTAAATAAATATTTTTTCTAAATTTATAATGAAAAATTAAAACTAAAACTAGATATACATTAAAATTCTCCTAATCACATCCTATGGTTAATTTCTCCAACAAAATATTTAACATAATTCTTTTCTACTCTTATTAATAGTCTAGATATTAAGCAAATTATTAGGGTTCTATAAAAGGTTACCTATTGGATAAAAGAATTTACTATTTATGAACATTAAAAATCACATAGTCAAATATTTGGAGTAGTGTTGGGTAGTTGGAGGAAAGTAATGGTATCACGCTTGCAAAAAAATTGCTTTTGAAAATATATAGTTTATTTTATTTACATTGGATAATGTCAAAGTGTTTGGACTCTGATATATTAGGGTTTAAAATTTAATTGACTAAGGTATCTATATATATTATATTTCACATATGTTTGACACACATTAGATGAGGAGGACAACACAAGGCTTTTTATAACACAACAAAAGCAGTTTTCTTCTCCAAAACACAACATGACAAAATGATCAGGAGATTGTATGGATGCACACACAATGTTTGTGAGTGAAAATGAATCCAATTTTCGAAATATTGGATAGAAATTGACAAGAATGCCAATGCCCAAGAATGATCTAGTAAAATGTATTAAGTTAATTGAAAAGCCAAAGGTTTTGAATCTAGTAGCCATTAGACCCGCATCTAAGAAATTATGTGGTAATAGTTGTTCATGGATTAATTTAGTCATGGATTCCAACTATGAAGACATCCCTCCTATTTTAAGACCACCTTTATGTGGAAAATCTTCATTAGTCTACAAGACAACAATGAAGGATGAGGAGGACTTTATGATGGACTTTGACAATGGCTTTCTTAGTTTGGATTGGGATAGAATTTGGGATAAATTAGAAGTATACAGTTAGATTAGAAGCTCTACAATTCAATGAAATATATGCTTAACTGTGATGGCCATAAATACCATTCTGAGACTACCAAATTGATATTTGTTATGTTATCTGTTTAATTTCTTAGTTTCTTCCCCAGATATTTTTATCTCTTCTCAAATAGAGAAAATAAATGGGGCCATTCATTTGTATAATTAGCTAAAGGGAAAAAAATGATTGTTTCTCTTTATCTAGAAGTTATTTAGGAAACCAATAATTTAACTCTCTTACTTGGTTGATATTTTGATCTAGTGCAAAAGGAATCTATGACAAACGTTGCTAAAGTAAATGTGCATAAAGGTGAACAAATTCTTAATGCCTTAAGCTTAACTGAAAAAATAATAAATAATGGATCAATAGGAACAATAAAGAGAGATAATTATGACACTAAACAAAGAGAGAGTAGAGGACACAACATTGATTACAAAGTTCATCTAAGTGGGCTACGTCTCTGGGTCTATCTGAACTGAGTGACCATTCCATTAACAATGCTCCAAATTCAGTACAATCTCTAAAAAGAGCCTCTTGGGAACTGCTTTGCAATCTTTTGTAGCATATCCACAAAGTCATGATACAAAATTCCTTACTCAAATCACCTTGTATAAAGGCTCTCAAAGAAACAAGGTTGATTTCCAAAGAGCAAGAAAAATACTTTGCCTAAGGGTTCTGCTATAGAATCAGAGCATTGTTACACAAAAAATTTCATGTTCCCTCTATAATAATTCTTCTCACAAGAGAAAATCCTCTCCACAACTCTCTTCTACAATTTTTCTCCCAAATTCTCCCCTACCTTAGTCTCTTCACTCCCTCTCTTTTTATACATAAATTTTGCAAAATATGGTGTAAAACCATATGATTTTACAAATCACTCATATCTCCCAATTTTAACACTTAAT
Source organism: Cryptomeria japonica (assembly GCF_030272615.1). Classification (NCBI taxonomy): domain Eukaryota; kingdom Viridiplantae; phylum Streptophyta; class Pinopsida; order Cupressales; family Cupressaceae; genus Cryptomeria; species Cryptomeria japonica. The sequence goes on along the minus strand of NC_081412.1, from coordinate 209,456,245 downwards.
CTTTAAAATTATACTCAACCCTTAAAACTTTTGGCTCTTATAACATTGAACCTTATGAAATAATGATTTTGGGTTTGTATAATTTTTTATTTTTTTTAAGCAAAAGTGGCAAGCCATTGATATATATATTAATAAGAAAACTGATTCAAGAGCTTAATAGGGAAAGGACCAGAAAGAAAACCCTATATCCTTGCTTAGATATAGTGAAGAAGAAGGAAGGAGGCTATGAGAAGAAGCCACCCGATCTGGAGAGATAAATAGGGACTGCCCATAGAATGAGTCTCTTAGGGGCCAAAAAAAGAGTAACCGGTTGGGACGAGACCAGAGAAAACCAAAAATAACCAAACCCCTTAACCGGTTAGCGTGGTGATTGAGAAGCATGAATCTGATTGTCGGAGTACCGATGAGCTGTGACAACCGGTTTTCGATTGTGTTGTACCAATGCTTTGATACTAGTATGATGTCCTTATGACCCCTTGATAAAAAATAAAATCCTCCAATACCGGTGCTAGTCGTCAAGTAAAGAAGATGACTCCTCTACCGGTTCTGTTGCCGTTAGATTTTCCACCCGTGAAAAAGAGTATATTATGAGTAGCAAAAAACAAAAGCCGAAATAACTTTACTCGTTCATGGCGGTGTCTTCCTAGGTCTGAATTACAGGGGCATTGAAGGTGGCCAGAAAGGAAGTAGTCCATCCCATGACTACATCCTGCACTGGTACGTTGAGGTCTGGAACTCTATCTGTAGTCCGACCCCTTTCCATAGGTTGCAATATTTGCAAACAATGGTCAATATTTTCTATTTCCAAGATTTACTTTAAAACCCCAACTTTGATTTTGACTCTGTGTACAATGTGGTCATCCAATTGTCTGTCAAATTGATGCAAGCCATTCTTTAGATGGTGAAAGTTTTTCCGTTCAAGGGCATGCTTTATTCAGTCATAGAGTACCATGTAAGCATGGCTAGATTGAATAAAGTGACATGGAAAGAGGCCCGCAAAGAGAGTCGACCCCTGCCATAGATTATATTTTGCCATAGCTTCATGGAATGGAGCCGGGGGAAGCACATCTTGCCTTACCAACTTGAAGAATACTAATTCCAGTAGAGTAATGGATTGCAAGAGATCCACAACATTTGAAAGAAACGAAGTGAGAAGTTGATGGGGATACATAATCCTTTTAGCTTGCGGGGATAACATCTCCTCACCGATGAAGTCTTTGACAATTCTTCTCAATTGTGGATTGTGTAACATAAAAAGTTGGTCGAGGTCCTTGTCATTGATGTGTCCATGAAAGGCTGCTGAAGGTTTTGGAATTCGCACTGAAATCCAGTGTTCCCTGGAGTTTGTATAAATTTATTACAATCGGGTTTTTTTTATTTTTAAAAAAATATGGTTAAATTTGGGGCTTTGGGTTAGACACGATCTTCTCTATGCACAGGTCACCCTTGATATATAAATAAAATCCATATTTTCCAATCGGTATCCCAAAATACTCATGGTCACATTGGTGGAGAGAATAATATCAAAGGCCCAAATCTTGGAATATCAATAACAAATAAAACCCATGCCATAAATAGAACAAAGTAAATCACATGACAGAATGGTTAAGAGGATATTTTGGAGGTGTAAGGTTGGGGGTTTTATTCCCTCAACCAAATTTTTAGCCAGTAAACATCCCTATTTGTAGGCCGAGTAGCCTACCACCATTATGACTAGAGCTTGCCACTTGGTGCCATGTGGCATTTGGAATATTCTTTTATCCTCCTCAATCAAACCTCCATACTGAAGAGATTTTGGTCCTCCAAAAGTTGTCTTGTAGTACCTTTGACTCCCTCAACTCAGTTCAACTTTGTTGTCACCTTCAAAGCTTCTCTATAATGCTACTACTAGCTCCACCTTTGACAACTAATCAAGTGGTATCAGATCTTGTTTGACTAGTGTTTGAAAAGGTATATTTTAACACTATCTAAGAGCCAATAAGGTGAAAACACATTTACTTATTATAATATTGAGATTGGTAAATGAATGACCTTTCCACCAATGATGTTGAAAAAATTGCCACTGAAAAGAAATACCCTGAGCTTAATAAAATAGATTTCTGGAAAGCCTTTTTTGAAATGAAGGATATGGTGGAAGTACTCTACAAAGAGAGGAAAGAATGGATGAAGCATGAAAAAGAAGATTAATCAAGGGACCATTAAGATCGAGAGGAAAAAGTGAAGTGATCGGGAGGTGGTGATTTCCCACCAAAAACTCCTCCATCTTCTCCTCCTTCTTCCCCTTCTTCTTCTTCTACTTTTGTTAATCCATTCAAGAGCACATCTAAGCCTATAATTAAACTACATGTAAAATTTGAATTACCTCAGTATTGCGGGGAGTTGGATGCCGAAAAGTTACATGATTGGATCTAGTAGGTAGAAGTGTACTATAGGATTAAAGGCCTGGTAGAAGATTCTTCTAGGATCTAGTTAGGTATTCTCTGATTGGGAGGAAGGGGTCTCACCTAGTGGGAGAGCAGGACTCAGGCATAAATTGCTCACCATGTTAATGCTAGCATGACTTGGATGGAATTTGTTGCTGCTCTCAAGAACCAGTTCTACCCTTTAGGACATATGCAATAGTTGACAATGAACTGGAAAACCTTTAAGCAAGCTAAGGGCCAGACTATCCAAGATTACACCAATGAGTTTAGAAAATGGTCTATTGCTTTAGATGTTCCATTGTATACTCAGGATACACTTCTTAAGTACATAGGTGCTTTGTTTTCTTACCTAAGATATTCTAGAAGTAGGAATATTGACAATGATAATTTTGTACAAAAGTCATCTAAAGTTGCAGATACAAAAAATGAGAAGAAGACAAGTATCATTAAGAAGAAGGATGATCATCTCACATGTTCTCATTGCGAAAATAAAAGGGCATGATGGAGTTCATTGTTGGCAATTGCATCTAGAATTGAAGCCAAAATCGGCAAAAAAATGGAAAGGTAAGGAGAAGGTTGTTAGTGTTGTTATGGCTCTTGGTTCAAAGTCTGAAGATAAAAATAAGATAACAACGATGGGATTGAAAGGTAAAGCTTCTATTTCCAATTTTTTTGTTTCCAATTGTGCTTCTACTTCCCTAGTCTATAATTTTCTTGAAGATAAGAAAAGAAAAAAGATTTTTCATATAAAGGTTGTTGTTAAAAACACTAAAGTTGATGCACTCATAGATAGTGGATCCCAAAATAACTTAATCTGAGAAGATGTTTTAAGGAATTTGGGATTGAAAACTACACCACACAAGAGACCTTATCCACTAGGTTGGGTTTGTGAAAACAATGAATTGCAATTAACAATGCAATGGACTTTAAGATTCTCAATCACAAGTAAGTATGTTGATAATGTGTTGTTTGATGTGGTTCCACAAGATTTTTGTGGAATAGTGTTGGGTAGCCCATATTTATTTGATCGAAAGGCTATTTTCTATAGGGAATTTAATTAGTATCATTTGTTTAATGATGGCACCCAATATATTGTACATTCTCATAGAATTAAGATTCATGGGTGTTTCACAAACACAAGGCAGTTGAAGAGGGTGATTAATGCAAGTAAAGATTCGTCTCTTATGTTTATCAAGTTAGGTGATTCTAGGCATGAACTTGAAGCAATCCAGGATAATCAAGTTCATATGTCATAGGATATGCCAATAGTATAGTGTGAGGAGACAACAAATGAAATAATTGATGATCCAAGTACTCAACTTATGGTTGAGAGTTCGAAGGTTTCCTTGGGTAAAAATGTTCCTGTTGTGAAAGATAAACATGTTGTTGATTCAATTGCTTTAATATTTGCATTCTTGTTCAGCTTGATATAAATCAGTGGTTATTGTTTAGTAGCTAGAGCAGTTGATGTAGATTCTTATGGAAGTGATAGAAAGATGCATATGTTTAGCAATATTGCTACACTCTTGATTGTGGTGATGAGCTAGGTGTACAAATGGATAGATGACACTAGAAAAGTGTGGAGGCCATGCCCTTACTAAATTTTTTAATAAATGCAACTTTTGGAGGTCCAAAAGTTCTCCAATAGGGAGGAATAATCTGGGTGGATAAGTTTTTCCACCAAACATTGATAATTCTGCAACATTGTCGATCTTGGTTATTAGTTTGCCTAAATTGGTGTGAAGGGGAGTTGAAACCTTGAACTCCCCTCCAATATACTTTCTCTCTGCCACTAGAGCAAGCAGGTTTCTCACTGATAAAAGGGGCTAGTTTCTATTTAAGACCTTTTCAAAGATTGAGTGATTTTAACGGGAAGGCCAACAATTGGAACCACCAACCTCCACCTCCACTATTTGCACTTCCAACTGCTATGTTAGCAGCCTCTTCGAAAACATATGGGGAACTTATTATTTTTATTCATTCAACCAAAAGGTGGCCCGATTACAAAGGATTCACGCCTCTCAAATAGCATTAATCCCTTTATTCATGGAAACTCAAAATTATAATATGATAATGATATAAGGGGCTTGAATTAAGAGGAATCACTAAAAAATATATACTTAATTTTTTTTAAAAAAGATTATAAGGTATTTTTAGAGATATAGTTTAAAATTGGGAGACATGGGGTTATTGTAAAATAATATTTTTTTAAGCCCATATTAGCATATGGAATTGTATAAAAGTGGGCTTATTTTTCTATTGGGGGACATGAGAGAATTTGTGGAGAGCTAAGAAATTTGGAGAGTTAGCTTGTGATAGTCAATTGTTCACCTTTATGCATTGGGAGCTTGAAGTCAAGCCTATTATACTTGTTAAAGAAGGACTTTTGTAATTAATTATCATTAGAGGATATGTGAAGAGACTTTGTAACAAGTTAAAGACCTTGCAACCTTTTTTTGGAGCATAATAAGGATCGGTCACTATGTTGGAGAGGGACCCAGAGACGTAGCCATTTGGTGAACTTCATTATTAACTCGTCTTACCTTGTCTTCTATTCTTTCTCTCTATTGTTAATTCAGTGTATAATCATTGTGATGTTTATTTAATAAATTCAATTTCAATTTCAAGACCTTCAATTTAATCGTTGTAAAAGTTAACATCTCATGTGCAACATTCATAGATCCTAACATCAAATAAACTTGTTATAAAATAAAAATAAACTTGTATTTGGAACATGATTTATAAATTTGTTTATCTTAAGAATAGTTGTGTATTGATCAAAAAATTGCCATTCAAATGATTGAGGGTTAGATTTTCTCAATGGGTTTGTAGGTTTGACAATGAGCAACAATCATTTCGGGAAAAGATAGTGATACATATATTTGAAATCCTCATCATAAGTTTTAAATATGATTTGGTGAATTCTTTAATTCCTATGTGGGAAAGGAAAAGATAATAAATTATATATATTTATTTCTTAAAAGAATAACTATAGCTATGGACTAACCTTTGAGAATTTTTTGGGCATATTTATGTATCTAAAAATTAATTAGAATTTACGAAGTTCATGCAATGCTTTTCTTTAAAGGTTGTTTCATCATATATTAATTTTAATATTTTTTTTTAATTTCATATTAATAAGAATGAGAAAGAATATACAAATAATACAATACAACAAATAAGAAATTAAAAGTATTCTCCTATATTTATAGATATGCATATAGGATGTCACTTAGTTGGTCATTATGCTAACATTTTTTATAAATTTGAAAATTAATTAGATCTTGAAAATTTAGCATTAAGTAGTTTTGGTAATTTTTTGAAGAAATAGTGAGTTTGTGTCATTTTTATTAAGTTGTGCCGAATTTAGTAATTTCTTTTTTTTTTTATTAAAAAATAAAAGAAAAAAGTAGAGCCAATCAAATAACGAATTGTAGATAAGTAAATTGTTTACTAAATTTTATGTGTATATGAATTGGGTGCAATTTTGATGAGAATAATGTATTGAAAAACTTAACTACCTATAAATTTTTCAATATTGGAATAAATTTATTTTATATATTTTTGTTAATTGTTCAAAAATACTTAGTTTTTTATAGGATTATTGATATATTGTAATTTTTCTATTACTTTTGTTTTTAAAATTTTGTTTGAGAAAAATAAGGAGAGATGTGAAGAGCGTTTTATTATGTTTATGGATATGTATATTTGGTTCAACTTGGTTATTTATAATTATATAATGTGGGAAGAGGGTCCCACATTCATAAGTTTAAAACATCAAAATAGACAAGTTCAACAAAAATACAAGTCGCTGATAATATTGATGTTCATTCTATTGTTTCCCTAGATTTTGATTGTCCTAATGACTGACAAATTTATTTTCCATGTGATGTTGTTCTCCCTCATAGTCTTTCTTCAATCCCACATTTTATTTTTATTGTGCCCTCAAGTGGGGATTCTGAGGGGATTTCTTCTTTCCCTTTGCATGGGTTTATAGGTTTGGAAGACAAGTCTAGTGGGACACTTTATGTAAAAGTTCAAAAGATAGTTTCTAATATATTTTAATCCTAATTTTAGTTATATTTGGGTTAACTTTTTTGTTTTCCTTGTAACAGGGTTTAAGCCCTTTCATAAACCCACTTATCTAAATAAAAAATAAAAAATATAAGTTGTTTCTCCAATGCAGCCGAAAATAAGTAAAAAGAGGAGCACAATAAAAAATGAAACAAAATAACATAACAAACTAAGTGGAATTTATATTCTAGATAATTGTACAAGTGTTCCACTGGTTTACCACTACGATCAATCTTTCATTCCACATATTGAAAGAGCTCTTCTCATTACTTTTTTTCTCCTCATAGAATTTATTTAATTTATTTTCTTCTTTGTGCCTCTTCTCTTTCACCTTTTTATTCATCATATTTTTATCTCATTACAAATAACCCATAGAAGTCATAAATAATTCCATGAGCTCTTCAATTATAAAGAGTAACCTAATCAAAGAGTCCTTAATATGAGAAACTCTCTAGTTGATTAAGTTTATTTTTTTCTTTCCATTGTCTCGTTTCGTGTCCTTCTAGTAATAACTACTATCCTTCTTATCTTTTTTCTCTAGACTCTTGTTGTTCTATTCGTTGGTGTAATTATTTATTCATCTTGGATATAATTACACTTTACTTAAGTTTACTTAGGTACTTGCATAGCATTTTAGTCTATATATGAGACACTTAGGTAGATGTGCTACATTGGGAGTGTGTATGTAGGAGAACTTCCACCTTTTATGGTGTGATCTTGTTATTACTTTATCATATCGACTTATTGTGGAGTGATAATTCCACCTTCGGTGGGTGATCCACCTCATGTGGAATATTCTACTATTTCTCCTACCTACCCTACCTACCCTTGCATCTCATTGAGCCACATGTCATCATTGTGTGGTCTCTTATCTGTTAGCCTTGTCTCTATAAGTAGGCTTATCCTATGTTGTATAAAATGATAATCTTGATGATCTAGTTGATCACATTTTGCATCATTTATAGGAATACAATTTATTCTTGTCATATTTTGTTCTCTCTTATTTTTTATTTCCATTGCCTCTAGATCTTGTAAAATTCTCACATGGTATCAGAGCCATTAGAATGCCATTGGTTTTTCAATTGAGAGAAATTTGGGGTTTTGAGTGTTGGAGCTTTCTATTGTAAGTTATTATAGGAGCTTGTTGGGTCAAATCTGAGGTCACCATTGTATTGAAGAGGTTCTAGAAAGTCAGAATCGCCTTTTATTTCATCCAAATCTGACATCCGAGACAAAATATAGAGTCGTTTCAAGGTGTAGGGTGGTGACTTGTCCCGACAGTGATCTGGAACTTTGGAGCATTTTTGGCCAAATTCGTCATTGTCATTGCGCTCAAAAGGCCCAAAAACCCCAGAATCGACTATCAATTTGTCAAAATCGACCTCCGTCACTGCGAGCAAAAACAATCAACCCCCTTAGTGACCGTATGGATGGATTGACGTAGGCGGTACAAGTCTGATTTTGTTTTAAAAATAATTTTTATTTTTTTTGTATTTTTTAGAAAAATAAAATTAAAAAAATCATATTTTAATTAATATGGGGGAAGGGTTTTTTTTTTAGTTTGAAAGTTTTTTAAAATCACAAATTCCCAGGGGGGTGGCTTTTCTAGGCCCACAAGTACTGTAGGTACACCGCAATGTACCTACGGTCCCGCAAGCGCTACAGGTAACTGCAAAGTACCTGTAGGCCCCTCTTCGTAGGGAATTTTTATTTTAAAGTTTTTTTAAAAAAACTTAAAAAATTATAATTTTTTTTTTTAAATGCTTTTAATAAATAAAAAATAATTTATTTTTTTTAATAATTTTTTATTAAAGTTTTTTTTAAAAGTTAAAAAATCAACAAAAATAGTGTATTATTTTTTTCTTTATTTAATAAAGGTTTTTTGTCAAATATTCAAAAACCAAACAATCTTTTAATAAAGTTTTCATTTTAATAAATTATTTTTATTAAACTTTTAAATATGTTTTTAAAAACCAAAATATCATGGAATAAGAAAATTGGGAACAATTTTTTCTTGTCCACTCCATAGCTGTCTTGCAACGCTTCCAACTGGCAGCCAAGGGCGGCAGGGCTATTGTTCCTATATTTTTTTTGGCGACATCTTAATCGAAGGAATCTTCATCCGCAATATTCAATAGGACTTCTTTGCTGGCATCATCTTCATGTTTCCATATTTGTATGCTCTTACATGAGCAATGTTTTGTTCTCACTATCATACAGTACCACACCTCTTTGTATCTTGTCATTGATGAGATATTTCATATAATCCTCTTGTACATGTAGATTAGGAATATCTTGTGAGACTTGGTGCATGGCTCCAGTTGAGACTTAGATTGTACACATTTGTGCATGGCTCCCGTGAGACTTTGATTGTACCGGTATTTCTACTTTTTATGAGTATCCAGTTGATGCTCGAAGAAGGTTGTCTCCATGCCCGACCTTTATCATGTTGCAGCGAATGATTCATTGTCATCGACTTGGTACAAGGTTTTGTCACACTTTGACATTATTGATGCAGCATTGGCTCTCTTTCTTCCTAATGGGAAGGTATTTTGGTCAACATCATTGGACCATCTTTGCAAGAGATTTTACATTGAGGGGGGGCTTCATGGTCTCTTCTTCTTCATCATTGAGAGCATTGTGTGCTTTCATCATCTCTCTTTTGGGGGAGGGCTTTTTCTCATTGGGTTTTTCTCTCTTTCCCCGCTTTATGATAGATTGCATTGGTTTGTGTGCATTCACATTTGTACATGGGTACCTAAGATGGTCTTGTAGCTGGGACCCATCTTGCATTGCTTAGTTGCATTGTACACTTAAGTGCATTCCCCTAAGTTACACTTAAGGGGGGGTGTTGGTGTAATTATTTATTCATCTTTGATATAATTACACTCTACTTAGGTTTACTTAGGTACATGCATAACATTGTAGTTTTCATATGAGACACTTAGGGAGATGTGTTACTTTGGGAGTGCGCATGTAGGAGAATTTCTATCTTTTATGGTGTGATCTTGTTATTACTTTATCACATCCACTTATTATGGAGTGATAATTCTAGCTTTAGTGGGTGATCCACCTCATGTAGAATATTCTACTATTTCTCTTACCTGCCCCTACCTACCCTTGAATCTCATTGAGCGACATGTCATCATTGTGTGCTCTCTTGTCTCTTAGCCTTGTCTTTATAAGAAAGCTTATCCTAAATTGTATAAAATGACAATCTTGGTGATCCAGCTAATCGTATTTTGCATCATTGATAGGAATACAATTTATTCTTGTCACATTTTGTTCTGTCTTATTTTTGCTTTCCATTGCCTCTAGATCTTGGCAAATTCTCACACTATTAATTTTTAAAGAGCGAGATAGAATCTAGGACCATCAAACCAAGTTGGTTTTGAAATTCTCTTCCTTTATAAGGTACTAATAGCAATTCAAGAGGTTTTCATGGGACAAATATATGGGGATTTTATAGGACAATTAAAATTCATCTCCTACACTTTAATTGGAAAAGTTCAAGATCAATTTCATAATATTATTTTTCATCTCTTCATCATATCTCCTAATTATTAACAAAAATATATCTCACAAAAATCCTCTTGTTACTCTTTTCTATATTATCCCCTTTGTCCTAATCATTATCCTCCTCCTTACCCTTTCCCTATTTAGGTATTCCCTTTTTTCTTTTCAAAACTTTCGATGTGTTATATGTTGTCTCTCGTTCTCCTTTCCCCTACATTTGGGACTGAAATACTAAGAGTATGTGCACTTATAGATACCTTTTTATGTTGAAATTAGCCTCTTTCAACACAATTCTCAACTCTTTATCTAGTTCCTTCCCTTTTTTATACTTTTGAAGTTAAATTACCAAATGAAAAAAATGAGGAGGTAGTTGAAATCAACCTAGACTTGATGGTTCATACTTTTACCCACCCTCTAAAACTCACAATAGCATGAAGAATGTAATGTTGAGGAGGATATATAAGCCTCTCAAAAGGAGAAACATGGCAATGTAGTGGCAAAATTATTTCTTTGGATAGTAGTATCTCTAATTTGGAGAGTCCACTCTAGCCAAGTTTTATTCCATTACTAAACATCAATGTATTGTTCTATGGATTCTATAGATTATTTATATGAAGACATTGACAAAGAAAAGGTAAAGCTAGTAGAGATGGGTCATAGAGCTACAAAAAAAATGAAGAAGCTCTGTGGGAAGGAAAAGAGGCAACATGGGATTTTCTTTAAACAAGTGGAGCAAACTATTAAACCTTGGTTTTGATGAATGAAATACTCTATTGAGATTCCACAAGTTGAATTTTAGTGAGTCTTCTCTATGCTAGGTCCTCTACCTATTAGGTTTAGTTTTCTCATTTTCGTGTTAGTTTATTAGAGTTTTGTTTGTGCAAAACACTTGTTATTTTTATGACTTTTTATTTTGATTCTGTAAATCAAGCAACGTAACCCTTTTCCCAAATTATCTAATCAACAACTATAAAACATGTGCTTGCGGTAACATGGGTCTGAATTTTTTATTTATTTAATAAATTATGATAAAAACATATTTATGACATGTAGATAGGAGGAAATGATCAAAAAATTACCCAACATATTTATAAAATAAAAATGTAAATATAGGAAGTGGAAAAATTGTATAGCAAAACAATGTTTTCATTCATGTTGTTCTATTTTGTTTATTATACACCTCTTTTAAACTTGATAATTATTAATAATTAAATAAATTATGAAACCATTTCATAGAGTTGAAAGAGTCATATATATGAACATGATTTATAACTCAATAGTAACAATTACACTTGTTCACATATTTACTCAATACTTACAAAATGGAGCAAATTAGCTAAACCAAATATATTTGTTCATGTGAAGATTGAATGGAGTTATCATCTTACCTAAATAAACATAAATTAAATAAAGATTGAGATCTTATTGATCTTCACATAATTATTTAAATAAAATTATTTTAAAAAATAAATAAAAAATCTTGTTATTTTTTTATATATTATACATATTTAATTCTCACATAATGACAAAATGTCATGATACACTCATATATTTACTGTAAATTATAATAATCATTCAAACCTCTATCATTAATCTATTCATATATTTACTGTAAATTATAATAATCATTCAAACCTCTATCATTAATCTATTCATATATTTACTGTAAATTATAATAATCATTCAAACCTCTATCATTAATCTATTCATATATTTACTGTAAATTATAATAATCATTCAAACCTCTATCATTAATCTATTCATATATTTACTGTAAATTATAATATACATTTTCAGTCCTTGCCCTTCTGTCAAAGTCAAGCCGCCCTAATTGAAAATTCTGCGCGCACTATCAAACATTTTTCCGTTGATAATATCATAATCCACATCAAAGAATATAAAGAAAAAAAATACTTAAAAGTTTTCGTTAACTTGTAACAGTTATAAAATTTTTGGAATTCACCACCTCTTATTCTTTAAAACATTGAGTGACGAAACTATCCCAGCGTAGATTTCAACGGACTTTGCCAAACGAATTGAAATCCTTGAGGACATCAATTTATCAAGCATATTTATATTAACCGCATGAAACATTTTAAGGAAAATTAGAGGTGGACTTCTCACAATCAAACCTAAGAGAAAAAGAGGCTTAAAAAAGATGCATGCAAGTTGTAGAGGAAGAAGAATCCGCAGAAGTGAGAGAGAGTGAGAAGGGCACAATTAGGCAAGGTTAAGGTTATGTAGGCGAAGTCCATTATCTAAATAGAGCAGACACAATTAGGAATCAAAAAGAAGAAAACACAACAAAGCTAAATAGAGCAGACATATGACAAATAAGATGACATAATGGATACCTAATTATTGAACAAAGTCATTGTTTATGCCGAGCACGTCTTCTGAAATAACATTATTATATCAAATTATAACAAACACGCTATTTTGAAGGTAACGTTAAGCTACATTACAGACATTATTCATCCAATGCTAGATATGATCAAGGACATTCCCAAAAGATTCAATAATAAAATAATGACAACAAGACAAGGGAGAGTACAAAGAGTAAACAGTCATAAAAGTAACTTAGAGGAGTTATCCATGGAGATCTTTCTCTCCATGGTGAAGACAATCTATCATAATAGTAAAGGGCAAAGATCGGATCTAAACATACAGTGGGCACTTTTTTAATACAAATGAAAGAATGGAGTAGGTGGTCTTAGAGATCACAAATAAGGTTATATTTTTTTTTTAATTAGTGAAGTTAAATCATAGTATAAAAAGAATAAGTGTAATAGAATTGATTAGGAATGGATATGATAATTTAATAGCAAAAGAAAAGAATGATATAATAGAATTTCAAATTGATACATTAAGAATTATAGTTAGGAATTAAAAATTAAAAAATAGGAGAAATAAAAAACAAAAATAAGGAATATTGTAAGTAATTAGGTCTAATTGATAAATGTATGATAAAGGGAAAATAGCATAAGATACTCTCCTATCATTTGTAAAATCTTTTATGTGGAGTCATTAGTTGAAATAAAAGGAGTTCAATTGCTAATGGAAATGAGTCTAATCTATGGTGACTTTGTATCTATATTTTTCATACTTACATAATCAAGTCTATAGATAGAGCTAACAATAATATTTTCTATCTAGCAATTCATGATAGGAGGCATCATGCACACCATTTCTAGGGAGGAACTTCTAACATATTATATGAATATCAAAGAGTTCCTAGATAAAGCACTATTAGAGACACGGGCATAATTATTGTGCATATATACAAATACCTTATTTTGGGATTGTCTTATAGTTCATGGATTATGTTAAACTTCTTGGTTATTTTTAATCTCTTAAAAAGTTTATTTTAATAAATGTTTGATGGCCTTTTCAAACATTTAATTATTAGAACAAGGTTGTTTATAAGCTGAATTATAGAAAAGATTGAAGCATGAGACACACAAGGTAAATCTGAAGTAGTATATTCTACTAAAGTAGGAGAAGTAGCTAGACTAGATCAAGTTGAAATGTGTCACTACACAAACATAGCTAGAGATGGAAGAAATAAATTAGAATGGAACTTGCACTAATGCTAATGCAATATATCAATCTTATTTTGGTTGTCCTATGATGTATAAGACACTAAAAAATCATTTAGATAATCCTGAGAGTCAAATAATAGAAATCTCATGTTTCTATGATGGATTGAAGGATTTGGATTGCAATATATGTTTAGAAATTAAAAATTTACATACACAATTTTATCAAGTATAGGAATAAAAGGGATTATTAATTATATAGATAAGAAAAAGTAGTTACTTAAAGGTTATCATTATGAACAAGTGTTCTAGTGAATATGAAATAAATTGAAAAGTCTATTGAAATCCTTAATTCTAGATCATCATAGGAGAAGCGGTCCTACCAAAAATAAATAATCTTATTGAAAGGTTTTACATCAAGTTATCAAATAGAAAAATTAACCATTAGTAATTTCTAGAATATATATATATTTAAGTTATATTATAACATAAGTTCTATTGTAGAAATTGTGTAATCTCTCTTATATTGGTGGTGAACATAATTTCGTAACAAATTTTGGCAAAAAGTTTGAAGAAATTTTGTAGTATTATGGAATATAGCTAGCATGTATTAAAACATAATAGATGGGTTTAGTTTTGGAATGATGTTTGAAGTATAGAGACACCTAATTCCTTTTAGATTAAAAATCTTAAAGGACAACCAAATAGATAGTAATTATGAAAACTTGTGAAAGTACTAAATGTAGGTCACACAAGATTGCACCTTAAAAGAATATAGTGAGGGATGCATGCTATAAGTCAAGCATAGCACACATGAAGAGCTTGTTTCCTATATTCATCAGGGGTATGGTCCATGTTCAGGTCAAGGGCGATCTGCAAGGTCTTATGTTCAAATTCAATAGGAAGAGCTATTGTTTTACCATAAAGAAGCTTAAATTGTCTTGTTGTCTTCCATGTGATTCTGTAGGCCCAGATTGCTTCAAGTAATCGAGATGCCCAATCCTTCTTATCAAGAGCCATAGTTTTTGTAAGAATTACTTCAATTCCTCTGTTTATCACCTCTACCTAGCCATTGGATTGTGGATGATATGGGGTAGACATTTTATGTATAATGTTGTACTCATTCACCAAGGCTGAAATCAAGGTTGAAGTGAAGTTAGGTCCTTCATCTGTGACCAACTCTCGAGTGACTCCACACATAGTTAATATTTCTTCATAGATTAATTTTGCACCCTTATTATCCATATCATGCTTCATAGCCTTAACCTCAATCCATTTTCTAACATAATCAGTATAGACAAGGATATAAGATTTACCATTGGAAGGTGGATCTATAGGACCAATAAAATTCATTCCCTATTTATCAAATGGAGTGACAACCACTTGTGACTATAGAGGCATCTCATCAGACCTGGTTGGCCTCCCCATTCTCTAGCATATATCACACTTCTTTATATATTTTATGGCATCCTTGTGACGTATTGGCCAATAATAACTAGTGTTTAATATCTTCATTAAGTTCTATTTGGCAGCAAAATATCCTCCATAGGTCTCATCATGCCAAGCATGCAAAATGTCATATGTCTCATCCTCTTGAACACATCTCCTCATGACATGATCTAGTCCAATGTAATATAAACATCCTACAATCCATGACAATAGAAAACTCTTCTGAACCAATAACCTTTTCTCCTTAGTGGAAAAGTGTGGAGGAACTACGCCTAAAACTAAATAGTTGGCTATATCTACATACTATGGTGTATAAGTGTTGACTGAAAAAAGGTGCTCATTTGGAAAAGATTCATCAATAATAGGTTCATTGTTTTGTGTGGTAAGTCTTGAAATAAAATCTGCCATAACATTTTCTTTTCTTAGTTTGTCCACTATGGTGAGATCAAATTCCTGCAGAAGTAACAACCACTTGGCTAGTGTGCAAAACACTTGTTATTTTTATAACTTTTTGTTTTGATTATGTAACTCAATTAGTGTAACCCTTTTCCCAAATTAGCTAATTAACAACTATAAAACATATGTTAGAGGTAACATAGGTCTGAAATTTTATCTATTTAATATATTTTGATAAAAACATATGTATTACATGTAGATAGGAGGAAATGACCAGGAATTTATCCAACATATTCATGAAATAAAAATTTAAATATAGGAAGTGGAAAAATTGTATACCAAAAGAATGTTTTCATTCATGTTGTTCTATTTTGTTTATTATACACCTCTTTTAAACTGATAATTATTAATAATTAAATAAATTATGAAACCATTTCATAGAGTTGAAAGAGTCATATGTGTCAACATTATTTATAACCCAATAGTAACAATTACATTTGTTCACATATTTACTCAATACTTACAAAATGAAGCAAATTAGCTAAACCAAATATATTTGTTCATGTGAAGATTGAATGGAGTTATTATCTTACCTAAATAAACATAAATTGAATAAATATTAAAATCTTATTGATCTTCACATAATTATTTAAATAAAATTATTTTAAAAAATAAATAAAAGTCTTGTTATTTTTTTTTATATTATATATATTTAATTCTCACACAATGACAAAATCTCATGGTACAATCATATATTTACTATAAATTATAATAATCATTCACACCTCTATCATTAATATATTCATATATTATTCCTCACTATAAAAGCATATTCAACATAGTAAAATAAATAGAGCACATCAAAACATGCTTTTTAATTAGAAAAGGTCGTTTACTTCCACAACTCTTTCATGCAAAATGCACATTTTCCGTCCTTTTCCTTCTGTCAAAGTCAAGCCGCCTTAATTGAAAATTCTCCGCGCACTATCAAACATGTTTCCGTTGATAATATCATAATCCACATCAAAGAATATAAAGGAAAAAAAAACTTAAAAAGTTTTCGTTAACTTGTAACAGTTATAAAATATTTGGAATTCTTCACCTCTTATTCTTTAAAACATTGATTGACGAAACTATCCCAGCATAGATTTCAACGGACTTTGCCAAACGAATTGAAATTCTTGAGGACATCAATTTATCAAGCATATTTATATTAACCGCATGAAACTTTTTAAGGAAAATTAGAGATGGACTTCTCACAATCAAAACTAAGAGAAAAAGAGGCTTAAAAAAGATGCATGCAAGTTGTAGAGGAAGAAGAGTCCCTAGAAGTGAGAGAGAATGAGAAGGGCATAATTAGGCAAGGTTAAGGTTATGTAGGCAAACTCCATTATCTAAATAGAGCAGACACAATTAGGAATCAAAAAGAAGAAAACTCCACAAAGCTAAATAGAGCAGAGACGTGACAAATAAGATGACATAATGGATACCAAATTATTGAACAAAGTCATTGTTTATGCCTAGCACGTCTTCTGAAACAACAATATTATATCAAATTATAACAAACAGGCTATTTTGCAGGTAATCAACAATATTATATCAAATTATAACAAACAGGCTATTTTGCAGGTAACGTTAAGCTACATTGCAGACATTATTAATCCAATGCTAGATATCATCAAGGACTTTCCCAAAAGATTCAATAAGAAAATAATGACAATAAGACAAGAGACAGTACAAAGAGTAAACAATCATAAAAGTTACTTAGACGAGATATCTAGAGATCTTTCTCTTCGTGGTGGAGACAAATTATCATAATAGTAAAGGGCAAAGTTGGGATCTAAACATAGTGTGGACACTTTTTTATTACAGATGAAAGAATGGAGTAGGTGGTCTTAGAGATCACAAATAAGGTTATATTTTTTTTAATTAGTGAAGTTAAATTATATTATAAAAAGAATAAGTGTAAAAGTACTGATTAGGAATGGGTGTGATAATTTAAGAGCAAAAGAAAAGAATAATATAGTAGAAGTTCAAATTGACACATTAAGACTTATGGTTAGGAATTAAGAATAGAAAAATAGGAAAAAAATAAAATAAAATAAGGAATATTGTAAGTAACTACATCTAATTAATAGATGCATGATAAAGGGAAAAGAGCATAAGATACTCTTCTATCATTTGTAAAATCTTTTATGTGGAGTCATTAGTTGAAATAAAAGGGGTTCAATTGCTAGTGGAAATGAGTCTAATTTATGTTGACTCTGTATCTATATTTTTCATACTTACATAATCAAGTCTATAGATATAGCTAACAATAATAATTTCTATCTAGCAATTCCTATAGGAGGCATCATGCCCACCATTGCTAGGGAGGAACTCCTAACATATTATATCAATATCAAAGAGTTCCTAGATAAAGCACTAATAGAGGCACGGGCATAATTATTCTACATATATACAAATACCTTATTTCCATTGGATTAGTAGTAAAAACCAATTATAAGTCTGCTTCTTAGGTGAGCTGGTGGTCTTCTAGCTTTTTTGAAGACTTTTTGGTCTATGAATTTTCATTTAGGGTTTGGTTTACGTCAAAACTTGGTTTAGGTTGGTATTTGATCCATTTTTGGCTTTTACAAATCTTTTTCACTTAGACAACCTTAGCTTTTAATTCTTGCGAGTTTGGTATATTCTGGGATTGTCTTATAGTTCATGGATTATGTTAAACTTCGTGGTCATTGTTAATCTCATAAAATTTTATTTTAATATAATGTTTGATGGCCCTTCCAACCATTTAATTATCAGAACAAGGTTGTTTATAAGTTCAATTATAGAAAAGATTCAAGCATGAGACACACAGGATAAATCTAAAGTAGTATATTCTACTAAGGTAGGAGAAGTAGCTAGACTAAATCAATTTGAAATGTGTAACTACACAAACATATCTAGAGATGGAAGGAAACAATTAGAATGGAACTTGCACTAATACTAATGTAGTATATCAGTCTTATTTTGGTTGTCCTACAATGACTAAGACATTAAAAAATCATTAAGATAATCTTGAGAGTCAAATAATAGAAATATCAAGTTTTTATGATGGATTGAAGGATTTGGATTGCAATATATGTTTACAAATTAAAAGTTTACATACCTAATTTTATTAAGTTAGGAATAAAAGAGATTATTAATTATATAGATAAGAAAAAATAGTTACTTAAAGGTTATCATTACAAAAAAGTGTTCTAGTGGATACAAAATAAATTGAAAAGTCTCTTGAAATCTTTAATTCTAGATCATCGTAGGAGAAGCCGCACTACTAAAAATAAATAATCTTATTGATAGGTTTTACATCAAGCTATCAAATAGTAGACTTAAACATTAGTAATTTATAGAATATATATTTAAGTTATATTATTACATAAGTTCTATTGTAGAAATCTTGTAATCTCTCTTATACTGATGCACATAATTTCAGAAGAAATTTTGACAAAAAGTTTGAAGAAATTTTGTAGTATTATGGAATATAGCTAGCATGTATTAAAACATAATACATGAGTTTAGTTTGGGAATGATGTTTGAAGTATAGAGACACCCAATTCATATTAGATTAAAAATCTTAAAGGGCAACCAAATGGATAGTAATTATGAAAACTTGCAATATAAACTGGTGTGCCAATTAAGATGGACATGTTCCTATACTTTACAATGAATATACATATGAAAGTTATTTTTTGGGTATGCAGTCATGTGCAAGGGGATCATATCCATTAAGTTTTAAATTTTATTACATAACATCATTCTCATCAATTGTACATAACCAATTGAAATACACAGCATTTGAAATGTATACTTACAATTTAAAGTAACCGATTTTGAAATAACAGATTTGATTACATAGCATCATTCTCACCAATTGTACATAACCAATTGAAATACACAGCATTTGAAATGTATACTTACAATTTATAGTAACCCATTTTGAAATAACAGATTTTGATTAAGCACAGCTATCACATGCAAAGGTGTACTTACAGAGGAATAATAAAATAATGAGATACTAAAGATACTAAAGATACTCGCTCCATAGCTTTACTATTGACTATTTTTTATTGTTGTCTACCCTGAATAATAAATAAAAAGATATTCTCGATTTCACCATCGTGTTTGTATCCGTTTTTTCCCAGTAAATTGCCAAGTTCTTAAATAAATAGATAACTATCTTCCTCCAGAAATTTCCTCAGTCTCTCAAAATTAGTAATGAGATCAATCTGCGACTCCTTTTGGTAATTTATTGACAGGAAGCTGGCATCCACAGGTCGTGCTAGAGGAGGAGCGGGATGAGAAAGGGTATTATTGAGAGGAATAATTGAAGATAGCCAAGGGCCGCTACTACCGATAACCTGTTCAGCATTAGGTCGTTGGGCGACAGGCTTGATGAGCAGAGGCGTTTCCAACCCCTCTTCATTATTTTCTACCCTCTTTTCTGGTATATCAATCTTTGGCATTCCAGTTAGTTGTTGTACGATATTGCTGAATTGGGATGCTTCTGTGACCACAACCAGGGCAGGAGATGATGTTGATCGTCTCCTCCTCTTCATACTTTAACGACTACCAAAGGCAACCCTAAATGAATTTTTTTTCAGGCGACTGTGAAATGTCCCCCGATGCCTTTCTCTATGATGATAATCCATCTCCCTCATACTGCTTCTTAACTTATATTACTTGCAATATGATATCTTTATCAGAAACAGCTTTGACTGGGAATATACATTCTAGAAAGTCGTTTATTCGATATAACTACAAACTTCTAGTTTTAATTGAGGACCCTACAGAAAGCAATAGCCTAAACAACCCTAAATTTCCTCACACTTCTGTCGTAATGGACTACAAGCTTTCTCCAATGCAATCCAAACTCAATGGAATGAATCTGCACCTTTAACGTCTCGGAATTTTTCAATAGAAAAATGTGGTGATGTGAGTTTTCTTCTTCAAATTCGGTAAACAAAAATTTGGTATGTTAAGTAAACGAGATTGCATAATGACGTCCCGGCAACGACGGGCGGCGGTTTGAAGGCGGCACCGATTAACACGCTAGGATTTTAAATTGGCTTGCAAGTCCAAAACAATCATCTAAAATGTTTGTATCCGTATAGAATATTTTAGGGGCGGCTGAATTTTTTGTTTTGTCCCGCAGCTTTAATCGATCATCCACAGATCTTCAAACTATTGTTGAATTACGCACCTCTCCACGTGAACTATGTATTGCAGTTAGTAGTAGGCTGTTAGGACACTCAGCCGCCCAACATTAATACGCTGCTCTGGAGATTTTTTCAACTGATGACACACAAAACGAATCACGTAATGAGATACAATAATCCGGAGGAGGAATATGCCCGTCGAAAGCTGTACTCGTTTCTTCTTGCTCTTTTCACTGTGCAAGCCGAAACAGATCGTAAATGTCAAGTCCTAAAGTTAATTCATGGTCCCCGTCATAGGGCGGTTGTTATGTTTTTCTGGAAGTGGACAGAAAATATTTTAGGCAGATGTTCCCTTCTCAAAAACGAGAAACAGAGAGAGAATTACCTAGGCGTGAATGTCTAGAAAACCCCTAGTAATTTAGGGACTACAAAGCTCAAATATTGTTTAAAATATTCATTTTATTAATCTCTACTTGTCAAGGGCGTAGTGCAGGGTGTGTTTTACAAGAAATGGACAGTTGAAAACACTGGGTGAGTTCGTAACAGAAGAGACACAATCGAGGCGCTTATGTCTGGGTTCGCTACATCTGTGGATGACATGGTGGAAACGTACGTAGATAAGTTTTTTAATATTTTTCTAAGTTTATAATTTCTTTGCAATCTTAAATGAACTAAGTACTTCAGGGTTTCATGGGATGTAAATATCCACACTCTCTGTTCAGCCCCCCAAGCTTATTTAATCGTATTTATTGACTAGCAGTTGTATGCAAGTTTTTATGTGTAATGGAATGGCTATAGGCTTCATTTTTTTAAGTGGATGATTGATGTTGTTTTTTTTTTTTGTTTTTTTTATTAAATTGATAAATAGTGAAATGATCGATAAGTAATTTTTATGTTTGAAAGTTTCAGTGATACTTTTAGATATTGATGGTTTAGGTAATATGCATTGGTACTCACAATTCATAAAGACCACAAAACAAAATCTAATTAATCATATCACAATGAAATTCCCTCTTAAATCCCAACCATATAGAATTGATACAATCAACACCACAAATTCATAATCTTCAGCCTCATTATAGAGATTTGTTAGATTTCTTAGTAGGTATGAATGATCATGAAATAAAGAGGGAGATTGCAACATCCAAAGTCTTAAATTTTTTATGGATAAAAGTCATATGTCATGATCAATACTAAAGTTGCAAGTATGTGCATGATGATTCCCTTCTCTATAGATGTGTTACATGTAAAAGTATTCTATTTGTTGAGTTAGGGTCAAAATTTATTTTCAGCTATATTTATTTTTTAATTCTCAATCCATTTTTCCTTGTTGCATTTATAATAATATAAGATTCACCTTCTATTTGCACCTTATTTATGTCTAGGTGTGAATAAGTTTGTAGGTCTAAAAGGAGGGCCGTAGCTTCTACTTTTTAAATTATTCCCTATGTAAGACCCATCAAAAAGCTATACCAATTACACAGTCTTCATGGTCTCTCATAATGCAACAATACCCAACAATGCTTGATTACCCCAAAAAATCTTGCAAAAATCAAACTTACTTATAATTTAAAATATATGTAATTTATTACATAAAAAAATAGTACAATTTTTTAATTTTAATTGGTAATTATTTAATTGTATCTATATTACTAGTTGCATTTTCTTGTCAACAATTATAATATTGACATGAGTTAATGGGGAGCTATGACCATTCCAACACATCATTTTCTCAAGTACTATATAATTTACCTTTTAGACCTCTTACATGTACCCATTACAAATAATATTAACATTTTTTATTCCAAGGTGATGAAATACATCCAATTAATTTTTTAAAAAATAGACATTGATGGATAAAGTAGATGCATGATTTTCTTATGGTGGAGAGATCTAAAGCTTGGAATTGACAATGTTGAAATATTATTGGGACATCATATGTTTCTAGTAGTTTGGGAGCAAGTGCAATGCATTTGTAGAATTCAAAATTTTATGAGATGTTATCTTTAATAGGCTATAGGAAAGATATTAATATTTTCACACCTTATCAATCATTCATTTCTCGATAAAACCTTACAAATTTAGTACCCCGATAATATAACTATTGAGTTCTAATGACACCTTACCAATATAGACACATATTCTTGACTTAATGGATCAATTCCCTGCATGACATAGTTACTAATTCATTAACAGAAACACATTTACTTGTCAAACCGAAACTCATTAGGAATACTAAGTTAACATTGAAGTAACTAATAGGAAACTAATGGAGAGCATGAAATCTAAAATTACTTTACAGACATCATTCTATCCTACTACATATGAAATTTATATCCTCACACAAAAATGAATTAATTAACTAAAAACATAATGATCTGTTCTACTTGGCTATAGGAACAAACACAAAATATAGTTTTTGTGGCTGCAGGACAATCGATTGAGAAAGTAAGCAACATAAATGAACTTACCTAATAATACAGTAAAGATTGAACTCTCCCCAAGTGTACCCCCTTGGATGAGATTCTAGAAACTTAACCAGGTCTAAGAACTATAATAGCATAATCAACACATTGAACTCACAACAATAATGGTGACAAAAAATATAATCTCTTTTTCTTTATTAAAACTACAAAAAATAGAATACAATAAGTTCTGAAAGATAAATTTCATAGAATACTCTATCCTTCGTACTGATGGATTTATTAAAAATTCTAAAACTAACTCATTATTCAGCCAATTTACCCCCAACAAGCTAGGAGAACAAGTTTTATTGAAATAAATACATAGAGAGATGAATCATCTCAATACTCGGTCTTTCACACGAATATAGGAAAAAATTATTTATAGATTTTCTTAATCATCCAACACATGCTTGAAGCAAACAACTATCTCAACCAAAACTTGGATTCTCATTATAGAACCAATTACTAGCTTGTCTGGTTCAGCAAATCTTTATCCAAACATGACTGCAACTCTTTGAAACAACAATAGATGTCTTCTTGGTGACTTGGTTCTTCTCATTCAGCTGCACACACCAAGATTAATGTCCACAACATATATATGCATAATATCACCTTAAAACAACTTTCAGTTTCAACATTTACACATTAGTAATATAGATTTCTTATATCATTTATAAGGATGTCTACTTAGTAACAAAGTTGATAAGTCAAAAGAGGTCTTCCTATTACTAACAAACTTTTCTTATGCAAAGAAGCGGAGGAAAATGCTGGTCATCTGTTGTTGTACCCCTCTTTTTACATGGATATCTAGAGTTTCTTCATTGATATCTAGAACACTATTTGGGTCTTCCTTGATTCTGTTCAAAGGATATGGTTTGAATGGAAGTGCCCCTTAGACAATCAGGCTTTGGGATTCCTCTAAAATATATCTCTCCCTCATATTGTTGGGGGTATTTGGAAAGAAAGAAACAATAGAGTTTTTAGAGATTTGGAATCTCATGTGCCTATTGTGGCTATTAGAATTATAAATGCTATCAAGGAGAATTTTCGTCACTCCTGCTCCAGTAGAAAGAAGACCATCCCCTCCCTACTCTCTAGGAGTAGTACGATACTATCAAATAGTGGAAAATTAGCTAGAATATCTCCATTTATGTGCACAAAATTAACCAATGCAGATAAAATATTCTATGGAATCCCCCCTATGGGATGGATCAAAATCAATGTGGATGGGGCAGCTAAAGGGAATCCTGAGCTAGCTAGGTGTGGGGGAGTGGCTAGGAATCATATGGGTCTATTGGTTTCTGTGGTGGCACTCCCTTTAGGCACCTAGTCCAACCATTTTATGGAGGTCGGGGCTGCCCATTTTGGTTACACATGGCTAAAAGGGAAGGACTTAGAAAGGTCTGGGTAAAATGTGACTCACTCAACATTATAAATTATTTGAATGAGTGTACGGATACTAGCTGGACTATTTCCAACTTGATCAAAGATTGTTGTGATATAATTAAAGAGTTGAATGAATTCAAACTTTCTCACGTATTTCGGGAAGGCAATAAAGCAATGGATTTATTGGCCAATATGGCGATGGGCTACATGGCAACAAATTAGTGGAGCAATTGGGACTCTTTCTCGGAAAAATTGTGTGACCTGGCATATGGTGATACCATCCACTTGCGGTAATAAATGAAGAACAATCATGTTTGGTTAAGTTGTTGGGGTAATGGTTTCCTTTCGATTTCCCTATTTGAAGATCTAGAAACTTCCCTTATGCCTAGATTTTTTGTCCTCTTGTGTGGTCTTTGTCCCGCTTTTGTTTGGAGCCTTGTCTGGTGTGGCCCATTTCCTGCTTTTGCTTGGTGACCTGGACCATTATGGGTGGCAACAAGAATAGGCAAGAACCACCCACTTTTGATAAATGGAAGAAAAATAAGGAGGTGTGGCAGGAAATTGTTGATGGGGGAACGGTTCCATTCTAGGAAAGACTCCATGGCCCTTCTCCTCTGCTCACGAAAACATTTGACAACGGGTGGAAGAAAGGGGTTTTGAGGGCTTATGGTGCTAAATTTCAGCTAGATGAAACCCTCGTGGCTACAGTTATGGGTTTGGCTATGAATGGCAGAACATTTCACAGAGACAGAAAAACTTTGGAGGAAGACATGGCAATTTTTTTGGATAAAGATAAGGAGATTTCAAGAGTTAATAAAATGGCTGATGGTAGCTACAATAAAAAGGATCTTATGGCTCCCTAGGCAGATATGACTGAGTTCATCATGAGGTACATTATGCTTGATGGCAAAAATTCCAGTATCTTTTCTTATCATTTTACCATCTTGAATCACTTTAGGCATGGGAAAGTTATTTCGATTCCTTTCTATCTATTTTCTTCTTTTCATAATAGTCTTCAAAAATATGCTGAGAATCTGACTAATCCAGTCCTCCATGAAGGGCTTATTGTTCTCATTATGAAGTATGCCAAAGCCCTTGAATTTGTGCCCTCTCTATCTAAGAAAGGCCAAATCCCTAATAGTAATTTTCAAGATGTCTCTGATTCGGATATGGAGATGGAGGATAGTGGGAGCACCAAACCTCTTGTTGATCCTGATTATAAGCCGGTTGAAGAGGGTGAGATGTTGGTCACTCCTGGAACCCATAGCAGCAAGAAACCCCCCAGATGGGCTGCAAGTAAATATAAATCGACCAACAAGATGATTTCTAAAACTGAGCCTTATTTACAAAATAAGAAGTTAGTTTCTAAAGACTATGCTCCCAAGACCTTGGACCAGGAAATCAAATTGGACATTCCTCTTAATATCTTGAAGGAGAAGCAAGGGACTCTTCCTAAAGATGTGGATAGTGGTTTAAAGAAGGAAATTTCTATGATGAATCTGGTGATGGAAGAGACAAGAAGCCAGTAGAACTATTGGAAGTGGGTGGGGAAGGAGATTGATACCCTCAAAGAGAGGATTAAGGATATAATTGATATCTTCATTGATTATACCGAGCCTCTAAAAATAGAGAAGCTCATGATCATGACCCATAAGCTTTCTCATGATGTCCAGGTTATGAAATATATACATGAGCAAAGAATTGAGAAGGTTGAGAAGTCTATTGAGGAGATAAAGAATAACCTTAAGAATCTGGTTGACATAAACAAAGAGGCCATGAATAATAGTAGGGAGGGGCTGCAAGAGATTAATACCATGGTGGTGGATTACAGATCCAATCTTATTGACAATGATCCTGATGACAATAACAGAAATAAAGATCAAGGTGGTGAAGACTCTGTTGTTGGTGGCATTAAAACTACGGGCCCTAGTTCCAAGACCAGAAGTAGGAGCAGCAATAAGGGTACCTTCAGGTTAATTATGGAGTAATTGGAGGAAATCAACAAGGTTACCATCCAGAAGAACAAGGAGTTGGTGCACTTGCTTAATTGAGTGTTTGTCTGTGGTTTGTTTTGTTGCCTCCTATTTCTTATTTCTTTTGTGTTCAGTCTGGGGTGTTCCCCTATTTTCCTATTGGTTTCTGTTTGGTTGGCTG
This sequence comes from Cryptomeria japonica, assembly GCF_030272615.1. NCBI lineage: Eukaryota > Viridiplantae > Streptophyta > Pinopsida > Cupressales > Cupressaceae > Cryptomeria > Cryptomeria japonica. The sequence goes on along the minus strand of NC_081412.1, from coordinate 209,429,645 downwards.
ATGGTAAGGTTCTGTAAAACTTTTGGTTTTGGGTCCATGTAAAACTCATTTATCTTTATCAAAAATAAAGTTGATAATTCAAACCCAAATAGACATATCTATTATGACCATAATATCTAAACCATGAAATGACAGTCCTAATTAAACATAAGAATTCATATAAAATTACCAAATATAAGGCTCATCACTCTCCTTAACCTAACCAATGCTTTTCCTCAAGCATTAACATCTTCTTTTAAGGTCTTTGATATGAGATTAGTAACTTTTGTCTTCCCTCTAGCTTGAACAAGTGAATCGCAATAAAAACCTTGATTTTCTTCTATTTCTTTCCACTTGGAGTCCTCAGCACCTTGATTGTATGACTTTAGATCCTTGTAGTCTAGTGCATGCCACGATAACAGTGGAGGATGAAATGTTAGTGAAATCCATCTTTCCTACGATGATCTACCCATCTAAATATACCTTTTCTCTCTCCTTAACATTGCATGGTACTTTTGAAGGGAGTGTGGCTCTCCATCCCTCAATTGATTTACTAATTCATTCCACCTTTAAGAAAGCTATCCAAACATTGTTCAGGATAAATTATTAGCCTTATTTTCATACTCCTTATAGATTTTCTATTGTAATACTATGATAATGTTGCTGTATTCAATTTCATAGACAATTTGGTTCCATTAGCACATAAAATTATCTAAATTAGATGTCTGAGCTCTTGAGTCCAATGTAGTAGTTAGCTCTAGGTCTATATATTTTTAAATACTATTGTCCCCAATTATTTTTATTTTGTATGTAGGACATGATTGCCTTAAGTTGAACATCATCAATATACAAGAGAGGATTTCAATGGGTATCAATAGGGACAACATAAAATTGTGCAAATATATTTCATAAAGAATATTTTTATTGGTAGAGCTTGACGTTTCATATGCTTTGAAAAATTCCTTTGGAATTAAAAGAGAACTTAAAATAGAAAATTCTCTGAACAATATATATAAAAGGTAAAGTTATTTTAGGTGTAGAGAATATACCCTCGGTGGAGGTCTCCACTAAACAATTTGAGGAGCCAATTCCATGGCCTCTCCCACTCTGATTTTAAATTTTGAATTTTTTTATCTCTCTTCTTAATCTCATTCTACAATTCTTTCTACTCTTTTCTCTAGTCTTCTCTCTCCTCTTACATAGATTGATACATTTGTAGTAATAATTTTGGCCATACAAATGATGGGGGTATGGGTAAACTTATCCTAGTTTCTGTTTGACTTACAAAAGCCATCTGCTCTACACCTACTACAAGATTATCTAAACCAATAGCTCTCCCAGTTTCTGTCTGATTACCTATTTATAGTAGTGCATTTAGTTCAACTATCGAATTTATCTCTTCATCTCCATTCATAGAGACAATTTCTAGTGGAAAGTTGTTAGAGGAAAACAAAGGACTTTGTGACCTAGGAGATGGTTTGTCATACATCATGCTTTCTTATTTCTCAATGGAGTCATTATCCAACTTATTTTCACACTGAATGATCACTTGGTGGGGAGATATCTTTATTATATTCTTATATTTCACTCCTTTCCTAGAATTTTTCCTAAGAGGTTGTTTTGATGTTTCTTGTAACACTTTTTTTTCTTTGGCTGCACGTAGGGTTGCAGACAAGGGTTTCATTTCCTTAGTCCTATGGTTCCTAGGGCTACCTTTTTATCACCAGATACCCCCTCCTTAGGGATTACCCCTTGTTTCTAAATCTTTCCCTTGGCTTGAGTATTTTCCTCTTTTATAGAAGCTCTCTTCTAGCTTCTAGCAATGAATGATGAAACTTGGGTTTTCTTTGATTTTATATTTTTAGGGTTCATACGCTATTTCTGAAAAAGAGGTTGTTCAACATGGGTTTTTGATGAGGAAATTCTTGGTGTAGGTTGGATTAATCCTCTCATCCTAGGAACAGTAGGTCAAAACATAGGTCCTAATTTTTGAATTCTTTCGCTCTTAAGAAAATCATCCCAAGCCAAACCATGCCATATTTCTTGCAAACTTCTTTCTACCTTTTTTGTGTCTCCATCGCTATTTTAATCAATATATGATACAAAACATTGGGAACATTTATCTGTCTACCATGGCAGAGGTGAGAGAGCATCTTGAAATGCATAGAGTAAAGCAGAGGTTGGCCTTCATAGGTTAGATATTTGATAATGTATATTGCCCTAGGAGCCCATTCTTCCAGTAAAGAGATCCTGCTCGTGCCTTGCTTGCTAAGTCTTAATGAGGGATCACTACGAAGTGTGAATTCGACTTTGTCTAACCTTGCATCAAATGTATCCAAACACTTTTATCTAATTGCGAGTAACCTAATAACTTTTTCTATTCATTATTCTATAGCCACTACTTTAATTCTTCATACTACTCCTTCTCCTTGATGAAATGTAGAAGTGGATTCATGTGCTATTTCATTGTCAGAACTCTAAAGCTTAAGAAAATAATCCAACAATCCACTTCCCCAGAATACAGGTTCACATTCACCATCTAAAAGAAGAAATTCATTTTATATAGGTTCATGTCTAATGGGTGGTCCTCCCATCTCTGCAACTTTAAGCTTTTTCTGAAAACAAATTAACTTCCTTATTCATTACAGCTATTCCTTTCCAATTTTCCTTTAATTTGGTCAAGAAATACTAGGTTTATCAATTCCTTATCTTCCTACTCATAATCTTTGCATTCTTTAAAGCTAATTATAAGACTTATGTTGCCACACATATAAGATGAAGATAAAAGGGTGGCATAAAGGATAATTTGCATGGAAAAATTCCTCTTAAAATCATAGGATGTTACGTTCTAATTCATCATTATGCGGTTAATTCAAAAAAAACTTTTACAAACTTTGCATATGCCATTATAAGACCATTTTGGACATAAAAACCCCTCCCCCCAACCTAAAAGTTCACATGGGTCCACACATGGGAAGGGAGAAATTATGCAAAAGATAGCACTTCAAAATTCTATAAGAAACAAATAGTAATAATTAAAAATGATTTGAATGAAATGCGAATAAAGGTAATAATTGCAAAGAGGTGTGTGCATTTATCTGAAGTGTCGAAGAATATTAAAGGATAACCACCAACTGTAATGTGATAGCTCATATGTGTGCGAAAAGAAATTGATCAAAAGAGATTGACAAATATGGGTATGGATGGATAGCGAAAGATAGAAGATGAGGTGAATGAATGGTGAAAGACAAAGGAAATGGTTTCCATGTGAACATGGAAATTTAATTATGAAAAAGGAAAGTGGCACACCAGGAAATCCATCATATAATGTTGCAAGAAGGTTCAAATGTAGTTGCTGTGAAAATTGTTGTAGGAACTCCTATTTAGTGATGGGCTTGTGATAAAGGCAAAGTCAATGACTATTCATCAACAATTTGAAGTGAACTGGAGAAACCATTGTCATATACTTCAGCAACCTCATATGATACCAACCACTATGTCTACTATTTACCTTGGTTATCTTGATATTTGGAGTCATATAACAGTTCCCAGTCTCCAAGACTAAATTTATTGTCTCCAATATACCTATCATGCCATTTTACTTGCTTCTTTTGAACCACCTCAGTGTGAGGAAGATCTTGTTTCCTGTATTCTTCAAGGGTATTAAGTTGCATGATATGCTCCTATTGAGCCTTGGTACAATCCATACTCAGGTCAAGGGCGATCCGCAAGGTCTTATGTTCAAATTCAATAGGAAGAACTATTGCTTTACCATAAAGAAGCTTAAATTGTCTTATTGTCTTCCATGTGATTCTGTAGGCCCAGATTGCTTCAGGTAATTGAGATGCCCAATCCTTCTTATAAAGAGCCACAATTTTTGTAAGAATTGCTTCAATTCATCTATTTATCACCTCTTCCTAACCATTGGCTTGTGGATGATAGGGGGTAGACATTTTATGTCTAATGTTGTACTCATTCACTAGGGCTAAAATCAAGGTTGAAGTGAATTTAAGTCCTTGATCTATGACCAACTCCCGAGTGACTCCATACATAGTTAATATTTCTTCATAGATTAATTTTGCAACCTTATTATCCATATCATGCTTCATAGCCTTAACCTCGGTCCATTTTCTAACATAATCAGTACAGACAAGGATATAAGATTTACCATTGGAAGGTGGATCTATAGGACTAATAAAGTCCATTCCCTATTTATCAAATGGAGTGACAACCACTTGTGATTGTAGAGGCATCTCATCAGACCTGGTTGGCCTCCCTATTCTCTCACATCTATCACACTTTTTTATATATTGTATGACATCCTTGTGAAGTATTGGCCAATAATAACTAGTGTTTAATATCTTCATTAAGTTGCATTTGTTAGCAAAATGTCCTCCATAGGTCTCATCATGCCAAGCATGCAAAATCTCATATGTCTTATCTTCTTGAACACATCCCCTCATGACATGATCTGGTTCAATGTAATATAAACATCCTACAATCCATGACAATAGAAATCACTTCTGAACCAGTAACCTTTACTCTTTAGTGGAAAAGTATGGAGGAGCTCTGCTTGAAACTAAATAGTTGGCTATATCTACATGCTATGGTGTATAAGTGTTGATTGAAAAAGGGTTCTCATCTAGAAGAGATTCATGAATAATAGGTTCATTGTTTTGTGTGGCAATTCTTGAAATAAAATCCGCCACTACATTTTATTTTCTTAGTTTGTGCATTATGGTCAGATCAAATTCCTACAAAAGTAACAACCACTTGGCTAGTTGGCATGCTATTAGAGGTTTAATCATGAGATACTTGATAGCTGCATGAAACATGAATTGCCCAGTTAGGTACCCTAAGGATAGGGGCTTTCGTTAAAGTTTCCTTTAAGTGTTGAAAATGCCTTGTCACAAGAATCAGCCTAGTTGAAGTCAACATATTTTGTTAATCTAGGCCATATAAGATTACAGCTATCTTTCTAAAGTCATAAATGAATCTCCTATAATAACCCACATGTCCCAAGAAGCTAGGAACATATTTTTGTTTTGTAGGCATTGGAAGATCCATGATGACTTTTATCTTAGCAAGGTCTACTTTGATGCCAGTTTGAAAAATTTGATGGCATATAACTATACCTTTTGTCATCATCATGAAGCACTCTCACTGTTTAAAGATAGATGATGTTCCTTACACCTTTGTAATGCCCTTTCCAGATTGGATACGGCTTCATCAAATGCATTTCCATATGTGGTGAAGTCATCCATATAAATTTCCATACAATTATGAGAAATATAAAAGAATCTATGATAATAATTGCCTTTTGAAATGTGGAAAGTGCATTATACAATCCAAATGGAAGAACTAAATAAGCATAAGTACCCCAAGGGTAGGGAGAATTAGTTTTCTCTTGGTCTCCGGGTGTAATCCTAATTTGATTATATTCATTAAATCCATTAAGAAAAGAAAAGTATTGATTCCCTACTAAATTATCTAATAATATCAATGAAGGGTAAGCGAAAATGGTCCTTAGTTCCTGCAATTAGCTCCTTATAATCAACACAAACTATCCACTTGCCTCCTTTCTTAGGTACTATGACTAAAGGAGATACACATTGACTGTCAGAAATAGGATAAATAAATCCTACATCTAATAATTTATGCAACTCTTGTTTAACAATTTCTCTTATTGTAGGGTTCGCCCTCCTCTGGGGCTACTACATTGGTCTGGTATCTTCCTTGATGTAGATTATGTATGTATATAGAATAGGGATTTTAAGAGGGTTCCCAAAGATTCTTGTTGGGGCTTAGTCAATTTACTATTGATATTTAGGAATCTTCCTAGAGAAACTTCTAGTTTCTCAATTAATTCTATCATACAAGATAGACTAATACTTAGATTTTTGACATCTCGGGGTTAAAATTATGAAGGAGATGTGATCGGTTCAAAATTGCATGTTCAGAGGATGGTGACAACAATGTTGGCAAAGGATATGAAGAACATGAAACACAATTCTTTGTTTCATTATCTAGTTCATAATTATTCTAGATGATTTGGAATAAAACTTCATCATCCTCTTGTAATTTCAAAATATAACATCAACCAATCATCATAAGTATTTTAAGAGAATTTACTTCTTCAACCTCCTCACCTAAATCGGGCCAAATAGGGATGGTATCTTCTTCATGAGGTTTTTTTGGTGGAAAAAGAATTAATTTCTTAGTTGTGTCACCATTTGAGATGGTCATATTTCTAGACCTACTTCCTACGTAATAATCCATAGTATCTATCCATGGCCTACCCAATATTAGCTTTAGGTGATAAAATCATAAAATCTGTTGGATATTGCAAAGAATGTAGGGTGACAACAAGGTCCTCTATCATTCCATCTAGTGTAACTGTTGAACAATTAGCAAGTTGTAACATACTAAATCTAGGCCTCAGGTTGGTGATACTTAGACTTTGCATGAGACTCTTGGTCATAACATTTATAAAATCCCCCAAATCTATCAGAGCATTTTTAACCAAAACTGCATTGATAGTTATTTTTACCCTCGGACTGACTGGCTCAAAATACTTAGGGACTGGTACTTTCCCCAACATGATATTTTCTAATTGACCCATTACATGAATAGTTTTAGGATCTTTTCTTTTCATGTCTGGCTTCTTTAGACACATCTCTATTAAGGCCTTATTGTAGATTGATACATCCTTGATTTCTTGGAATAAAGGTATCTTAACACAAACATGTTTAAGATGATCTAGAAAATCAAAGGTTGGCACTATCTCTAGTTCTAGTTGTTTTACTATTAACCATTGAGAAAATGGAGGTTCTTAATCAATAGCTCATGTTAGCTCAGGTTGTCTTGTTGGAGTAGACTTAGTGGCTTGGTAATGAACATTTCCTAATTCTTCTTCTTCCTTTGAATAAAGCTTAGTGATAACAGGTGAATTAGGAACCCCCAAGGTTCTTCTTGGGTGTAATTGCATTTTACTAATATTCACAACAAAAGAAGGGTATTGGATCAGATCAGTAGAAAATGCCTATTGCTATGTTTTACTGTTAAGATTTGTAGGTTGTACTGGTAACTAAGTGGAGTGGATCTACGTGAACTTGCATTAGGACTTTTTGTGGCAATAGGGATTGTTGAGTAGTGGGAGCAGATAGTTGTAGGTAACCAGTGGATTTAGCCATTGTTTCACTCCCCTCCATTAAGGTGAGGACTACCAGTTACATTGAGGTAGCTGCCAGTTACCTTGAGGTAGCTGCCAATTACCTTGAGGAGATGGTGTATTTATATTTTGGTGGTTTGGCCATGAATATTGTTGGTTCACAAAATAACTTTTCCTATATTTTCCCTAGTTGGCAAGATTTGAGGTTGTCGGGTATTATTATTGGCATAGGGATTTAGATAAAGGAGAATTAAAAGAAAGAGGATCTTGAGGCATACCTTGTCTTGGTGCCCATGGTCTCCTTTGTGCCACAAAGAAGACTTGTCCTTCATCATCCTCTATAGGTCAAAATTTTGGATGCTTGTGCTTTCTCTTTATACTTGAAATCTTCTTACATTTACAATCCTTTTTAAGCCTAAAATAAGGGTAATATTCTATAAACATAGCATTTTCCTTAGCATGCTTCTTATCATCTTGAAGTGTATGCAACTTCATTGCCGAATTATTAAAAATGTCTTCTTTAAAGTCCTTCAACAAATGAATTATCTCTATTCTGGAAACTATTGAATTAACTTTTTATGTTATAGCCCCAGACCTAGAATGTTTGTTCATCTTAATGGAAGCCCTGGAGTATTTCTAACAAATCTTTCTAATTTCCTCCCATTCAACTTGAGTGATACCTCCTCCTCCCATGAGGTCAAGTGCATCAATGTAGTCATCATTAATTCTTCTCAGAAAAATCAATTTCAATGATTCTTCACTCAAATTATTATGCTTGGACTTTTTGACACTGAATAGAAACCTCTCAATATAGTCCTCCAGACTCACATCCTCTTTTTGTATGATTATGAAGATATCATCACCATGTTGATCAATTCCTCTGGAATAGACCTTATAATTTTTAAGGAATCTTATTTTCATCTCATTCTAATTATCTATTGAGTCCCGTCCTAAGCTCATAAACCACATACGAGGAGATTCTTTCAGCATAGCAGGAAAAAATTTAAGTCTATGAGCATTAGTGGTATATTCATAACTCTTGCAGAGGATATCAAATTAGAATAGGAAGGTGTTTTGGTTTTCTATGACCAAGCCATAAAATGTGGCAAGAAAGGAGGTTGGTATATTCTTAAGGTTGGTATTGTCATGCTGGTTGGTAATAGGGAATTCAAAAGTAGGGTTAGCAGGTGGTGTATTACCACCACCACCACCAGGAGTTGTCATTGGACCATGATAGACAACTAAGGGTTGGATGTTTTCTTCAGGAAGTTCAAATAGGAGATTAAGGTCTCCCTCTAGAAAATTTTCAAGGTTACCCAAGTCTACAAATATTTTAGCAAAAGGATTTATTTATGGGGCTTGATAAGGATTAAGTCTTCATGCAATGAATTCACCTTCAATGTTGTGCGGGTCAAGAAGTAATCTTCCTATGGTATCCCCCCTTCATTCCTTATGCATGGAGATATTTTTCTAGTTGCCAATATACCTACATAAATTTATGGGTAATAGAGTTCTTACCTCATTCCTAAATGATCAAACGATGAATATACTTCTTAAAACAACAACTAAAAACCCTGAATCCTATATCCCCAGTAAGTTCTTAGTTTGAAAATGTCCCCAACAAAGATCCCAAAAATGTTAAACTCTAATAACACCTTATCAATATATACACATATTCTTGATGTAATGGGTCAATTCCCTGTATCAAATAATTACTAATTCATTAACAAAAACACATTTACTTGTCAACCCAGGAATGTATAGCTTAAAGCAAGTCTACACTATATGTGCACCAAGAAACTCATGAGGAATACTAAGTTAACATTGAAGATATTAATTAGAAACTAATAGAAAGCATGAAATCTAACATTACTTTAGATACATCATTCTATCCTATTACATATGAAACCTATACCCTCACACAAAAATGAACTGACTAACTAAAAACATAATGCTTGGTTCTACTTGGTTGTAAGAAAATACATAGAATGGAGTTTATATGGTTGTGTGATAGTCAACTTAGAAAGTAAGCAATATAAATAAACTTACCTAATAATATAGTAAAGATGGAATATTCCTTAAGTGGGAACCCTTGGATGAGCTTCTAAAAACTTAACCAGCTCTAAGAATTATAAGAGCATCATCAATATTTTAAACAGACAACAACAATGGTGAAATAAATGAAATCTCTTATTCTTTATTAAAACTGTAAAAAATAGGGCACACTAATTTCTGAAAGATAAATTGCATAACATACTCCATCCTTCTAATTGATGGATATATAGTAAATTCTATAACTAGAGAATTACTCAACTGATCCACTCCCAACAAGCTATGAAGACAACTTTTATTGAAATAAATACAAAGAGTGATGAATAATCTCAATACCTAGTCTTTCACACAAATATAGAAAAAGGTTCTTTCTAGATTTCCTCAATCATCTGACACATGCTTGAAACAAACAACTATCTCAACCACAAATAGGAGTCTCATTATGGCACCAGTTACTGTAGCATCATAGAATTGTGACCCTTGCAATTTTCTACCACATTCAAGGGTCTTCACATTGGAAAACAAATCCCTAAGCCTGATTGGAGACTCGAGACATGCTCACATCACCTAAAACAAGCATTTCCTTGCACCCCGCACTACCTGTTCGTACTTTCTATCCTAAATTGGGACATGATAGGGGCATGATGCCCCTGTCCATCTAGGAAAGGGGTGTGGCTCCACTGTCCTTGCTCTATTTTAGGCCCCCTTTATCTAAACCTTGCATTGGACTTGTCAATCATGAGTGGGAAAATTGTTTTCCTATGTTGGCCTAAGACGGAAAATCAGTTACAAACACTAATTGGCAAGTATATAAGGAGAATTCCCCTTCCTCTTTGTATAAGTTCAATCAAGTCAAGAAGCTCCTTAAGTTCAATAGGCGAAATCAAGTTTTCAAGCATCCAAGCATTCAAGCATCCATTGAGTGTCTCAAGTCTCCTTTCAAGGCTAGGTGTTGCATTCAAGTTAAGGATTAAACCATTGAAGAGATCACTTTCAACATTCAAAGCATTCAACTTCTTATATCCTTTCAAACAACTCTATCTACATTTCAATTTCATCCTCTCTTGAGGTTAATTCTACTTCCAAGATTTCCTTTCATTTACTTGCAAGTATTTTCCATCATTTGGTTAATTCCGAACTGGGGTTTGACCTGAAGGCAAACCCCCAATCCCAACAACATTTCCTCTCTTTTCTGTGTGTAAGCTGCATGTGCCCATCTGTAATTACAGGTTTAGACTTCATTTTCAGAGACGGAAAAACCTTATTAGTGCACAGATTTTTCGGAGGACCAAGTACACTTTCAACCCAGTCATGGTAACTTTCCCTCAAATTTGTAGGGGAGCTTTGTCTCGACATTTTACTGCTAATTCCAAGTGCACAACTTCATCCTGCATCTATATCTCAAGTTATAATTATTTCTTTGTCATCTTCGCACTTAGTCTCAAATTACTTAATTCAACTCGTCCATTCTAAAATAGGGGAACTTTATCAATTCATTTAGGATTCAATCTCTTTCTATTGAGGTTGGATCTAGTGAATTCACCCCCTCTTTTAAATGTAATGTGCGTAAGAGGTTGAAGAGAATCCTATGTGAAACTTTCACTCCTTTATTGAGGATGGTAAAGATTTCCATTCGATCTCCTCGCCACCCTTTTCACCACAGTACATTTTGGTGAACCCGACGTCTTACATGCTTTACATTGTAAATTATTGCATATTTTTCATTTACAAGTTTAATTTTCTTGAAAAACTTAGTGGTTAATTCAATCAAACCCTAATTGTTTAAATTAAAATTGAACTTGTGTTTTGAAAAACTTGCTATATATTATTTTATATCTAAAAATTGCATTGCTTGTCAAATTCCATTTCTTCATTATCTTGTTCAATTTCCAAATCATATTTACACAATTAAATGGTTAATTGTCAAAACCCTAATTTTCAAAAATCAACTTAAACTTGTGCAAAAATTGGATTCACATGCAAACCTTAATTTCGACTATCTAAACTTCATAAAATAAACCAATTTTTTGGGCTTATCTTTAAAATCATCGTAGCTTTCATCCCTGAAAAATTTCCAAAAAAGTTGGGCAGACCAAGTGCACTTTCAACCTATTCTATGACTATTTTTCCAATATTTTGGGAGATTGTTATGAGTGTATTTAATTTCTTAAATCTAGAAAATTGGCTACTTTTGTTGATTTTGATATCTCAAAAATAAAAAAATACTTCCCAATTTCAACATCACAAATTTCAAGAAAACATTTATAATTAAGTGGTTAATCATAATCTACCCTGATGTTAAAAATTCTTATTTTATCAATTTTAGTTTTAAAATTAAGTGGTGTCTCATTGGCGCTAATTTTAGATTTTTAATTTCTTTTTATCATAAATTTTATTGGAGATTGTGTCATTTTCCTCTTTTCACAAAGTTCAAATTGTATAATCATCATTTCCTTGAAATTTTGCATTATTCAATTTTGTAAACTTTGTTCTCAAAATTCACAAATCCAAATTCAAAACTTAAATTTTCCTTCTAGTGCATGAGTTTTACCACTATTAGTCTTGCATATACTATCCCCATTCGATAAAGCATTAGATTTAAGGCTTCTTAAGGTTTAATTCCCGAAGAGATGGAGCCTAATTTGTGTGATTCCTTCAATGAGGATAATGCTAATTCTTTGCATCCTAATAACATTCCTATCTATCAAATTGATCATTCCAATGATGAAGAAGAAGATTTGACTAGAGTTTCCATAGATTAACTTTCAAAATTGGATAATCAATTTGACTACTTTCAATTATGGATGTCCCAATTATACCCTAATAGTGAAGCTCTTCTATTAGTTGAAGGTCTAAAGCACATGATTCAAAGTGGTAAGAATGGAATTGATATATTGTGTGGAATTTCTCATATTGTTGATTCTAATGTCATGCACATAAAGAGTTGTGTTGATAAATTAAGTTATTCCCAACCTTCTACACAAATCAATCATTCTATTCCTTTGACCACTTCAATGACTAGCATTCCTACTTTCACTTCAAACGTCATGGCTACATCAACTCAAAATGTCATACCTACAACCATTAATCATGGGGTCAATCCCTCTTCTTCAATTAATCCCCCATCTTTATCTATGCCTTTAATGAGTATTCTCATTGTCTCTCAACCAATCAATGTGACCCAAGCTGGGAAATTCATCGAATGATTATATCTATAATTTTAGTGTTCTAATTCCTAACCAATCATCTCCTATGCCTAATTAACATAGTGCTCCACCACCTTATTCTCAATAAATACCTTCTTTAAACAACATTACACCACCTTCTCAATCAAACATGTCTAACATGAATACCTCAACCAGAGCAACCATTAATAACCTTTCTAAAATTGTGTCATCATTGCAACAACAAATCGCCTCTATGAGTCAATCCAAGTTTAGTGTGCCCACATTTAATATTGTGAGCCCACTTTCTCTTGATATTGTTAGAGTTGTCCCTCCTAAACATGTTGAAGTCTCTCAATTGGAACTCTATAATGGAAAAGGTGATCCTTTCACATATTTTAAGACATTCTAAACTTTGGGTACTAACTTTGCTTATGATTAAAGATTGCTTGCCAAATTATTTACTAGAACATTAGGAGATAAGGCTTTACAATTGTATTTCTCTTTTCCTTCCTATTCTATTACTTCTTTTGAACAATTAGAAAATGCTTTTACTCAACAATTTTAAAATAACATAGGTCATAAAATCACTGTGACTGATTTAATGCATTGTAAACAAGGTGTTAAAGTAAAAGTGTCTGATTTCATTGGTCGATATAAACATTTGTGTTCTCAAATATCTTTTCAAGTGCCTGATAATGATATTAAAAGAATTTTCGTTTCCAATTTACAAAAATACATTAGAGACAAACTTCTTCTTTCTGAGTTTACTTCCTTTCCATAGTTGCATGCAACACTTCACAATGATCAATTGACTATGAGTCAACTGAAGCAATCTAATTCTATGGATCCAAGTGATAAGGGTGAGAATGCTCAACAACCTTTTGTGAAGTTCAAACCGAGCAAAGGATTCATCAAATTCAATGATACCATCAACAACAACAATGTGAATGCTATAATAGGTGTGCCTCCTATTTCTAAATTTTTCAAAATAGAAAATTTCCTCCTTTAAATGATTATTTACATAGTTTTATTTCTCAGTTGTTACAAAGAAATGTTATCAAACTTCCTCCAATAAAACCAATTGACCCTTCTAAGGCAGCCTTACCTTACTTTGATAATAATTCTTTTTCCCAATTTCATTGTCAACTTGGTTATGATACTGACAAATGTTTTGCATTAAAAAGTAAGATTTAGGACATGATGTATAATAGTACTATATCTGTGGTAGGTGGGAATGATAAGGGAGACAAATCGTTAGCTCCTCGTAATTAAAATCTTAAGATTTTCACTCATCGTTTATCCTATCATACCTCTAACGTGATGGAGACTCAACATACATCTTTCTCCCCTTCTGATCTCACTGCCATGGATCCAAATTTGGTGAATATGGTAGAGACACAAAAAATACCTAAGGATCCATGTATCACATTTGACCCTACTGAGACCATTAGAGCACCTGATGGCCCCTTATACATAGTTTTGAAGATTCAAGACAAACCTTGTCATGGCGTGCTTATTGATCCCTCTTGTGCAGTTAATTTCATCATTGAGGGATAGATGAATATATTAACATTCAGACTAAATATATGGATGTCGACTTTGTTATCATTCCTTCATCTGAACAATTTTGTGTGAATTTAGGCTATCCTTGGCTATCTTTTATGAAATCTATTGCTTCTCCAATCCATATGTGTTTGAAATATCCCCAAAATGGAGAAATCATAACTGTTAACCATAGCTTATTTCGACCAACCGAAATAAGCCCACACATTCCTATTGATTAGTTTTGGCCTCAACAAATTCAACATCTTCCACCAAGAAGCGATGCTCTCTTTCAATCTTATCAAAAATGGAAGAAATATATGATCTTATCCTTGATCCAACCTAGAATTCCAAAACTTGATATTCCCATCACTCTTGAACACAAAGTTCTTCCCCTAACAGATAGTACTAATATTCTTCCTAAGGAAGATTACCAACCTATTCCTATGGATGAAACTATACCTTCTCCTAAGGAGAGAAATAATATTCTTCTTAAGGTTGGACCTATACCTCCTCCTCATGATGGACCTGGTCCCCTTCCTACATCAAATATTCCTCCTTTATATGGTGTAGTTACACCTCCTTTCTCTTGTAGAGAGAAGAGACATGCCTCTCCTATTGTTCAACCTAAAAGACCTCAATTTAAATCTTCAACTACCAGAGAAGAGAATATTCCTCCTTCAACAAATATTCCTCTTTCAACAAATATGCCTCCTTCTTAGCCTTCTGCTAAGGCTTGACGGAATTGTTGTGTGAGAGAACACTGATGAAAGCATCATGCTCGAGCTCGTGAAGTTGTTCGTCAAAATATTCAATCTCTGAAAACTCCATTAGTTGACATGATTCCCTTTTCTCGTAAACAAGATGTTGAACCTAAATTTCCAAATCATAAGTTGCAAACAACATGTGATGGTTTTACTTCTATTCATGTTGGAGCTCATCTGTGTATAAATCTTGATCAAGAAATAGGTGAAAATGTTATTCATGATATATATCAAACTCCTAATTCTTCAGATAGTGAATATGAATACGTTGACATTGACAAACATTTATCAGCCAGATTTTCCAAAACCTTAATCCTAGCTCCTAGAAATGAACAAAGTGACTTAGCAGAGGAGCATAGTCCTTGTTTGGATCTTATGATAGCTCCATCTGATGTGGTCAATGCCATTCCTCTGGCATGTTTCCTACCTTCTCTAAATAGTTATCAACAAGATCGGGAGGTCGATGTTGTGATAGACTAGCTACATTAGCACTATATATCCTCTACCTTGCTCTCTTTTCTTGCTCTTTTGTGACCATTCTTCTATGTGTATCCTTATTCTTCTATTTTCCCCAGTAATGTATACTTGAGGATGATATAAAGCATTGAGTTTTGTTTTGATCTCTTTCATATTGACTCAAAAGATACTTTTATTTCCTTTCTTTCAAGGTAGTTTCCTTTCTTTGGGGAATCACTACTATACTATGCATATATATACATGATATACATGAGTTATCATATAGTATACTAACCTCGAAGAAATCAAAACCCTCTCATCCTTTGTATTTTGTGTTCATTATCATTGGGTTTATTCCTCGATTGGGGGCTAAATTCTTGTGATAATGTGCTCCCTCTCTTTCTCTCTCTTAGGTGTATCCTACCTTAAATAAATTACTCCCGATAAGGCATGCACAATTGCTTTAACATGGGGGCATACACTCCACTCATATTTTCCTTCTTGATACTTAAAGTTACTTAGTGAACTTGGCTTTGGTTTGTAATTTTTGGTATGCTTTCTTTTTCATGACTCATAGTGAAGAGAACCTTGCTACTTGCAGTCATGGTTCTTCCCTCTTGATCTTCCCTTTTACTTATTCAATCAAAGTCGTAAGATCCTTAGTCAACTGGGAGCTTGGTGTATCCTTCTTCCTTGATGTGGTGAAAGTCTTTCAATGTTATTTTCTTCTAGTTTACCGATAGTATTGGTATACACTTATACTCCCTGTAAAGTGCGGGCTAAATGTAGCATCATAAAATTGCGACCCTTGCAATTTTCAACCTCATTTGGGTCTTCACATTGGCAAATGAGTCCCTAAGCTTGATTGGAGACCTAAGACATGCTCAGATCACCTGAAACATGCATTTTTTTGCACCCTCCACTACATGTTCATGCTTTATGTCCTAAATTATGGTAGGAGAACACCCCTATCCTTGCCCTATTTTGGTCCCCCTTTTCCTAAACCTTGCTTTGTAGTTGTCAATCATGAGTGGGCAAACATTTTCCCATGTCAGCCTAAGATGG
The DNA here is from genome assembly GCF_030272615.1 of Cryptomeria japonica. Classification (NCBI taxonomy): domain Eukaryota; kingdom Viridiplantae; phylum Streptophyta; class Pinopsida; order Cupressales; family Cupressaceae; genus Cryptomeria; species Cryptomeria japonica. Next base: position 209,413,449 of record NC_081412.1, on the reverse strand, counting down.
AAAATCAGTTACAGACCCTAATGAACAAGTATGTAAGGAGCATTTCCTCTCCTTTTCGCATAAGTTCAATCAAGTCAAGAAGCTTGCTAAGTTCAATAGGAGAAATCAAGCGTTCAAGAATTCAAGAATCCAAGCATCCATTGAGAATCCCAAGTCTTGTTTCAAGGCTAGGTGTTGCATTGAATTCAGGGATTCAACAATTGAAGAGGAGATCTCTTTCAACATTCAAAGCATTCAACTTCACATATCCTTTCAAAAAACTCTGTCTACATTTCAATAGCATCCTCTCTTGAGGTTAATTCTACTTCAAACATTTCCTTTCATTTACTTCCAAGCATTTTGCATCATTTTATTAATTCCAAAATGGGGTTTGACCTTAAGGCAAACCCCCAATCCCAACAATATTTCATCTCTTTTTCTGTGTGTAAGTTGTAGGTGTTAGGCTGTAATTGTTGGTTTAGACTTTATTTTTAGAGATGAAAAATCCATTTTCAGCATGTGGATTTTTTTGAGGACTAAGTACACTTTCAACCCGGGCTTCGGCAACTTTCAATAAAATTTGTAGGGGAGCTTCATCTCGATATTTTACTACTAATTCCTTATGTACAGCTTCATTTGGTATGTCTATCTCAAGTTATAATAATTTCTTTGTCATCTTTGCACTTAGTCTCAAATTGCTTAATTCAACTTCTCCATTCTAAAAGAGGGGCACTTTGTCAATTCACTTATAATTCAATCTCTTACCATTGAAGTTGGATCTAGTGAATTCACCCCCTCTTTTAAATGTAATGTGCATAAGAGGTTGAAGAGAATCCTTTGTGAAACTTTTACTCTTTTCTTGAGGAGGGTAAAGTATTCCATTCTATCTACCCATCAGCCTTTTCACAACATTACAATTACTTTCTTAACTGGTTCAAATTTTTTTTATCTAAACATGACTGCAACTCTCTAAAACAACAATAGATGTCTTCTTGCTGACTTGGTCTTGCTCATTCAGCTCCGTACACCAAGGTTAACATGCACGACATACATGTGCATAATATCATCAAATCATGGACTAAAGAACACACCAAATACATGGACTGCAGAACACACTAAATCTCAATCGGGGTTTAAATGTAGGACTGTTTGACCAATAGATTTCTTCTTAGAGTCATTCAGTATGTAAAATATTTCCTCCGAAGGAAACAATTGCTAATAGAAACACCAACTATCAGTAAGAGGTAAGAAAATCTAAACTAGAGCTTGTTCAACTCCTCCCACTACGCGTGCCGAAAACTGTTATCATAATTTTTTGAACTTTTATTGAACACTAATTCACAATAGCCTTGTGAAACATGGAAACAACCTAAAAGTGACGGACCTTGTACATGTGAGGTTGAATCTTCAGAGAAGGCCGACTTCATTTCTAATCAAGGTGTAGTGCGAGACCAAACCAACACTTGTAAAACCTACTGATAAGACTAATATAATCAATTATAGAGGAAAATGGAGAATAAATGTTGATAGGAAAATGAGAGGTGATGCACCTATATTGAAATATGTTTCTTTCCTCTCTTGTGAATGCACAAGACAACAATAAACCACCCAAGGACATACAAAAATCCCAATCTATCAACTATTTCGAAAGAAAAAGAAAAGGATAGAACATAATATGATGCTAAGAGGTATTCAAAGATGTCCTCAAACAACACACATAAGCACATTTAACATAATCTTAAATTTACAATCAGAGAAAGAAATGTTGCAAATAAAAGGTGAATAACACACAATCTATTTGACAGTAGAGATAAGGTAAAATAGATAATTTATTAACATGAAGGCTAGGCAATTGCAATTACATAAATAATAGAATTTTGTAAGAGAAAAGGGAGAAGAATAGTAATAATATGTTACAATATTTCTTTTATAGCTCTAACATAACTCTGATAGAATATTGGGTTTTAAAACCCTAACCAGCTAGGGTTATGTATACAGAGAGACCCAGATCATGAATCAGATAGAATATATAATGTTGTGTGTTAGAGAATATCCCTAGGGTGCCACTGCAGTCAATCGAGATAGAAACTTTAAAAAAATTAAGTTGTTTTGCATTGGGATGGCATCAAATACACTCTTCTAGGAAAGAATGTCAATCGTGTGGAATAAGTGGGCATGGGAAAGCTTAGGAAACATATACAACAATTGAAAAGAGTGATCGTGATCATTCTATGGCATCAACAAGTTGACTAGAACTCAATCTGATCAGATATGGCATGTCAATGGGACCTACATTCAATTTTGACTTGATAGGTCAACAACCTCATAGGCATTGTTTGAATTCTAACATTCATCTTTAAATTTAAATCTCATTCATTGGATCCTCACCTTGCATGTGGATGAATGGTTGAGATGCACCTATAAGACCCTCATAAAGAGCCTTAATGATCAACTAGAAAACAATCGTTGATCTTCCCCTTAAGTGAAATAAGCTGGTTGTGCTAGGTGCATGAGATTTTGTTGGTCCCACCACATAATTGGACACATCAATCACAAGCTCACAACCTAGCCCAAAATAGTTACAAAGAAGCTGCGATTATGGGATCTAGACACCACTTAAGCATTAGCCTCCAATTACAAGATCATATCCTGAAAAGCACATCCCTAATCGCCATGATGATGTGACCCAACAATCATTATAACAATTAACCTTATAAGCCTCCCTTATGATGGTAGCAAGTAAAATGGGCCCGTTTCCAAGAAGAATAACAGACACTCCAGTCAGTTGATTTAAGTGAGATGACCACCTAAGCTAGTCAATTGAGGAAAAGAACAAGGTCAAGAAATGGCCAAGGCAAGAAGCCTTAAGGGTTTAGGATTTTGGGCCTTAGGAAAATATGTAGGTTTTAGCCATTAGGTTATCTTAGGTCATTTATTCGCATGGGTAAGGTTAACACATACAATGCCAGCATTCCATATAATAGTGTACATGTAATTAAGTGTGACAAGTGGATAGCTTTAATATTTCATCAGGGGGTAGGAATTTTTTTTTTAAGTTGTTAGGTTTGTCACTAAATTGACATGTGATCCATTTTTTCAACAATCAAAATAGGACATGTGTTTAATTTTTTCAACAATCAAAATATGACATGTGTTCATGGAGAGCTATGATGATTTTAACACTTTATTTTCTTAAGTATTTAATAATCTATTCTTAAGACCTCATAGATGTACCCATTATATATATTACTAACATATTTTTCTCCTAGGTAAGGAAATACATCCAATTCATAAAAAAAGGAATTCTACATTGATCGATAAATTAGTTGCATGATCTTCTTAATATGGTGAAATATAAAGCTTAAAATCAACAATGTTGAAGTTTTGTGTGGGACATCTTATGTTTCTAGTAGTTTGAGAGCAAGTATTAAGCATTTATAAAATTATAAATTTTATTAGATGTTTTTAATATGATGTAGGTAGGATATTAATAGCTTCATACCTTATTAATCATTCATTTCTCAACAAAAGATCACAAATTAAGTAGCCTACAATCTAATAATATCCATCTGATTCCACAATATCTCACAAAAATGTATATATATTTAAAGTAAAGAGGATTTTTTAAAATATTAGAGGTTAAATCATGTGAATAAGTCATGATAAGTGTTTCTAGATCCCAATGTTTCGTTAAGGAGGAAATCTACATGGAGCAGCCACAAAGGTTTGTTTAGGTTTCATCCATTTACAATCTTAAGAAATCTTTCTATGGTTTCAAATGGGCCACTCGAGTTTGGTACACCAAGATGAATTCGTTAATTGAATTTTCAAGTTTCACATGGTTTCATTTAGATCCTAATGTGTATCTTCTATACAAAGATGATTCTTTATTTATACTAGTTCTTTATGTTGACGATCCTCTAATCATTGGGAGCTCTTTATCTACTAGTGTGATACTAAAGTTAGCTTTACAAGATAGAATTGACATGACAATGCTGGGATTGTTGCACTAATTCCTTAGTATTTAGATATGACAATCAGAATTAGTGATCACTCTTACATAGCCTAAGTATACTCTTCATGTACTTGCTTCTAGTTTTACAAGATTCAATGCAAACCATCTTTGACTCACGTTCTATCTCAAATCAAGCTTCAAGATAATTATACTTCACCACTTGTTGATGCTTCCTTTTATCAACAACTTGTTGGTAGTGTCATCTATTTGAATCACACCAGGCTTAAAATTTCATATGTAGTTGGTATACCTTTGAGATTTAGGCAAGAACCTTATGAGTTGCATTAGAAAGTAGCTAAAAGGATCCTTCATTATCTTCAAGGTACTCACATTTTTTGGATTCATTATAGAGTTGGTATTGAGATCAACTTATTTAGTTTCTCATTTTCAGATTGAGTTGGTGATAGTGACATCTGTAAGCTCACTATTGGTTAGTCTAGGTTATGTTCCTATTAGTTAGTATCACAAGAAGAAAAATCACATTTTTGTATCATCCATGGAGGTAAAGTATACAAGTGTTATCAACGTATTTATTGAATCTATTTGGCTTCAAGGGATTCATATTGAGTTTGGTACTATTTTAGGCCCATAGTGACCTTTTGTGATAACAAGACCACCATTAAGATATGTAGGAATTATTTTGGCATCAATGGACCAGGCACATAGAGATTTCTTTTCTAGTAGGTTTTCTCCTTTTCTCAACCTTTTGGTTTTTATTTATGCTTGGTTACCTGATCAAATCTAATTGTTGAGGTCCAATATCTTTCACTCACCTAAGTTATTCTAAAGGTATAGTGTTAGCATACATATATTTCCTAGATATTATTAAGATAATTTTTCTCATATATAAGATATTGATTGTTTTGGGGATACGAATTCTCCAGATTAGTTTCTATTCTCACACTTTGTGAACTGATTTGTATGTCACTTTTATAGTTGCAAATTGTTATGTTGTTCACTACTTATATGTGTGTATTTTCCTAACTTTTGTAACAAATTCTACAAGATTTGAGGGTAATTCCCTCTCGTTGTCTCTAGTTATATATTATTATTTTCTTAACTTGTAGAGCATGTGATTTCTTGACTCTTGTGGCCCAATTGACACCACTATTTTGCTAGAAGATCCTAGTTCTGATAACTTTTGCCTAAGCATGTTAGTCTAAGGGATTACATAAATTATTGAAAAGAGCTTTAGTAAATTGCATGTATTCAGTAAATGGTTTATCTAAACCAAGTACATATTATTATTTTAAATATCTTAACAATTACATAAACCTTGTATTATTATTTTATTGCTATCTTGTAAAAAGAAGCATCAAATAATGCAAGTTCAAAGCCTATGAATTGATTTTTGAGTATCTCATGCGATATGTGTACATGCTTAGACAGATGTGAAGATGTCAAAGAAAAAATATGTCTTATATCTTTCATCAATATTATTCATCACAAACATTTGTTTGAAAAAATTATAGATGTAAACAATAGAAAGATGGTTGCATCATCTTGCTAACTAATTGTTTTGTTTTTTTATAACATAAACTATGAAAGTCATACTTCATTTGAATTAGAAATATCATTTTTGATATTTTATTAAAGATTTAAAAGATTATATATTTGAATGAATGTAATTTCCTTTCTTTTTAAAAAACAACATAAGAAATAAAATGTATGATTTAATTTTAAAAAGATAAATATGTAAAACTATGTCATCCAAATAGTTCATGTTTTACAAAAATAAAAAATATAATCAAATGAAAATATATCTAAATGTGCTAAAGTCTATGCTTCTCTCTATTTTGAATGTGATCCACCGTCATGTTCATATTTTATATTTAAAACACATGTTAAAAAGAAAGTGTGGATAGAACGAAAGAACAGCACAGCGAATAGAAGACACAAGAATGAGAACACTCTATACTTGGAACTTTTGAATATAATTATAGAATAAAGTAGTAGAATAAAGCTAACAGTATGTGAAACATTGGAACACGTATCTGCCCAAAAGATCTTTAATATTATAATTCTGAAAAATGCAAGCATTGAAAGGAAAGAAATACTGACTGACATTAACAATCCCAATTTCAACGTACATTATTCATTCGTCTACTGAAAAAAATGCAACTGCAGGTAAAGATATAATTACAGAAAAATAAACGGCAGTGCTGCTAACATTACTCCCTCCATATCTCCATTGTTGGCTTTATTTTCAGTCATATATGGTTCCTTTTCTGGTTTATATGTCAAGCATACTTTTTTAAAATTGAATTAAAACTTTATAGGTTGGTATTTTAACATTATGTCATTGTATACAATTAAAAATAAAGAAATCAGAAATCTATTTAATGTAATTAAAATATTATCACGATCTTTATGATATAAATCAATCACTTTAAGTTTTGTTATCTCACAAATTAAATATTAAAGATGAAGAAAAAATAATTAGATTAAATCTCCAAATCTTAGAAACCCTCTTCATGTTCAATAGAATCAATTTTACTGTTAACACCCATACAATGATCTCAATTTTCTTTCAAATTTAATCTTTCAATAGAAGAGAGTTGAATCTTGCAATCCTCCTTTACATGAGACAATTGAAGATCATTTCAACATTAATAAAAAACAATTCAGAAAACTAACCTCATCAATTATCGAAAAATCAAAAGATGAGATATCTAGACAAAGATTATCAAGTGATTCCATATAAAAGACAACCCTCCAAGTAAACCTTGAGAAAACCCATTTTTGCGAAGGCATTGAGAAACATTTATTTATCCAAGCTCATGTATTTATTTTCTGATAACAATATAATATATGGTTCATATTTTTCAAAGACTATTCAAAGATAAAGATTATTGAATGGTTAAAATGGTTAATTTATTCTCCTTATATTTTAAGAGAACCTTTTTTTGACCAATCTTAAATTTCTTAGCGTCTACAAATATGAACACCAATTGAACTTGAGCACCAATTACAGTTCTCTTAACTTTCCCATTTTGTACATTCAAATAACAATTGGATGTCTCTCCCTTATTTGTCCAAAATATTACTTCCTTTTCCCTAATTTTTATTTTTGAAAGAAGCCAACTTTCCCATAGTTTACTCTTGAAGACTATATTCTTCTAAAATTCTTATAAAAATAATATTTTTTTTTAAAGCTTTTTCTCTTACTTGAAATTGTGAATATCTCTATTTTTTCCTTTTGAAAATTATTAGAAATGGTAAGAAATTCCAAGATGAAAATTATTTTTTAAGCGTTTCAGAGCAGAAGACTCAGGGCAGTTCTCACAAGGGATGACTCCCACCCTTTCTTTTTTTACAATCATATAGAGATGCTTTGTTGGGAGCCCCATCTTGCCCACCAACATTTCTAATTTCCACCCCCTTTAATCGAGTTCCCTTCATTCCAAATGGTATTACATCAATCCAAGCTTGGGCGGTTAAACGAAAACCCTATGCTCATTAGAGTTTTTGGCATAATATCAAAAACAGATTAAAGAGGAACCGTTATCATGGAAAACAGGAAAAATCATCTCCTCATTCATATGGTGTGGAAGGAGACCAAACCACTGCCCCCATTAGAAGGTCCACCTTAGCCTACCAATAGAGCTCATCCGACGACAGAGGGAATTCTCAGAATTACTTTCTCACAGGTATATCTTAAAGAGAAGACAAAGGAACTTTAGGCTAAGTTTTGAAACTTTTCTCCCTGTCAGTAATAGTTGTCCTCTTGGGCTTTTGAAAATTGGAAAAGGGTTAATGAAGTTTTCAATATTGATAATGGCAATGGTCTTGTTGTTGTTTTCTCAAATAAATGTGATTGGGATGAAATCGATAAATGCAAAAATTGGTTCATCGAAGGAGTAAGGTTGTATACTCGACCGTAGTCCCCAAATTTTAAGCCCTCATCTCATTCCCCAATTTTTTTCCTTTCTGGGTCAACTTGCCCTTATTGCCATTAAAATATCGTGAGTTGGATCTGATGGAGATTATAGCTAATCATATGAGTATTTTTCTTGGCCATGACTTTTCTGGGCTAATCAGATGGGTATGAGGATAAAAAATGGAAAGCCCAAAGTTTCCTATTCTGCATTAATCATCCCCCCAAAAAAGGATTTGGTGAAAACAATCGTTACTCCCAATTCAGTGATTGTAACACTTCTGTCGAGTCATTGAATTTTAAAAAGAAATTAAATGTTTTTAAATTAAATATCTATAATTAAATAAATAATTTTTCAAAAAATAAAATATATAACTTTAATGTATTTATTTTTAAAAATATTTTAGATATTAATATATTGTTAATAATTATTTTAGATATCTTATTGGAAACATATATTTATTTGTAGAAAGATAATTTTAATTCAAGAATGTAAAATGAATATAGGTCTATAATAGATTATATATAAGATATCTTATCTAATTTATATAAAGAAAAAGTTTATTTTCTCGTCTATTTTAAATGTATTAATATATATCATTATAATATCTATTTCACTCCTCAAAATCCTGTTCATATTTTAATTTCAGGAGGAATATTTATAAGAAAAATCGAAACGGCACGCCTAGTTACAATTATTCTTAACTCAATTCAAGACTGTCGCTTGCTGATCTTTCACGAGATTTATCATTTTCATGCTGTAATTATTCATTAAATAAATAATGCGCTTTAAATACAATTTTATAACCAGATGACATGGCGTATGACGTAAAGTTGATGACATAACCGATATGACGCTCCCTCTCAATAAACGAGAATGATGGACTGCAAGTGGTGTTTTTTCAAGTGTTTTCATAAATTGCACCGTATAGTTTACAGGATCTCCATAAGAATTCATAAAATATGTCTTTGAGTTTTGTTTCATTAACCTTAAATGCTCTTTTTATGACTCGTTTTAAGCTAAGAATTATTTGTCCGTGTAATGACAATGGTATAATTGATGTGCTTCCTCTGTGGACTTGCACACATATGGATTATGGTAAATTTGTCTCACTCTTAAACTATTGTCTCACATCATGTAACTACTTTCAGGTAACTCCAAATTTATTTTTAGGGTTCGTTAAAAGAAATTTATTTTCAAAAGCGAGGCAAGGTATGTTTCAACTTCCTCAAAACTGGTTTCTTCTACTCTTAATCTAGAAAAATTCATCAAGTGATTCTTTTATTAAGAATCATTTTGAACAATTATTAACCACTCCACTAGTCCTTTGTTTGGATTTTTTTGGTAAAGAATGAGGGCTTTGGGATCCTCCACTCCAGTTGTGGCATAGCAAGAAAATGTTGATCCTTTTGAAAACTATGTACCAAGTTATGAAGGTTGTAGAATAATAGGGTAGTAACATACTCTAGGTAAGCTAAATCCATTGCAAGGTGATTGAATGTGTGACTTCTATAGTCAAGAGGCACAACTCTATCCACTCCAAATGCTCACCTCCATTCAAATGCCAACACATAATGCAACAATGGAAATGTTGGTTACTTCTAAGATAGATGTAGGCATCTTTCATAGCTAAACTGTGGGTATTCATTCTTAATTTTGAAGTCATAATCCTTTGGCACATATGATGATTTTGGTATCAATATTGTGAGCCTTGTACAAAAATTGATTGTTATAGCAAATATACAAATCTAAAGTTTTATTTATAGATCTTTTTCTTCGGTGTAGATCATTGTATCTTTGTGCATTCCCACTAATTTGGAGTTATTTTATCCCCTCATAAGTTCATGTCTATTTTATATAGATATTTTTTCACACCTAGAAATAAATCGTTCATTTAGGTATAACTTCAGCCCATTTGTTTGCAACCCCTTTTTCTTAGACTAGGTTTTCTTTAAATTTGGTTCTTTCTCAAACTTTCTCAAAGTAGGTTTCTTCTACCGTTACTTTACTAAAACTCATCTCAAACATCTACAAAATGCCATTTCTCACCTTGTATTCAATAGGCCTCACATGTGGAATCTATAAGGCTTCAACCGATCAAAAACTTAATATTTGAGTTTAAAATAATCAGGTAAATGAATCAACTTGTAGACTATAATTGAAATTATATGCAAAATTAGTTAGGTAGATTTCACAAAATGGAAACAATTGCAAACACAATATTAACATCATTTAATAGATGCACTACATATAAATATTAAATAAATAAATAAATTTAAAAAGAAATTTGCAAGATAATAGGAAAAGAATAGCCTTTAAGAAAATTGTGAAATAAAAAATGTCAAGGTCTTTTACTCATTCTAAAATTTGATGTCGTGGGTCACAAAACCCTCTAATAATTTGTTTGTAGAAATGCATATGGCTTCACAAGGCCTAGTGGAGTTTTGTCTGGTTTAACTATGCAAGAAAGGTAAATTGTCATGGTTACTACCTTGCATTTTTCATATTGTTAGATTCTTGGGTTTTTTCTTTTTTAATATATTTTCTTAATCTATTAGATTCTTCATATTGTTGCGTCTCTTTTTGTGTTTAAACATCTTTTCTCATATTTTTTTTCTCTTTAGTGGATTCCATTAAAGTCAGGCTTTGCATATAAATGATTCTATGTGATTCTATTGGAACGTTCCTTCAAATTTTCTTATAATGTGTGCTTTGTAGACCATTCTTCTTTTCAATGATACAACATTGACATTGACAAAAAAAATATAATTACACTAAAAAATCATGGTATTTGATTTCCAATTTCTTTATCCTTGCAAATGATCATCTACAAGAACATGGAAGGAACATTAAATAATAAAAATAATTCTCTTCTCGACAATACAAAAGCAACTTTTGCATCTTCACTTCTAGTCTTAGTCAATATCGTATATTGTTATCTGCAAGAAGATATTAATTAGCAGAGTGTGATTAAATTACATATTTTTCCTTTTTATTTAATACTTTCCCTAATTGATATGTCATAGCTATAACAACAATAAGACTACAAAAATTTGAACATAGTTTACGATATACCCAAGAAGTATAGAAACTTTGTTGTACTTCAAGGTTATAAGACATAGACATGATAATGCTCCATCTTATCTAAAGCCCACTTTAATCCACTTTTTGCATCTCACTGAGAAAAGGGCTTATTTGATAATGTTGGTATGGTAAGCATGTCTTTGTAAAGCCATTTCAATTTTTTGTTTACTAAGAAGATTCTTCAAATAGTATTGAATCCACAGGGTAAGTGCAAGAAGTTGAGTCCACTTAGTGTGGAAGTTTTACACTTGGAAAAAATCGCATGGAGCACATAAGAAACGAAATGAGATCTTGTTATGGTTAAGGGTCCCGAGACAAAATTTGAAATGGGATCCTGAGCCTAAATCTAAGAAACAAGATCCCATTTTGAAAATAAAATGAGATCCCTTTTCAAAAACAAAATAGGATCCTGTTTTTTATTTTATTTATTAAAATAAAGCTACATATACATTAATTATAACATTGAGTTTACGTTACATTTCATGTATATATTGGCAGGATGTTTGAGAGTGGTTTCAGATCTCCAGCAGTTATAATGTAAATTCTAGATTTTAGAAGATCTTATTAATTTTTCAGACTTAGTCAAATTTTAGTAATCAGCAAAAAGATCTTATGGCTCCCTGGGCGGACATGGCCAAGTTCATCATGAGGTATATTATGCTCGATGGCAGATATGCCAGTATCTTTTCCTACCATTTTACCATTTTGAATCATTTTAGGCATCGTAAAATTATTTATGTTCCTTTCTATGTGGCCTCCTCTTTAGAGAATAGTCTTGAAAAACATATGGAGAATCCAAATAATCTTGTTCTTCATGAAGGGCTTATTGTCCTCATCATGGAGTATGCTAAGACCCTTGAAGTTGTGCCCTCACTATCTAAGAAAGGTCAACATACTAATATTCAAGATGTCTCTAACTCGGAAATGGATTTGGAGGATAGTTGGGGTGCCATTCCTTTTGACAACCCTGATTATAAGCCTATGGAAGAAAGGGAGATGATAGTCACCCTTGGGATGTCTAGAAATAAGAATCCCCCTAGATGAGCAACCAACAAATATAAATCTACCAGCGAACTAATTTCTAAGTCCGAGCCCCTTTTTAAAAAGAAGAAGCTTGCGACTAAGGACTATGGTTTGAAGACTTCGGACCACAAAATTAAACTGGACATTCCAATTAATGTCCTGAAGGAAAAGCAGGGGACCATGGCTAAAAATTAGGACAGTGGGTTACAAAGGAATAGTACTCTGATGGACCTAGTGATGGTGATGGACTTGAAAAACACTGAGACACGGGGGTGATTTAGTGACACCAAAACAAACACTACTTTAAATACTAACTGGTAGATGAACTTAACCAAGCAGTTAAACAAAATACATGCTATCCAAAATGAAATAACAACATCCACATAAAGTAGAACATCCACCATAACACAAGTGTTATACGTGGAAAACCCAAATAGGTAAAAACCATGGTGAGATGGAACTCACAAGTTAGCTATCTGCAGTAATAGATAATTGACTAGTGAAGGTCTTACAAAGAGCTCTACTAGGAGTGAATCTTGTTAGAGATCCCAAGTTTGATTAGAAGCTTATAACCTGTTAAGAGAACTACCCTGTTAGGAGTAACCTTGCCGGAGGATTTTAGAATCCAAACTAATGGATCACCTTGTTAGAGGATTTATACAATGAATCTTGTTAGAGCTTACTCGGTTAGGGGATTTAGTTCTGTTGTAATGATTAGAAAACAACAAGAAAGATTTGATCTATTCTAAGTAGCGCAAACTTGCTTAATCAAATCATTCTAAGTGCATTCAACACTGCTCTCCATCTAAACACTTATTGCTCTTCAGCAAAAGTATTTACATAGATCACCTCTACTATATCTGTTCTCTTTTTTCATCTCTCTCGAAATGCTTCACTAAGATGTCTTTAAATAGGCATTTAGACATTATGTCAGCCATAGGAACACAATTTCCTAGGTGCAGTGTATCTAGACATTTGAACATAGCTCATCACATAAATGACCGCCAAACAAATGGTGTTGGTAACTCATCGCAAAATCAGATACTAGTTAGAGCAGTCAATACTGGTTGGAATAAAACTAGTGAATCCTTGTCCAGGAATCTTTCACTTGATCTTGACCTTCAACTTTATCTTCACTTTGATGTCGACTTAGTGTTACCATAGGTTATCTCTTAGGCACATACCAGTTGGCACAAAGTACTGGTTAGAAATAGACCTTAAACATACTGGTAGTCAATGTAATCATATATGTGTGTGAGAGTGTTTCATCAATGACAACAAGTGATGAATACATTACAGTTATCATCAAGCCAAAAATCTCCCCCTTTGGCATTGATGGCAACACTTAGAAAATTTTAGAGTAATACAATACCGCTAAGTGTGCATACATAACATATTTACATATTTACTTAGATTCCCCTTTTAATGCAATACTCCCCCTTAATGCATGCAAAAATACAAAATTTTCAATAACACACATACATATTATTACTCCCCCTTTGACAAAAATTCCAAAATGATAAAGTAAAATATATACATATATATAGAAAGTTTGTATCAAAGTGTTCATCATATATTACAATTTTAAACAAGTTCATGCATTGGATATTCTCATGAAAATATTATTGAAATTCTGCTTCATGTGGGATAGAGCATTCTTCCATGATTCTAGTATGTTGTCTGTATACTTAGAGGTAGACAGCAATTGAGAATAGAATTCTTCCATTGAATCTAGCGTGTAGGGTTCAGGAGTAGAAAGAATAGCTTCTACACTGGAGCAGGCTTTCTGAAGATTGTCAATTTGTGAGGTGAGCTGATTCTTGAGCTCTCTTAGAGATTGGAATCTCTTAGCTCTCTCATTATCTTACATGTTTAGTTTGTCATGCAGTTCATCTATAGACCGGTTAAAGGCATGAATAAAGTCCTAGATTGGGACATATGCCTTGCATAACCTTTCTATTTCCTACTCAGTCTCAACTCGATTCTTAGAAATATCAGAATAAAAGAAAGTAATATTGGAGGTAGAGGCAAGATACTCTCCTCTAGATTCAATATATTTCTTTAACAGACTGCCATTATGAGATAAAGTCATTTCTCTATTTTCAATGTGCTTAGCCAATTTATCTCCATATGCCTTCTTTTGGCTCTTCTCAGCAGATATTTGAGCAGCATCTTCAAGCGATTTGATTTGATCAGATGCATCTGCAACTAACTGACCAAGTTTGCTGATAGGAGTAGAAAGATGTGCGATAGAGGTTTCTGGTAGTAATCCAGACAAAATTTCTACTGCATTCTGGATTGTGTCTGCCTCAATTCTTTTCTCTTTCAACCTCTTCTTGAGTGCACAAGATTGCATGGCATTAGCAATCTTCATCATTTTAGATGCACTCAAGGTATTCATGTCAATAGGTCCTGAAATACTTAAAGAGTCTTCATCATCATCATCAAGTAGTTATGGCTTTGCCGGTTGAGGGGGTGTACTCTTAATGATGGCTCTTTCTGTGTTCATCTCTATTGCATCTTCTGTTTGCTGAGTAATAACTTCCTTAGTAGACTCCTTTTGAGTAGTCTTAATGACCAGTGGAGATTGGGGTTTCTCGAGTTGTTCAGTTGTCAGTTCACCGACCTCTTTTAGTTGATTACCCAGTTGATCACTTGATGTAACCTATACTTCTGTGATTGTAGGAGGATCCATATCTGGTGCAGTAATGTCTCTAGATAGGTCTACCATGTCCTGAATATCTTCATCAACAAGAATAATGCAATCACCCTTCTTCTTGGTTGGATAGACAATGTTAGCTTGAACAATTTCCTTTTCATCCATTTCTAGTCGAGGAACATCTTCTGTGATATCATCCTTACTACTTGAATGGATGACATCTTCCCTCTTTTTTATTATACAGGCTAGCTGATGTGTCTCTGACTCAACAAATGGCCTTTTTCTATTTAGAAGCTTCAATCTTCTTACTTTAAAATTAAAATATGCTTTGTACTCCTTAGTTAAAGAACTAATTCCATTTCATGATAGATTGGGAAAATACTGTACAAATACTTCATCAAAAATCTTCTTTTCTAATTGAATGGCTTCTTCCCATTTATCTAACAAAGTACTATACAAAGAGACTGAAATATCTTTCTCCAAATCATGTGGAAATCTACTGTAATGACCCAAGTAGGTTAGTACCTATTGAAGTACTTGCTTCTGCTCATCTTCGGTAAAAGAATCGTAATGTTCTTTGACATTGTCAAACCTATTTCTTCCCAATGACTTCATTGTTCTTTCAAATATTGTGTCAGGTTTGTAGGTGGCAATGTCTAATGGTGTAGTTGTCTTTGGCACTACCTTTACCTTCTTAGGTGTTATGTCGGTTGCCTTTTCCTTTTTTAGGTTCTTCTTCAAAATATGTACCCTCAGACTCTGGTTGCAATATCAGTTTCTTGTTCCTCTTCTTTGGTGCATTCTCATTCTTCTCAGATATTTTAGGTGCTGGCTCCTTCTTGGTTAGGACACTCTGAGTCACCCATGTAGTCTTCTTCAGAGGATATTTTTCATCACATTTCTTTTTCTTTCCTTTCTCTTTTGCTATAGGTGCAGTACCGGTTTCAGCTCATGCAGCTTGGACTGCTAAGATGTCCAATTTTGCCTTCTTTTTGTCTTTGGGTGATGCTAACATAGTATTAGCATAGCCAACTAGTAAGTCACGATTGACCTCGTAGCTCATATCTTCCATCTCTTCCTTCCTTGGTTCAATTGCTTGCATCAAGAAAAAGTCAATGGTAACCATGAAGATTATGTCTTTTTCAAAGTGTTTTACCACATCTTCAGGTAACCTCATTCTCAAGGTCATCTTCTTCTGGAATTCATTAAAGTACCTTTTTGTGGCAGCTGAAAAGGTATTCGTCACAACCTTAATGTTGTTCTTGATCTGTGCATTGATCGATTGTTCTTTGGACCATTCAATGTCACCTATACCAGGTAGAAAGTTCTAAAAGTAGAAAAATAACCCAGCTAACAGCTGACCATATTTGAACTTCTGAGTATTGTCCTTCTTAATCGATTTCAAATTTAAAAATAACTGGACTCTGATAGCTTCACAAATATCATAGTCTGCATTATCAATTATCATTCTATATGTTGTATGAATTTTTGTAGATGGAACACTGTTAAGTCTACTTGAGTAGAACATTCGGTAGCCTATCACCATTGTTGCAAGTTTCACCGCAAGGTCCCTAATATTATTGATACAAAAAGAACACCTATCGGATGTAGAATCGGTTAACTTGAAGACAATATCTTTTGAAATTCTCCTCAACTCAGGAACTTCATCGATTGAGCAATAACCCGTTACAGCCCTAATAGCCTCCTTGGTTATTGTGTGAGTCCTCTCTAGATGCATATTTTCACTGTGGACTCGACTCAAAATTATTCTTATGTGTTCATCCTCAAAGTCTTCAAGAAAGTAGGTGGCATTATGAAACCCTTTTTCAAAAACCCTAGCATATTTAGCTTCAATCTTTCCATCCTTATTACATAGTGATTTCAGTAGAGTATAGATGTGAAGAGTTCCCAAATCTTCAATTTTGCAATCTATATAGCTGGACAAATCACCTTTGACCATAACACCACTCAGGACTTGCAACAATGCGTTATAAGACATAATTTCATCTTCCTTTAGAGCTTCCTCAGGTTCAACAATGATCATCAACCTCCCTATAGACTTAGAAGTAGATGCCATTCTAGATAAACAAGTTTCGAGGCAGTATATAAAGAAATACCTAGAATCTTGCACGTCGCTCCGTTTCCCGGTTGGATTGTTCAAATGTACTCTCATTCGCTTCTTTGCAACTTTCGATTCAACTTGATTTCTCTTAATCACAAAGTAATTCACTAATTCGCACCAAGACAATCTCGCTCTACTCTGCAATCGTTTCAATTTCTTTTTCTGAAAGAGAGGGTAAAAATGATAAGGTAAAACTTGTTTTTATCCTTTTTACCAACCACAATAAATGCTCATACTTCTAGGTTACAAACCCTAATTTCACCACTTAAGTGAAATACCAATTAATAACACGTCAACAAAAATCACCAAAATTTAAAATTCAAAAAAATAAATTTCCCGCTTATTTTACAAAAGGGGTTCAGAAATGTTTTACCGTTATGCTCCCCTTAGCCATATTAGACAAGCTTGAGTCACCGGTGCTGGATTCTCTTCACTAGGTGAAGGAATGATTTCCTCTATAGGCAATTCTTCACTTTTCATCTTCCAAGTCCAGTTCATATCTTCTCTTGTTTCCTCAACATCAATGTTTTGTTTGCCTTTCTGATCCTTGAAAGAGTTTACCGGTTCATTGTTCCTTGATCTGCAAAACTTTGCCAAGTGCCTCGGTTTGTTGCAATGGTAACATACTATAGCAGATGATCTCCAGGGTCCTGCATTTCTTCTTCCTGTTCTTTTTATGTAGTTCATAGACACATGACCAAGGTTATTACAAAAGGTACAAACAATATTTGTTCCCTTTTCCATTTCGAATGGACTAAACCGGTTGCCATAGGATCTTTGCCAGTTCCTATTTACTCAGTTATCAAAATTCCTTGTCTAGTCACCATATGGTCTAGGATGCATGTGTGGTACAATATTGTTTGATCTAAATCTGCACTCAATATGTTTATGCCCATACATTCCACAAGTGTAGCAATGTCCTTCAAATTTTCTAGACACATACCTAGCATTAATATTGTAACTTGCATTCTTGTTAGGTTTGTTCCTACAAATATTTACAGTATGACCACGCTTATGGCAAATAAAGAAGATAGGTTTAAAAGCCTTCTTACTGGTAGTCTTATTGACTTTAGATGCAATTTTGTTCTTTGGAATGTTTCTCTTTGTGCCAGAGGATTCACCTTTTTCAATTGTATGAAAACCAAGTCTAGACATATCACCCTTCATTTTTTGTGATTGAATTTGTTCTTCCATCATGGTAAAACTTTTGATGAACTTCTCTAATTTCTAATTGGCTTCAGTAAGCTTTTCGACAAGATCTTCACTATGCTTAGACGGGTTCTCTTGCAAAGATGATGCCAACTCAAGATCTAGATTTAAGTTCTCCTTTTCTTCAGTTTCAGCTATTAATTCCTCATGCATAGTATCTTTTTCCCATTTGATCTTTATGATTTCCTGATCTCTTACCTTGATAAGATCTTTAGTAGCTCTTCTAGCTTCTAGTTCTTGACTCATGCAGATAGTGAGACCTTCTAGCTCTCTTCTTAAATTCAGTTTCTCACCCTACAACTTTTCAACTTCTTCTGATAAAGCATCAATATTAGCTTCATCTGAAGAACTATTGTTAGATATTTCTAACAGTTTTTCAATTAGCTCTCTCCTCTTAACTTGAGAAGCTTTCAGTTTTCCCCTAAGGGATTCAACTTCATTTCTACTAGCTTCTAGTTCTCTAACCATCTCGAAGTAGCTTATGTCCCCCATGTTAGTTTCAAGATTCCCTTCTAAGCGGTTAGGCTTCAAAGAAGTTAGGCTATGATACCAATTGATGGACTTGAAAAGCACTGAGAGCGGGGGGGTGAATCAGTGACACCAAAACAAACACTACTTTAAACACTAACCAGTAGATGAACTTAACCAGCAATTAAACAAAATACATGCTATCAAAAATGAAATAACAACATCCACATAAAGTAGAACATCCACCATAACACAAGTGTTTATACATGGAAAACCCAAATAGGTAAAAACCACGGTGAGATGGAACTCACAAGTTAACTATTTGCAGTAATAGATAACTGACCGGTTAAGGTCTTACAAAGAGCTCTGCTAGGAGCAAATCTTATTAGAGATCCCAAGCTTGATTAGAAGCTTATACCCTGTTAAGAGTACTACCCTGTTAGGAGTAACCTTGTTGGAGGATTTTAGAATACAAACTAATGGATCACCTTGTTAGAGGATTTGTACAATGAAGATTGTTAGAGCTTACCCAGTTAGGGGATTTAGTTCTGTTGTAATGATTAGAAAACAACAAGAAAGAATTGATTTGTTCTAAGTAGCAGAAACTTTCTTGATCAGATCATTCTAAGTACATTCAACACTGCTCTCCATCTAAACACTTATCGCTCTTCAGCAAAAATATTCACATAGATCACCTCTACTATATTTGTTCTCTCTTTCTCATCTCTCTTGAAATGCTTCACTAAGATGTCTTTCAATAGGTATTCAGACCTTATGTCGGTCATAGGAACACAATTTCCTAGGTGAAGTGTATCTAGACATTTGAACATAACTCGTCACAAAAATGACCGCCAAACAAACAGTGTTGGTAACTCATCACAAAATCAGATACCGATTAGAGAAGTCAATACAAGTTGAAATAAAACTAGTGAATCATTGTCCAGGAATCTTCCACTTAATCTTCACCTTCAACTTTATGTTCACTGTGATGCTGACTTAGTGCTACCACAGGTTATCTCTTAGGCACATATCGGTTGACACAAAGTACAGGTTAGAGATAGACCTTAAACATATCGGTTGGTAGTAAAAACCAATTGATGTTATACCGGTAGTCAATTTGATCATATATGTGCATGAGAGTGTTTCATCAATGACAACAAGTGATGAATACATACAGTTATCATCAAGCCAATAGATGGAAGCAACCAGAAGCCAGGAGAGTTGTTGGTAGTGGGTGGAGAGAAAAATTGATACCCTCAAAGTGGGGGTTAAGGAGATTATTGATATCTTCACAGCCTCACCTGAGCCTAGAAAATATGAGAAGCTCATGATTATGACCCAAAAGCTCTCCCAAGATGTTGAGGTGAGGAAATTCAACCATGAACAAATAATTGAAAAGGTGGAACAGTCTATGGCGGAGATAAAGAAAAACCTCAAGAACCTGGCTGACATAAGCAAAGAAACCATGAATAATAGTATAGAAGAGCTCAAAAAGATTAATTCCATGGTTGCAGATTATAGATCCATTCACAGTGAACCTGAGAAAGATCTTGGAGGTGAAGATATGGCTGCTGGAGACAAAAAAACCATAGGCCCTAGTTCTAGGACCAGAAGCAGGAGCATCAATAAGGGCACCTCCAGATTCATTATATAGGAGCTAGAGGAAATCAACAAGATTTCCATCCAGAAGAACAAGGAGCTGGTGCACTCTCTTAATTGAGTGCTTTTCTTTTGTTTTTTGTTTTTTTCTATGTCTATTTTTCTTTCGTGATGGTTCTGGGGTGCTCCCCTTTTTTACTATTGGTTTATGTCTGTTTGGCTAATGGCTGAATTTTATAAAACTTTTAGTTTCGGGTCCATGTAAAACCCGTTTATCTTTAGCAAAAACATTTTCTATCTCTCTTTATCTCAATCTCTTTATCTTCCTTGATCTCTAGAATTATCTCTCTCCATATCTGTATTGGCAAGATGTTTGAAAGTGGTTTCAAGTCTCTAGGAGTTATATTGCAAATTATAGATTTTAGAAGATCTTATAAAACATTTAGATAGACAAATTTCAGTAATCAATAGGCTCCTATCTGCATTTTCTAGCTCTCTTTATCTTCCTTGAACTCTAGACTCATCTCTCTCCATAGAACTCTTCCTCTATCCCCTCTCTACCTCTATATCTCACTCTTTTCTCTCTCTCACATCCCTAACTCTCTACTCTTTGTCTCATCAATCTCTACATACATCCCCTCACTCCCTACCTACCTCTATTTCTATACATATATAATTCTCTCTCTACATATCTTTCTCACCCTTCCTACCATATTATCTTTCTCTACATAGATCTCTCTCTATCCATATGTACTTCTCCACCCCTCCCTTCTTCCCTCTCTAGTTTTATCTCCCCTCTATCTCCTCTCTACCTGTCTATCTCACTCTCTCCTTTCTATCTGAAAATCTAGACCTATCATTATCTCTCTCACACATACTTAACTCTTTACTCTCTATCTCATCTATCTCTACACATCCCCTCACTCCCTACCTAGCACTATTTCTCTACAAATACCTCTCTCCCTACATACCTTTCTGTCCATCCCTAACAACATCTCTCTATCTCTCCACCCCTCTCCCACTTCCTCTCTACTTTAATCTCCCTTCTATCCCCTCTCTACCTCTCTATCTCACTCTAGAGAGAGGTAGAGATATAGTTGGGGAGGGAGAGAGATGTAGGTTGAGAAAAAGGTAATAGAGAGAGAGAGAGTAAGCAAAAGGTAAGATTGATACAAGTGGTAAGGGAAGGTTTGGGAGATAGAAGAAAAGATAGAAATAGAGGTCTTGCAGGGAGGGAGATATATATAAAGAAAGAGAAAGAGGAAGAGTGGAGATAGTGATAAGTTGAGAGGGCAAAAATAGATAGAGAGAGATAGAGATAGAGATAGGTTATATATACAAAAGTGGAGAGGAGACATTGAGTGAGGGAGAGAAAGAGAGGTATTTAAAGAGAGGTCAGGTAGATAGAGATAAGTAGCTAGATAGAGAGAGTATGGAGATGTAGAGAGAGAGAGGTGATATAAATACTAGAATGGAGGGAAGGAGGTAGTGAATTAGGGGAGATAAAAGTAGATAGGGATGGAAAGAGAGGTGGGTAGAGAGAGGGAGAGGGGAGATAAAAAGAGTAGGAGGGAAGACATATATCCATATCTAGAGAGAAGAGATAAATACACAAAGGGAGAGGGAAGATAGATAGTGTAGATAGATGGATACTTGATAGAGAGGTGGAGTAAATAATTCCTCTCCTTCCATCCCTCTTTGAATACCTCTCCTTCTCTCCCTCACTCCAACTCTCCCCTCCACTTTTGTATATCTCACCTATCTCTATCTTCTTCCCTCTCCACCTCTCTTTATCTATTTCCCCCCTCTAAACTTATCACTATCTCCCCTCTTCCTCTCTTTCTAGTCATACATCCCTCCCTTCTTCCCTCCAGATCTCTACTTACTCCTAAAGAAACCATATGACCTATTTAAACATCCTAGTACACGACATGAGCCCTTAACACACCATATGACCCCTTAGGACACCATATGACCCCTTAGGACCTCATATAACCCCTCATGACACCATATGGCCCTTTTTAACATCTTGGTATGTATAGCCCGTTGGGCCAATATTGTTTACCATATGATAGAATTGATTATGTGTTGCATTGATGATTTGTCATTGATGTCAACACTAGCTATTATGGTTGTTTATTGGCTTCTGGTAGAAGGATTGGATCGGGAAAATTATTAGTTGATTATCATCAGTATGATCTAGATGATGAAATAAGTTTGTATGGATGGTTCATATGCTTTTGAAGTATGTTTCACTCACTTGGTATTGACTTGATGATCAGATGCTAACTTATGTTCTAGTAAGCCTGCTTTATAGGTCCGGTAAGGGTTTAACCAATAGAGCTGTATTGAAGATCTTTAGTGTAATGCATAAGTGGTGTTGGTGCACCTTCTAGAGGGGATTCAAGATGCTGACGGTGATTATTTTCACGCCTTGATTGATTGGTGTCATTTCTCTAGCATGTGTGGATCTAATTTAGGTAAGGTGTTATCTAGGTTATGGACCGGTTTTCACGTAACGTGTTGGTGGATCTTCTGATGCACTTTCAGGATGTTTTATTGATCGGATGATGTTTGTTTGGCCTTAGGCCAACATGTTTTATGATTTTATTTTAGGATTATATAATGAATCTATTAAATTATCATTTGGGTGGCCGACCTAATTGGTTAGGTCCCAGGTTGGTATAAATATATGTAAGATCTCATTGTAGATCATGGATGTATGTATAGGAAAGGAGCGAATAATGTAATAATATTTTTTGCAGAGGATTTGGTTGATCATAGGTGATTGAGTTGGGTTTCTGTAAGAATTTTTAGACCTCTGGTATTGAGCTTAACTGGAATTGTAATCTTGCATGTTTGATGCTATCACATGGAGTTCTTTTTTCTCGATTGTTGTCCAAATATTTTGAGGTGGTTGACATCTCTGTAGTCAGTGAGACTCCATTGTGATGAGAAGTGCGTTGTAGGAAGTTTGCCTTCCTTCATGTGTAGGCCCCTATTGTAATCATATACTTTCTATAGAAGTATCATCTGACTGTGGGTAGGGTTTCCCATCTTGGTTTTTCCCTTTACCAGGTTTTCCACGTACAAATCATAGTGTTATGTGCTATGGTTGCATGGTATTGATTCTCTAGTTTTCATTTATGCTTTAATGCTTAATCACTTATTTCGGCAAAAGGTTTAAAGTTATCTAATTCACATAATCTATTAACAATTGATTCACCCCACCTCTCAATTGTTCACCAGTTATCCTAACAATTGGTATCAGAGACTGGTCCTCTTTTTATAGAAGCTTAACCGCTTGAGGAAGATCCTATGGCAACTAATAGTTCAACACTATTTTCTAGAAGGACTGCCCTAGGCTTGATGGAAAAAACTATGGAGTATGGAAGATTTGGATGGAGACTCATTTAAGACTCATTGGAAAGGAAATTTTGGAAATAACTCAGAAAGGTTACACTCCTCATGATTCGACATCTAGCAATCCTACACTGGCAGACTTGGAAAACAACATTGAGAATGATTTCAGAGCTAGAGAAGCCCTCTTAAGCACCTTATTAGATCAACAAAGCATGGGATTATTAGGTAAATCATTGACAAAAGCTATATGGGACAAGTTGGAGACTCTAAATGAAGGTGATCCCACTGTTAAAATTGCAAACCTTGAATGTTACCAGTGAAGATATGAAAGCTTGAAGATGGAGGAAGATGAAAGAATTTCTGCATTCATGGAAAGGGTAAATGAAATTTTATTAGGAATTCAATGTTGTGGTGGATCTCTGAGCAAGGAAGAGATTATTTCAAAAGTATTAAGGATTTTGCCACTGAGATATAAGATGAAGGGAACTACAATTAATGACCTAAGAATCATGCCTAATTCTTTTGTCAATAGAGATACTCTTGTTGGGAAGATATATGCTTTTGAGCTTGAAAAATTTGGTCCTTCAGGAGCTGCAAAGATTGATACTATATTTAAGACATCTACATTATCAACCAGGAAGCAATATTGGAAAGTTTTGTATGCCAAGGAATTGGAAGAGATTAGGAAAGAAGATGAAGAGCTTGAGAAACTTGAAGCCATATTTTCTAGAAGGATACCTAAAGGTCCGACAGGAAGTAAGTATGAAGGAAAATCTCCTTTCAAATGTTTTGCATATAATAAGATAGGTCATTTTGCATCTAGATGTCCTAAAAGGAATTCAAAATTGGAAGAAAGAGAAAGAAGATATTTTAAGCCTAACCGTGAATATTAGATCAAGCATAAGTATAGGAGAAACAAAAACAAATCATGCTAGTATGTTAATGAGGAAGGAGTAACTGATGACTCAGAGGAAGAACCGGCAGGAGATTCAACTAGTGGATCCGACAATGGAAATGATTGGGTATTTTATGCTATGAAGAAAGATGATTTGGAACCCGTTATCAAAAATGAGGAAAAGGCCCTTGCAACAAAAGTTGAAGACAAAGATGAATGGGTAATACATAGTAGATGTTCTCATCATATGATAGGTGATAGAAGAAAGTTTCTAACCCAGCAAAAATTTGATGGTGGTCAAGTTAGATTCGGTAATAACAAAGCATGCATGATCAAAGGAAGAGAAACCATTTCATTAGATGGTAAGAATAACACTGATAATATCTATTATGTTGAGGGTTTAAATAATAATATTTTGAGTGTAGGATAATTGGTAGACAAAGGATTTCAATTACAATTCAAGGATGAAAAGTGCAAAATCATTAGCAAATCAGGATTAGAGATTGCAATTTGAACTCCGGTGAAAAGACATGTTTGATTGCACATATTGATGAAAGTTGGCTATGACCTAATAGGTTGTGTCAGGTAAATTATGATTGAATTGTAAAGGTTAGTTCAACTAAGGCAGTTAGAGATTTACCTAAGATTGTGAAGCCTCATAATCCGGTATGTAAGGAATGTCAAATGGGTAAGCAAATCAGAACTTCTTTTAAGAGCATACCTAATAAATCTAATGATTTTCCTGATTTGATACATATTGACCTATGTGGTCTTTCTAATACAAGAATCTTTCAAGGAGATAGATATTTCATGTTAATTATTGATGACTATTCTAGAATGATGTGGGTTGCTTTCCTAAGGGAGAAATTTGAAGCCTTTGACAAATTCAAGATCTTTAAATCATTGGTTGAGATAGAGACATGGATTAAAATCAAGTGTTTGAGATCATATCAAGGTGGTGAATTCAATAGTTATTGTGAGAAAAATGGCAGTAGGAGACAGTTATCTACACCCCTTGATACCTAAGTAGAACGAGATTGGGGAAAGAAAGAATAGAACCGTTTTGGATGCAGCTAGAAGCATGATGATGGAAGATAATTTGCCTCATATCTACTGGAGAGAGGAAGTAAGTACATCAATTTATACATTCAATAGAGTTCATATCAAAGGAGA
Source organism: Cryptomeria japonica (assembly GCF_030272615.1). Lineage (NCBI taxonomy): Eukaryota > Viridiplantae > Streptophyta > Pinopsida > Cupressales > Cupressaceae > Cryptomeria > Cryptomeria japonica. The sequence goes on along the minus strand of NC_081412.1, from coordinate 209,387,982 downwards.
TACTAGTAAGACACCTTATGAATTATGGTTTGGTCATTCCCCTACTCTTAAGTATTTTAGAATCTTTGGAAGTAAGTGTTATATCAAAAGAGATGATTCCATTGGAAGTTTGACCCTAGATGTGATGAAGGAATATTTCTTGCTTATTCAACTAAAAGCAAAGCATATAGATGTTATAAAAAAATATTGCAGAGAAATATGGAGAGCGCTAATGTGAAAGTGGATGAGTAGTACAAAGACCAAGATAAATCTTATGATAGTGAACCGACAGTAGAAATGATCATAATTGATCTAGTAATACCTGTACTAGAATAGGATACTGTACCAGTTACCCCGACATCATCAGAAAACTCAACTATAACTGAAGAGCAGCACAGAGAACCCGGAAATCAAAAAACACCAAGGTATGTAAGGCTAAATCATTTTGAAAATCAGATCATTGGATTCAAAAACAAGGAAGTTATGACAAGGAGAAAATTCTCAAATCAAGAGGTATGTTTGATTTCTTATATTGAACCGATATCAGTAATTGAATCTTGTAAAGATGAATTTTTGATGAAAGGTATGAAAGATGAATTGGATCAGATAGAAAAGGACTAAAAATAAGAATGTTATTGGAACTAAATGGGTTTTTAGAAACAAATTGAATGAGGATGGAAAATTTGTAAGAAATAAGGCTATATTGGTCTGCAAAAGATATTCTCAGAAGGAATGAATTGATTATGCTGAAACTTTTGTAGTGGTAGCTATAATTGAAGTTGTTAGACTATTTCTTGCTTATGTAGCCTATAAGAACTACAAGGTCTATCAAATGGATGTGTGCGGGAAATGAGAGTGATAGAAATGTAAAATTCTGATTCAAAAGGCCCACACACCAATGAGACTCTTGGTGCAAGTTATAGGAACTATATCGAAATAGCTCAACTTCCCAAGGGGTGTACCATTGTTATCTATCTCATAGGATCCCTAAGTTCAATGTCTTTTCTCTCAGATCACTGAGAAAAGTGACTTAGGAATGACAACTTAAAAAATGAGTGATGTTGGATTATTATGCATGAATGCATTCCTAAGACATGTATGATATCGAAACTACGATGATTAAGATAGCATAAAGATGATGATAAGATTCAGCTAATTATCCTAGCAATGATATACTAGTCTAACATGGATATTCTATGATATTAAAAATGTTTCTAAATTATTATTAAGTTGATTTATTAGCAGCTAAAATGCTTAGTAAAATGACTATATGTTTGATGCATGAAAGATTATGGATTAGCAAAATGACTATAAGTTTTATGCATGAAAACTTTTATATCAAAATGAGAGAATGAGAGCTCTATTTATAGAGAAAATAGGGCAATGGATGGTCAATATTGAATAATCTTAACAAGGGCCAAGATTGAAAGTTAATCAATCCATGTTCACAATTCTCACCAATGAAATGGTTTAAATTGTCAACAAGAGGTTTCTTGAGAGGAGATGAAAGAATAATTTAATGGTTGAGAGGACATGAAGGTTACCTTAGGAGGTAAAGGTTAAGGTTAGGTTAGGTTAGGTTTATGCAATGGATAAAGATTTTACCCAAGGGGTAAACTCTTGTGCAAGGGTTAATAGGATAACCAAGGTTAAAGCCATGAATGCTTAATGAGACCCTTGGGTTAGATGATGTTTGAGTTAGAGAGAAAGTCTCTAATCATGCAAGAAGGTTGAGTTAACCATTAATGGTTATGTAAGATCTTTAAATGGTTTGGAAGACTTTGAGGGTTAACTTGTTGAGGACATAAAGCCTTTAATGGTATTCAAAGACTTTGAAAACTTTGAGAAGTGACTTCTCTTTGCTTAGGATTGTGATAATAATTAGGAGATGGATTAGGATAAATTGGAAGTGATTAGAAGAATCTAGAAGGAGGTTTAAAACACAAGTGGGAGATGTAGGAAAATGCAAGTGGAGGAAAAATGATTTTAATTAAAATAAAATTACTTTATTTCAATCAAATAGATGCAACTTGCATAAATACAAATGGGGGATTTAAATAAATAAATTAGATTTATTTATTTGCAAGGATCAATTTAATTAAATGTAAATTTAATTAAAAAGGGAGAAAGGGGAATTAATTAAATAAAGTGATTTATTTAATTAAAGGCTAGAAAAGGTTTATGTGAACTTAATTAAATAAATTGAGTAATTCATTTAATCAAATAGATAAATATGAAGAGATTAATTAAATAGAATTTAATTAATAGGAGGAATGAGGTTAAAATGAATATTAAATATTCAATTAGGAAAGTGGTCAGATTTATATGTCTATATTTTTCCTCTCTTTGAAGTGACGTGTGTGCACATGTTGATTCAGAGAAAATTTGTTGGATATGCTATCAAAATTTGATCGATGTGATTTTGTGTGTCGAAATATCGATATGATGCCCCAGATTTGATGAATGATATTGATGATGCCCCAGATATGATGAATTGATTTGATATGAAAAGTTGACATGAAATTGATATGAAATTGATATACAGATTTGATATGAAACTAGTATGGAGATTCGATATGAAGATGCCCCCTTGGGAGATCATTCGTGCACTAAAGGCATGAATGATCTCTCGAAAGGAGAAGAAAGCTATTTAAAAAAGAGAAGAGTGGATGGTTGATGACATGCATGGGCTTGATAAGATTGATATGATTGAGATTATGTCTGGTTCTAGGAATGACACCTCCTGTATAAGACAAAGATGATCGAAACATCTAGTTTCAAGAATGACACCACCTGTATAAGACAAAGATTATTAAAGCATCTGGTTTCAAGAACGATATATCTTGTATAAGACTTGATCAAAATGTCTAGTTTCAGGAAAAATACATCCTGTATAAGACTTGATCAAAACATATGGTTTCAGGAAAGATACATCCTATATAAGACATGATAGAATGGATTTGATGAAATTGATTGATTAAATTGATAAGATTGGGATCAGGTCTGGTATCAGGAATGACACTTCCTATATAAGACAAAGATGATCGAAACATGTGGTTTTAGGAATGATATATCATGTATAAGACTTGATCAAAACATTTGGTTTCAAGAAAGATACATCCTGTATAAGACATGATAAATGAGAGAACATCTAGTTTCAAGAAAGATACATCCTGTATAAGACATGATAGATGGGAGTTGGATGAATGATGAAGATATGAAAGTAAAGAAAGATTCCATGATGATGCAATAGATATGCATGTGAGGGATGCAATGATGAATGTGACTAGATGATGATGATGAGATATATCTTGAAAATGAGAAGTATGATGTGAGATGTTTATGATAATGGTAATGATAATTATATGAGATGTATGATGACGTTGATGATGTGGGATGTATCTAGAAAATGAGATGTATGATAATGATAATGATAATGATGTGAGATGTATCTTAAAAAAAAGATTTATGATGTGATATGTTTATGATAATGATAATGATACTAATGTAAGATCAAAATGATATGCAACTAAATGCAAGTTTTAAAATGATATGCAACTAAATGGTCACTTTAATTCTATCATTATCATTCCTATTTAGTCACTTGATTGTGCTCTATTTTATTTGTCATCATTGAGATTTTGATATGTTGGAAGTTTAATACAAGCATCATGGTATAATTGAACCATAACTTATAATGGATGTTTGATATTGTAAGACGACACAAGCGTTGAGGTATAATTGAACCAAGATGACCTGAGTGTTGCTTGCATAAAACAGACAAGAGTTAACCATTTGTATGTGCAAAGTGGAAAATGTCTTCAATGATATGTTTCCAATCATGTCTCGAGACAAATTTGCACCATACAAATGATCGCCTCACAGACAGAAAACCAAAAAAATATCAAATTCCTTTGTTTCTTCTCTAGCTCATTGCATCCTCGAGTAGCTCAGGAGATCTAATGATTCAAAAATTAAGATACAAAATAGTCAAAACTTCATGCTATATGTAAAAAAACATAATTCAGAAAATCATCCATCATGTACGTGTTAAAATTGTAGTTTGATAATGGTCTTGTTTTCTAGTTTGGTGAGCAGTTGTTGACATTTGGTATTTAGGATATTTCTTTGCAAATTGATAGGACTCTTTTCCCATTGTTGGCTAGTAATATCCCATTCTCATAAAATTCTTGGGGAGAGTAGGATCACTTAAATGCGTACCATAGATACCCTCATGAAGCTTGTGTAAGGTAGAGTCATATTCATTACGATCAAGGGAGCGAAGAAGAGTACCATCCAGACCTCGATGGTAAAGTGTGTCAGCGATTAAGGTATAACAGGTTACTTGCTGGATGAAGCTACATTTTTTGTTGTGAGATAGGTCGAGTGGAAGAGTATGGTTATTAAGGTAACCATAGAATGTCCCAAATAGAGGTGAGTATGAACCGGTTCAAGTATAGATAACTTGGGATGCGGAATTGTCATAGGATGGGGAAAATAATTGCTCTACCAGGAACTCGTAATGACTATGTTTGTTTGTAATTTGCAGCAATGAATCGATAGTAGTCGTTGCATCGGTAGCTCTATTGTCCAATCTTGGTATTTTCTCAAAGGTGATGTGTGCAAAGTACTATTTGAAATCATCCAACATTCTCTTATAGGGCATTAGCTTATCATCCTTTGTCTGATATTCATTGTTGATCTGATTGGTAACTAATTAAGAATCCCCATAGACTCTCAAGTTTGTGATTCTCCATTCCACTGTCATTTTGATTCATGTTACTAGGGCTTCATATTTAGTGATGTTGTTGGTGCATGGAAACATTAGTCTATAAGATCTTGGAATGGTGTGCCCTTTTGGAGTGATGAACAAGATGCCGACACCCGATCCATGTTGTGTATAGGATCCACTAAAGTACAAGATCCATTGTTTGGGTGTGACAGTGAGTACATCCATGTCTGGAAATTCCACGTGTAGTGGTTGTTGATTTGGTAGTGGTGCTTGAGCCAATTGATCTGCAATTACCTATTCTTTGACATCCCAATGTACTATGTACTAGATATCAAACTCACTGAGAATCATCACTCACTTAGCCAATTGTAATGTAAGAGTTTCTTTGCTGAGTAAATACTTGAGAGGATCAATTCTAGCTACTAGCTTGATTGTGTAAGCTAGCATGTAGTGGTGGAACTTTTGAGAGGTGAATACCATGGCTAAGCAATACTTCTCAATGAATGTATAATTTAGCTCATATCTGTTCAAAGTTATGTTGATGTAATATATAGCTTGTTCCATGCCTTTCGGATCCTTTTTTGCTAGCAATGCACCCAATGATACTTTGGTTGTTTGTATGTAGAGAATGAGTGGCTTGCCTGCTATTGGCGGATTCATCAGATATTGTTTGAGTTTGTGAAATGATTCCACACACTTGTCTTCCCATCTGAAAGGTATATTCTTATGAAGCATATGATTGAATGGTATACATTGATTTGCTACTTGGGCTATGAATCACTTCATGGATTGCAGTCGGCCCTACAAAGATCTGATTTGGCTAATGTTCCTGGGAGGTGGCATTTCCATGATGGCATGTACCTTCGCTGGTTCTACTTCAATGCCCTTTTCTGACACAATGTAGCCTAATAGTTTTCCTGATGTGATCCCAAAGATACATTTCTTAGGGTTTAGTCTAACCATGAATTGGTCCAATCTTTGAAAGATTTTATCTAATATGCCCAGATGTTCTACTTGGGTGAATGATTTAGCTAGTAAATCATCCATATAGTTCTCTATGAAGGTATGCATCATATCATGGGAGATTGTTGTCATGGCTCTTTGATAAGTTACCCCAGCATTTTTCAATTTGAAAGGCATGACATTCCAACAATATGTTCCCCATGGATAGGTGAATGCAGTTCTATCCAAATCCTCTGGGGCTATTTTGATTTGATTATAGCTAGATAAACCATCTATTAATGATAAGATCATGTGGCATGCTTTTATATCCACAATTATGTTGATGCTTGGCAAAGGAAATTCATCCTTTGGACATGCCTTGTTGACATCTCTAAACTCTATACATATTCTGATGGTTCCATGAGGTTTTGAAACTTGTACAATGTTTGAAATCCATTCAGCATAGTCTATAGGTCGGATGAATCTGACATCTAAGAACTTCTTTAGTTTAATTTTGACAAATAATTCCACATGCAGATTTATCTTTCTTAATTTATGTTTGATTAGCTTAGCTCCCGAAGTGATGGATAAATTATGCATGATCAGGTTTGAATCTATTCTAGACATATTAGCATAAGACCAAGCAAAATTGATTTTCTTTTCTTTGAAGAATTTGATAAAATTTAGTTGTTCCTCTTCTGTTAGTGATTTTGTTAGGTGTATGGTTTTGACTGCTTCTTTAGTGTCGATGTTTATTTATTGAGTAGGCTCAATCAATATGGGTAACCTTTCTTGATAATGTTTAGGAAGAGTGTCAAGTCTCCCATCTTTAGGTGCCTCAAAAATATTTTCACCTGCAAATGCATCCTTTAGTTTTACTTTTTTGCGATCTAATGTTGCCATTGACTAGTTTTCAGCATTAGATCATTTATTTCCTTCAATTTTGCAACTAAGAGACTTGGCACTCCCCTGATGGCAGATATCATTATTTTGTTCGCTAGTAGAGCACATTTTTGGGTTGACTGAACATAGGTATTGGACAATGGATTCATTATCTAGGAATATTGGTATATCATGGTGTTCAAATTATTCCCAGTCTATGAGATCAGGATATACAAGCGGTAAGGAGTCATTTGATGGGTTGAGATCAGTTGGGGTAAGTGTCATGATATAAGCATCATTATAGTTGTTGGGGATACTGGTTAGGTTTATGATATTATCAAGGCCTTCGATGGTATTATCTTTGATGTAGCCTTATTTGTATTGACACTGCTCATTCTCATTAGCCTCGTAGATATGTCATGGTCCAAATTCAAGTGGTCGAGATTCTGTGCCTTGTCCCTCCTAAGAAAGGGGTGTGTATGAATGGATGGTATCTACCTCAATATCTTCAGTAACACCTAAACAACTACCCCATTCATATTCATTAGAATCAGTTTCAAAATTACTGCCCTAGAGTATCTCGCTACTTCTAACAGGTTTGTTGTATGGTGAGAAAAGATCTCTGACAATTGATACCAGTCTTGTAGTTTTTTCTAATTCGGAATCAGAGCCTGCTTGTACCCTTTGCATTTGTTCATACACTATTTCCCTTTTGTGAGTAGTTCTTTCTTTGGGTGGTGGCTCTACCTTGGTTTGATCAGGTTCTTGCACATGATGCACTTTCTTATAAGAAGCTTATTCCCTTTGAATGGCCAGTTCTTCTTTTCATTTCTCTTTTTCTTGATTTTCTTGATTTCCTTATTGTTTCTGCTGCCTGGTGTAGTGCCTCTTGCCATGAGTTTTCATTATATTTATTCTTTTCTCTCCATTGAGGTTTCTAATATTTGTTTTTCTTTTGCCTAGGTGGTACGTGTTGTCCATATCCCAGGCCTGTTTTGTCTCTCACAAATTGTGAAGGAAGTTACAGGGGTTCAATAATGTCTTCTTGGTGCATACCAATGGGTCCTTTGCCATTGTATCCCATCTTTTGAATGATCCAGAATCCTTTTCCATATTGTTGTGTTGGTATTGCTACTTTTATGGTAGTAGCTCTGACTTCTTCTTCATCCTTGTATACCCAACTAAGGATGTCTTTCTCTTTAGATTGATTGGTCAGTGTGCCTAATTGGATAAATTTACCATCAAACATGGTGATGGGTTGCATTGCTTGATGTGTTGATGCAAAAGGTTGTCCACAAGATTTTGGTGATGTTGGAAATTTTGATAGACATAGGCATTCAAAAGAGTACTCCCCCATGCCTTGATCCTTTATTTTCATCTTTTGTTTGAAGTCTATGGATAACAACTTGATTTCTTCTTGATGATGATTGGATGTTGAGGAAGCTTGGGCCTCCCTATTGTGTGGAACCAAGTTGTCTTGAGCTGCCCCCATAGCATTCCAATGGTGAAAAGGGTTATTATCCGTAGATATGGAATTCTTGTCCATTGTACAGGAACTTGATACATTGATGATATGTCGAAGGTGTTGCTTCGATTTCATGGATCCGTGGATGACCCAATAGAATATTGAATTTCAAGTCCATGTCCAAGACTTGGCACATGGTGTCCTTTTGTATTGGTCCTACTTGAATAGGTAGTAATACTATTCCTTTGGATGACCTTTCTTTATTATCATAGGCTTTGATGGTGATCTTCTTGTTTGGATAATTAGATTGCTCAAAGAAGCCTAATGCACGGATAAGCTTTAAAGTACAGATATTGAGACCAGCTCCTCCATCTATTAACACTTTTTTTACTCAATGTTTATAGACTAAGACTTCGATATGGAATGGGGTGTTATGCGGATGATTCAAGGAGACATCATCGTATTCGAAAAAGGTAAGGTTATGAGGCCCTATCATATGAGCCACCATGGCTTAGAATCTATTAATGTCAATATCTTTAGGAACGTTTGTTTCAACAAGTGCTTGTTCTAAGATATCTTTGTGTTTTGGTGAGAAATTGAGCAATTCGAGTATGGATTTTTGAGTGGGAGTTCTCCGTAGTTGATCAACCAAGTTATATTGAGTCTTGGGGATAGTTGTGGATGTTGATGTGTTCCCTCCAAGATGTATTTTTGTGCTCTGGTTGTCACATTAATCGACACATGTTCTTGTTTGTCCTTGATTTTTATGACATTTACTTGGTTCTCATTTGTCGATATATGATTAATGGTGTTCTCGTATAGGTTATTTATACAAGCTCCTTCGGTATAATTTGATGTAGAAGCTCCTCGCTTGTTGTAATTAGGAAGAGGATTTTTAAAGGCATCATGGTCACCATTCATTTTGTGACCATCAACCGTTAAATTGCCTCTATATATCATGTCATGAATGATGTTCTTCAACCTCATGCAATCATTTGTGTGATGTCTTTTATTTCGATGAATTTCAGAGAAATGTGAGTCATTCCACCAAGGTGGTTTGACTTGGGGTTCAAATTTGTTCATGGCTGGCAATGTGATAATCTTATTCGCCAAGAGTTTTCAAAATGTTGGTTTTCCCTAAGGGTGTGTAGATGCATCGATATGGGAAAGTGTTGGTGTTGCCTCTCTGGTTTGCATTATTCCCTCGGTTAGTGTTGTTGCCTTAGTTAGCATTGTTTCCTTGGTTAGTTTTGTTGACTTGGTTATTGTTGTTGGTGTTTGATGTTGAATCTCATTGGTTGGTATTTTGTGGATAAGTGTTAATGCCTTGATTAACGCTATTTTTTTTTTGTTGGATGGTAGGTTACCTGATAAAGCTAACACGGGTTGTTTGGATTTCACATTATTAGCATCAACTACCTCATCATTAACAATGTTTTTGTTCCTTGTCCAAATTCTAGATTTTTCTTAAAAAAATTTGTTGTTTTGATTGTTAAAGGGGTTAGTGTTTGATGAATTAACACCTTCCTTAAAGAACTTCAATGTTCCTTTCTTGATGCAAGCTTCCTTCATTTGTATTCCATTTTCTATCAAATTGGAAAAAGATGGTATGCATTGGAGTTTGAGTTGATAACTCATCTCACTATTTAGGTTACTGATGAAGATTTTCATCTTTTCCTTCTCAGGCATGTCTCGAGGATATCTTGAAACCATGCATCTCCACTACTGAAGAAACACCATGAATGTTTCAATGGTCTTTTGTTTTGTGTTACACACATCCAGCATGGTGATTGCGTGTTGAATATTATAGGAGTATTGTGTTATGGATTTGTTTACCAACTCATCAAATAATATGATGGGAGGTGTAAGTTTAGACAACCACTCTATGGTTTTCCCTCCCAAACTTCTTGGGAATCTTCTCATTAAGTGTCATCGTGAGCAAAATCGAAGCTCATGGTACAAAATTCTTGAACGTGATCACGGGGATCACTTTTACCAATGTACTTGTCATACTTTGGTATATCTAAATTTGGGGGAAAAGGTACCATGTTCAATATCCTGTCAAAAGGATAAGGACATATCTCATCCAAGGAGTATCGCACTGTGGTTCCTTGCTACATGTCTTGCATTTGCCTTTGCAGTGTTTGAATTTGTTGTGTAAGAGATAACATGGGCGTATTTGTCCTCCAAGGGAGAGTTTCCCCTCTTTCATTAAGATTGTCCTCATTGCGGTTATGGTCTTGTTCTTGTTCACGTGTGTTTTTTAGGACCATGTGTCTCTTCATCTCTTTGTTGTTCTTGATAGGCATAATTTCTAGACCTTGTGCCTGAAATTCTCTCATCTATATTTCTTAAGTTTTTGGTATCGAAATCTTCAAGAATATTAACTCCTTTTGTAGTTAGCATGAGTAGATATTTTTCCTTTTTTGCTTCAATAAATCTTTCCATGAGTTTTTGGAATGATGCATTTTCTTGACATTCTTGGAGAAGTTCCTCGACGATCTCAGTTTCGCCCATATTGACATACTCATCAAAAGGGTTGGATAATCTACGACCCATACTTGATTTTGGTTGTGATTATTTTTGTTTGTTTCTTTGAGATCGAGTGACAATGGGCATTTAATATATTTCTACCATGATGAATTTTTCTTCTAAGGGAGTTCTAGGTGGTGTTGGCTGTTCAGGTCGAGCTTTATTATATATGATACAAAACTGTGGGAATAAAGTGGGGTTAATACGTCCTCCATGATTTAGGCGTTGGTTGAATGCTGGTCTCTGAATGTAAGCCCTATTTCTCAAATTTTCCTTGTCAAACTCATTTGTTTTGCCTTGGATATAGAATCGCATGTGACGCAAGAATGCATGATGTGATGTAAAGAGTTGAAAATTGATATAGAAAAATTTATTTCTTCTCTCAAGTGCCTTAGAACTAGGTTTTCCCTTCTCCAACTTAGTTTTGTGATGAAGACTTGTTGTTCTCAAAATATGAGGAGTGCTCATACACAAATGATCAAAGGTTGACGTTGATGTTAACTAGAATTTGATACTTCGTTTGAAAACTCAAGTTTACTTTATCAAGTAGAGGTTTAGTTAGATTCACCTCCATGACAAAGTGTGTCAAATGATATGGATAAAATCTCCCAATATGGAAACTTGAATTGACAACTTAAGATTAAACTAGGTATTTGTTTTTTATAGAATCCGCTGGATGGTGAAACTTTGATCACTGTTTCTAATACTTCCGGATTTTGTTGGATGAAGTCTGATCTCAAGCTAGTCTAATGATTTGAAAAATTATTCTAAGAGCATGTTGTTGATTGGAAATTTTCTCACTAATGATCGAACTCAAAGTTTTGTTGGTGAGTTTGCTAAAGGACTTGAAAGGGTATTGAAACTGTTGATAAAATTTTCTCAAAGTGATTGATTCGCTCTCTATTTTTCCCTAGTTTTGATCATGCACTAAAGCAGAGACTGAATGCACTAAAGAATGTACAGAATGTGCTACAAAATATTCCCTATGCACTAAGCTTCCTTTAGTATGCGCTATCTTAGACTTTTTGAAAATGACTGATTTGGATGGGTTATGCACTATTATGTCCTGATTACGCATTGTTGTTTGAACTGAAAGTGCTATGAGATGCTTCTAACATGTTATACTGATGTTTGAATGTGCTAGACTAATTCTAGAAAGTGCTACTTGGAATTTCACCAGTATGATACTGATTATGCGCTAATTTGACTAATGCAAGCGCTAAGTTTTGGTTCAAAAGCGCTACTGAATGTTTTATACACTCTAGGATGTTGCTCCTATGTGCTACTGTCTTGATTTCTTTATTTCTACAGTTTTGAATTTTAACACTTGTGATTTTTAATGGATTATTTTCTGAAAAAGAACTTTAAAACACAACACATAGAAGAGATAACAATTTTGCCTATGCTAAACAAGTAGTGAATGTTTTGTGAGGATGTGTTCAAATCCCCAATGTTTTCACTGGTTTGTATAATAAATAGGACAAATCAAGTAGACTCTTTATTCAAGGGTCATTAAAAATATCATAGCCCACTAGTCTCGATACTCCGTCAACTCAAACAACCTTGTCACCCCCTAGGGGCCCCCCATTTTTTTGCCTTTTTCCAAAAATTAATTTAAAGTGAATTGCTTCACAATTGAATAGTTATCTTGGGAGATATATGGTGAGTGATCTTGAGGGCGGATTCTTCTCCGCCCTTGCAATATGATATTGAAAATGTCTGGTTACTGACTTGGCTCACATCTTCTAATAATAAAGTTTTTAATCAGGCTTTTGTTTGATCTTCAGTGATAAACTCCCTCGGGAGGCTTCCCAACCTTTAGAACAAAGGCTTTACATATCTTAAAGATACTGGGGGAAGGCTAATCATTGGGAAAAACCATTGAAGGGGACTTTCATCAACCTCCACTTTTGATTATAGTGGGCTAGAACAATTGGCAATAAAGTCATTTCCCACTTAGTTCATTCCCCTCTCACCGGCCATTAATGGCTCCCTAACGGCAACTCGAGAGGGCAGACCTTCTAAAGGATTTAAATGCTTGAAGTAAAGAAAGCATAAGAGTGGTTTGGCTTTTTGATCACCCAATTAAGGGGAGAGCATATACCTTCCACTTTCGAGATAAAGCAAACAATGTTTCTTTTTAGCTTTTAAGACAACGATTTTCTATCTTCTATTTGAAGATGTTGCTCCAACAAGCATAGTGTTCTTTTTAACTCTTCATAGCAAAATGTGTATTTCCAAAATTTTTGAAAACAAACATGGTTAGCAAAGTAAATTGTGATGTTGGTCAACAAAAGAAAAAACGTGAAATCAATCTTTAATGAAAACTCTTTTTCCTTGCACGAAAAAATAAAAGTGAGATTTTTTTTATCCTTTACAAAAATGAAGTGAGGTTTTGTTTTATGCACCAAAGGAATAATGGAGTTCTTTTTAACCTTTGGAAACTAAAAGTGATTTTGTAGTTCTTTTTAACCAACAAAAGGAAGTGAGTTTGTGGTTCTTTATAACTAGCAAAAAAGTGAACTATTTTTAAACTAACTTTAAAAAGTTAGAAACAAAAATAATTCAATGCCTAAATAAACTCCTTCAACTTGCAAACAAAGATTAGTAACTTGCAGCAAATAGTTAGTGAAAAATTTTAACTCTTAGATGAGCTTAACCAAGCCTAATTTTTACTTCTATTACAAATTATGTTTTTCCTATTTCTGACAGAGTCACGCACTAAGCTTCTGCACAGAAGCGCTACAGAAAGTTACACATGCACTACAAAAAGATGCCTAAGCACTACACTGATTACCGAATGTGCTACATTGTTATCCTGATGCGCAGGAAAGAAATATCAAGTATTATGCACTAACACTAAGCTCAAAAGCACTAAAGAAAGGTTTTGATGCACTAAACAATGTACCAAAAGTGCTACTGTTTGCTCCAGATGCGCTAAAAAAAGTACTTAATGCACCAAAATAGTATTCTAGCGTGCTTTTAATCTTTGTCCTGCATAAAAAAAGATGTGATTTATGGGGATGAGCCCCACAGTGAGTGCTAGAAATGTGTGCGGGAAATGAGGGCAACATAAACATAAAATTTTGATTCAAAAGTCCCACACACCAATGAGACTTTTGGTGCAAGTTATAGGAAGTATATCGAAATATATCAACTTCCCAAGGGATGTCCCATTGTTCTCTATCTCTAAAGTCAACGTCTTTACTCTCAAATCACTGAGAAAAGTGACTTAGGAATGACAACTCCAAGAATAAGTGATGTTTGATTATTATGCATGAATGCATTCCTAAGACATGTATGATATTGAAACTATGATGATTAAGCTAGTATAAAGATGATTATAAGATCTAGCTAATTATCCTAGCAATGATATACTAGTCTAACATGGATATTCTATGATATGAAAAATGTTTCTAAATGCTTATTAAGATTATTTATCAAAGAGAGGCTAAAATGCTTAGTAAAATGACTATAAGTTTGATGCATGAAAGATTATGGATTAGAAAAATGACTATAATTTTGATGCATGAAAACTTCTATATAAAAATGAGAGAATGAGAGCTCTATTTATAGGGAAAATAGGGCAATGGATGGTCAATATTGAACAATCTGAAGAAGGGCCGGGATTGAAAGTTAATCAATCCATGTTCACAATTCTCACCAATGAAATGGTGACAATTGTCAACAAGATTTTGCTTGAGAGGAGATGAAAGAAGCATTTAATGCTTGAGAAGACATGAAGGTTACCTTAAGAAGTAAGGGTTAAGGTTAGGTTAGGGTTATCCAATAGATAAAGCTTTTACCCAAGAGGTAAACTCTTCTACAAGGGTTAATAGGATAAGCAAGGTTAAAGCCATGAATGTTTGATGAGACCCTTGGGTTAGATGAGGGTTTAGTTAGAGGGAAAGTCTCTAATCATGCAAGAAGGTTGACTTAACCATTAATGGTTATATAAGAGCCTTAAATGGTTTGGAAGACTTTGAGGGTTAATTTATTGAGGATATAAAGCCTTTAATGGTTTTCAAAGACTTTGAAGACTTTTAGAAGTGACTTCTCTTTGCTTAGGATTGTGACAATAATTAGGAGATGGATTAGGATAAATTGGAAGTGCTTAGAAGAATCTAGAAGGAGGTTTAGAAGGAAAGTGGGAGATGTAGGAAAATGCAAGTGGAGGAAAAATGATTTTAATTAAAATAAAATTACTTTATTTCAATCAAATAGATGCAACTTGCATAAATACAAATGGGGGATTTAAATAAATAAATTAGATTTATTTATTTGCAAGGATCAATTTAATTAAAATTTAAATTTGATTAAAAAGGGAGAAAGGGGACTTAATTAAATAAATTGAGTAATTCATTTAATCAAATAGATGAATATGATCAAATTAATTAAATTTAATTTAATTAATAGGAGGAATGGGGTTAAAGTGAATATTAAATATTCACTTAGGAAAGTTGTCATATTTATATGTCTACAGATGTTAAGTGTGCATTTATAAATGGAGAACTTGAAGAGGAAGTCTTTATTGAGCAACCTAATGGATTTTTACTGACAGATGACAAAAATATGGCTTGCAGATTAAGGAAAGCCCTATATGGATTAAAACAAGCTCCTAGAGCTTGGTACGCAAGGATTGATAAGTATCTTTCAAAGCTTGATTTTATAAAAGGTAATGCTAACAGTAACCTATATTATAAGATCACTAATGATGATATTCTATTTATTGAAGTATTTGTTGATGATATCATTTTTGGAGGTGAAGAAAAATTATGCATGGAATTCTTTGATATATGCAGAGTGAATTTGAAATGTCTATGACTGGAGAAATAAGGTTTTTTCTAGGTTTGCAGATTACTCAAACTGACAAAGGCATCCTTATCTATCAAATGAAGTATCTAAGGGAATTTTAAAAGAAATTTGGTATGAAAAATTCCAAACCAGTTAGCACTGCTATGGTTACAAGTGAGAAAATGTCAATTAGACATGTATCCCCTCTAGTAAATTCTGGAAGATATAAATCCATGATTGGTGGTTTTCTATATTTAACTCAGAATAGACCAGATATAATTAATGCAGTCAGTATTGTATCAAGATTTCAAAGAAATCCAAGAGAAAATCATGAAAGTGCAATAAAAAGGATATTCTGGTATTTGCAAGGAACAACAAAATATGGTTTATGGTACCCTAAAGATGATGACTTTACTTTATGTGATATACAGATGTAGATTGGGCGAGTGATGTTTATGACCGAAAGAGAACATTCAGTGGAACATTATTTCTTGGGAAGAAGTTGGTTTTATGGATCAACAAGAAGCAATCATGAATTTCTTTATCTACTGTTGAAGCTGAATATGTTGTAGCCGCAACTTATTGCACTAAAGTTCTATGGATGAAGCAGATGTTGAAGGATATATGAGTTGTAATGATCCATTTGTTATTCATTGTGATAACTCTGTAGTTATTGGCATATCTAAGAATATGGTATTTCACTCCAAGACTAAGCACATATCAATCAAGTATAACGTTTTAAAGGAAAAGGTGGAAGCAAAAGAAGTCAGATTGGTTTATGTGAACACTAAAGAACAAATAGCAGACATCTTCACTAAACCTTTCTCTCAAGAATCATTTGAGTATTTGAGAGATATATTGGGGGTTTCTACCCCTCTCGTAGAGACTTAAATGATGCAGATATGCATCGGTCTAGTATACATTATCATAGTTATCTTTTGCTCCAGATTGATGAAATAATGCTACTACTCAGGGGGAGTAGTCATCCTTGAGATCTAGAGTTTTAATATTTTGTTTGATATCTATGTCATATCTTTGGCATTGCTATCAAAGATGGAGGAATATATGTGAAAAACCATTTTTTTCAAATTGATTGCACTCTTTAGAGGGAGTTTGGCGGTATTTGGTCTTTTGATTCAGAGCTTCATTGCTATATCATTTTATGGGATGTCTTCCATTGGGGGAGACTTGTTTGGCATTTCTTGGTACTTGGATGTTTTTCACATCTAGTGTTGCTATCAATGCCAAAGCGGGATATTGTTTCCCATATGGTGGAATTGATTATGTGTTGCATTTATGTCAACACTAGTTGTTATGGTTGTTTACCAGCTTCTGGTAGAAGGATTGACTTGGGAGGATTATCAGTTGATTGTCACCAGTATGATCTAGATGATGGAATAAATTTGTATGGATGGTTCATATGCTTCTGAAGTATGTTTCAGTTAGTTTGTATTGAATTTATATTTAGATGCTACCTTATGTTTTAGTAAGCCTTCTTTATAGGTACAGTAAGGGTTTCATCGGAAAAGCTCTATTGAAGATCTTTCATGTAATGCATAAGTGGTGTTGATGCAGCTTCTAGAAGGGATTCAGGATGCTGATGGTTATTGTGTTAGTGCCTCGACTGATTGGTATCATTTCTTTGGCATGTGTGGATAATTCAGGTATGTTGCTATCTAGGTTATGGACCGGTTTTCATTTAACATGTTGGTGGATCGTCCAATTAAAGTAAGCTTTGCAAGTAAGCATTGATGGAAACATATAAATGTGAAAAAAAATCAATGCAAAGGAATAATTTAACACCAGCAAAAATACAACAGGATCCCCCTAAGATCATGCACAGAAGAGCTCCAAATATAAGACAGCTTTCCACAAGCTTCTCTCCACCTTTGATAGCAATGTCAAAGATATAAACTAATCAAGATTCTCTTTCCCAAACAACATAATCACAACTCTGAACAACTCACTAACTACTTCAGCTGAGTAGCAGCATCAACTCATGAACCCAGACAAAGAGATAAGATTGTAGAGTTCACCCGATTGATGCATCTCAATGCACCTAGTTCTCATCAGGAGGGGTAGAGACCCCTAACTTGTCTCTCAAATACACAAATGTGTCTACAAGCAAAGGCTTAGTGAAAATATCTACAATCTCATATTTTGTAGATGCATACTCCAATTTTACTTCTTTATCACTAACTTTCGCCCTTAAGAAATGATACTTAATTGATATATGCTTCATTTTAGAATGCAGTACCATTTGATTCTTGGAAATATGAATAGAACTTAAATTGTCATAGTAAATGACAATAGGCTCATCATACTCAACTCTAATATTTTTCAGTATCTCTTTCATCCAAACTACCTGAGTGCAATTTATAGGATGAATGATGTATTTAGCGTCAGTTGTAGATAGAGATATAGCATTTTGTTTCTTGATAGTCCATGAAACCAACTTCTTCCCCAAAAAGAAAGCTCCATTGGTAGTGTTCTTCTGGTCATCTACATCACCTGCCCAGTCAACATTAGTATAGGTACATAGCATAAAATTATCATTCTTCAGATACCATAGCCCATAGTCAACAATTCTCTTCAAGTATATGAAAAATCTTTTAATGGTAGTAACATGAGTCTCTTTAGGATCAACTTGAAATATGCCACAAAGACACACAACATGTATAATATTTGGTCTAGTATGAGTCAGGTACAACAGTACACCAACCATAGATCTATACAAAGTCAGATTCTCTTTCTTAGATTTATCATTCTTAGACAATGTGCATCTAGATTGCTCAATGTAGACTTCCTCCTCAAGATCACCATTCAAAAATGCTAACTTGATATCCATATGATAAACCTTGAAATTATTATAAGTAGCATATCCAAGCAATAATCTAACAACTTCAATTTTAGCTATAGGAGAAAAAAATTCTTTATAGTAAATACCTTCCATCTAAGAGAATCCCTTACATGCCAATCTCTCTTTGTTTCTTACCACTTCACTAGCTTCATTCAATTTATTTTGGAACACCCATTTAGTGCCAATCACATTTCTCTCTTTAGGTCTCAGAACAATCTCCCAAGTGTTATTCTTTTCAATCTGATTCAACTCCTCCTCCATAGATTTAATCCAGTTATCATCCTTACATGCTTCAACAACATCTTTAGGTTCAATCTTAGAAATCAGACATATCTCTTCAGCAACAAGTCTTCTCCTAGTAATTACACCCTTGTTCTTATCACCAATAATCTGATTCTTAGAGTGATTAAATTTTACATACCTCAGAGTCTTTGGATTAATTTGATTCTCAAGCTATTGAAGTCCTTCATCCATAGTAGCAATATCCAAATTGATTGTCTCTATCAGATTAATCTACTTTAGGATCTAAGTATGTGCAGACTTACAAATAATATCTTGTTCATCAATCTCATATCCTCATGCTCTAATCTTCTTTTTAAAACATTCATCAACTTTTACATTTGCACTTTCTACTATCTTCTTCAACCTCATATTCTAACACTAGTAGGCCTTGCTCTTAGTAAAATATCCCAAGAAGATTCCTTCATCACATCTTGCATCAAACTTTCATATATCCTCATCTCTTTTGATATAACATTTGCTTCCAAAAACTCTGAAATATCTAACTGTAGGAACATGACCAAACCACATCTCATAGGGAGTCAAACCGAAATCACCTTTTATATGCACCCGATTGAATGTGTAAACAACAGTTCTAACAACTTCTTTCCAAAAGGTTTGCACAACATTTCCTTCAATCCGCATTGTTCTAGTAGTATCCAAGATTGTTTCATTCTTCCCTTTAATAACTCCATTTTACTGAGGGGTTCTAGGAGCAAATAACTTTCTTCTAATTTCATTCCTCTCACAAAAAGTATCAATCTCACTAGACGTGAATTCTCTTCCTCTGTCAACTCTCAGACAATCCACCTTCAACCCTATCTTAGTCTATGCCTTTTCTTTGAATGTTTTGAATTTCTCCCTTAGGAAAGTCATCCACATCATTCTAGAGTAGTCATCAATCAGCAATGAAATACCTATCACCCTACATGCTTCTCACTCTAGTAGGACCACACAAGTTAGTATGCACAAGATCTAACAATCAATTAGATGTATACAACTTGCTTTTAAATGATGTTCTTGTTTGCTTCCCCAACTGATATTCTCTACATATTGGATTAGAGGGCTTCACAATCTTAGGAAATTCTCCAACAACTTGAGTAGAACTTATCTTCATCATACAGTCAAAGTTAACATGACACATCCTACTATGCCACAACCAACTTTCATCTATCTGAGTAATCAAACAACTTTTCTCACTGACATTCAAGTGAAAGATATTACCTTTAGTTTTAGTCCCTGTTGCAATCTATACACCAGAGGCATTCAAAATCTTGCATTTATCATTCATGAATTGCAAATCATATCCCTTATCAACCATTTGTCCAACACTCAGAAGATTATGCTTTAATTCTTCAACATATAATACATCATCAGTGTTATTCTTACCATTAGAAGATATAGAACCTCTACCACAAATCACACAAGCTTTATCATCTCCAAATCTTACTATACCACCATCATACTTTTCCATATTTACAAATTTACTTTTATCACCTATCATATGATGTGAACAACCATTGTCAATTACGCATTCAGCTTTCTCTTTAATCTTAGCAACCAAAGCTTTCTCCTCAATAATGCAGCTTGTAGGATTCATTGGTACTGAATCATCTTATTTGATAGCAATAAACACAAACTCATCTCTTGAATTCTCATTGTCTGATTCCTCGTATGTCACACATTCATCGACATAATAATAGGATCTCTTCTGATTTTTGTACTTCTGGTAGGGCTTGTAAGGTTTATCAGGCTTATCAAATATATCATGTCTTTCATGCTTATCATACCTAGACGTTCTTTTAGGACAACCAGAAGAAAAATGTCCTATCTGATTACAAGAGAAACATTTCAAAAGTAACTTTCCAAAATACTTACTGGCTCCCTTAGGCAATCTTCAAGCAATAAGCGCTTCAATCTCATCCAACTATTTTTGTTCTTCCATCTCTCTCATCTCTCTTTCATATCTTGAAACCCTATGAGCTCTCTCCCGGATCATAAAGTTGCTTCTCGGATATAGAGGCTTTAAATTCAGTCTCACATTTACCATGTAATTCTCCAAATTCATTCAACTCAAATGAAACAAGCTTACCAACCAACATATCTCTTGTCACAGTAGTCACACTCTGGATCTCACCAATCACATCAACTTTATCTTTATAAGCAGAAGGAAAGCATCTCAAATACCTTAGCAACAATCTCATCTTCCTCAATACTTCCACCGGCACATCTGATGTTCATAACAAGTTCATTAGCTTTATCCATAAAGGAAGTTATGTTCTCATATGCTTCCATCTTTATTGTCTCACATTTTCCCTTCAAACTCTACAGTTTAGAAACTTTAACTTGCACATCTCCTTCATATAATACCTATAGCTTTTTCTATATCTCATGTGTAGTATTAAGTCTGGCCATCACATTAGTCACCTCTTAATCAGTCAAAGTACTCAAAAGTTATTCGTTAGCCCTTATGTTTGTAAAGCAGAAAATCGCGATCGAACCCTAGTTGCTCTCCCCTCTTCCAACTCCAAGGAGAGAGAAGGGAGATTCACTAGGGTTGATGGTTTTCACTTAGGGGAGAGACTTTACATTCAAAAGAGGGGTTGAAACCCACAAGGTCCAATCCCACACAATGCAAGATTGGATGCTCAATGTGTTTCGAGGGTTAAGACAGCAAGGCTACCCTCTTTTGTAAAGAATGTTGATAGAAGAATTAAGCTAGGAATGCATAGAAAGTGACAAAGATTTGCTTATAAACTGAGATAGGGATATAGGATGAAGCTGCGGACTTGGAATTAGCAGTAAAATGTCGACACGGCACTGTCCTGCAAATTTGGGCAAAAGTTGTCGGGACGATGGCGCTCGAGCGCCACGATCCTCCGAAAAATCTGCGAAATGAAGGGGGATCTGTTCGTCTCTGCACAAGGAGTCAGATCTTCAATTTCAGCCACGTACCTGCAACCTACACACAGAAAAGCGAAGACGATTGGGGGGTTAGGGATTAGGGGTTTGCCTTTAGGTCAAACCTCGGTTTTGGAATTAACCAAGAAATGAGCAATGCTGTAAATGTCAATGTCTGTAATGTAAAACAAGTACTAATACCTTGTTGTAAGGATGTTTGTATCCTTATGTGTGAAGGTATAGATGTTGTATGTTGTATGTTGTAGTAGTATGTAGTAAGTGATCTCCTCTTCAATGGTTGAATTCTTGTCTTGAATGCAACACTTAGCCTTGAATGGAGACTTGAAATGATCAATTGCTTGAAGGAATGCTTGAATGCTTGAATGCTTGAGTATAATTTCCACGCCTTTTCCATCATGTCGAATGAAAGAGGAAAATGTCATTTATATACTTGTCAATTAGGGCTGATAGACTGATTTTCCCGACCTTAGGCCGACCAGGAAAGATAATTTTCCAATTTGCAAACATAAAGACCCGAAGTCCAAAAGAGACCGGGCCCAAAATAGGACCCAGGGACCAGGGCGCTGGGTGCCATGGTCCTGGGGGACCAGGGCGCTGGGCGCTCTGGTCCCACCTCCCGGGACAGCAGGGTGCAAAGGAGGTTCAGGCCAGGGTGCAAGAAAATGCAGTTTTTGGTGTCATGAGCAAGTTTCGGGGTCTCCATTTAGGTTCCGTGTTGCGTTGCCATTGTGAAGACCGAAATGCAGTCGAAATTGCAAGTGTCGCAATTTTAGGATGCTACAATGTTATGTTCCACTTCCTTAATCTCATTAGCTGTAACTGGTCCATTCAGAGGAACATTGTAGACATTCTTTGTAATCTTCCAATAATCTTCACCAAGACACTTCAAATGAACTTCCATCCGATCCTTCTAAATAGTATAATTATTTTCATCAAAACTAGGACTCTCCTTCTTAAACACATAAGCTACCATCCTAGATCTCCTCAAGCGGTTAAGCTTCTTATGGAGGATCTAGCTCTAATACCACTTGT
This sequence comes from Cryptomeria japonica, assembly GCF_030272615.1. NCBI lineage: Eukaryota > Viridiplantae > Streptophyta > Pinopsida > Cupressales > Cupressaceae > Cryptomeria > Cryptomeria japonica. The sequence continues at coordinate 209,365,563 of NC_081412.1, read as the reverse complement.
TGGCGATAGAAAGGAACGAAAACTGAGAGGGGGGATGAATCATTTTTTACCTGATTAAACCTATTAAGCACAATATTAGATCTGATCAACTGCGGCAAAAAGAAAGATAACAACAATAACAACAACACACATAGCACCAATATTTTTGATGTGGAAAACTTGGTCAAGGGAAAAACCATAGTGGGAACCTACCCATAATGAGATGATACTCTACAATAGTATGTGTAAATATTACAATGGAGAATGCACATGCATTCAGACACACTTCCTAGAGTTTACTACTCAAATTACAATGACCCACAAGGATCAAACCCTCAGGGAAGGTTCACTATCTTACAAAAAGATTCTAACTACAATCTAGAAAGAATGAACTCCAAAAATAGCATCTGCTCGTGTTTGATGATAGTTTTGGTTAAGCTTAAATGTCTACCCTTCACCAATCTCAGCTCTATACACCACACTGAAAGATTTAATCACTTGATCGTAGATACACCACTCTCTAATAATACAGACTCAACACCAATCACACCAAATTACATGAACATTACACCCATTTATACAAATCATCAACCTTGACTACAAGATCAACCAAACCCATAGCACCTAATTACAAAATTTCATCACATGATACATAAATCAACCATTAGACCAATAAAATATTAGACATTATAGCATGTACCTAAATCAACTCCTCAAACATGCACCACCACTAGAAATCTCGCCAAGATCAACCACAACACGTTACACCACCAAAATATCACATAACGTGAAGAATATCACCTGACCAAGAATATCATCAAGAACTCACACAATAATCAATGCAAACCACCAAGACAAATAGGACATGATTAGGAAACACCAAGAAGTATGTTAGAGTCGTCTGCAATAGCTACACCAACACCACTTATGCAAATCTCAATCGATCAACACACTAACATTCAAGAACACTTAACAGTAGCAACTTGGATAAGAAAGATAGCTTCTAGAGCACCAAATCATGAACTATTTGAAATGAAGATATACATGAACATCCCAAATACTGTCCCAAATTAGCAACACAAGATATGATCATACTAAAATTCATCAGATCAAATAGAAGACTCTGCCATGCACTAAACAGAAAGACCAAACTTCAAACCAGATCAAATGATATGATCAAGTAAACTTTTGGATCATTGAAACAATTATCTACAACACTAAAACATAGGAATATGTTGACATCAATGACAACAATATATCCTAGCAGGAGCAATGTCCAACATTGTTATTCTAGGTTTTCATTTTTCTTATATTGAGAAATATTTATTTATCACTCACATCACTAAGATTGATTAGGTTATATATAATGGTTAAGATGAGAATAGCTGGTATAATCATTCAATCACATGTGTCATTGACACCCACCTTTGGGTAAATGAGTCTTACACCCTCTTTTGGATTTATTTTCCACCTCCCATAGTCATTTGTTTGTCCCAAACTAAATTGGCTTAACCATGTATTTAGAATCTACCAAGTAGGTAAAAACCTCATTTATTTTGGATAGATGAGATTATTAATCCTCTTCCAGAGTTATATGCCCATAATTTTCTACATAAACAAGCTTGACTTCTCTCTATGTTAATGTCACCTATTCACTTGTTCATATGTCCCAATTTAGTGCTAAGGAAGCACTAAGTTTTGTTCATCTCTAGATTATTTTCTTGCTTTCCTTCAATCATATTGATCTCTGATGGCTTTACAACTAAATCTAACACGGTATCCAAGCTATTGGTGATTTGTGGGTTAGAATTATTTTAGAAATCTAGAGTATTTTTAATATTGAAAGATTAATTGATATTCCATTGCATCTGATGATTCGTTGAAGAATCAAATATGCTTGAAATAATTTTATTTTTTAACGGGGTTCCTTCCTCTTTCTTTTTAGTATTAGTGTTTTGGGTGTTTTATAGAGAAAATATGAGTTCACCATTGAGTTTAGAGTAATTGGAAAAGTTATAATCACCTTTTCTTCTATCCAAATCATACACTAGAGGCGAAATTGGTGAAGGTTTGAAGTAGAGCTTTCATTACGAGGTCTAGAGGCTAGCTAATGTTTTGACCACTTTTAGGTCAAACAGATTGTGTTATCATATTTAGAAGGCCCAAATTTTATAAAATTGACTATTAATTGACTCATATTTGTACAAGTTTATTTTCATTATAAAATTTTAATGTTAAAAAAAAAGTGTAGTTGCAAAGATATATTGTGTAGTCTTTGTACTTGCTACTATAGGGTGTACCTAAAGGGTAGATAGTACCCCCTATAGTATGTGGACCACGGTATTCCCACCTACATGGGACCCCATTCTAAGGGGTAGTTGTATGGCTTTGAGTCCCTCACAAAATTATTTCATTTAAAAGAAGAAAAAAATCAACTTTTCCTTTGGACCTCTATGTCTACAAATTTTTAACCACCTTGCCTTCCTTGGTGAATCTGCCATACTGAATGACAAGTGTGACAAGTTTTCTAAATATGGAATTGTTTTCCAAATCTATTACAACTCCATTTTTATTTGAAGATTTATTAATTTTGGGAAAGTTCTAAAGTAACTGGTAATAGCTAAAACTTGGTAGCTTCTCTAAAATATAGTAGTTTTAGTGATTTTTTATATTTGACAATAAACTAAATTGAAAATGGTGGCTTTCAAATTTAGTATAAATTTTAAACTAGGTGGACCAGGAGATGGCCTTGAAGAATTAAACCTCCTTGTAGGATATAAAGGACAGAATTGAATGCAAGAAAGAAGAGTGAAAGAGACATGCAATGTCTCCCTTTGCTAAAATGGATGCCCTTGCCTCAATTCTGACTTCTATTAAGGATTCTAACAAAAAAAATTATTTTTCTAATAGTCTTTGGACTATGTAAACATTGGCAAGAGGGTTACACATCCACCTAGTAGATGTTGGCATTGAGGTTATCATTGATATCAATATGTATGTGTGCAAGGCTGAATCGATGAAGTTGTAGAGAGACATACAATCTTGACACCTACTAGATGAATCAACATGTGTGTGTATAAGGTTGAGTTAATGAAGTTGCAGAGAGACATACATGACACCTACTGGATGAAGATGCAGTAGGCATGTAGAGTTAATTGATGTCAACAAGAAAATAATTGCAGATAGTTGAAGCCCATAACACACGGGTTATGCAACAATAGTTTAAAAGTTAAAAAATGGTGCACTTTCTAGGAGCAAGAGCAAGAGAAGGAGTCGATGTAGGAACAGGTTCAGGTTTGAATTTTCTTAACGCTGGTTCTAGGAGCTCAAGAGATTCCCCCTTGACTCGCCCCACCAAATTAGTTCCTGATCCTTTGGATGGGGCCTCAAATGATACATGGGATGGTGGTACCATGCAAAATACTGCCAATGGTATATCTGTCATCTCTGACAAAACTAGTGAGGTTGAGGCCCCAATAATAAGATTCCCTCTATGGAATGTAACAAGAAATGGGCCTCTCTTTTTGCAACAAAACTCAAAGGCAAGGCCATTTTGCTGGTACCACATAAAGTGGACCGAGATTCTGGTGCTTGCTCCATCTCCATCCCAAACTGTATTATGGATCTGATTATGGCTCACATGGACTTAGTCTTGGATGGAAAATTTATTGGCCCACACCCAAATATTGAGGCTGTTAGATCCTAGGTGGTGAGGAATTGGAAAGGTAAAGGTCAAACTGATGTTGTGGAAATGGTTGGTGGCTTCTTCTCCTTTTCATTTGCTTGTGAAGAAGATTTTCGATCTATTTTGGTGGGAGGTCCTTGGATGCTAGGCAAAGCCTTGCTAGCCCTTAAAAAGTGGGAACCCGGTTTTAATGCCAAAGACTTGGAATGTAATGAAGCCTCTATTTGGGTCAGACTACCAGGTTTACCCATGGAATTCTAGGGAGAATAAATATTTGTGGGTGTTGCAGCTTGCTTTGGTGAGCTAATCTTAGTCAACCCAATGACTGGAACAAAAAGATGACTGGTCTATGCCAGATTGTGTGTTAATGTCAAACAGTCTACAAACCTACCTTTCGAGGTAGATCTTTTCTCCAAGCTCGACGGATGGGTGTAGAAATTGGAGTATGAATCCATCCCCTTTGCATGTTTCCACTACATAAAAGTTGGTCACTGGGCTAGGCAGTGTCTGTCTAAGCCAAAGAGGGAATGGAGAAAGAGGAATGAGCCACTCTTAGAAAAGATGGATGCCCTTGCCAAAAATCCTTCCTTGATTGTTTTGGGCACTAATCTAGATAGATCTCTACCTAGATCTGAGCCAATCATCCCTGCTGCCCTTAACTTGAGCCTCTCAGCCCCTGAGGAGAATATTGGGGAAACCCCTGCTGTGGATGCCCCCTGTATTGAGGTGATCTCCTTGATCTCATCTAGATCTACCCAAGATATTACCATTCAGTTGATTGTTGATATGGATCTCTTTTGAGTTGAAACCCCTGACCTCCCCCTTGCAGGAATCATCTCTTGAAGACTTCACTCCTTTTATTGAGGTCAAACCCAAAAATAGAAGAAGGAACTCCCCTATTGTCCAAAACATGCCGCTTTAAGGGGGGTCTTAACCAGAAATAGACAAAAAATGGACTATGGATCAGATTCAAGGGGGGTCGGGAGATCACCCAATGCAGTTAGCAGAGATAAACAGAGTCGGGTTGCCATTGCAAACGAAGCCTAGAGAACATTACTAGAAATGGGGATGGGATCCCCCCCTCATGCAAAATGAAGGTCATCTCATGGAATATAAGGGGTTTAAATCACCCCTAGAAGCATGAACTGCTATCCAATTTGGTCATAGATCACAAACCTGATGTTTGCCTTGTCCAAGAAACGAAAATGCCTGGTAGCAAAGTGGAAAAAATCAAATTGGCGATTTTTGGAGATTATGGTGTTCACTGTATGGATGTTGATGGTGCTTTAGGAGGTATTGCCATCCTTTGGAATCTGAGACTACTAAGTGTTAAGGTGGTTCTCTCTTCTCCTAATCACATTTCTACTAGATTCTTTAATCTTAAAGATGGATCCTCCTGGATCACTTCCAACATCTATACTCCTAATGGGAGATCAGCTAGGAAATCCCTTTGGTATTCCATTTGCCATGCTAGATCTCTCTTCCCTAATGAGAAATGGATTCTTTTGGTCGATTTCAATACCCCTCTCTCTAATCTGGAGAAATATGGGGGTATATCTATCTCTATTGATAGTAGACAAGACTTGGCTAGCATGATCAACTCTTTGAGCCTTTTGGATCTTGATCTTATTGGGGCCAAGCTCACCTGGTCCAACAGACACATTGGGGAGGATCTTATTCATGTTAAGCTTGATAGGGGTCCTGTCTCTCCTGATTGGCTTCGGATGGCCTCCTACAAACTCAATTCCCTGGCCCATGTTGGATTTGATCACTTCCCCATCTACCTCTTGGTTTCTCTATTGTTTGACAGAAAGGTGTACCCCTTCAGATTTGCAAAAATGTGGTTGATGGCGCCTCGACTCCAAGATAAAATTTTGGAGTGGTGGAATATTGATATCCAGGAAATGGCTATGTTTTGTATAGCCAAGAAGCTTTCTAATGTCAAGTCTAATATTCAATGTTGGAACAAATCCACGTTTGGCAACATCTTCAAAGCTAAAGAGAAGCTCAAGTTGGATCTTGAGGAGGTTCAAAACCATATTCAAGCTTATGGGTTTGATAAAGATGTCTTGAACAAAGAAATTGATATTTTGACTAAATTACATGACATTATCTCCAAAGAAGAGGAATTTTGGAAGCAGAGATCTAGAGCTTTAAGGCTTAAAAGTGGTGAAATAAACACTTTCTTTCATATGATGACTCTTACAGGGCTGCTAACATAATAAACAAAAATTATATTGGACAGAGATGGGTTGATAAGAATGATGAGATTTTCCAAGAATCCATTAGTTTTTTCTCTAAACTCCTTTCTATGGATGACCCTCTTGATCCTTTAGCTTAGAATGAAATCTTGCAGGAGGTTCGCTCCATCATCCCTCAGGACATGAACTTGGAGCTTAATAAAATTCTCTCTCCTGGTGAAGTTTGCAATGCGGTTTTCTCTTTTGAAGGTAACAAGGTCCTGGGACCTGATGGTTTCCCTCTTTTTTTCTTTCAAATTTTTTGGTAGATTATTTGCTCTAATGTGGTTGTTGCTGCTCAAGAATTTTTTGGATCCCGCTCTCTCCTGAAGGAGTTGAATGCCACCTTCCTGGTCCTCATCCCTAAGAAACCTAACACCTGCTCCTTTTAGGATTTTAGACCTATTATCCTTTGGAATTCTATTTATAAAATATTCACCAAGATTCTAGTGCTCAGACTTAAGATTTTCATCCCCTCTTCAATATCAAAACAACAAAATGGGTTTGTCCCTAGGAGGCAGATTCTAGATTCTTCTATTGTGGTTCATGAGAATATCCACCCCCTTTCTATCAATAAAAAACCTAGTTTTTTTTCTTCTAAAATTAGACATGTTGAAAGCTTTTGATGGAGTTAATTCGAGATTTCTCCTCCACATCCTCTGGGCTTTTGGATTCGGAGATAACTTCATTCAAATTGTTGAGCAATGTGTTTCCATCCCAAAAATTTGTGTTGATTAATGGATCTACCTCTGATTTTTTCTCAGCATCTAGGGGCATAAGACAAGGGGATCCTCTATCTCCTTTCCTTTTCATTCTGATGAGTGAAGCTCTTAGTAAAATTATTCAAAGGGAAGTCAGAAATGACAATATTATGGGCTTACCGCCCTCCTCTCAGGCCTCCACTTGCTCTCACCAATAATTTGTCGATGATACTCTCTTGATGTGAGAAGGTTCGGTTAAAGAAGCTAAGAATTTAAAAAAGATTCTAGATACCTATGAGCATGGTTTGGGGCAAAAAATTAGCATGGCTAAAAGCTCCATCTTCTTTTTTAACACCCCTGAACATAGGAAATTAAATATTGCCTCAATTATTGGTTGTAAAGTTGGAACTTTGCCCGACTCCTATTTAGGTCTTCCTCTCTACCATCATCCGACTCCTAAGTCTTTTTGGGTGAATCTTATAGACAAATTCCAGAACAAGTTGGCTAGGTGGAAAGGCGCTTTGTTAAGCCAAGGTGGCAATCTCTAGTTGCTCAAAGATTCGCTTCAGAGTCTCCCAGTTAATGCTATGAATCTATTCAAAATCCCAACCAACATCAATGATAAAATGGAAAGAATTCAAAAAAAAATTGTGGACTGGAACTGAATCTAAGAATAGATTACACCTTGTGGATTGGAATCAAGTTTTCCTTCCCAAATCCATGAGAGGTCTGGATATCCAGAATCTAAGAGATTTCAATAAATCCCTAATGGCCAAGTAGCTATGGAGATGTCTTTAAGAGAACAATGAATGAAATAACATAATCAAACATAAATACCACATTCTTGATATCCAAAACACTCTAGAAACTTATGATCTTCCCAACGTGGTTTCTAATTTATGGAGTAATTTCATTGGCTCCTCCAAAGTTATCTTGCATGGTTGCAGATGGATGCTAGGGAATGGTACTAGAATCAGATTTTGGGATGACTCGTGGACTGGTGATGGCCCCCTATCGAACTCTGTTTGGGCTCCTCCCTTCAAAGAATTATGTCTCAGAAAAATTGGTGTTTGGGTGGCTGATTATATTAGAAATGGAGTCTGGCTGGACCTCATTTTTGTTGATAATGCTATGCTTCCTATGCAACCCTAGTTGAATTGTATTCACATCCCTCGCTCTCAAGGGGAGGATGATGTGTATTGGAATTTCTCCTCTTCTAGGAAGTTCAAGGTTGCTAATGCCTATAAGTTCATCTCTAGAAGCTTCTCCCCCCCCCCTTTTGGGCTAGTATCTGGAACAAGCACTTAATTCCTAAAATTAACATTTTTTTCTAGTTGTTTATGCAGGGTAAGATCTCTACCATTGATATTTTTTGCAAAATAGGTATTCCTCTTACTAATAGATGCTTTCTTTGTAAAAAGGTGGAGGAAAATGCTGACCATTTGCTGCTTCATTGCACCTATGTCAAGGATATTTGGAATCACTTCCTTAACATCTGGAACATTGATGAGGTCTTCCCTGATACTACAATGAATGTGGTTTGAATGAAAATGCCCCTATGCTAATCAGGCCTTAGAAGTTCTCTGGAACTTACCTCTTCCGTATATTGCCTGGGGCATCTAGAAAGAAATAAACAATAGAGTCTTTAGGGATTTGTAAACTCTTTCTTTTATTGTGGCTACTAGAATTTGCATTGCTATCAAGGAGAATTTTCTCCACTCCTACACTAGCAAAAAGAATGACCATCCCATCCCTACTCTCCATGAGGATTGGGATACTATCAATCGGTGGAAAATTGCCAATCCAGTGCACAAAACCAAGCAGTGCAGACAAAATGTTCATTGGCATCCTCCCCCTATGGATTGGATCAAAATTAATGTGGATGGGTGGCTAAAGGAAATCCTGGGCCGATCGGTTGCAGGGGAGTGGCTAGGAATCATTCTAGTCTACTGGTTTCTGTAGTGGCATTCCCTCTGGGCACCCAGTCTAACCACTATGCGAAAGTCAGGGCTACCCACATTGGCTTACACATGGCTAAAAGAGAAGTCTTTACTAAATTTTGGTTGGAGTTTGACTCGCTAAACACTGTCAATTGTCTGAGTGGATGCACGGATCCTAGTTGGATGACAGCTAACCTAATCAAGGATTGTCTAGATATAATTAATGAACTGGCAAATTTCAAAATCTTGCACGTATATCGGGAAGGCAACAAGGTGGCAGATCTACTAGCCAATTTGGCAGTGGGATACGTGGCAAGCAAATGGTGGAGTAGCAGGGAGGCTTTCCAAAAAAATTTGTGTGAGCTGGCTCCTGATGATTACTGCGTTAATCAATGATCTCTCATCATGACTTGACTAAGTTGATGGGGAAATGACTCTTTTTGGTTTTCCCTAATCGAAGATCTAGAAACTTCTCTGGTGACTGGATTTTCTGTCTTATTATGTGGCCCTTTTTTGCTACTATTTGGATTCTTTACTGGTGTGGCCCATTTCCTGTGATTGGTTGGTGCCTTCTCTAGTGTGACCCATTTTCTACTATTCGGCGACCAGGAGTATAATGGGTGGGGACAAGAACAAGCAAGAGCCCTCTACTTGCAAGAAATGGAAGAAAAACAAAGATGTGTGGTAGGAAGTTGTTGATGGGGGAATCGTCCCCTACTTGGATTGACTTCATGGCCCTTCTCCTCTGCTCATGGAGGCTTTGTCAGCAAGTGGAAAAAATGGAGTCTTAGGGCTTATGGCACCGATTATCAGATTGATGAAACCCTAGTGGTGATGGTCACTGGTATCGTGACAACTGGCAGAAGATTTTATAGGGATAGGAATAACGGGGTGGAGGACTTGATGAGTTTCTTTGACAAAGACAAGAAGTGCTCTAGAGTTACCAAGATGGCTGATGGCGGCTACAACAAAAAAGATCTTATGGCTCCCTCGGCTGACATCATCAAGTTCATCATGAGGTATATTACGTTCGATGGCAGATATGCCAGCATCATTTCCTATCATTTTACCATTTTAAATCACTTTAGGCATGGTAAAATTATTTATCTTCCTTTCTATCTGGCCTCCTCTCTTGAAAAAATCCTAGAAAAACATTTGGAGAACCCTGACAACCCTGTTCTCTATGAGGGACTTATTGTGCTCATCATGGAGTATGCTAAATCCCTTGAAATTATCCCCCCTCTATTTGAGACTAACCATCACATTGATATCCATGATGTCTCTGACTCAAAAATGGACTTGGAAGAAAGTGGGGTTCCTCTTGATGACCCTCAATATAAACCTGTGGATGAAGGGGAGATGATGGTCACCCCTGGGATGTTTAGCAGCAAGAATCCTCCCAAATGGGTCGCTAGCAATTACAAAACCACCAGCAAACTGATCTCTATGGCCGATCCCCTCTCTAAAAAGAAAAAGCTAGTGGATAAGGACCATAGTCCGAAGATTATGGATCAGGGAATTAAATTGGATATCCCTATCAATGTCCTAAAAGACAAACAGGGGACCATGGCCAACGAAGAGAACAGTGGGATACATAGGATTGGTAACTTGATGAATCTGGTTATGGAAGCTACCAGAAGTGAGGAGAGCTGCTAGAAGTGGGTAGAGCGCAAAATTGATACCCTCAAAGTGGGGGTTAAAGAGATTATTGATATCTTCATTGCTTCCCCTAAGCCCAGCAAACTTGAGAAACTCATGATTATGACCCAAAAGCTCTCCTAGGACATTGAGGTGATGAAATGCAATCACGAACAAAGGATTGAAAAGGTGGAGCAGTCTATGGCAGAGATTAAGAAAAATCTCAAGAACCTGGTTGACATAAGCAAAGAAGCCATGAACAATAGTATAGAGGGGCTTGAAAATATTAATGCCATGGTTGCTGATTACAAATCCTACCACAATGAATTGGTGAAATATCTTGGAGGGGAAGATATGGTTGTTGGAGACACCAAAACCAGTGGTCCTAGTTCTAGAACCAAAAGCAGGAGAATCAACAAGGGTACCTCCAGATTCATTATGGAGAAGCTAGAGGAAATCAACAAGATTTCCATCCAGAAGAACAAGGATCTGATGCTCTCTCTTAATTGAGAGTTTTTTTCTTTTGTGTTGTCTTGTTTGTCTATGTCTCCTTTATTTTTGTGACTGCTCGGGGATGCTCCCCTGTTTTGATGTTGGTTCATGTCTATTTGGCTAATGACCAATTGTTGTAAAACTTTTGGTTTCGGGTCCACGTAAAACCCATTTATCTTTATCAAAAACACACAGGTTATGAAATCATGCATAACACGTTGTGCTATGCTACACAAATGTTGCAAGCTACAAAAAAACTAAAATGAATTGGAATGAAGGAAAGATGGAGTACTGACGTGAATATGGTTTGGCCTCATAGTTCTATGTCTGCCTCTCAATGTTCTTAATCCATCAGGTGTGATGTATTCTTGTTACAAGATTAAAAATAGTGAAAATTATTGTGTTTGACAGTTTTCGGAAAGACCCTCCCTCAGTCTCAGCAACATCCCTACATTTCGGTGTAACTTGTTCTATTGTTGTGATCATTTTTGGGTTATTTGTGTTATACCGACATAGTCTTTATGTCACATCCCTTATTACTTTCATAATTATTAGTTAATAATTAAATTAATTGTAATTATTTAATCGTGTCATATGATTTCTTATCACATGATATTAATTTTTTAATTAATATATGTATTGATTTTTCATTTAAAGCCTAAATATAAATTTATATTAATAATTAATATATGAATAGTATTATAAAAACTTTTGGTTGTAATATAGTTTGCATGAGAAATATATATTTTAGGTAAAGAACATGTTTTATGATAAATAAAATATTTTAATTTTAGATAAATAAATAAAATTAAAGAAAATCTTAAAAAAAAAGGTAATAAATAAGAATCATTTGTTTGCATGTTTAAAGTGAAGTAAATTAATATTATTTAAAGTTAGTGCTTTATTAAGAAAGCACATGTAAAAAGTAAAAATTTATATTATTAAATATTTTATTTTATAAACTTAAAAAAAAGAAATGAATGCTTAAGTGCTTTTAAAAGCACTTATTTTATTTTAAAGCTAAAACAAATTTAAAATCTTATCCACCGTTAGCTTAGAGAAGCTCATCTTACAACTAAGAAAGACAAATTCAAACTTAAGTTTGACTAGCCTAAGCCAAAGCAATGCGGCATAGAAGTCATGTTCCCTTATTACAAAAAACAAACAAATGCAAAAACAAGAGTTGTGAGACAACATGAGTCCTTGCCACTAGCTAAAAATAGGTAAGGTATAGTTCTTTGTCAATACAACTAATACAAGTCTTCATCTATAGAGTTAAACATGTTTGTTGAGAAGAATTACCTGAACAGGGCTACAATCACTATTGATCCTTAGAGTTGGATACTAGCTAAACAACAAGAGATAAATGATATTCATTTTTTTGCCTTTACTCTAGAATTGTGTATATTGTTTGGAAACATGTTGATTTCTTCAAACAAGGTAATAACTTCCTTTGCCAGTTAATTATCACATTTTATTGGTTAGAATTATGTCCTTTAGGAAGCAAATGCTAATTGACCAACAGTGCCTATTTTATTTCAAAATAAATGAACCATATTGGATTCTCTCAAGACCTCTTGCATTATGTTTGCTAACCTATTACCAAAGAAATTTTAGGCATTGAATATTGTTATTTTACAAAATTAAAATAAAAAAAGTCTAATTAACAAATTAAATACTATTAACAAATTACTAGTGTACTTCGAGTTGAAAATGAGTATTAAAAACAAAAATATAACACAATCATTGTAAAAGTCAATTTGATGTAGTAAAGCTCTTTCTATTTATATAATATAAGTTTAGAAACAGTTGACAACTTATATTTGCCACAAAAATGATCATCGTTTGTAGCTTTCTAAGAAGCGGAATTCAAAATTACCATAAAATGGCAATTTGAGTAGTATGGTATTTAATACTATGTATGTTCTATGTGCAATCCAAAATTGGACAAGATTTATGTTTACAAAAGCTAAGTATGGTATCGAATGTTTTTAGAAAAAGAAAATTGTTGAGTAGTTGCAGCGGAGAAGTTTTGACTATTTTGAGCTTCTACGTTTGGAAACATGCAAAATTAACAAAATTAAGATGTGCTTTACAGAAACTAGTCCAAATAATTAGAGCATTAGAAAACCTTGACCAAGTAACCATGAAACTGAGGCATGCTTGTAACTAATGCTGTAAGAACAATTTTTATTTATTTTCATTAATTCATGGAATTCATATTTAAGCGTTCAATGTAATGAAAGCTATTTTTCTATTTAGTGCAGCAAAGACATTTCTGTGTTTGGTGAATTAAATATGATTTGAAAGATAGGTAGGGGATGTTTTAGCTTGTAGCATGAGGTATGGTTTTCTGATACTGAAACATAGTAAAATATTTTACGAGTTTGTAGATTCCTATAGGTCTATAATGTCATGTGACCTCTACCTAAGTTAAAATACTAAAAAAATAGAGTGTTAAGTTAAACTAGTAATACTCTGTTTTCATTGCTACAGTAAATTTTAGTTGCACAGCATATTGTTTCTATGGTTCTACTTAATGCGCACAAGGTGGAAGGAAAAAAAGGAGAAGTGAGGCAACAAGAATAAGGAGAACGTAATCATAAATTTTTATCGTATGAGGTGTTTTACAAGTGTTGCCTTGTAGTCATCTGGCTAGAGATTGTAATGTGTGCCACAAAACCTAAAAAATAAAGTATTGCATAATAAAGGATTCGGGAGGGTATCCAATCAATCATTATATATATGCAGATGCAAAGGGATTTAATCAAGGTATAGTACGTCGCATGACCCTTGTTTTTATTTTGAAGTTAGGTCTGTCATAATTGTTGAGAGATAAAAACAATTGTATTTTGGCTCTGTCAGATAAATAATTTGTCCTTGTCTAAAGCTAAGCAAGGATGTGAAACCCATATTTGGGTAGGAACATGACTGATTGTAGCAAATTTCAAGGATGTGAAACCCATATTTGGGTAGGAACATGACTGATTCAATAATCAAGCATGGTTTAGAGGTAGGAACATGACTGATTGTAGCAAATTTCAAGGATGTGAAACTCATATTTGGGTAGGAACATGACTGATTCAATAATCAAGCATGGTTTCATTTTCTAGTATTACAAATAGAGAAGTAATGGTGGTACAATTTAGTAACGAGGAAAGGTGGCTTTGAATGTATGGATCCCAAGTAGCTTTATATTTGTATTTTCCACAATGCAATGATTTTAAATGCTTTGCATCTAGTACCTGAGTGTATTATATTCTATCATGGGAGATGGAGGTGTTTTCATATTTTTCTCTTTCTCACTGCAAACTTTTGCTATGGTGAAATACTAATAAGCATTATCTGAAACTAATATTTAGAAATCTTATGGGGAGACTTTTCACAATTTGATGCTATTGCATGTCATTTAAGGGAATGGATAGAAAGCAATAATATGTGGGTTATGGCTTACTAAAGGAGCAGGAGTAGAAATTATGCAAATGCTAATATTTCCATATTACAAACATTGATCCTAAGCATATTCTCTTCAAAGTTCGGACTGTAACCTAAAGTTTTAGGGTGAAGGAGTCCAAATTATGGAAATCCAAATACAAACATATTACAAATCTAGATACTATAGATCTTCTCTTCAAAGTTCAAACTTTAACATAAGGTTTCAACAAGCCTTCCAAATCTACAAGGAGCTATGGTGTATCTAGTGATTGAGGATTTTAATCATGAAGACCCATGTTTTAAGTCCATGCTTAATGGTGTAGAGATAAGGCTAAATGTAATTATGAAGATATCAGATATGAGATTGATGTGATCTGACAATCATGAGTCTATGATAAAGAGGAATGTAATTATTACAGATCATATTTTGAGGTTATTTTATTCCAGCATAAACTTCTATGTCCATTGTACATGGTGAAGAAAGAAAACGCAGTTGCAACAATAAAAGCTTTTGCTATGAGGTTAATTTGGTCAAATAGCCATAGCGAGAAGGAGGATTGTAATTATTTATTTAATATCAAGTTGTGGGGTTAATGCTTTTCACCATGACAAGCTGATCTATGTAGTTCTTCTGGTTTAACTTATGGAGGCCTTCATTCAAACATTGAGAATGGATTTCTAAGATTGTATATCAACTCTTCTGAATGCATATGTCTTTTCTAAGTCTAGATTAATTGCGCATGCTTCATGTTGAGTAAAACCTTGATTGAAACATGTAACTTATTATGTTGCACTAATTATGAAAGTGGGTTAATGTGTAGTGGAAGATTGGGTCTATGTTCATGAAGTGTTTTCATGAACTTATGAGTTTGATTTTGTTGTAAAAAGATTTTTGGTCGAAGGATGAATACAAGATTTAGATGTATTCATGTGGTCTTAAAGAGATCAATTATTGAAGTAGTTCAAAAAGCTACCATCATTGGCCAAGGATTAATGCAAGGCTAGTTAATTGTCGTGGGAAGTTTTTGGGACTAGATCTAATTGATATTTGGGTATGTCTTTCCATATTGACATTACCCAATTTAGAAAATAAAATACTTAACTTGTACCTAATTAGAAGCTCATAAAAGAAGTACTAGATTGTTTTGAGCAATAAATTTAGTATGATTCATGCAATTTCAATAGCAATATAGAGAATGGAGGATAGGGAAGGAAGATGAAGAAGATAAACATGTGGTTATGTTTGTCTGAAGTATTTGTCCGAAAAGAGCAAGGTTAGAGTCCTTGAGTGTTGTTTCAACAATCAGAGTATCCTATACCTTGTTATAAGCTTTACAATCTGTGACCCGAGCTGGGTCTCCTTTTAATTTACAGAATTTGCTCTACTATTTTTTCTAATAGTTGATTATTATAGTGGAGTGAATTAAATTTTAGTTCCCACTTTTGGTTATCCATGAACATTAATATATTTAGTTTCTCTAATTTTAATATTATTAAATCTATCAGTATGCTTTAATGGCTTGTATGGGAATTTTCTGGTTTAAGTCAATGACCAGTGAAAGGAAGAGTCGGAAAGGGAAGTGGATAAGAACAATAATTGAAACAAAGGAAGGCAAGGAAGCAAGTAAAAGTTGATATAGGTTTTAAATAAAATTTCAGAATCGTTTTTAGATGCATTTAAGAAATGTTTAATAGAAACAACAATAGAAATGTGTTTGGAAAAGTTTGGGTTACCTTGGTGAAATGCATGTAGTCCAGCAAAACCTCCGTACAAATGGCAACCCGCTTTTATACACTGCAATATAAAGAAAACAATAAATTCAAAGTCAGCATTGATTGTAAATAATAATGTTTTTAAATTGTAGAAATGCGAAAGAGTGGTTTTCAGAATATTACATTGCTTTCTTCCTTTGTAATAGAAATGATGCAGTTGTTCTTGGCAAGTGTGAATGTTCCTTGTATTTCAAATTTGTGCATGAGATAGACAACTACAAAGATGTCTTTCTTATAATCATCAAATAGTATTTTCGTAAACTCGGAGAAGTTTTCCTGCAAGAGTCTGGTGTGCAAGTCGCAGTAAATATTTCCATCTGAAATTTCAATTGTGCATTGCAAGAAAGGCTGGTAAGTGAAAGGAGTATTGCTACACATGTGCCGCAGGAGTGTTGGTGGCTAAGGCATGAGCTATGGAGGCTCTGTGGTGGTATATATCATAAAGTGGCCGATATGTCATAATTATCATATGCATCAGACATGACAATGTCTGAGCAGGTCGAAAGGGATGCGGATCCAGCTTTGTTACTAGAGTTTATGGTTCATTTGCCCGATCTGAAGACTGCACCTTTTAGTACCTTGCGGAAATATTTAGCCGACAAGGGTTCAGGTTTACTGTTTTTCTCAATTTCCGTAATGCCAATCTCTCGATTAGAGAAATGGGGGTTTAGTATTGAAGAAATAGCAATTTCAAAATTGGGTGAGATGTAATCTGCGCAATATCCAATGTTATTTCTAATCGTGTTTAATGACCTGGTTAGAATAATATGAGACTTAGCACTGAAAAATTTGATTGGACGTATATTTTTTTTGTGTCTTAACACTTACGTAAATTAGTAGACTTATGAAGTATGGGGCTACATAGAGAAGTTAACATGGGTTTTACTCGCAGCTCAAACAATGCATTCCATACACGAATTAGCAAAACTATAAATTTCATTACATTAAGATCCTCACATGGCCTATATTTGGACCTCAAGGATGCTTTCACCTGTGTCCCTTTGTTTATGTGTCAATGTGTGGAATCAGCGTGATCATACAGTACACACATAACATGTTCTCAGCAAGCCTAAGAGTACATATTATTTGAATGAGTACAACTTTATTATACCTAATACCACTAGGTACTGATACAAAAAATTTATATTACTTGGGAACAATTTTTTTGACACTTCTAAATTGTTTGGCCAATGTAAACACACGGCTGTTGTGCATTTGATATATATATAAAGTTCTAATTTCTAATAACTGTGGAACATGTCCTGATTTAATTCATTTTAAGAAGTGTACTTCTGTCTGAAGAAATAGATTCATGACTCTGCCTGTATGCATGGTGATGCAACATATGAGGTTATGTAGTGATTTTGTTTTTACTATGTATTAGCTTTATTTGTTGTACCAATATCTGATTTGTAGAACTCTATATATATTTTTAAATAAGAGGCTAGATTCTTCTTATCTATTTAATAAGAGGAGTTGCGTTAAGAGTGTAGCGATCTGTCTTTTTCCTAATAAATGATGAGTACCCTGTTTTCCTCTCTCTTATTATTATTTCTTCGATCTAGGAGGAGCATTACAATATTTTTGTAGTTTTTCTGTTAAGTACCCATTGCTTTCCCATGGATCAAAAACCAACATGGTGGAGAACTTCTGGAAGGTCTTGTGGCAAAAACTTAATATACTTCACCTTGTTTGCTGATACAAAGTTGAAAACAGAGAGCTTTTTGTTTCAGTTCAAGGTTACAAATCTTTGTTCAGAGTTGTGAATAGGGAGCTGGTTAACTTGAATGGCAAGTTTCCTTCTTCTTCTTCTTCTCTGCGTGAGGAGGCCAAGGATGTGTACATAGAAGTGGCCAGGATTGTTAATATTATTGGGTTGACAGAAAGAGATTTGATCAAGATACCTAAGAAGTCTGTGAGTGCACTGATGCATATTCTTTCCCAACTTAGAAAATCTAAGTATGTCAAGATTCAAAGCTTGGTGTTAAGAATCTAACGTTGGATTTTTCATGACTACTCAAGTCTTATCTTCAAAACAAAGATGGATTTATTCGGACCTTATGTTGTCATTGTTCCTATTCAACTACTAGGTATGTATTTTATTTAGTTTCTTTCTTAAGAGTTAAAGAGTTTTTGCAAATTTCCCTAGGTTACTGTGTTTTCTTGAATTTACCATTATGACTACCTTCTTACATTAATTTTATCATAAATTACGAATACAAACGAACTTTATGCTATAATATATAAATAGAGATATATTGAGTCTTTAGATGTAATTTTGTGCGATTGTATCCTGTTTTTCCATGTACAAGTGTGGAAACATTACATGTATTCTCCTTTATTTCTTATGTGCATTTAAGTAACACCTTGTTCAAGTTCTCTATTTTACTGGTTGAGTGTTTGTGGTCTGCAATGGTTTTTTTCTCTTGTAGGGTGCCCTAGTCATGTGGACATAAGCACCGAGGACCTGAACAATGGAACAAGTATCCTTAAAGTAGTGTGGACTCAAAACAAGTTTTCCCTCTGAGCCTGCAATAAATACCCACAACTTTTTGTGAGTGTAACAACACTCTGTATTTCTCTCTATGAGAAAGAGCTACAAAATGAAGTAGACAAGAAGCTTCAAATCAGTTTGGCACTAGAACAAGGGTTGTGGCTTCTCCATAAGTTATTTATCAAGTCTGATGATAAGTTTTCTTACCACTTTCATTTTGATACAACAGAAAAGAAGCTACTAAGTATGGAAATTGTAAACCATATTGTTAGTATGGCCAAGCTGGTTATTAGAGGGTTGGAATTTGATTCATTGCATCTGGAATTGGGTTTAAGCTGCATGGCCTCTATCTATATACAGAGAGGTCTTTGTGTGATAAAAAGAGAGGATGTTCAAGTTTTAGAGGTGCTTCTTAGGAGTGATGAGATGCTTAGGAGTGATGAGATTCTGAAGGGGAACGGTATGGAGGTCAAGGATTCTATTGAAGCAATTGTTAAATATGTTGGGCATGTAGGAATTCAGCCAATGGAGGATAATTTGTTTAAAAAATGGATAGGTGTCTATGCATTGTGTGCTGTTGCTGTGGCTTTACAAAAAAGTAAAAGGAACGTTGATGATAAACCTTGATTGCCTTGTAAATATATTTGCATTTCTTAATGCATTCCAGATTCTCTAAAAATAATGTTTTTAAAGGATTTTTGGCCTTGAAAATACTGTTTATTAATGTGAAAAACATATGTTGTCAAAAGTTTATGTTATTAGTTCCTGTCTTGGCAGGAGAATATTATACCATACCAGAAATAACATTTTAACCAATTTGCAATCCTTCCAAGATTTGTGTGCTTCCAGTCCGTATTGTAAATTTAGGAATCCTTACTAATACCCTTTTGACAACAGGAAAAAGTCCAGATTGGTGCCTCACTACATCTGTGAAAAAACAAAAGAAAATAAGGAGATGTATGGAAGTGATGGAATCACTGTAACTTTTTATACGTCGGAATTCAGGGTAGTCGGAATTCAGGGTAATTGCATCGTCATTTGGAAAACATAATGAAAATTTTGAGTCCAGATAAATAATTATTATTTGTGTTTCAAATTGATCAATGTATATAGTAATAAATCCCAACTTAATCAACAACAATAATAAGTTACATTACATTTGTATACCAGCAGTCTCTGTGAAAGAAAACCCTGCTTTTGAAATTCTTTATTTAGTATTCTGAAATGTCAAATAAACCCTAATTTAATTTAAAAATTCCGTATTCAATATTCTAGAAAGCTAAATAATACCTTAATTAACTTTGGCTTTATTGGCGATCAAAAATGGGTGCTTGCCCCCAAAAACAGAAATCTGACCTGTGCAATTCCTAAGTTTTGTGCAACCGTTTCACAATATGTTCCAATCGGAAGCGCAGGAAAAAAACAAGGGCTGATGGGAGGTGATGATTTGAGGTTGTTAAACAAGCCAACGGTTAAAAAAACACAAATTGAAAAAAGGTACTAAAATTTATGGGCACTCGGCAAACATTGCATACGAGGGCAAACAGGCATATGTGCTCTTTTTGGCATTATTACAGTACCAGACGTTGCAGATAATAACTGACCTCAAATTCTGACAAAAGTCTCTTGCAAAGAATGAAGCACTGCAAAATAACCACTGATTTTCTATTTTCTAATCTCTGTAGCAGCTCCAAGAAAAACCAAGAAACTTCCTTCAAAACCAGGTTTTATATTTTCTGATCTCTGTAGCAGCTGAAAGAAAAACCAAAAAACTTCTTTCAAAACCTTGAGCAAATTCTTCAACCCTACCAAATGTTAATGCACAAATAAAGCAAGCAAAAAAACTACCCAGCCTAAAGCGCGTGGGAGGTAGCCGTTTTCCCTGCAATCTATCATCAGTGTGTGCAAAACTGGGTGCTCTGAAGAGGATAGGATGTGTTTTCTAAGCAGCAGTAGAGACAACATGTAAAAATTTGCATTCAAGTGGCCTTCAATCAAATATGCCCTGTGCACAACGTCTGCAATCCCAATGCCAATTGTTAGCAATAAATAAGTATTAATGACAATAATAATCACAACAAATTAAACTTATGTAGAAGAATTTGATGAATTTCCTCGTCATTCTTTTATATTTATTTTTTCAAAAATTCTATTAAAACCCGAGCAAAATGTCAATAGCCAATCACAAATTAACAAAAATAATAGAAAAATTAATTTAAAAATCTTTTTGATAAAAAATCAACATCATACTATAGTCCAATTTACCAATAAATAAATCAATTATATTTATTAATGAGAGTGAAAACATTAGTCTCATGCCTTATAAAGGCAGGGACTAATAAAAGGTGGAGAATCTATGCAAAATAGACACGAATTGGTATGAGATTTTTTAAAAGGAAATTCTTCACTATTAGCGCATGCACCATATTCTTTAAAAAAAAGTGAAAATAGGCGGCCTTCGAAGAGGCTATAAAATAGGAGGCCTTTTAAGAAGCCCAGGCATGTTACGCAGGGAGATATACCAGGAAGCAGACAACACTTACGCTTCATAGCAGAGCATATAAGAAACTGCAGATATCATTATTATTATTTAGAGATCGTAGATTATAGAAATAGAGAAGAACCAAAAGAGATATTATTTACAGATAATTGAGTTTTTAGGCTTCGACGTGCTTCAGACAACACCAGGATAATGAGATTTGCAGAGATTGGGCTCCACAGATTTAACCTTCTGATTATGGTGTTTAAATAAGTAGATTTTGTTTGGCTATTATATTAAAAATTCAAAACTCTTATATATTTAGCGGGGAGTTTTTTTGGTTGCTGGTTGAATTGAAATATATTCTTATGATCTTTTCATGTGCCTAATTTGTTCTTCCATCCTTTTTACACGTCTCTAAGTAAATATTTCAGCTATTATATCAGACAAAAATCCCGTTCCATCATGCTTTGATGTATGTCCTTAACCATTTGAAAGTTCCCACTATTGGCAAGGGTGAGTATAATATGCCTGCCAGATTACTTGCTTAAATGTTCTAAAGCCTTTTAAAAAAAAATTCCATTTTCAGCTATCCTTGTTTTTGGATATTCAATAAGATATCAAATAGACAATTCTATCTTGTAGAATGCATGCCCTGTGATCACAAGAGTTCATGAGACCAAATTTCATTGTATTTGTCAACAGTTTGTATGTTTCTCAAATTCTGCATTCTTATATATTTATTTATTAACCCAATGACCTAAAAATCATCAGCAGATGAATATGGCTGAAAACCTAGTTTACTTCTCAAGAGTTAGATCTAATGTCGTTAGCACTTGACAAGTCTCTTAAGTCATTACATGGATCCCTTTAAGAGAATGATTGTTGTTAGTGCAATCTGAAGACATATTTGTTAAGGTTCTCTACGATCTATCTTTGATCATTTTTATCTTTCTTTAGTGTCTTCACTAAACCGTGTGTCTTAAGTTGGCCCATGGGTGGCGTTTTTCTTGAGACAATAGTTTCTATTAGTATGCATTGTAATTGATCTTACCTCTTGTGTAGGGGGACAAAAGAGAGTTTATTTAGTATTTAGTTTTGCTTGTTCCTAATTTAAGAGTCTTTGTATGCAATTGAAGTGTATGTCAAATTAAATAGATACCCTACACAAAAGAGAGTTTATTTAGTATTTAGTTTTGCTTGTTCCTAATTTAAGAGTCTTTGTATGCAATTGAAGTGTATGTCAAATTAAATAGATAGAAGTATAAATGATGATGAAATTTAATGTTCTTAATTGTTGGGGAAGATAATCATGCAAAGTTGTTTGTAAGCTTTTTGTGGTTGTGTTAAGCATGTCAAGGTTTGAGAGAGACATCATATTTTAATATCTCTATTGTTATTTCTATCTTATTGATATACATGTGAGAAGAAAGACATGGTAGAACATGACCTTATCAAGCCTCTTCTTCTGGTGGATTATTTCGTAAAACTCTTTACATGATCTTGTACTTTTTTGTGTGGATCATCTTATCTTATTTACTTATTCTTAGATATGATGGCATTAACCAATGATAGCTTTGATGATCTTTGAAAGCTAAGGATTGGATATATTCATTATGAAATTAATAATTTTATAAATCTTTATTAAATTCTATTTCTTATGTAGATTATGATTTAGGGTTATTTTTTAATCTTGAAGGGTAGATATGTGAAATCGTGTAAACCCATATGTGTTCAATTCTTCTCTTTGTTTTTCTTCTTGAGAATCTTTCGTGTCTATTGTATGCTTATGATTCCTTGATGAGATTCTATATGATTAATTAAATGATATGTTGGAGATTTCTTTTGAGTTACTAAGTGTGATGAGCTCTCTTTGAGAATCTCATATACTTAATTTGGGAAAGCAATGTGTGACTGTAGTACTTTGACTACATGTGTAAACTAATTATTGACATATGTTCTCTTTTTGGAATACATGTTGTTGAGATGAGGTTGAGATCTCAAATTGACTTTAGATAGTTAAGGATTGATGCTCCTATCCTTGTATGTGTGTTAACATCTTGTGCATTGTAATATCGTTACATTAGTGTAGAATGTGGATATTTTATGTTGCACAAATTCCAGTACTCTCTGCAATATCACATTGGTAGTCTTCCTCGTGCTATGATGGCTATCCTTCATGTTATGAAAGATTCTGGGGAAGTGTAACTACTTTGTGGTAGGGTGGAAGTGCGCTCCAACAATGTTCCTGCCCATGATGTGCTTAAGGGAAAGATGTATGGAGTTCCTGTCAAGGTGGTCATCATGAATTGCTCATTATGCATAATTTTATTTGACCTTATGGTCTATTATAAAGGTATGTGTTTCCCTATGTTTAGTCTTGTATTGTTTTCTTGTTCTTATTTTATGTCCAAATATGTAATTTTGAATCTCTATTCTTGTATATTTTGACATTGCCTGTGATGTGTAATTTGTTTATTATGTTAATTTGAAATTATGGTGGTCCTTACATTTGGTATCAAAGCTCTAGGTTCCATACTAGAGCCTTGAGTTCACTATTCTAAGTTGCGATAGTTGATCACATAACCCTCTAGTTAAATTGCTTAGTGCATTTATGCATAAGTGTTATAGATTGAGTCAATTGTTGGATCTTGTAGATCAGCTAGAGTTGTGAGGGATAGAGCCACCTAGTTTTTGTTACACCTAACAGGAAAGGGAAAGATGTCCCTTGCACTAAAATTAAAGAAGTAGAAATAGTTACTCTTAAGACAAATCTCTTGTGTTTATGTCCATGTTGGAACTATATACCTATATTTATGTAATGCATGAATTCCTGATTTCCTTTGTTAATAGAACCTTGAAGTGCTTGGTTATGTCTTTCTATTATTTTTAATGTAACGAATGTCCAAATTTTGTTTATGATTGCATATCTATTGAATTTTATTGGAAAATATGAACTGTATAATTCAAATAATGCATTTGAAAAAAAAAATTGTTCTTCTGCATGTGTGATGTCAGAAAGAAAGTGGAATTTATGAATGTGTTACATAATCAATAGGTGTTTCATTAATGCATTATGAGGAAAATTATTATTATTATCATGTACTCTTTAGAAAGGTAGTTCTCTTTATGTTTGTTTTGGGTTTACGTTTCTGGGATGGGTGTCGAATATGGAACAACAGAGAAGGACGGTCCTCTTTTCAAGATCTTCTAGATGATTAGAAGTGCTTTGGCCAAAGTCATGTTTCCATTGAAATAGATGGAATTAGCCTAGAAAAATTTGTTAATATGTTTCTCTTGCATATCTCAATAGTAGTATACATGCATTTCATACAAACAAATGCATGTAGATATATTGGGTTGCACTGGATTCCCTCCTGCCTATTGTTTCTAGATAGCTAGGCATTGAAAGGTTGGGTATTTTTAGAGTAGGGAGAATCCCAAGGAAGCATAATCTATGTGGTTGGGTGGAAAAGAACCCAAACCATGTTCTTGTCTCTTCAGCTTTGCGGATGACCATGTGGGTCTGTGGCAGCTAGAGATGTCAGTAACTATGTGTTAAATCATTACCTATATTTTTTTTATTTTAAAAAATTATGGTGTCAAGTCATGAGGGCCTAAGTTATACTATTTATATATCTCATTTAATGTGCTAATACCTAGATTAGGCACTTTTATTCATGAGATGCAATATGTTGTTATTATTGAGTTAATATTTACCTTTCACTATCATATCTATTCATTATTGAGATGAAATATTGAATTTATTATATTTCACTATCATATTTATGTGGAATTGAGTTGATATTTACCTTTGAGTTATTATTGTGACAAGATGGGCATGAGAGCCTAGGTCATATGAATAGCTATGTGGATCCACTAACTTTCTAGGTGATATGTGAATATGCATGGAAGATCTCAACACATTGTACCACATGTGAAAGGGTATGTATGAGTGATTCATCTATTGATATTTATATATGATCAAGTTTTGATCTAGATTAAATCTATTCTTATTGAGAATTTATAATCTTTAAATGATTATCTTGCGCCTTGGAATGTACAAGTGTGTATAAGGACATATTAGGATATTCATGAATGTCATTAAGGAATACCTAACAATTTGGCCAAGTCATTGAATTACCAGGGTATGGTAAGCACAAGAATGTGTGTGCATTAATGTGATTTTATTAAGTTACAGAAACATGCAAAATTGTTTCTACTACCTAAAATATTGAGATAAAAAAATCTTAATTGGAAAAGTATAAATGTTTTGAGGAATCCTTTATGTTGATTTTAATTATTGTCACTTAGCATGGACTAATGTTCTAGTGTTGTTCCTATGAGTGTGACAGATGGAACGACGCATCAAAAAGAAGAGAACATTGTCAAAGAGAGGTAGCCTAGCTTTGTCAAATTGAATGGCAATAATGGAATGCACACACTCACTTAGAATTTGTCATTGAAATGATTATTTTATGAATGCACATTTTTGCATATATGAATGTGTGTGCTAGCATGAAAGTTATATTGCATTTAGATGATAAAAAGTACTTTCCATGCTTAGTATGGGCAATGTTGAGTTGTTTTGTATATGATGATAAAATTTTGAATGATGCATCAGGATGATGCATGTTTTAGGGCGGAAGTATGTCACATCCCTTATTACTTTCATAATTATTAAGTTATAATAAAATTAATTGTGCAATTATTTAATCATGTCATATGATTTCTTATCAGGTGATTTTATTATTTTAATTAATATATATATTGATTTTACACTTAAATGATAAATATAAATTTATATTAATAATTAATATATGAATAATACTATAAAAAGTTTTGGTTGTAACGTACTTTGCATGAGATAAATATATTTTAGTTAAAGAACATGTTTTATGGTAAATAAAATACTTAAAATTATGTAAATAAATTAAATTAAAGAAAATCTTAAAAAAAAAAAAGAAAGGTAACAAGTAAGAATTATTTGTTTGCATGTTTAAAGTGAAATAAACTAATATTATTTAAAGTTAGTGCTTTATTAAGAAAGCACATGTAAAAAGTAAAAATTAACATTATTAATATTTTATTTAATAAACTTTAAAAAAAGAAATGAATGCTTAAGTGCTATTAAAAGAACCTATTTTATTTTAAAGCGAAAACAAATTTAAAATCTTATCCACCGTGAGCTTAAAGAATCTTATCTTACAACTGAGAAAGACAAAGCCATACTTAAGTTTGACTAGCCTAAACCAAAGCAACGTGGCATAGAAGTCATGTTTCCTTTTCACAAAAAACAATCAAATGCAAAAATAAAAGGTGGAGAATCTATGAAAAATAGACACGAATAGGGATGAGATTTAATTTATGGAAATTCTTCATTATTAGTGCATGCACTGTATTCTTTAAAAATAAAGCGAGAATAGGCGGCCTTCGAAGAGGCTATAAAACTATAGTAGGGGAGGCCTTTTAAGAAGCCCGAGCATGTTACACGGAGATATACCAGGAAGCAGACAACACTTATGCTTCACAGCAGAGCATATAAGAAACTGCATAGATCATAGATTATATATCGTTTAGGAGCGAGATAAGGAGATGAAATATAGAACCAAAAGAGATATTATTTAGAGATAATTGAGTTTTTATGCTTCGACGTGCTTCAGAAAACACCAGGCTAATGGAATTTGCAGAGATTGTGTTCCACAGATTCAACCTTCTGATTATGGTGTCTAACTTGGTCAGATAAATAGATTTTGTTTGGCGATTATATTAAAAATTCAAAACTATTTTTATTTAGCGAGGAGTTTATTTGGTTGCTGGTTGAATTGAAATATATTCTTGTGATCTGTTCGTGTGCCTCGTTCGTTCTTCCATCCTTTTTACATGTCTGTAAGTAAATAATTCAACTATTATATCTGACAAAAATCCAGTTCCATCATGCTTTGATGTACGTCCTTAGCCATTTGAAAGTTCCCACTATTGGCAAGGGTGAGTATACTACGCCTGCCAAATTACTTGCTTAAATGTTCTAAAGCCTTTTCAAAAAAAAATCCATATTATGCTAATCACTAAGATATCAAATAGACAATTCTATCTTGCAGAATGCATGCCCTGTGATCACAAGATTTCATGAGATTAAATTTCATTGTATTTGTCAACAGTTTGTATGCTGCTCGAATTCTGCATTCTTATATATTTATTAATTAACCCACTGACCTAAAAATCATCAGGAGATGAATATGGCTGAAAACCTAGTTTACTTCTCAAGAGTTAGATCTAATGTCCTTAGCACTTGACAAGTCTCTTAAGTCATTGCATCGATCCCTTTAAGAGAATGATTGCTGTCAGTGAAATCTGAAAACATATTTGTTAAGGTTCTCTACGAACTATCTTTGATGATATTTATCTTTCTTTAGCGTCTTCACTAGACCGTGTGTCTTAAGTATACATATGGGTGGCGTTTTTCTTGAGACAATAGTTTCTGTTAGTATGCATTGTAACTGCTCTTACCTCTTGTGTAGGGGGACAAAAGAGAGTTTATTTAGTATTTAGTTTTTCTTGTTCCTAATTTAAGAGTCTTTGTATGCAATTAAAGTGTATGTCAAATTAAATATATAAAAGTATAAATAATGATGCAAATCGATATTAATTGTTGGGGAAGAGAATCATGTAAAGTAGTTTGTAAGATTTTTGTGGTTATGTTAAGTATGTCAAGGCTTGAGAGAGACATCCTATTTTATTTAAAGACATGGTAGAACATGACATTATCAATCCTCTTCTTATAACAGATTATTTCTTAAAATTATTTACATGATCTTGTGCTTTTTAGTGTGGATCATCTTATCTTATTTACTTATTCTTAGATATGATGGCATTAACCAATGATAGATTTCATGGTCTTTAAAAGCTAACGATTGTATATATTCATTATGAAATTACTTATTATATAGGTCCTTATTGAATTCTTTATTTCTTATTTAGATTATGATTTAGGGTTATATTTAAATCTATAAGGGTAGATGATCTGATTTATGAAAACCAGATTACAATACCTGGTGTGATACCTGCGGTATTGTAGAATTCAACACAAAAATTGACAACAAGAAGATTGCAAACCAAAAACTGTCTCCATTCTATTCAAAATTGGAGTTTATACAAGTCGAATGTATCCCAAGGGTCACCATAATGTTTATTACAATTAAACTACTAAAACTATCAAAATTATCAAAAAACTAAATATAAAATTTTAGTCCATTTTGAGAAGGCACAACTTTCTCATCCTAGCTCCGAATTACAAACCGTTTGATGCGTTGGAAAGGTATTCAAATAATCTAGAACCAAATTTCGGAAACATCAAAGATGTCTCTTCGTGCTTCCGGGCACAACATTTGTCCAAAAATGCACCGAAGACCCTCAAAATTGCAATTTACTAAAACATAGAAAATTTTGAAAATTAGATTTCAATATTTTCCCAATTTAATCCTGATCATTCCTCCCCCCTTAAGAGGCAATGGGCCCCATTGCACTAATCTGCTGCAACAGATGAGGAAATTGTTCTTCAATTTGTTCCTTAGTAAGCCACTTGCCTTGATGAGAATGCTGACCAGCTCGAACCACCCAATACAAAGGGATTTTCTGATTTCTCAAAGTCTTTAAAATGGCTTCAGTAACATGGTCACACTAGACTGGAGCAGTAGTAGAGGGGTTTAACTCTGCAGCTTGAATGTATTCAGTAGCTTGGGAGATATCCAATAAAGGAGGAAAATAGGGTCTCAACAACTCCACATTGAAAACTGGATGCAGTCCCAAAAAGGATGGCAAATTAAGTTCAAAAGCATTCTCACCAACTTGTTTCACAATAGTGTATGGTCCATAACGAAGAGGTCGAAGCTTCCTATTTGGTCCATGCAGACGCTCTTTCTGAAAATGTAACCATACCTTGTCACCAACCTGAAACTGATGGGGAGTTCTATGTTTATCATGTCTTTCCTTATATTTCTGATTACTCTGCTCCAATATCTCATAAACTTGTTGTTGTAGGTGTCTAATGTTATCAATGAATTTTTCTGCTTTATCTACCTCCTTGTCACCATTCAATGGACTGCTAGACTGTAGAGATGGTATTGCTACATCCATAGGTGCCAATGGTTGGTACCCAAGAGAAACCTCAAATGGATTGTGCCCTGTAGTACTATGGAGTGCACGGTTGTAGCTGTGTTGCACATAGGGTAAGATTTCATCCCACGTGCGAGGATGTTTTGAATGATACATCCGTAAAATATGAATAATCATTCGATTCACCACTTCTGTCTGCCCATCTGTTTGAGGATGGAATGCTGTGGACTTTGTCAGTTTCGTGTCCATTTTAGCGCATAGTGCAGACCAAAATTTGCTGATGAACCTGCTATCCCTATCAGAAATAATGGTTTTTGGCAAACCAAAATGAACCCACACATGTTCAAAAAATAGCTTGGCAGTATCTTCTGCAGAAATCATCTTTTTACATGCCACCATGATAGCCATTTTAGAAAACCTATCTACCACAACATATACACAATCATGCCCCCGCCTGGTAGTTGGAAGCCCAGACATAAAATCCATTGAAATAGATTGCCATGGCTTATCAGGAATAGGTAATGGTAAGTATAGACCCAACTTACGGTTTGTTGGTTTTGCAATCGCACAGGCTGCACAAGCTTGTATATGTGAAATGACATCTTGCTTCATTTTTGGCCAATAGAAATACTTTTGAAGGATAGCAGTAGTCTTACCAATACCAAAATGTCCTGCAACACGACTGTAGTGAGCTTCCCATATCATTTTCTTCCGTTCTTCGGTGGGTACACATATGTGACCATTATGGCAAAGAAACCCATCCTGCAAGTGAAAATTAGAGAAAGATTTTCCTTCTACCAAATTACTATAGATGTTAGCAAAATTAGGGTCAGTACTATATAGTTGTTCCCAAGTGGATGATTGATGACCGCATGAATCCAACACTATTGTCAAACCTGCAATTGGAGGCCTACTCAAACAATCTGCCACCTTGTTACTGCTTCCTTTTTTATGACGAATGTTGAGGTGAAATTGTTGTAAATAGACTGACCATCGTTGATGTCTATCATTCTATAGCTTTCCTTGTGTTTGCAAGAATTGGAGTGGTTTATGGTCTGTATGTATAATAGTTTCTTTTCCTAGTATATAGTGTTTCCATTGTTTGCAAGCCTGAACAATGGCATACAACTCCTTATCATAGGTGGGATACTTACGTACTGTATCAGAAAAAGTTTCACTGTGATAGGCAACAGGATGCCCATTTTGTGTGAGTACCGCACCAAGAGCATAATCTGATGCATCTGTTTCTATCTCAAATGCTTGGTGTAGATCTGGAAGGACCAATACTGGTGCTGAACATAGTCTTTTCTTTAACTCCTCAAATGCTTGTTGTTGTGCCTCTGTCCATTTAAATTTTGCTTGTGCTCCACCCCTGAGTGATTGATTAAGAGGCCATGATATGTGTGAGAAACCAAACACAAATCTACGATAGAAGTTGGCTAAGCCCAAGAAGCTGTGAAGCTCTGTGAAATTTTTAGGAGATGGCCAATCTTGAATTATTTGAATCTTTGCTAGATCAACATGAACACCCTCAACGTCAATGATATACCCTAAGTATTGAATACTCTGCATACCAAAAGAACACTTCTCAATGTTGGCATAAAGTTTGTGTTTTTGCAGAGTTGAAAGAACTTGTTCAACATGCTGCAAATGCTCAGACCAAGTTCTGCTAAAGATGAGTATGTCATCCAAATAAACAACTACAAAGGAATCAATGAATGGTCTAAGCACATCATTCATCAATCTCATAAATGTGGCTGGGGCATTTGTTAGGCCAAAAGGCATGACCAACCATTCAAACAAACCTTCCTTAGATTTAAATGCAGTCTTCCACACATCTGCTGGATCAATTTGTACTTGGTGGTATCCAAACTTCAAGTCAACTTTTGTAAAGAATTTAGCCCCCCTAAGTTGGTCCAACAAATCATCAATTCGAGGGATTGGATATCTATTTTTAACAGAGATTTTGTTTAATGCTCTATAATCAATACAAAGCCTCCATGTCCCATCTTTCTTTTTAGCAAGGACAATTGGACTTCCACAAGGTGAAGCACTTGGACGAATGTGTCCTTTCTGAATCAACTCCTGAATTTGTCTCTTAATCTCATTATTTTCCAAAACTGACCTCCTATATATTGGCTCATGTGGTAGCGGTGTGCCTGGAATTAAATCAATAGAGTGCTTGACTTGACAGTGTGTTGGTACTCCCACTGGTGGTGTAAACACATTGTGATATTCTTTCAAAATTTTATCTATTTGATTTTGTTGATTCTTTGTTACCTTAGCATGTGTATTAAGAACAACTGACTTTCTTTGTTCAGGGCGAATCATGAGTACAATAAAAGCTCCAGTTTGAGCAATCAAGCGTTTACATAGTTTAGCACTAATTAAAGATGCAGTTTTTGTTGGACATACCTCTGGTATTCGGTACCTCTTCTCACCAAGCTTGATTGTAACACTACGTGGCCTTGACTCATACACCCCATGCCTCTGATACATGTATGGCTGCCCCAACAAGACATCGCATACATCCAATGGTGCTACATCACATATCACTTCATCCTTGAAAGGCTTGATTGAATATGGCAAACGACATTGTTGATTGATTTGAATATCTTGACCCTCATTCACCCATCCCATAGAGTATGGTTGTGGGTGTCTTGTCACTTTCAAATTTAATCTTTTGACTGTCTCCCTAGAGATCAAATTCTTTTGACTCCCACTGTCAACAATAAAATGTAGAGGCTTTCCATCAACCCACATCTGTGAATGAAAAAGTCTCTCTTCATCTTCACGGGGAAATACTTTAGCAGTTCCAACTACGGCATATGGGTTTGCTTCTATGATGGAATCATTCTCCTCTTTTTTAGAATTATCTATTGGTGGCGATTCAGGTTCAGCTTCCTCCCCTCGTATTTCTGTCATCAAATTTTTAATACTTCGACAATCCTTTGTATTATGGGTTGGGGACCTATGCAGCTCACACCACATGCCTGTGTCTATCTTTTTAGTAGACCACCATGTGTTCTTGGGTGAATTTGAATGGGGTTCCTTGGTCGCCTG
Organism: Cryptomeria japonica; assembly: GCF_030272615.1. Taxonomy (NCBI): domain Eukaryota; kingdom Viridiplantae; phylum Streptophyta; class Pinopsida; order Cupressales; family Cupressaceae; genus Cryptomeria; species Cryptomeria japonica. The sequence continues at coordinate 209,333,529 of NC_081412.1, read as the reverse complement.
TTTCCCTGCAAATTTATTGCCACCTTCAGCCCTTGGCTTGTTGTTTGCAAAGTAGTCCCTCTTCCATCTTTGCTTGGATTTTTCTTCAATTTTTGTAGCATATTTATAGGCAGTTGCCAATGTCTCAATATTTAAAAAATCCATCTCTGTTTGAATATACCTGTGAAGTCCACTCTGATATTTTAAAATTCTATGCTTCTCTGAATCATTAATACCGAGTTTTGCTGAAAGTGAATGGAATGTATTGGTGTAATCTTGCACAGACTGATCCCTCCTTTGCCGAAGAAGCTGCCATTCTATGTATTTTTGTTCATATATATCCTCCGGGAGGTAAGCTTCTTTTATATATTCCACAAATTCTCCCCATGTGGGCTTCTTATCAAGAGATAGTATAAAATCATCTTCAGCAACTAATTCTTGTTCTTTGTTTGCTACTTTGGTTTCCCATGCTAATTTCACATGGGTTTCAGCTTTGAGGAGAGCAAATGTTATCTTTTCAGCATCTGAGAAATTATTTACAGAAAAGTACCTATCCAACTTTGCAATGATCAGGATTAAATTGGGAAAATATTGAAATCTAATTTTCAAAATTTTCTATGTTTTAGTAAATTGCAATTTTGAGGGTCTTCGGTGCATTTTTGGACAAATGTTGTGCCCGGAAGCATGAAGAGACATCTTTGATGTTTCCGAAATTTGGTTCTAGATTATTTGAATACCTTTCCAACGCATCAAACGGTTTCTAATTCGGAGCTAGGATGAGAAAGTTGTGCCTTCTCAAAATGGACTAAAATTTTATATTTAGTTTTTTGATAATTTTGATAGTTTTAGTAGTTTAATTGTAATAAACATTATGGTGACCCTTGGGATACATTCGACTTGTATAAACTCCAATTTTGAATAGAATGGAGACAGCTTTTGGTTTGCAATCTTCTTGTTGTCAATTTTTGTGTTGAATTCTACAATACCTCAGGTATCACACCAGGTATTGTAATCTGGTTTTCATAAATCAGATCAGTGGTATCAGAGCGGGAACGCTCCTTTATGCCAATTTACACAAGGTCTTCCTACCAAAGATTAGGATTGGATACACAAGATTTGTCAAAATACCCACCTTTGAGACGCACACAATCGAAGATGTCAGACAATGATGTTAAGAAGTTGGTCGAGGAAGCTTTAAATAAGCAATGAGAGGAGATGATGAGTCAATTTTCAAACCTCCTACAGAAGCAAAAACCCTCTGAATCTGAAACACCATTTCGTGGAAATACCCCTTTCAAAGTGCAGGTCAATTTCGACATCCCAAATTTTGAAGGAAAGGTCGATGTTGAAGCTGTTGATAACTGGTTATCAAAGTTGGAAAGGTATTCAAATAATCTAGAACCAAATTTCGGAAACATCGAAGATGTCTCTTCATGTTTCCGAGCACAACATTTGTCCAAAAATGCACCGAAGACCCTCAAAATTGCAATTTACTAAAACATAGAAAATTTTGAAAATTAGATTTCAATATTTTCCCAATTTAATCCTGATCAGTAGACATGTGAAATCGCGTAGACCCATATGTGTTCAATTCTACTCTTTCTTTTCTTCTTAGGAATCTTTTGTATATGTTGTATGTTTATGATTACATTTTGAGATTCTATATGATTAATTAAATTACATGTTGAAGATTTCTTTTGAGTTACTAATTGTGATGAGCTCTCTTTGAGAATCTCATATACTTCATTTGGGATGGCAGTGTGTAACTCTTGTACTCTGACTACATGTGTAAACTAATTATTGAATTATGTTCTCTTTTTGGAATACATGTTGTTGAGATGAGGTTGAGATCTCAAATTGACTTTAGATAATTAATGATTGATGCTCGTATTCTTGTATGTGTGTTATCTGCATCTTGTGCACGGTGATATTACTACATTAGTGTAGAATGTGGATATTTTATGTTGCACAAATTCCATTACTCTTTCCAGTATCACATTGCTAGTCTTCCTCGTGTTGGGTTGGGTATCTTTTGTGTTATAAAAGATTCCAGGGAAGTGTAACTACTTTGTGGTGGGGTTGAAATGCTCTTTGACAATGTTCTCGCCAGGATGTTCTTGAGGGAGAGATGTCGGGAGTTCCCATCAAGGTGGTCATCATGAATATATCATTATGCATTATTGTATTTCACCTTGTGGTCTATTGTAAATATATATGTTTCCCTATGTTTAGTCTTGTTATTGTTTTCTCATTCTAACTTTATGTTACAATGTGTAATTTTGTATCTCTATTCTTGTATATTTCGACACAAAGACATTAATATAAGGTTGTGATGTGTAATTTATGAATTATGTTAATTTGAAATCATGGTGGTCTTTACACTTTGTTCGATGTAACTGTGAGTTTGTCTAGCCAGCGTGGTTTGTTTTTGGCTTGACTCAGCACTTCGGTTTGACACTTAAATGCCTCTTGAAGACTTCTAGAGCTATACTAAAATATCCCTCTTTCATGTCCTCACCATTTTGTGCTCATGCCCATTGACGTCCAGCTGGTGACTGTGCATTGGATTCACTCGTGTGGTGATGCGTGCTTGTGGGATTCCATGGTGTGTTTGAGTGAAGAGAAGAGACCTTGCAGGATAACAAAGATGAAGGAAAATGAAGGTATCTTGATATCCCATGAAGTGGAAGAAGTAATGGTCATGCCGGATAAGGATATTGAAGAGAATAGAAGCAGCCCTTGTTATCCCACGTCGTAAGGTCGAAGAAGAGATGACCTTGTGCGGTAAGTCGAGAAATAGAGGAGAGAGGCTCCCCAGCATCTCGCACTACTGGGAGTCAAGGTCGAATGGGCCTGTGGGGTAACTACGAGCAGAATATGGGGTATCCCGCTAGCCTGGACCAGAGAATGCTAGAGTGGTATAACCGTGCGGGCTTACGAGGACAAAGGAAAGGAATGTTTCCTGCTGTCTTGTGAGAATGGAGAGTGAAGGAAAAGATGCATGCGGGATAAGAAAGTGAAGGATGGATGAATCCCGCTATCCCACACCATGTAAAGTCAACAAGTTCAAAGCTTGTGTAATGTGTAGCACAGGGGAACTTAAACACACACAAAGACTTACCCTGCATGGGTAATAGTATTTTGAAAAGAGCGACGTGGGATAACTCAAAATAAAAAAATATGTCATAACCCACTACCCCACGATGATGAAAAGGAAGACACGATGGTAGTGTGGGATAGAAGGATGCCACAAGAAGTAAGGAAGCCCTTATCCTATATGAGTCCAAAACTTGTACAGGGTGTTATGCGGGCTAACAAAAGCGAACAGAGTCTCTTGAAGATGCTTACCTTGTACGGGTAAGATGGGCTCATAGATGATGTTGCAAGCTCACGAAGGGAAAGAAGTTAGTGGCTCCCACCATGCCACTTACATATTTGTGATGTGCATAATATAAAAGTTAGTCACGGTATGGAGTTTGTTGTTTTTGTGTAGCCTGATAGTCCACGTGGCTGGTTGACTGTGGTTGATCGATGCTGACCAAGCAACTTGAATGCCAAAATGAGAAGATTTGGACACCACGTTTACAAGTCGCTAGAATCAATAATCCATGTGGTGGTCAACTAGGTTTGATTAGATAATCTAGACAACAAATGAGAAGAATTTGATGACATAGTGCATGACAATCATCATAGAGTTCTACATGGAAACTGATCAACATTGACCAAGTGATGTGAACGATGAAAATGAAGATAAGTGGCTTCCAGGTTGTTGAAGGACGAATCATATATGTAGAACTCGACAATGTTGAAGGTAGTTGTCGATCTCCTCAAGGAAGGTCAACAGAGGCTGGAGAATAAATTAATGGCGATCACATTGCGGTTAGCTTGTGTGGCTCGAGGTGATCTACAGAGAAATGATTAGATCTCATCAGACAGATGAAGATTACTAAAGATAGTAATCAGTTGACTAAGAAGAAAAAAACAACATTAATGTGATCATGTTGCAAAGGGAGTTGTTGAGCCTTTTGAAAGTTCAAGGGTATCTACTAGGCTTAAGGTTACTATGTATAGTAATATATGCTCAGATGTATAATCGAAATGTAGATGAATATCAAGAGATTGCATTTAATGATGTCTATCTGTTTCAGTGGTTTGTAAAGAGAATCTAATTAGTTTGCAGACATGATTTGTCAGAGGTCGAGGAGATGAGATTTTGAATCTATTATTGGAGAAAATATTATTGGTGTACAGTGTTGATCAATTAGAGGACAATTGATGAGATTTGACAGTGGTAGGTGTGGCAACTGAGCTTGCAAAAGAAGACAAGCTGATGATTATTAGAAAAACCATGGGCAACTATAGAGTGTGTGAAGGGCATAGAGAAAAATAGGTAGAGAGGTTGCAGAGTAGTTAGCCAAGAACAAAGAATATAAAGAAAAATACATAGAGAGGTGTGCACAAGAAAAATATATAGAAGCTTTGCAAACACAAAGAGGAAGAGTAGAGATATTAGAAAAGGTAGAGAAAGAGGAGAGATCGGAGTTGTAAACAAAGAGTTGTTTGCAGAGACAAAATGAAGACGAGTGCAAAGAGTAGAGATCAGAGTGCATAGGATCAAGCTTGTGAGAAGAAGATAATTAGTAAGGTGGTACAAAACCTCATTTATAACAATGTGCTTAATTTTTTTTTAAATGTTTGATCATTTTAAATCACTGAGTGGGTTTTCAGAGTAGGGGTAGGTGCTCCTTTAGGTTGGTTCCCATAAAGCTAGGAGTTGGTGCTCCTTTGGGTTGGTTGCCATAAACTTTAGGGGTCGGTGCTCCTTTGCTTTGGTGCCCATTAATATTGTAATCAATGATTTACTTGTGAGGCTATATTGGAGCAGTAGACTCCAGAAGCATTTCTCACCTGGGTTTCTCCCCACTGTGGGTTTTCCTTGTATATCTTGTGTTATGAGTTTTTCATGTGTGTGTATGTGTGTGCTTAAATGTGTCTGATATCTTTGCTCATAGATTATTGATTATTTTTATTTACATGAGTTAATGTTTTTGGTTTACCATAGATTCACCCCCTCTCAATGGTCCATTGTGTTCCTTCAATTGGTAGCAGAGCCCTAGGTTCCCAGTTAGATAAACTTCCTCTAGCTTGGGTAGATTCTAGTGTGTGAACACAATGGTGATGTATGAGTCATCCTCTACAAATTTTTTAAAGTTTGATGTTTCAAACTATCTCTTTTGGAGTTCAAGAATGGAAGTCTATTTGTCTTCCTTAGGCTATGATGTTTAGATTTTAGATGTAAATGGTTACTCTAATCCTACTTGTCCTTCTATTAATCTTGATGACTAAAGGAAATGTGAATATAATGTTGAAGCTAAGAAAGTTATTCTTAGTGGGTTGTCTGATATAGCATCTCTCAAGGTCAAGAAATGTAAGTCTGCAAAGAATGTATGGGATAGATTGAAGAAAATCTATGGAGAATTACCAAACATTGTAGTGTCGGATAGTGAAAGTGAGAAGAAGATAAAATCTTGTAAGAGCACAAATGTAAAATGAAAATTAGACTGCTGCTACAATGAAGATGAAAAAGAAGCTCATTTACTCATGACACTAGAAACTTGAAATGTGGACAAACCATCTAGTTGTGATAGTGCACCTCAATCCAGCAGATAGGACCCTTTTGGAAACAATGAAGAAGATGAAGAAAATAATGAAGCTGAAGTTGATCTTGAAGGGGAGTCGATGAGTGCCCTTGAAGAGTTGAAGAATGCTAGGAAGGAATGTAATAATTATAAGAAGACATCCCAAGAGAACTATAATCAACTAGGAAAAAATTGGAAGCGTCCGATAGGAATGCCACTATATTGACAACACAACTAGAAGAAGCCATAAGGATGTGTGAAGTAATAACGTCATATTTTGATGCCAAGAAGAGAAGGTGTGAGGAGTTAGAGATGGAAGTGGAGACAAAGGAAAAGAGTGTCAAAATCTAAAAGATAAAATAGCAAAGCTAATAATAGAGTTGGATAAATGCCAAGACGAGCTCAAGATGAGAATCAAATATGGAGGCAACACTGAGCCTTTGGATAAGATGTTGAGAAAAAAAAAGCATTCAAAGGATACCTAAGGTGTTGGATATGAGAAAGGTCAATATTCTACCATCAAGGAATCATCTAAGGAGATACACTTTGTCTCTTTAGATGATAATAATAAGCAAACCTTCATATTCAGGAATGCTCCAAGGAAGAAGATAGATTTGACTACAACTGCTAAAAACATGAAGATGAAGACCATTGTTGATACAAAAGGAAAAGGCAAGCTAAATGAAGATGGCCTCATCGGAGATAAGAATCCAAAAAGGAGATATAGAAGATCAAAGAAAGTCGTTGCACACAAAACTGAGAACAAGAGGAACTCAGTACATGTGACTACTACAAATCAACATCTCTGGATCAACAACCAAGTAATAAGGAATGGAACAAACTAGTTAGCAAGATCTCCATGTATTTGGGTAAATAAATTTATAAGTTATAAGCCATCCTTCTCTGGTTATTGTTTTGCATGCAAAGGTTATGGACATAGAGAAAGTGAATGTAGGAATAGATTTATGAAAAATCTTGACGCATATGGGCATAAAATGTCAAGTGGTAAATTTATGCATATATCAACTCCAAAATATGGGAGAAAGAATGCTTCTGTTGTCCTAGGTGATAGGAATGTTGTGTTATAGCTTCAATAAAATTGGTCGTGAGAGTCATGAATGTAGAAGAAAATCATTTCAGTCTTATGGTAGCTCCTACACCTCCTCCCACAATAAAATGGTAATGTATAACTATAATGGTCATTATGTAAGACAATTTTCTGCATGGAACAAAGTAAGAAATGTTCATAGAATGTTAAGAAATCAATTTGTTCTATCAGCTGGTCACAATAGCATGGTTTTTAGAAGAAAAAATCAGATTGATAGAAGGCCCTCTAACCATCTATTTGGTGAGAACATAGTGTGCTACAAGTGCCACTATTTTGGCCACATTGCAAAGTTTTTGCAAATAAAGGGTAGTCAAACAAAGTAAGATGATCAATGCTGCCCAAATGTTGCAAATGAGAGACAAAGGGAGATAAAGAAAATCAAGAGGAGAAAGTGCAGCCAACGAGGTGAGAAAGCCAATAATGTATCCATGAGTAGGCATTTCATGTGAAAGGTATATCTCCTTGAGCTTAAGGAGATGTAGGATCTTATGGGGAGCTTCATATTGATCATATCCTTTACCCCTAAATTTTGAATAGGACAAGTGTAAGAACATGATGTTGTAGTTATGAGAAAGACCAACTCTAAGAAGGAGATATGGAGGAAGAAGATGACATCACAGATTTAATAATTGATGTTGAGTTATCTTAAAATGTTTGTAAATCTGCTTTAGTTTTTTATGTTTTACAAGTTTATGTCTTGGTTGCATATCGATTTCTGACATTGTTGTCATATAGATCACTGTGAATATGGCATTTGGTAATGGTTGTACACTTGTATACATAAGGTTGAATTTAGCTGCAAGTAGTGAAGATATTTTTTAGATAGTCTACACTAGAAGGATGTTTGATCATAATGGTATAGCTAAAAATGCAAGGATAGAGGCTGCAAAAGGATTGAATGTAGTAGTAGATATGAAGGACAAAGTAGTGTTGAGAGTGCATGCATAACAAGGTCTAAAATGTGTAGTTTAGAGTAGAGGAAAACATGAAGCCAAATGGAAGAAAGCAGTGTAGGTGGAGTATATTAGTTTTGGCTCTCAGGGGAAGACAAAAGGCATTTGTTGGTAGTGGACCATAGGGGGAGTTGAGTAGACTTGATTAGAGTTTATTTTTGTAATATTAGATCATTTCCAACATATATTGTAATAATGGTTCATCTACCATACATGTAGATGAGGTGTATACAACTATATTGGTGCATTAGTCGCAGGGGGAGACTAATGAATTAGTTCTAAACAAGGTCAACATAGTGGTAGTAGGTATAGAAGATGTGTCTTGACTAGAATTGGAAGTTCCATTGATTGCTATGTATCGGAAGAAGGTCAAAGTGGGAGATACATGGGTTGCAATTGGTTGTTTTGCCCTTTGCCATTGTTGTCAAAGCAAGAGAGTGATGAGTGGTTTTGACATCAATGCAAAAGGGGGAGACTGTTGGCATTGAGGTTGTCATTGATATCAACATGTCTGTGTGCATGGCTCAGCTGATGGAGTTGTAGAGAGACATACAAAACACCTACTGGATATCAACATGTGTTTGTGCAAGGATAAGTTGATAAAGTTGTAGAGAGAGATACAAGACACCTACTAGATGAAGATGTGCCAGGCATGCAGAGTTGATTGATGTCAACAAGAGAAAAGTTGCAGACAAGTTAAGTGCATAACACGTCGTGTTATGCTATACAAATGTTGCAAGCTGCAAAAAAGATCAAATGAATTGGAATGAAGGAAAGATAAATTGCAAAGGTGAAAATGGTGTTAACTCATAGTTCTGTGTCCACCTCTCAATGTGCTTAATCCATCTTGTCTGATGTATTCTTGTTGCAAGATTAAAAACAGTGAAAATTAATGTGTTTGACAGTTTTCGGCAAGACCCTCCCTCAGTCTCAACGACATCCCTACATTTTGATGTTACTTGTTCTATCACTATGATCATTTTCGGGCTATGCACATACTTTTGTGTTATACCAACAGAATGTTTGTTCGATGTAACTATGAGTTTGTCTTGCCGACTTGGTTTGTTTTTGGCATGACTCGGCGCTTTGGTGTGACACTTAAATGCCTCTTGGAGACTTCTGGAGCTATACCAAAATATCCCTCTTTCATGTCCTCATCATTTTGTCCTCATGCCTATAGACGTCCAGCTGGTGACTATGTATTATATTCACTTGTGTGGTGACGTGTGCTTGCAGGATCTCGCAGTGTGTTTTAGTGAAAAGAAGAGACCTTGCAGGATAACAAAGATGGAGGGAAATGAAGGTATCCCACTATCCCATGGCATTGAAACAAAAGAATTAATGGTTGTGTGTGATAAATATATGGAAGAGAATATAAGCGGCCCCGCTATCCTGCATTGTAAGACTGAAGAAGAAATGACCTTGCAAGGTAAGTCAAGAAACGAAGGAGAGAGGCTCCCTGCCATCTTGCATTGTTGAGCTCGTCGAGGTCAAATAGGCCCACGGGGTAACTGGAATCAAAGAATGGGGTATCTAACTAGCCTGCACTAGAGAATGCTAGAGGGATATGACTATGCGGGCTTATAAGGACAAAGGCAAGAGATGTTTCACACTATCCCGTGAGAACAAAGACTAAAGTGAAGGGTCGATGAATCCTGCCATCCTGCACCATGGAAAGTCAAGGAGTTCAAAGATTGTGTAATGTGTAGTGTGGGGGAACTTAAACACACACAAAGTCTTACCTGGCATGGGTGATAGTAGTTTGAAAAGAGCGATGTGGGAAAACTCAAAAGTGAAAATTTTGACATCACCTACTACACCACGATGGTGAAAAGGAAGAAGCAATGGTAGTGCGGTATAGAAGGATATCGCAATAAGTAAGGAAGCCCTTACCCCGCACGATTAGAAAACTTGTACAGGGTGTTGTGCGGGCTAACAATGAACGGAGTCTCTTGAAGATGATTACCCCACACAGGTAAGATGGGCTCATAGATGATGGTATAGGCTAATGAAGGGAAAGAAGTTAGTGGCTCCCACCATCCTGTAGACTTATCTATGTTGCGCATAAAAAGAAAGTTAGTCACAGTATGGAGTTTGATGGTTCTGTGTAGCCTAATAGTCCATGTGGCAGGTTTATTGAGGTTGATTGATGTTGACCAAGCAACTTGAACACCAAAATGATAATATTTTGACACCACTTTTGCAAGCCAATAGACTTAGTAATCCATGTGGTGGTCAACCAAGTTTGATCAAATGATCTAGATGACAAATGAGAAGATTTTGATGACACAGTGCATGTCGATAATCATAGAGTTCTATGTGGCAGCTGACTGACATTGACCAAGCGATGTGGATGCTAAAAATGAAGATAAGTGGCTTCTAGGTGGTTGAAGGATGAATCATATATGTAGAAGTCAGGAATGTTGGAGTTAGTTGTCCATCTCCTTAGGGAAAGTCAATAGAGGACGAAGAATGCATTAATGGTGATCCCATTGCAGGTAGTTTTTGTGGCTCAAGGTGATCTATAGAGAGATGATCAAGTCTCATCAGGCACATGAAGATTACTAAAGATAGTAATCATTTGACTAAGAAGAATGAGAAAGCATTTAATGTGATGATGTTGCAGAGGGAGTTGTTGAGCCTTTTTTGAAGCTCGAGTATATCTATCAAGATGAAGGTTACTATGTATAGTAATCTATGCTCAGATGTATAATATGATTGCAAAAGAATATCAAGAGATCACATTTAGTGACAACTATCTATTTGAGTGGTGTGTAAAGAGAATCTGACTAGTTTGAAGACATGATCTATTAGAGGTCGAGGAGATTAGATTTTGAATATATTTGTGGAGGAAATTATTAGTGTACAGTGTTGATTGATCAAACCACAGGTATGAGATTTAAAAGTGATAGGTGTGGCAGCCGAGCTAGCAGAATAAGAAAAGATAATGATGATCAAAATAACCATGGGCAACTAGAGAGTGTGTGAAGAGAAAAGAAAAAAATAGGTAGAGAGGTTGCAGAGTAGTTAGCCAAGAACACAAAACAAAAGGAAAAAGACACAAAGAGATGTGGATGAGCAAAAATATAGAATCTCTACAAAAATTGAGGGGAAGAGTAGAGAGAGTGGAAAAGGTGGAAGAGGAACAAGGTTACAGGGTTGTGGTAGAAGTGTGTGTGTAGATCAGAGAGTTGTTGATGTGTGGGAGATAAAAGTAAAGAAGGAGATAGTGGTTTGTAGCCATGAATAGAAAAGACCAGCAACCAGAGAGTGCAAAGTCAAGGAAGATAACACAGTGAGTTATATACACTATTAAAGGTAGAGAAGGAGAAGTGATCAGAGCAGTAAACAGAGAGTTGTTTGCATAAAAAAAATGAAGATAAATGCAAAGAGAATAAAACAACAACAAAGATTAGAGTGTATAGGATCATCTGAGAAGAAGATAATTAGAAAGGTGTTACAAAACCTCATTTGTAACAAGGTTTTTAATTTGTTTTTAAATATTCAATCATTGTAAATCTCTAAGTGGGTGCTCAGAGCAAGGGTAAGTGCTCCTTTCTGTTGGTGCCCATAAAGCTAGAGATTGGTGCTCCTTTGGGTTGGTGCCCATAAAATTCATGGGTCGGTGCTCCTTTAGGTTAGTGCCCATAAATGTTGTAATCAGTGATTTACTTGTGAGGTTGGATTGGAGCAGTAGAATCTAGTAGCATTTTCCACCAAGATTTTTTGCCACTGTGGGTTTTCCTCATATATCTTGTGTTATGAGTTTATGGTGTGTGTGTGTGTGTGTGTTTAAATGTGCTTGATATCTCTACTCATAGTTTCTTGATTTTTTTCATTTAGATGACTTAAAGTTTTTGGTTTACCATTGATTCACCCCCCTCTCAGTGGTCCATTGTGTTCCTTCAATAGACCATCCCTCGGTGTCTTTGATAGGTGGCTGGTTGGTTTTTGTTCTCTAGCTTTGTCTTCGGTTTTGTCTCTATTTTTTGTCTAGTTATCTAGTGGTTCCTTGTTGGTGTTGGTTTTTTTTGTTAATTGATTGGGTGTGAATTCCTCATGTTCCCTAGGTGTTGTTTCTTGGAGGTTATGTAAAGGTTCAAATATATCCTAATTTTTATTAATCAAAACTTAGTTGATTTTGTAGATTCATATTGGGTTAACAATACTCAGATCCATAAGTTTGCCTTAAGTTACAATTTTTCCTATGGTTTTAGTCCTAATAGTTGGTATAATAAGAAGATAAATGCTATTGATTAATAATCCATAGAGGTAGAGTGTATAGGAGCTATCAACATAGCTATTGAGATTGTTTTCTTAAAGATATTCTTATTAAATTTGGTATCTATTTCAAAAAGTGCACAATAATCTTTTGTGATAAGTAGAGCACCACTAAGATATGCATGAATTTATTCTAGAGTCAGTGGACCAATCACATAGAGACTCCTATCTATTAAATTTGAAAGCTTATCCATAGTTAGATCATTGACTTAGTCTTGTGCCAATATTTAAGGAAGATTGCTAACATTTTCAATGAATATTTTACTAACAATAGGATCATTCACCTATAATCTCTTTTGAGGCTATTGTATATATGTTGGAACCATCATAATTTATTAGAGGTCTTTCTAGTCTTCTTATTTTCTCTCTTGTAGTGGTGACTTTTTTTCAGTTGGAGATTTTCTTCATTTTACATTTTTTGTTAGTTATTTAAACCAGGGTACTTGATCATATGTAGATGTGAGGACCCATTCACATTCCTCCCTTGAGAAATGCTTAAGGAGGATTTTAGTGTAAAGATGTTTTATTGATATAATTAAGATATTATTTCTTTCATCTATGGGATATTTCATTTTTAAGAGACAAGTATTCTTAGGCTTAGTTTCTATTCTCATTCTTTTTCCATACCACTATTCTAGTTGGAAATTGTTATTGTTTCCACTATTTATACACATATGTATAAATACTAAGTTTTCTCTTGAAATCTAAATGATTTGAGATATATTATTGTCTCTATCTTTTGTTGTAATGTTTCATTTTCTCAAATTGTAGGACTTTTGATTGCTTGACTCTTTTGGCCCAACCAATGTCTCTATTTTACTAGAGGATCCTTGTCCTAACAACTTTCACCTAAACATGTTTACTCTTTCTTTATAATTCTAAGGGGTTACATAAGTTTCTGATAAGAGCCTTAGTAAATTATATGTATTTAATTAATGGTTTAGTTAAAATAATTACATGTTATTATTTAAAATTTGTAAACAATTACATAAACATCGTATTATTTAGGGTATTGCTATCTTGTAAAAAGAAGCATCGAATAATGATGGTTAATAGTCTATGAATCAACTCTTATGGGTATCGAGTCATATGTATAGCTTAGACACATGTCAAGATATCAAAGTAGAAATGTATTCTAAATCTTTCATCAATATTATTCATCACAATTTTTATTTTTTTTAAAATCTATAAATGTAATAAAGAAAACATGGTTTGTGTTATCTTTCTCACTATAATTGTTTTGTGTTCTTATAATATAAATTATGAAAATAATACTTCATTTCAGTTAGAGCTATCATCTACTATTTCTAATGTTTTAAAACAAGTCAACTAAACAAATCTCAGGGGTGTTGTTATTTCCCGTTGATCCCTTATCAGATTCTAACTTAGTGGTGGACCTCTCGAGTGCCCCAATTGTGAAACTAGATCCCAATATTTCTTCTTTATCTAAGACTTGGCTAGTTCCTATCTAATTTAACCTTATCAAAGGACAAAAAAAAAAGTCCCTTAACCCTCTATCTAAGGAAGTCAAGGTGCTAAAATCAGAAGAGTAGGAAGGTTTTGAGGAATATGATTCCTCCTCAACCTCAAAATATGATTGGTATCCTATGGATTCTAAGGAGGTTGCCCCATTTTTGCTCAATCATGATGTCTCCTACCCCAATCCCACTATGCCAGTTTGGATGCTAAGGTATCAGGTTTGAAAGAGATAATTGGGCAACAAGAATTCGTTATTAAGTGGATCTTCTCATAGTTTGATGTGGCTATAAGAAATATTAATAGGCCTAAGGAAATAGTAGGGGTGAGTGCTAGGACTGACAAATGGGTGATAGAGGAAAATGATGAACAAGTCAAGGAGACTGCTAGCAATATGGTTGTAATATTATTGAAGTGGGACAAGATCAAGGGGATGTTGAATGACCTTAGTGAAAAGTTGTGTTAGAGGGATGTGAGTAAGGTAGTGGTGGAGCTAAAGGAAAGCTAGGAGATGTTGAGGCAAAAAGTGGAGGAAATATTTATGTTGTGCTAGGAGATCACCTTGAAGAATTTGACCTCCTTGCAAGATATAAAGGATTAAATTGAATGTAGATAAGGGTAAAAGCACAAAATTGTGTCACTTTTCAGGCTAACTTATCAGCACAAGTGAATTTAAGTAATTCTAAAAATAAAAATAAAAAAAACTTAAACATATGATCTATATAGATTCATTATATCTAAATTATATATGGCCACAACTTTTCCAATTGAAAGTGTCTACTAAATGTATAATTTATACTTCTTTTGGTCTAATTACAAAAAAAAATTAAACTCGATGTTTCAACAACTCCTACTCTTATAAATAATTTTTTTTTTTGAAATATAAAAATAGCCTTTGATAGATCTATAAGTGAATTTTCTAAAATATATACCATTTAATATTTTAATTAGTTTTTTATATTTTATATTTATTTTTGGTTGAAATTAATTCATTGGCACTAAAATATAAAGTTGATTATCTTGTCAAGGAAAAATACTAAAATTTATTAAAAAAAATTGAAAAAAATATGATGCAGCAGAGAAAAGAATCTATGTCAAGATGATATAATTCTTTTCTAATCTAGATAAATAATTAAGGAAAATGGTGCTGGGAATTGGAAAGAGTTATATTTTAGCACACACAACTTTTCAAATCTATTGAAAAATATATATCTATAAAAAATAGTAAAAAATATATCCATGCACTAAACTTTCAAGTTATAAATATAAAGAGAAAAAATCAAGAAAAAAGGTAAAATATACTAAATAAAGTGTGGTGACGTGTAACTTCAATTTCAACATTTTCTTAGTAACTGAATTATAGTGTTTACTTTATAAAAAACTACCTTCAAATAATTTTTTAAATTTTTATTAAAATTACAAACATAAAATAGACATAAGAATATAAATTTTATTAGTTTACATCATTTCAAATTTGAAAACAAATATTTCACTTTCTATTGATTTAATTTAAAAAGTTGAATCAACATTGACCATTTCCTTTATAAAAGTGTGACACAACTTTGTACTTTTACCCATGCAATATCTCCCTCCGCTACAATGGAGGCCCCTACCTTAGTGGTCAAATATACTCCAGATTTTGCTACTCTGACCTTTGTTAAGGATTCTAAAAGAAAAAAATATTTTTCTAACCAAGTCATTAGACTATTTAAATATTGGTAACAAGGTAACACCTTTTCCTATAAGACCATCCCTCAGTGTCTTTGACAGGTGGTTGGCTATTTTTTTTTCTCTAATTTTGCCTCTGGTTTTTGTCTAGTGGTTCCTTGTTGGTGTTGGTGTTTTTTGTTTTTTATTTATTGACTAGGTGTGTGTTCCTCATTTTCCCTTGAAGTTGTTGTTTAGTGTAGTTATGCAAAGGTTTGAGCCTATCTTTATTCTTATTATTCAAAACATAGTTGGTTTGTTAGAATCATACTGGGTTAACAATACTTAGATCTGTAAGTCCAACATAGGTTACAGTTTTCTCCTTTGGTTTTAGTCCTATTAGTTGGTCTATCAAGAAAAAAATTCTTTTGATTTATCATCCATAGAGGTGGAGTGTAGACGAGCTATCAACATAGCTATCGAGATTATTTTTCTTAAAAAGATTCATATTGAGTTTGGCATCTATTTCAAGAAGCCTACAATAACATTTAGTGACAAGTAGAACACCATTAAGATAAGAAAGAACTTACTCTAGAGTCAATGGACCAGGCGCATAAGGATTCTTTTGCATTACAAGAGCTCAGTTATGGTTAGATCATTGACTTAGTCTTCTGCCAATATTTAGGAAAGATTGCTAACATTTTCACTAAACATTTTACTAAGAGTAGGATCATTCACCTATGAGATCTTCTTAGGCTATTGTCTATATGTTAGGAACATCGTCGTCTATTATGGATCCTTCTAGTCTTCTTCTTTTCTCTCTTGTAGGGGTGAGTTTTTTTGACTTGATTTTCTCCCTTGGATTTTTTTTTGTTTGTTATTTAAACTAGGGTACCCAATCATATTTAGTTGTTAGGAACCATTCTCATTTACTCACCTAAGATATGCTTAAGGTGGGTATTTTTTTATTATGGTAAAAACAAGTTTTGAAGGGACCCGAAACCCTTTACAATTGGTCAAAACCAAGATAAGACATGAAACCCTTATAGAAAAAAAAAATGCTCCCAAATGAATTCCAAATGATTCGAGAGAAATTTCTTGTCTCTGTCTTTTGTTACATATTTTTATTTTCTCAAATTGTAGGGCATGTGATTGCTTGAATCTTGTGGCCCAACTAATGTCGCTATTTTACTAGAGGATCCTTGATCTAACAACTTTCGCCTAAACATATTTACTATTTATTTATAATTTTAAGGGATTACATAGGTTGTTGATAAGAGCCTTAGTAAATTATATGTATTTAATAAATGGTTTATTTAAACCAAGTACCTATTATTATTAAAAATATGTAAACAATTACATAAACATTGAATTATTATGGTATTGTTATCCTGTAAAAAGAAGCATCAAATAATGATGGGTCATAGCCTATGAATCAATTCTTATGTGTTTTGTGTCATTCGTACATGCTTAGACACATGTGAAGGTATCACAATAGAAATGTATCCTATATCTTTCATCAATATTATTCATCACAAAAATTTTGTTTGAAAAACTTATAGATGTAATAATGGAAAGATGGATTGTATCATCTTGCTAGTTCTAATTGTTTTGCATTCTTATAATATAAATTATGAAAATAATACTTCATTTCAGTTAGAAATGCTATTTTTGATGCTTTAAAAACATTAACTAAATAAACAAATTATATGTTTGTGTGTATATGTATATGTATATGTATGTGTACGTATAGATTGGTTTTTTTAAAAAGAAAAAACAAAAGATATATAAGATGCATGATTTATGTTTATAGTGATGATTACCTGAAAAATTGTGTCATCCAAATAGTTCATGTTTTAAAAATATTAAAAAATTAAAATATATTTTAAATGTGGTCAAGCCTATACTTCCCTCCATTTTGAATGTGTTCCAACGCCCACCGTCATGTTGATATTTTATATTTAAAGCACATGTTAATAAGAGAAAATGGACAGAACGACGAGCGAATTAAAAAAGCAGGAACGAGAACACTCTATGTCTAAAAACGGCCGGGCGACGGACTTGTTCATAGAAAATTAAAATAAATGAATAGAATAAAGCCACGAGAAGGTGAAACATTGAAACACGTATCTGCGCGATTCATCTATCGTTTTAGAATTCTGAAAAATGGAAGCATTGAATTGAAAGGAATAATGACTGACATTAACAATCCCAATTTCAACCTGCATTATTGATTTGACTATTGTAGTCTGTAAAAACCAGCTATTGCCAGTAGAAATGTAATTACAGAAAAATAAATAACAGTGCTACCGACATTGCTCCTCCATATCGCCATTGTTGACTTTATCAATTTTACAACTTTCAAAGCTGCCTATTTCAAAGGATCCAAATAAAATTATCTTCAAAGATTCGGTTGATGTCCTGGAGAACCCATAGAGGGGCCCCCTCCATGATTACTATACCTCAAATTCGCCTTGGTCACAAAAGATATGAAGCCTTGTAGGAACAACTTGTCGGTGGTATCATTTATTTAACTTATACCAAGGCTGACATTTCCTATGTAGTTGACATATCTTTGAGATTCAGTAGGAACATCATGGGTTACATTAGAAACAAGCTAAAAGGTAATCTTAGTTTTGGGATTCATTCAAAAGTTGGTATTGAGAACAACTTAGTTGGTTTTTCAAATTCATATTGGGTTAACAATACTCAGGTCTATATGTCTATTTTAGGTTACAATTTTTTTAGTGGGTTTGTATATATTAGTTTGTCTATCAAGAAGAAACATGATATTGATTTATCATCGATAGAGATAGAGTATAGAGGAGCTCACAATATAGCTATTGAGATTATTTGTCCTAAAGACAATCATATTGAGTTTGGTATTTATTTCAAGCACCCCACAATAATATTTTGTGACAAGTGGAGCACCATTAAGATATCCAAGAATTTATTTTAGAGTCAATGTATCAAGCACATACAGATTCTTATGCAATATATTCGAGAGCTCCTTCATAGTTAGATTGTTGACGTAGTCTTGTGCTAATATTTAGGGAAGATTGCTAGCATTTTCACCAAACATTTTACTAAGAGAAGGTTCATTTGCATATGAGAACTTCTTGGGATGTTGTCTATATGTTAGCAACATCATCCTCTATTAGAGGTCCTTATAGTCTTATTCGTTTCTCTCTTGTAGGGGTGAGTTTTTTTCATTGGGTTTTCTCCCTTTTCACAATTATTTGCTAGTTATTTAAACTAGGGTACCAATCAGGTGTAGTTGTTAAGACCCAATCTCATTCACTCACCTAAGATATGCTTAAGTGCGGTGTTAGTATAAATATATTTTCTTGACATTATTAAGATATTATTTCTTTCATGTATGAAATATTTTATTTTTAGGAGACAAGTATTCTTAGGCTTAGTTTCTATTCTCATTCTTACTGCATCAATTTGCATGCCACTTTTGTAGTTGGAAATTGTTGTCATTTTCACTATTTACATGTGTGTATTTTCTAAGTTTGCTAATGAATTCCAATTGACTTGAGACTTATTCCTTGTATATATCTTTTGTTGCATATTTTAATTTGATCAATTTGTAGGGCATGTGGTTTCTTGACTCTTGTGGCCCAACTAATGTTGTTATTTTACTAGATGATCCTTGTTCTATCAATTTTCACATAAACATGTTTAATCTTTATTTATAATTCTAAGGGACTACATAAATTGGTCATAAGAGCCTTAATAAATTATATGTATTGAATAAATGGTTTATATAAACCAAGTACCTATTTTTATTTAAAATTTCTAAACAATTACATAAACATTGCATTATTATGGTATTGCAATCTTGTGAAAAGAACCATCAAATAATGATGGTTCATAGCCTATCATTTAATTCTTATGTGTTTCAAGTCATACATACATAATTGAACACATGTCAAGCTATCGAAATAGAAATGTATCTTATATCATTCATCAATATTATTTATCACAAAAAAATTGTTTGAAAAAATAATAGATGTAATAATGAAAAGATGGATTGTATCGTCTTCTAAATTCTAATTGTTTTATGTTTTTTATAGTATAAATTATCAAAATAATACTTCATTTCAATTAGAAATATGTCCAAAAACATTAAATAAATAAACAAAATTTATTTTTATATATATAACATCTTTTCCAAAAATATATGAGATGCATGATTTATGTTTAGAAAGATAATTATCTAAAAAATACTGTCATCCAAATAGTTCATGTTTTAAAAATACTAAAAAGTTAATAAATTAAGATGTATTTTAAATATGGTCAAGTCTATATTTCCTCCATTTTGAATGGGTTCCACCGCCAACCCTCATGTTCATATTTTATATTTAAAACACATGTTAAGTAAAAATGGAGAGAACGAAAGAACGGCCGAGCGAAAAAAAAAGAGCATGAATGAGAACACTCTATGCTTAAAAACGATCGGGCGACGGACTTGATAATAGAAAATAAAAATAAATGAATAGAATAAAGCCACGAGCACGGGAAACATTGAAACACGTATCCGCGCAAATCATTTATAATTCTGAAAGATGCAAGCATTGAATGGAAAGGAATGCTGACATTATCAATCCCAATTTTAACATGCATTATTGATTTGTTTATTGAAGTAGTGTGTTAAAAACAGCTATTGCCAGTAGACATGTAATTATAGAAAAGTAAATAACAGTGCTATTGACATTACTCCTCCATATCGCCATTGTTGACTTTATCAATGCCAACTAAATTTTACATGCATTTCACATACTAGATCTAATATTTAGGATATCTGACACATGGAATGATTGATCTCCTAAATAGCTCTATTAAAACATTCAATGGTTCCACATATTCACATTCAGATCTTACCAGTGAACAGCTCAAATGGTGTAAGGATTCAATGGATTTATCAAACAATCTCTTTATTCTCCTCACCCGCCCATATAACCCATTCTTATGCTCTATGCATTGTGCACTCGTAGACTTTCAATTCGTTTAATGAACTTAAGCAGGCATTATTCATGGAGTCTGAAAGCAATGCAACAAAAACATTCTAAGCATTATGCCATTCTTAGATGCAGCTAATTTCCTTTTACACATTTCTTGGTACATATGGTGTTAATCTCGTGCTGGCAACGTTTGTATTGTCTAACACAAATCTTCCCTGAAAATCTCCTCATCCACACAAAATCAACTGTGAAATCAGGACCCTTTCAAAGCATAGGATGGAGAACTGCTTTGAGACCAATTGAAAGAATTTAGAACATTTAAGAGAATATGGTGATCTATACATCATCTAACAAAAGGTTTAACTGCAGACTTTCATTCATTTTTTATTTCCTCATATATATAAGTAAACTCTAAAACTGTCTATCATAGAACCTGGTCATAGTATTCCTTATCCTTAAAAAAAGTAATAGCAGGGTTCCCTTAATCGAAGAGATTTTAATCTTCCTCCAAAAATTTGGAAAACCTCTGAAGAGTAGTATCAAGATCACCCTCCCGCTGCGTTTGCATTATTGCTGGATTGCTAGTATCCAGAGGCGGCGCTGGAAGAGGAGGGGAATGGGAAGAGTTACAAGCGGGAAGAATAAGTGAAGATAGCCAAGGGCTGCTTTTACCTGTTACTTGATCAATAGTGGGTCGTTTTGGTACAGGCTTAATCAGCAGAGGCTTTTCCATTGCCTTATCATTATTTTCCTCCCTATTTTCTTGTATATCAGGCTTTGGCATTCCAGTTAGACGTTGTACAACATTGCTGAAAGTGGATGGATCTGCCATCACAACCACTGGAGAAGATGATGATGATGAGCGTCTCCTCTTCATGCTCAAACTCCCACCACAGGCGCCTCTAATTCTAATGTTTTCTGAGATTGTAGAATGCAAACGATTGCCCTTCTCTTTCTGATTATATGATGCTGTGCATTTGTCATTATTTCTTCGCAACTAGCCTCTTTTAATTCTTCAAAGTTGGAAATACGACAAAAACTATTAATGAAGATGGTTTCCTTTCGCAGACAAATTATTTGGTTTGTGAGCGTTCTGTTGTATTGCTGACACGAAGTATAAAAACAATTTCCATCACAAAATATCAGAAAAGAGGCTTAACTTTTTTCCAATGAATTATAGTTCTCTTATTAAAAATGAATTGATCGGTCAAGAACAGACCTTTGTTTGGATATGTGTCAGTACAGTACAACCTGTATACGGTCAAGTTGACGGCTACAGTATTCTTATCACGGTCAAGTTGACGGTTGTTTTGGGCCCCCGGGCGGCCAGGGCATTGTATTAAAATGCCAGCCCGCGGGCCAAAAATTTCAAACAAGCTTCGCTGACGGTGGTAAATTAAAAAAAAATGTACAGCCTGTCATTTTACGTTTTTTTATTTCAATGTAAATTAATTAAATAAATACTTATCAATATATAATTTAATAAAAGTATGTATTTGAATAAACTCAATCACTTTAAGCTTTGCTATCTCACAAATTGAATGTTAAGAAAGAAGAAGAAATGGTTGGAAAACCTTCTTTATTTTTAATAGATCCAATCTTATCATGAAGACTTGTACAATAATCACATTCTTCTTTCAAATTTAATCTTTCAATAAAAGAATTTTGAGTTCTATAGTCCTTTTCATGAGAGGATTGAGGATCATTTAAACACTATTATTAAAGTTAAATTTTCAGTAAAAATCCAAGAAAAAAACCTCAATTGCTATCCGCAAATCAAAACACAAGCTATTTGAAATGAACACCATCAAGTGATTCGATATAAAAGCCAACCCTCCAAGTAAACCTTTAACCTCCTTTATTGAGAAAACCCATTTTCAAGATAGCATTCAAAAACGTTTATGCTATCCATGGTCATGTATTTATTTTCTCATATAATATATTTCATTGTTCATTTTTTTAAAGGCTTTTCATTGATAAAGATTATTGGATGGTGAGTTTAGTCCCCTTATATTCTAGGATGGCACTTTCATTGATCAATATTAGATTTCTTAGTGCCAAAAAGATGAACACCAATTGATCTTGAGCACCCACTACAACCCTTTTAATTTTCACATTTTGTACACTACAATATCAATTGGATGTCTCTACCCTATTTGTCTAAAATACTATTTCCTTTTTCCTTGTTTTTTTTTTTTTTGGAAGAAACCAATTTTCTCATATTTTATTGTTCAAGTCTATAATTTTCTAAAATACTAGGATGAAACTTAATAAATCTTTGAGTTCTTTTCTTTGAGTTTTGGAAGATATATAGAGTCTCCAACATTGTATATATATATATATATATATATATATATATATATAAATATAATGTGAGTAAGTATTTTCTTTATATATATATATATATATATATAATGGAAGTATTTTCTTTTTCGAAGGCATTCCATATATATCAATATTATATAATATATAGACAAATAAGCCAATAATTTAACTTAAATAGAGATGCTACTTGAGAAACTACTGAAAAGGTTCCAATTTATATGTTTTAGCATGAAACCCTTATATTTTCTATATTGAATTGTGTTGAAGAAAGATCTTGTAGTAAAGATAAATACAAATCAATATTTAAATTATTTAAAAGAGGTGTGGTGTAAATTTATATAGAGTTTTGTTTCAAAAAAAGAATAAAGTAAAATTTATCTTTTGATTGATAAGGGATAGAAAATCTTATAATACGGAAACATTAGGATTAAAGTATTAAAAGATTTGAGTATGAAAGCTCAATATCTATAAAAGTATTATACTTGTTTTAAAGCTATTTTTTTTGTTAAGATAAACGGGTTTTATAGGGACCCGAAACCCAGAGTCGGAGAGAGAAATAAAAAATAAACAGTAACTAACCAGTCCAGAAACAATGACAAAACAACCACAGAAACAGGGGTCATGCCCACACAACAAAAACACAAAACCACTATCACAAAGAGCTAAAAACCACTAAACTAGAGATTGCATCGAGTCTGAATTATTTTGGATCATACCCTTGTTGATGTCTTCGAGCTTTTCCACGATGAACCTAGAGGTACACTTCTCTTGGTTCCTAATCCTCATCCTTGTATAGGGTCTAGTAGTGACTTGTGATCTCGTACCTTGCAATTTTGGCTCCAGGATTTTCTTCTTTTGTTTGTTGTTTGAGGCTGGGATACTGGTGATGGGTTGGGCTCTTTGGTCCGCAATCATTGCATTAACCTTTTTAAGACCCCCAATGCTTCTATTCATGGCTTCCTTTCTACTCTCAACCAGATTCCTCAGGTTGCCCTTAATCTCTTCCAAGCTTATTTCCAACTGACCAATCCTTGATTCGTGATATGTTTTCATGATCTTAACATCTTCTATAAGTTTCTTTGTCATTTGGATAAGCTTGTCAGTATTTCTAAGCATGGGATTCTCAGTTTAAGTGTTAATGATGCCCTTAATTCCTTCCTTCGGCATGTTGATCTCCTTGTTGACCCAAAAAAACAATTTCTCATGAATTTTAACAAATTTTTTGAGGAGAATATCAAAATCAAAGTCTTTTTTAGTATCCCCCCGTTTCCCCTATTCAATGTTAATGGGGATGTCAAGCTTTATTTCCTCATCCTTTTCCTTGGGTTCCCCTATTTTTCCTAATTTAGACTATTCATATCTGGTAGGCCAGAACCCTATAGATTGGGGTTAGGTATTTTAAGGCTATTGTTGTATATATATAAAACTAGTATATATAACTAATTTTGTTTAATTTGAAATGCTATTAGACATATTCATTAAGATTTTTGAAATAGTTATTGAGAAATTAATAGAAGGGTTCATCTTTATCTTAGAGTTTACTTTGAGGAAATCTATCAAGATATAAATCTACATAGATGTATAGTACCAAAAATTATTAATTTAATATTATTATTTAGACTATAGGCATGATATAATGACTTTTAAACTAGTTTTGATACCCAATAGAGCCATTAACTATAGGAAATGGTTAAAGAATATATTTTGTTGGTATCTCCTTAATTGAGTCTATGAGTATATGTTCAATACTTTAGATCTTATGTGAAACCTTAGGTGTCAATTTTGCTACTATTTCATGCATGTCTCTAAGTAAAGGAAAGTGTGATTAACCTATCCATATATATTATACCTTGTAGGTAACTTATAACCACTTAAAGAGGTTTAGTTAAAATAAGTTATATGATTATTAAAGGTATATTTCATAATTAATGGTATGAACTAAATATACTCTAGCCTATGACCATTATTTTTCTCTCCAAATTAACTTTTGAATGTTCAAAATGTAATCGCACCTTGAATATGAAAATGAATGGTTATATTCTTAAATATTAATGGCCAAGGGTGTCTACTCATTATCAATATATATTATGTTGATGATTATCTTACTATAACTTATCATTATAATATCATAGATCCTCTTATATGCATTATTAGTTTGATGAGATTTCATATTATAAATAACCTTTATAAATTAATTGTGATTTAAATATCATATTGTATATCCTGAATGTATTTTGAGCAAGTGTTGGTCATTGAATTTATGATATGCAGACATCTATAATTATTGACTCATATTTTAATGGTTATTTAAAAGTTCATAAAGCATTGTGTAACTAAAATATTTTTTCTTCAAATTGATATGCATAGTTCCATTCTTTTGTATTTAATTTTTATCTTATTTGAGGTCAAATGGGTGTTTAGTATGGAGTCAAAGAGAAGTGTTTGCTTCTACTTCAAATCTACTTCCTGTTAGTTTGCCCAAAAAGATTCATTTACCAAATCTAACTAATCATTAGTAAATTCTTACTATGTGGTTGTTTGTCATATTTATCCCTACCTTATCATGATGAAATGTTACATTAGCATTTAGAATGTAGATATATCATGTTGCACCATATTTTGTCACTCTTAGCATTGCAATTGTTAAGAACTCTCTTGCAGGTTTCAATATTCTCAAGTCAAAGTATTTTAGGGAGACATATATTCCATGGTTGTGTGGTAATACATAGTAACGAAGTTCATACTAATGGTGTTCTCATGCAAAGGTTGCATATTAGAATACTTCTTTAGGTTATTTATGATCGTATGTAATATACACATTTCTTGTAATCATTCTTAAAGTCTTTATGTAAAGGAAATAGTTTTCTTAGTTTTATCCTAATCATTGGTCTTATGGATTCAGAAATTATATTAAAATTTAATAACATGTATTTATTCTTTTATTTTGAGCACGTGAGTTCAAATTATATTTATTTATGTATTTTTTTTATGTAATTTGTTATTTGAATATTTGGGGGGTCCTTATTGTAGGTTTGATTGGTTTTATCCTTGAATGTATATCGATAATAAAAATGATTGACTAAATGATACGTATATTGTTTTCACTTTCATACGATTTAAATTGAGAGAGGTAGTTGTATTTATGTGCAACTTAC
Organism: Cryptomeria japonica; assembly: GCF_030272615.1. Taxonomy (NCBI): domain Eukaryota; kingdom Viridiplantae; phylum Streptophyta; class Pinopsida; order Cupressales; family Cupressaceae; genus Cryptomeria; species Cryptomeria japonica. The sequence continues at coordinate 209,307,996 of NC_081412.1, read as the reverse complement.
ACTTGTTTGAATTTATGTTTTAGACAAGATTGAAAATAGAGGGTAAATTATCACTATTTACAAAGATAACTTTTGTTCATCAAAATTTAATTTCTAATTTCTCTTACTAGGGCATACATTGTTCTTGTCCTAGAAAAGGGTGTTACTAAATTTTTTGTCAATAGTGCAATACACCAAGTTTACAAACATTATCTCAAATTTGAGAATAATTAGGTATAAATTTGACACATCTATCAAATTAAATCCAAACCTAGTATGAGATAGTAAGCGTATTAAATTTACAACACCAAACCGATCCATTTTATATAAAGGAAACATATGATATCAATTTCATACATGAATTTGAAAAGTTCACATGGTTCTACTATTGAACACACCACGAGACTAAGAGGGGGGGATTGTTTTGGACCTTAAAACAATTTACTCCTAATCAATTAAACTTTAAACTACAATTAACTATTTACTATATATATGAAGCATGAAAAAAAATCACAAACATACTCATAAACACCATATTTACATGGAAATCCTTAAATAAGGAAAAACCATGGTGAGAATTATGCTCACAATATGAATAATTGATTATAAAGTTTAGGATCAAGGCCAAGGAGATTATTGCCACTGAAAGGACTCGCAAGAATAAGGTTAAAAAATTAGGGCAAGATAAAAAGGTGCCGAAACTACCAAAATAAATACCCCTTATTCTTGCATGTGCAAATGATGAAATGAGCTAAAATGAATATGATCTCCTAATCTTGAAATTATCCTTGAATCACCATGTCAAGTGACCAATGCCATAGCAAAACTCTATCTCAATGCTCTAGATAACTATATTTTGCACTTCTAGTATACAAAATTTTATTTTGCATTAATAAAATCTACTTCACATCAATTCACATGAATCCCATACCCAATTTATACATTTTTAGTACTATGCATACAAGATAGTTCAATGAAACCGTAAAGTAGGTCAACTGTCGATGTTATATACAAAATTACATAAATTTGGGCAATTTTGGTCTATATAACATTCATTCCAGTCCATTGTAGGAGGTAGAGGGGACCCAAATACATGACAACACATCCTCTCCAAACAATTCCAACCAACTGCACATGATAATACATCCTCCAAGGCTTCTATCAAAAGAAATGTGTAGTTCAACAATGTAGCATGCCAAACAGTTAGCCAAAAATCATTCTCCAATGCACAAAAAATAATGTGGATCTACACATGCCATGTTTTTAATAGAGATAAATGGGTTTTACATGGACCCGAAACCAAAAGTTTTACAAAAACTGGCCATCAGCCAAACAGACATAAACTGATACTAAAATAGGGGAGCACCCCAAAATAATCACAAAAGCAACAAAAACACAGACAACAAGAAAAAACAAAATCTCTCAATTAAGAGAGTGCACCAACTGCTTGTTCTTCTCGATGGAAATTTTGTTGATTTCCTCCAATTCCTCCATAATGAATCTAGAGGTACCCTTGTTGCTGCTCCTACTTCTGGTTCTGGAACTAGGACCAGTGGTTTTTGTTGTCTCCAATAGCTAAATCTTCACCTCCAAGATCTTTCTCCCATTCACTGTGGAAGGATCTATATTCCACAACCATGTCATTGATCTTTTTGAGCCCCTCTATACTGTTGTTCATGGCTTCTTTGCTTATGTCAACCAGGTTCCTGAGGTTTTCTTTATCTCTACCATAGACTGTTCCACCTTTTCAATTATTTATTCATGATTGTATTTCATCACCTCGACATCTTGGGTCATAATCATGAGTTTCTTAGATTTGCTGGGCTTGGGGGAGGCAGTGAAGATATCAATAATCTCCTTAGCCCCCACTTTGAGGGTACCAATTTCATGCTCCACCCACTTCCAGTAGCTCTCCTAGCTTCTAGTAGCTTCCATCACTTGGTTCATTAGATTAGCAGTCCTCTGTATCCCACTATTGTCTTCTTTGGCCATGGTCCCCTGTTTTTCTTTCAAGACATTGATTGGAATGTCCAGTTTAATTTCTTGATCCAAATTGTTCAGACCATAGTCCTTAGCCACAAGCTTCTTCTTTTTAGAAAGGGGCTCGACCTTAGAAATTAGTTTGCTAGTGGATTTATATTTGTTGGCCGCCCATCTAGGAGGATTCTTACTGCTAAACATCCTAGGGGTGACCATCATATCCCCTTCTTCTGCAGGTTTATAATCAAGGTCGTCACAAGGAATGTCACCCCCACTATCCTCCAAATCCATATCCGAGTCAGAGACATTTTGAATATGAGTATGTTGGCTTTTCCCAGATAGAGAGGGCACAACTTCAAGGGTCTAGTATACTCCATGATGAGTACAATAATCCCTTCATGAAGAAAAAGATTGTTTGGATTCTCCATATGTTTTTCAAGACTATTTTCTAAAGAGGATGCCAGATAGAAAGGAACATAAATGATTTTACCATTCTTAAAATGATAGTAAAGATGCTGGCATATCCACCATGGAGTGTAATATACCTCATGATGAACTTGGCCATGTCTACCTAGGGAGCCATAAGATCTTTCCTGTTGTAGCTGCCATCAACCATCTTGGTAACTCTAGAGTGCTCCTTGTCTTTGTCAAAGAAATCGGCCAAGTCCTCCTCTCCAGTTTTCCTATCTCTATAGAACCTTCTGCCATTCATCATTAGACTAGTGACCATCACCTCCAAGGTTTCATCAAGATGGTACTCGGCTCCATAAGCCCTCATGAACCCTGCCCATTGACAAAGGACTCTGTGAGGAGAGGGGAAGGGCCATGAAGCATATCCAAGAAGGGGATGATTCCCCCATCAACAATTTCCTGCCACACTTCCTTGGTTTTCTTCCATTTCTCATAGGTAGATGGTTCTTGCCTATTCTTGTCCCCACCCATTATGCTCTAGGTCACCAAACAACAGAAAATGGGCCACACTAAAGAAGCCTCCAAAGAGTCGCAGGTAGTGGGCCACACCAGAAAAGACTCCAAGCAGTAGCAGAAAATGGGTCACACTAGAGAAGTCTCTGAACAGTCATGGGTAATGTGCCACACTAGAAATGACTCCAAACAGTAGCAAAAAATGGGCCACACAATAAGACAAAAAATCTAGGTGCAAGTGAAGTTTCTAAATCTTCGGTTAGGGAAAACAAAAAGGAGTCATTTCTCCATCAACTCCATCAAATCATGATTAAAGGTCATTGATTAACGCAAGTGGGCGTAACCATCATGAACTAGTTCACACAGATGTTTTGGGAATGAATCCCTACTACTCCACCATTTAGTCACCACGTAATCCATTTGATCTACACATGCCATGTTGAGACCCATATCACTATCAATATTCAACCACCAAAGGATATCCAATCCAAAAAGGCATGATCTAGATAGGATAGATTACCAAAAACAAAGCCAGTTGACAACACAGAACTTAGAATACAATAACTTGAATTGCTCCTTAAACAATCACAGAAAAATTGAACTAGAACATTGCATAAACTAGAAAACCACCCTGCTCCAATAGTTTGCAATTATTAGAAACAACAACTAACTCCACCATCTAGGCAACATAGAACCTATAAACTTGATAGTACAATATACATAGATCATAAATGTTATATCCAAAACCACACTCCATAATCTTCACGTGCTAGTGGAATCCAAAGCATTCTTCCACTAAGACATTGAAAACTCCATACTATATAAATATTGTTTCCTACACGTTGAAACTTTCACTACACCCACCTTTTTGAAAAATCTCAACCTTCTCAATAGCATTACCACACCACACAACAACATCAAAACATAAATTTTTGGATAATATGTAACACATAGTGACATCAATAACAACACAAGACAAGTTGACATTAATGGTAACACAACACAATAGCTCAAGTTTCCAACATTATTCCCCTTTGTCATTAATATCAATTGCAAATTAATAATATAGTATATTTTTAAATAGGATAACAAAAAATGATATCTTTCAACATACTTTACCTATATTCTTCTAAAATAGGTATGCTAGTCTTTTATTAAGGGAAAAGCATGTTTTGAGTGGACCCAAGACCCCATACAATAGGTTTTGAAGGGACCAAAACCCTTAGGTTTTGTGAGGATCTGGAACCCACTTATAGGATGCTACAATAAGATGCTACACATGAAACCAACAACCAATCCATAGCTGAAAACCAAATACTAAAATTTAAAGTACTAGTTGTGAAAGCAAAAATCCTAAGCCATTAAAGAAAACTACTTAGAAAATTATGAGCAAAGGGATTTTTCAAGCTCCCTCAACCCTAACAATGGGTTTTAACAAGAATCCCATAACCTCGACCTCTAGTAAAATAAATATATATTACATAATAAACTTACTAGACCAAAGGATTTTTGAAAAGTCTCATGTAACCTTCATATATTAAGGAAGAAGGGTAGCAACAACCCCATTGCAACTAGGACACAACCAAAAAGTACCCATCACCCTCTTATCTCATAACCACACCTTACCTACACAATCAAGTAGACATTGGAGTTGTTAGTAGAGCCTAGAGAAGAGACCTGGGAACCCTTCTAACATAACACCTACAATAGAATAAATTACAACTTGAGAACAACAAGAGCCTCCAAAACTAGGCCTCAACAAAATGAAGGCCAATAACACAATCCAAAGGAGGTTAACAAAATCATATCCAAAAGAATCTCTATAGCTTCTTAGCAAACATAAGGAGGTGTCTCCTAAAGAGAAAGTAAGAGAAAATAAAATTTCATCACAACAGACCCTAAGGGTCACTAATGATCTCTACACAAGGGAGTGGAGGTCAAAACAAAAGCTTAACTTACTCTGAAACCAAACAGAACCACTAAAAACAGTAGAAGAATCCTAGCAAAATGAGAGGAAGGGGAAGGGGAAGGGGAAAAGAACATCATAGCCCATCCTCTTAAAAAACTTGAACCTAATCACTTCCAATAGACTATAGTAGAGGGCCCAACATCCAACAACTAACAAAACACCAACACTACAAAATAGGCCTGGAACACAGTGACAGAAATCCGAGAGGCCCAACAAGCCACATACACTAGAAGAAATGATCTAGCACAAATGACACCTAAAGAGGACACATTGAAAGAGAAAAGGCCCACCAGCCAAACGCCCAAGAAAGATGCCTCAATAGAAACCCCAAACGGAGTAGAGACAAGGCCACATACAAGATCCCCAAAATGACAAGAAGAAAAAGCATCATGCAAATAACATAGCAAGGGGACCAAAATCACCACAGACCAACAAAGGGACACAAGCAAATTTACTAGAAACAATCTCTAGAGGCTTAGGAAAACCCCAGCATAGGCCTCCAACCTTTCCCACAACAACGCCCATTGCAGATTTGTAGTCAACTGACAGAGCCCTAACCATGCATAAAAAGAAGAGCCCCACTCCACACCACCCGGATCGGAAAGAAGCCACCCACATGAGAAACCAAGACATCATCAGACCCCAATCATTTACATTATCATCCTCGGACGCGTCTATTCTAGCTCCAAAAAGATAGTACGGATCGCCTAACACGCATGTTAGTCGCACGTTTTAGACCGTCGATTTTGCAATTAATGATTACGATTGACTAACCTGTTACTAACACACTGTACGAAAAATCTGTTTTGGAACTAGAATAGCTGTGACCATCATCCTCAAACTCTGCAACCACTCCTGCACCAAAAACTCTAGCTCCTAAATTCCTACTGCCACCTACTGCCACCTACGCCAGAAACCTGCTTTTTAAAATTAAACAGCGTCTTTTACTCCGCGAAATCCGTCATGGAAAACGGACATTTTTCAGTCGTTGTCCGTGTGTCCCCTGGAAGCCGCCCTAATTGAAAACGTTGTCCATAGTCTCGAACTTATATCCGTCGACCATGGGTAAATTATTTTGTTAACTCGACACTATTCTCAAATATCTGTAATTCTTTACCTTTTATTCTTTAAAATATTGATTGACGAAACTAACACAGCGTACATTTCAACGGAATTCAGCAAATGAATTAAAATCCTTGAAAGCATTAGTTTATCAAGGGTAAGTATATCAACCTCATGAAAATAGATAAGGAAAATAGGAGGTGGACCCATCACAAACAAACTAAGGCGAAAAGAGGATTGAAATGAGGATTACAAAGAATGCATGGAAGTTGTAGAGGAAGACGAGCCCAGAAGTGAGAGTGACAAGGGCACTCTTAGGCAAGGTTAGGATAATAGAAGAAAGTAGAATAAAAAAGAAGATAACTATAGTTATCTCAACAAAGCTATATAGAATAGACACGTAAGAGGACATAATGGATGTCAAATTATTGTAGAACGTCTTCAGAAACAACACTATTATATCAAATGATAACAAACAATCTATTTTGCAATTAACTTTTAGCTACATTGCAGACAATAGTCATCCAATGCTAGATATCATCAAGGACTTTGCCAAATGATTCAATAATAAAATAAAGAGAACAAGACAAGAGACGGTACATCGAAGAGTAAGAATCATGAGAAAGACTTAGATCGATTAGATATCTAAAGATCTTTCTCTCATACCATCATAGTCATAGTAAAGGGCAAAGTTGGGATCTAAACATATAGTGGATGCTTTCCTATTACAGATGAAAGAATGAACTAGAAGATCAGAAATAGGTCTAGCATGTTTTTCTCGTAGGAAAAGAAAAGAAAATTCAATTCAATCTTAGAAGTTGAATTATAGCATAAACTGTATAGGTGTAAAAGAATTGATTAGGAGTGAATATTGATAAAATTGCATAAAGAAAAGAATAATATAATAGAAGTTCAAATTGATATATTAAAACTTGTGGTAGAGAAATAAGAATAGAGATGGGAGAAATTAAACCAAAGAAAGAAAATGTTGCACTTATATCTGTGTCTAAGTGATATGCATGAAAAAGAGAAAATAGCATTAGATATTCTCTTCATCATTTCTATATTTCTTAATTTTGTAGTCATTAGTTGAAATAAAGCAAGTTCAATACTTATAGAAGTGACTCTAACCTATGGTAACTAAATGTAAAAATATTTCTCGTTCTTAAATAATCAAGTCTATAGATAGAGTCAACAAAAATATATTCTATCTAACAATTGCAAATAGAAGGCATCAAAGACTCCTAACATACTATATTGATATCAAAGAGTTGTTAAAGAAAATACTATTAGAGACACAAGCATAACTATTATGCATACAAACAAATACCATATTTCCATTTTATTAGTAGTAAAATTTATTTATAAGTGGAATTATAAAAAATATTGAAACATGGGATGCATAAGGTAAATCCGAAATAGTAACATCTACCAAAGTAGGAGAGCAAGTAGTTAGAGGTGATCAAATTGAAATATGTCACTACATAAACACATCGTTAGATGGAAATAATGATGTAGAATGCAACTTGTGCTAATGTCATCCAATATATCAACCTTATTATGGTTGTCCTACAATGATTAAGACACTTAAAATTTAGTTAGATATTCTTGAGAATCAAATAATAGAAACCTCAACTTTTTATGATGCAATGAAGGAATTAGATTGCAACATATGTATAGAAATTAAAAAAGTTACATACACAACTTTATAAAATATTATAAGAATTATTGATGACATAGATTAAAAAAAGTAGTAACTCAAATGATATTATTATAAAAAAATTTCTAGTGAATACCAAATAAATTAGAAAATCAAATGAAATCCTTAATTCTAGATAACCCTATGAGAAATGATGCCACTAAATATGAATAATCTTATCAATCTTTTAGATCCAGCTATCAAACAATAGAAAGATGCATATAGTAATTTGTATAGTATATATTTTAAAATTATTTGATAATATAAGTGCTAGTGTTGAATATTTTTGGAAGAAAATTTGGCAAAAGGGACCTAAGAGATTTTTTATTGTTATGAAAAATAGCTAGCATGTATTAAAAACAAGACATGGGTTTAGTTTGGGTATGATGTTAGAAGGATAGAAACATACAACTTCTATTTGGTTGAATATTATAAATGACAATCTATTGGATAGTAATTATGAAAACTTGTAGGGGCACCAAATGTTGGCATCATAGGACTGTACACCAAAAACATATAATGAGGTACATATGCTATAAGTCATGCATAGCATACATAGCTAACTTAAAACACATATAAAGAGGTCTAGTAATTACGAGGGATATGCTGCTATACTCTACAATGAATATGTATATGAAAGTCATCTTTTGCCTATGATGGCATGTATAATGGGATCCCATATATCAAAGTGGTGGATATAATAACATAGTACTCATCCTTATCAATTGTACTCAACCAATTGAAATACACCACTTTGATATTTTTTATGATTTCATTCATCACTTAAAAATCTATTACATCACCCACACTTAACCTTTCCATATTAAATAAAAATTATTTATCTATTATTTAATAATTTATATCATTTAACATTTGTATAATTTTTTAATGTGAGATAAATCAATATGATTCAACATAGACTTTGACACTCAGAGTAATAATATTTGTAACTAGGAAATTGAGCACAAGCATCAAAGCAATAGATTAGTCAACCACAAAGGCTAAATGCAATTAAAATAACTCCTAATACAATCAATGAAAGCATAGAAACAAAGGATTAAAAGGAAATACAAATCAAACAAATGTTCCTTCCATGTTATTCCATTGTTCTTCTTTCTCCTTCAAATTATTGTTGATCTCACCAACAAAGGAAGTGTGATGCAAGCAAGATGAATTGAAATTGATAGCATAAGGATACTCGAAATGTGGTTGTTAAAAATGAGCAATGAGAGCTCAATTTATAGAAAAAATTGTGGATTGATTGGATGACTAAGATTGATTTGAGACTAAAAATAATCAACTGATGAAATTGAGTGCGCAACAGAGCTGCCATTCAAGGAAGGATGAAGATAGAAGAGAGAAAATGAGAAGATATTATGAGAATACATAATAAAATCCTTAATTATCTTCTCATAAATACAAAATTAGCAAGCTGAAGAGATAAGGGAGACAAAAATTAAAAAGTGGAAGAGATAAGTGGGGTCATAAATAAATAAATAAAATTTATTTATTTCACCCACACATGGTAATTAAATAAATTAAAAAAATTATTTAATTAGAATAATTGGAGAAAGCTCATTAAATAATTAAAATCATGAAAGATTAATTAGCTTAGAATAAAGAGATTAAATAATTAAGTGAATTATTTAATAAAAAAGGAATAGTTAAGATTAGTTGAATAAGATCAAGATTAATTGATTAGAAAGAGATAATGATGAATATTGATTAAATAATAAAGATTATATAATTAATAGTTTAGAAGAATTATTTAATTATAAGAAATTAGAAGAAAAAAATTAATCGTAATTAAATAATTAAAATTATTTAATCAATTTAAATGAAAAAGATTAATTAAAAGTATCATCGAAAACTTAAGACATTTTTTTGTGTCTACAATATTACTTATTAATATTCAGCCCTCTTTGTTTGTTCTATTTTAAAACTCTGTATTTACCCTTTAATATCTAATAGAATCCTTGACCTGGCTATTTACCCAGCCAAAAAAAATATTATTTATTTAAAAAGATCGCCACCACATCTTAAGCGCTTCTAGAATCAACTGTATATCAATTAATTTAATAGATATTTTCAATCTCAATCACCCACCATCGATAGAGATAAGAAAATGGCGTTTAATTTTTTACATTTTTTATTCCTTATTTGTTCTTTCTGTTGATAGATATATGTGAAGATTCAGGACTTTTTCCTTTCATTTCACCCTCTTAATAGAAAAATATTCCTTTCAGATATCTGCTCTTGTTTTAGCTGAATTGACAACGATTTATAAGATCAAATGTCTTTCCGTTTGTTTACATTTGCGTTTAGTTTATAGGTACTTATCTTCTCATTTTATTCTAATTTAACCGGAATTTAATTTAGATTTTACCCATTTAGTTCTGGTTAACAGACGAAACTCATCCATGGAGTTGTTAGAAGTATAAATTATAAAAGCTGAATTTAGATTTTTTTAAAGGCTAAAAACTGGGAAACTCGACTTTTAGCAGGCGACTAAATATGACGGCAAGAACCCTTTATACAATTTGAAGCCATATTAAGTGAGCCCATAATATGGCTTTAAATTCTAACTTTCGATTCCAATTTATGTAAGGGTTGAAATTTGACAAGGAAAGATGGATGAAATTTACCCCAACTTAAATTGAAGTAAACAATTTAATTTACTAAATGAATTAGATACAAAGAACAGCTATTGCAAGTAAAGGTGTACTTACATAGAAATAAAATGTTAATAATAGTACTAAAGATACTCGCTGCATATCGCTACTATTGACATTATTTGATTGTTTTCTACCCTGAAAATGAATAACAAAATTTCCTTGAGTTCGCCATCGTGTTTGCATCCGTTTTTCCCTAAAAATTGCCCAGAACTTAATCAAACACAAAATTATCTAGCTCCTGAAATTCGGTGAGTCCCACAAAATTAGTACAGGGATCAACCTCCGACTGCGTTTGCGTTATTGATAGACAGCTGGCATCCACAGGCTGTGTAACAGGATGGTCGGGATGAGTAAAGGAATTACTCGAAGGAATAACTGAAGAAAGCAAAGGTTCGCTACTACCGATAACTTGTTCAGCATTAGGTCGTTGGGCCACAGGCTTGATGAGCAGAGGCCTTTCCAATCCCTCTTCATTTTTTCCCGCCCTCTTTTCTCTTATATCAGACTTCGACAACCCAGTTAATTGTTGTACGACACTGCTGAATTCGGATGGCTCTGTAACGACAACCAGGGCAGGAGATGATGTTGATCGTCTCCTCCTCTTCATTCTTCAACGCTAAATGAAATGTTTTTTTATGCCACTGTGAAATGGGTCCGTTTGCCGTTCGCTCTGATGATATGATACTACGAGACGGGGTATAGAATCCATTTCCCTTATACTACTTCTTAACTTAATATTTTTTGTAAGATAATCTCCTTGTCAGAAACAGCTTTGACTGGGAATATATATACTAGATAGTCGTCTAATTTTAATCGAGGACCTTAATAGAGACAATTGCTTAACTAAATTTGCTTACAGTTCTTTTGTAATGGAGTACAAGCTTTATCCAGTGATCCTAAGTCGATGGAATGAGTGCACACCTTACACGTCTCGCAATTGTTCACTAGAAAAATGTGGGCGATGTGAGTTTTCTCTTACAAATTAGCTGAACAAAAATTTCGTGAGTTCAAATGACGTCCGGGCAACGGTGTGAAGGCGGCGCCGAGAATAATGCGTGTCAGCGTATTATAGGGTTTTAAATGGACTTGCATGTCCAAAACAGTCATCTAAAATGTTTGTATCCGGAGATAATATATCTTGGGCGGGTGATTTTTTTGTTTTCTCTCGCAGCTTTAATTGATTATCTACGGTTGAATGTGCTACGTCTTTTCAAACTCTAGCAATTCGTGTAATTGCAGTCAGTAGTTAGCTGTTAGGACACACAGCCGCCCAACATCAATACGCTGCTCTGGAGAATTTTTCAACTGATGACACACAAAACGAATCACGTAACGAAATACAATGCTCCGGAGGAGGAATATGCCCGTCGAAAGCTGTCTACAGATCGTAAATGTGAAGTCCTAATATTTGCTCATGGTCGCGGTCATATGGCGGTTGTTATTTTCTGCTTAAAGTGCACAGAAAATATGTTAGGCAGATGGTGCCTAGTCAAAAAAAAATATTAGGCAGATGTTGCCTTCTCAAAAGAAAAAGATGATTAGGCCTTATTGTTTTCAAGCACCTAAATAGCTTACGTACTGCAAAGCTCAAATATCGTTTGAAATAGTTTTTTGATTAATGTCTATTTGTGAACAGTGTAGTGCACGGTGTGTTTTACAGGAAATGGATGGTGGTAAACACTGAGTGGGTTCGTAACAGAAGAGACGCAATCGAAGCCCTTATGTCTGGGTTCAATACATCTGTAGATGACATGGTGGAAGCGCATGTAGATATTTTTTTTAAGATTATAATTTCTTTGCAATCTTCAATGACCTAAGTATTTCAGGCTTTCATAGGGTGTAAATATTGCCAGTGTCTATTCAGCCCTCTCAAAACATATTTAATCGTATTTATTAATTAACTAAAGACTAGCGCTTGCACCTAAATGAGGTGCAATGGATAAGCTGATAGTAATATATACTATTATAAATCTGGTATAATGTTTTCAATTGAATGTATGCATATTTTATCAAAATTAGGTTTAAGCCCATCATAGATTATGTTGATTCTTTCAAATATGAAAACAAATATACAAGGCAACAACTTCATCCACCTCTTAAAATTCAAGTTAAATGGTAATGTTTAGTATAGAAAATTAAATATGTTTAAATTATTTAAATAAAAACATTTTAATTATTCTCCATTGCACAAATATCTTGTCATTTTTTTAAATTAAAAAATATGATTAAAATATTAAAATTAAACATACTACAAAGATTAGTATAAACATTTAATATATCACTATTTTAACATATATTTTTAGTTCATCCCATCCACATATTATATTTCTAAATTGAGTTAAAAATAATTTCTTTTTAATGAAGAGATCATATACTATAACCAAATTAAAACACACTATCATTTTGAAAAAATTTGGAGAGCTTGAAAAAATGTTTATTCTATAATTTTCTATCTATCAAATAGTTGGATCCAAAGATCCTTAAATCTGTACATTAGTGAAGAGTTGTGTCCTTAAATCTATACATTAGTGGAGAGTTGTGTCTCTTACAAGAGACTTGTGTGTACATGAAAAACATATTTTAAACATAGTTTATATTTTAACACATTTGAATATTTTTATTTTATTATATTTATTATTAAATAATTTGATTGAAATTAAAAGGTCTTTAATATAATTTTTTAAAATAAAATGAATAGGATTTAGAATTTAGTTTATTGAATATTAATAAATATAATATTAAATAATTTTTTCAAGAAAACAATTTGTTGCTTAAGTAAATAATTGCTTTTATAACAACAAATTCTTTCTAAATATCAATAGTAAAAATTATTTGAAAAAATTAAAATACCCTTAAAAAGGTAAAATCGTTAAAAAGAAATACTTATGTGTGAGACAACTTTTCCAAGAAGAAGAAGCATGACAAGTTCACTTATAAAAAAAGCCTACCGGCTAATTAAAAAAATATTATATTTTGATTTTTTTGCAAAATATTTTGACTTTAAGACTTTAAAGTAGTTTCATTATTATTATTATTATTATTATAATTAAGTGGAGATGTGGCAACTTCCAGCAATTGTAATGGGACTTGTTGGTAACTTTTTTGATGTTGAATATGTGAAGTCCAATGGTCATGTAACCATTCCTCTTCTCTTTTCCTCTTCGTTTACTTAATGTCTCTTTATATTTGGAGAGTCGAAAAAACATGTATAAATGATGAGAAGAGACTTTGCATTTACTATAGAAGTTAATACAAGATTATACCTTGCTTTTTGCTAAGGATTTTGTAATGTCTCCTTTTTTATTTACCCTAGAATTTTCCTTAAAATCACAAATGCAATAAAGCAAGATATGAGATAGGATTAGAGTCATATCTACCAAATAAAATATCCCTTTAAACAAGATGAATCTTGATTTAAACCTTGCAACCATAACCAATGATATATACATATATAATTTTCAATCACTAGGGTTAGATCTAATTATCCCAAATCAATAAATAGATCATATCTATAATACTACTTAGTATTAAATCACAATAAGGTTTGGAGGAGGAAGCATGATAGGTCCACCCAAAGCAGTCACTACACTAATTCAAAGAGTGAACACTCATCCTCTTAGCCCCAGTGGTAGGTACATTAGACATCTACTCAAGGTGGTCTGCATAGTGCAGTGCTTTTATCTACATTCCCTATCCATGTCTCATCCCTTTAAGTCAATAATCAAAAATCTTAGAATTGAGCGAGGAGATCATAATAGAGGGCCTCATAATCCACCTATCTACGCCTAGGAGTGGATCCTTACGCTCTTGGCCCCAATGGAAAATACATTGGACACCTACTCAGGGTGGCATACTTGGATGGAAGTCTTATACTTTCTACCCTTCCTTATTATGCCTTCTTTCCCTGCATGATTTCTTGAAGGTTACAAAAATATTTATATTCACTCATATGTACTTTACATTCAACATATATAAGAGATTAGATCATCAATACTCATTCATAGTGCATAGGCCGAACATATACCACAAAGGTAAATATTAAGACTATTAGTAGTCCCTCAATAGGGGAGGACCTTGCACCTTCTCATTCACTCTAGAATATTCCCATCCACCACTTGTAAAGCTCATTTTAAAATGTACTCCAATAAAGGTTTGTAGTTCGGTCACTGATGCTAAAGTATTAAGAAGAGTATAATTTTTTCTTGCCTATGACTTAGAATTTGAGTTTAGAAAAGATCTAGAAAGACTATGATATGCCATGTTGATGATATTTGTTGTAGAATGTTTCTTTTGTCATATTTTTTCTCTCACTAGTGTTGGAGGTGATTTGGAAAGGGTTTATAGATTTTTTTGAGGTATCTTCCTTAGATAGTGTGTTAAAATTAGTAGTTTATTATACTCTGCATTTCTTCATGGTTGGGAGTTCTATCTAAACATTTGAAAGGAGAGTATACCTACACTTGATTCATCATATTCCTGATTTTTTTAAGTTAATATTTAATATAAATAAAGTTTGACATAATAGAGTGGTCAATGTGCTTGTTGTCTGACTTGGTTTGTGTTTTGTCTTGATGCAACAAAGGATTTTTGCATGTTCCCATCATTGATAATGTCGATGATTGTTGAGAATAGATGGGTCTATGTTAAGAGTTGCATTATGTGTTATTTAATATGGTATATCATGTAGGCTTTTGGACTTGACCTATTACATGTCTGGGCATGTTTGTTAAGGAGTGGTTGTATGGATGACTTGTAGATATTATTTCTAAATTTTTGAAGAACACATGAATGTACCTATAAATGTAACTCATATATAGTTGTCTATGATCTATCCTAGGCATGGTAGTTGTGGGAATGTTATATAATTAGGGCTCTAGAATGAATAATATAGTAATGTAATGTGAGTTTCATTCCAAAAAATGTACACCATTATCTAAAGATATTATGTTTTTTATTAGGGGAAAACAAGTTTTGAAGGTCCCCTAAAACCCCTTACATCACAGATTCAAAAGATAGTCATCAGAGTCCACCAGAAAAATAAAAGACAACAACCACAGAATGGACAACTAGCCGAAAACAAAAATCCAACAGCAAAAAAGACTCAACACAGAAACTAAGCACCAAACAATAGAGAAAGAAGAGAAAATAGTCAGGCCTAGGTGAAGTTCTTTAGCAATTCGGTAGCTTCTAGCTCCAATTGCTCCATTGTCACATCAGTCCCCTTGAGATCTTCAATGTCCTTGCTTTGGTTTTGTCTCTTCTTGGTACTTGCTCTTGTTCTTTTTCCTGGAGCAACTTCCTTATCTTCAGGGGTTCCCTCCTTCTCCTTAGTAGTGTCCTTGAGGGCGTTATCCCCCTGGACTTGTTCGAGTTTGCTAATTAGGACCTTGATACTATCAAAACTGGCCTTTAAAATCTTATAACTTTGCTCCACATTCTTTTTAAGGGTCTTCTCAGTCCCTTCCATCTTCTTTTCAGTTGCCCCTGCCCTATCTTCTCAGGCTTTAAAGCCATTGCGTTGGGCATTTGTAATTTCCCGCACATTGTTGATAGCTTTAGTCAACTCACTTAAGTAGTCAAATAGAGAGTTGAATTTTCCAGTTCAAATAGCTTCCATTGCTTCAAGTTTGCTAGCTTCTTGGACCTATTTAGGTTTTATGTTTTTTATTTATTTTTGTACCCAAGAGAAGACCTTATTGAAGCAATCCATTCCATTTTTGATATAGAGGTCAAAGTCTAGAGGGGAGCCATCCTGAGCCTCATCTCCCACATGGTCCAAGTTCACCTCCAGAACCACCTCCTTCCACTCAGCTATCTTAATTTCCTTCTTGGGGGTATTCTCCCTAGCCAAGCCCTTACTCTGATCCTCGAAGCTGGTTGGAAGGGGCAAGCGGCTCTTGGCCTCCAACTCCTCACCTCTTAGCATCTTCCCCTTTTTCTTCTAGCTTGAGATAATTTGAACCTCCTCACTATCTGTCTCCTTCACTCTCCTCTTCTTCCTCATACTAGCTATCAACGTCTTCCCCCTTCTTTTTTTTGATTGCTCTACCTTTTACCCTGTTCCTCTTGGCTAGTTTTCCTTTTATGCTTTCTTGACTCGGGGGTATGGGGGCCTCCTTGACATCTGTCTCTATGTCATACCCTTCATAATCTTCATCATCTGAATCACCCAAATCACATCTGACTTGGATACCTCAAACACAGCCTATTGAGAAGTGGTGTTCTTGATATGGTTGTATAGGACCACCATAAGACCCTCATGTAATGAAGGGTTAGTCTTGGGATTAGAGATAGCATCCATAATCCCAACATTTAGGGCACACAACATGTAGTAGGGGAGGGAATTTTTATCCTTGTGCCGGAAATGATTGAGAAGAACAAAATGGTAACTATAAACTCTAGTATATATACTGTCGAAAATTTTAAATTTCATGACAACAAATAAAATCCATCGCCAGAGCTTCTTGATTACCTTAGGGGAGTAGTCGGTGTGGCTTCCCTTGACCAATTTTTCTTTCTCCACCTCATCCTTGGGGAATTTCTTCACAACTGCTTCCGACAGCTTCATGTCCCTGTAGAATTTGATTCCATCCATCAGCAGACCATTCACCTCTGTGATCATGGTCTCATTAACCTTAACCTTCCTACTACCAATGGTTAGGGTGCCTTTTTTCCACCCCTTTTTGAATATCCTAGAGATTTTAGGTCTTCTTTCCATGTAATACGATATTTTTATCACTTGTAGCATAGCCCAAACTTGGGGACAACCCTACTATTTATCTATTTTTGTAGCCTCCATGCACTTACAATTTCCTCCCATCTTCTTATCAGTTTTAATAGAATATATATTCCAACAAATACCACTCTTCTTTATAAACTTTATTTTTTTAAGAAACAAAGAAGAAGCCTCTAGAAGCAAATAGAGATTTCGCAAGCTTCCACTCCAAATGGAAAGAAGAACCCACAAAGCCTGCAAGATGTTATGGCAATTAATGGTGTACTTCCTTCTCGGTTGATTACAAAATAATTTCATGATGCCACGACCACCCCTACCATATCGAGAAGTGATATCAAATCCCACCTTATTTTCCATGATATCTGTCATAATTTAAAATGTCATGTGCCAATTGAGGGAGCTCCCCCTCTCCATACCAAAACATTATCTACCCACTCCGCACTGCCTCGTTGGAACCCAATAAGCACTTTTGTTGGACTCTCTAGAAACATGAGAGATGTAATATTGGTCGAATCCCTCAAGTAACTCCCTGGCCATGTCGATAATATTTTTAATCATCCATGACCGGTGTTGATTACCAAGGAGGCGGTTGATTATATTATTAGAGTCTCCCTCCATCCATATTTTTTTGGCTCCTAGTTGATGTGCTAATTTAATGGCTTGGAGGGTGCCCATGACTTCAACCAGGTGACTAGTTTGATTCCCTAAGGGGAAGAAAATCGCCCCCCTACAAAAGCCAGCACTATTCCAGATAACTCCACCACAGCCAGTTGGCCCTGTGTTCCCTTTAGCAACCCTGTCGAAGTTAGCTTTAATTCAGTCATTAGGAGGAGAAGACCAGCAACACATCCTTCTATTGAGTTGGTTAGTGTTGTTGTCCATAGAGGCTGGGTTATTCCAGCTCCTTAAAACTTCATACTCTTCCTTACTTTTGCAAGAATAAGATCCAATAGCCACCACATTCTCAAAAAGATTGTGTTTTATCTTATCCCACACCACTTTAGGGGAGTTAATGGCGTTCCTAAAAATTTTGTTATTCCTTTCTTTCCAAATACCCTATAGGATATGGGAAAGAAAAATCTCATAGTTTCCTTATAGTCATATTTTTAGTTCTACAAGACCAACTCTTGAAACAGTCTTGAATCGACTCAGGAAACACCCAATTTAAACCCCATAACTAAAAAAAAGTTGACCAGATAGGTTGGACAAAAGAATAGTGAATAAAAATATGGTTCGCAGATTCTTCATCATTAAGGAATAAGTAGCATCTGTTGGGGATGCTGAATCTCCTCTTTCTCAGGTTATCTGTGGTTAGGATTTTATTTTGCAAAAGAAACAATAAAAAAATATTTATTTTAGGAGTCAAACTTGTACACCAAGCTTTGGCCTAGGAGGGTATAGAGTCTTGAGACTGAGCCAGTATAAGGACAACAGAGGCCACCGAATAATTCCCAGAAGTGGTACCTCCCCACACCAAGTGGTCCTCCCTTCTAGGATTAATGACAACCTGGTTGAGTTTGAGATTAACATTCTTTAGGTTGGGATAAAAAGTACTCAGGTCCACCCACTTCTGATCTCTCTAGTAATCAACAACTTTGACAACAAACTTGTTCTTGTAGGCTTGGATGATCACCCGAGGAACACAATGATCATTAAGAGGAGCACCTCCAATCTAGGCATCATCCCAGAAATCAACCCTTCTACCATTACCAATGGCCCACACTTTGCCTAGACTCACAATTCATTTTGCATGAGTAACACTGTTCCATATGGTAGAGCCAATCAAGATCTGATCTGAGGCAAGGAAATATTCAATGGTAGGATTCAGACGTAAATATTTAGCCTTCCAAATTTCATTCCATTCACCTATTCCCTAGTAGATTCTCCATATTTGTTTGCCCAGGAGGGCTTTATTCAAGGTTTTAATGTTTCTCAAGCCAAGGTCTCCCAAATTTTTTGGTTTGCAAACTTTATCCCAGGAAATGAGGGCAATTCTCTTCTTCTCCTCAACCTCGGACCAGAGGAAATATTTCAAAATTTTTTGAATTGCATATGCAAATTTTCTTGGTACTTTGAAGAGCCTTAAGGCGTAAACTAGAAGACTTTGGAGAAAAGATTACAAGAGCTAGATTTTACCTACTTGGATAAGAAGGGTTTCTTTCAACCTAGCTAGCTTCCTTTTGAATCTATCAACAAGATTATTCCAGAAAAGACCTGTAGGTTTCTAACCTAAGGGAACACCCAAGTAAATAGGAGGTTGGCCAATTTGGAAACTGAGCATATAGGCCATCCTAGTCTGTATGTCCTTTGTAGTGTTGAACAAGAATAAAGAACTTTTCTCCCAGTTGATCAATTGGCCTGAAGTAGCATTATAAGTATTGAGATAGTTCTTCATGTTAGTTTCTTCTCTGATCAATGAAGTACCTATTAAAACAGTTTCATCAACAAATTGCTGGTGAGAATAGGCCTTAAATCCAGAAGAGGGAGAAACTCCCAGTAAAAGACCCTAAGAAATAAGCTTTTTAATATTTCTTCCTAGACATTCAACCAAGATAATAAAGAGAATAGGGGAGATGGGGTCCCCCCGCCTAATGCCTCTAGAAGAGTTAAAGAAAGGGGAGGGTGCTCCATTCACAATGACAGAGAATGAAGGGGTAGAAATGAGTTGGCCAACAAGTTGAATAAACTTTTCACAAAAACCAAAAGCTCTAAGCACCTTGTCCAAAACCCCCAGTCCACCTGATCATAGGCCTTAGACAAATCCAGTTTCATCAAGAAGCTCTATTTCTTCAAGTCCTCCAATGAGTGAATGTTTCTTCTAAAGATCTTATGTTATGTGGGAGAGTATCTGAAGGTTGATTAGATCAAGTTTAATATAAACTATTATCTCTAAAAATATGTAAATCATATCTTTGTAATTTGGTAGGACCTGTGTCTTATCTATGGAGTTGTTGCTTAGGTATTTGTGTTAGGGATAAGTGTATCCAATAGGTTGGTGTCTCTGGGATAAAGAATGGAAAGAGGATTTTTTCTTCAAAAATTAGCAATTTGGAAACATAGAGGTAATTTGAACTGCAAAGTATTGATGATTTGAAAATAAAATATATATGCTTATCCCATTCTATGTGTATTATCAAAACTAAAATGTAGACATATAGAGGAGGTCATTTAGTAAAAGATTAGAGTAAAAAATTGCACCAAAAAAAAGTAGTTTTCTTAAGTTGAATTGCATGGTCCTTAATATAATAATTGAAAGGAAACTTAAAGGAGAGATATACACCACCAAGCGAATGATCATAAAAATTTCTCATTTTCATATTGTAGTAAATAGACTCGTTATTTTTTGCAAAACTATACACTTAAATCTTGTCACAATGACATCTATTTTCTTTCTAAACTTCATATTTAAGGAGGGGTTGATCTACAATTGAAGTCTCTAGTAGAGGGGCAAACTCATTTAATCATTCAAGATTTCATTGATAAGGTATTCTTTGTGATTTAATTGAAACTATGGAACTAGATCTCATTTCATTGCTAAAATTGTTGAGATACAAAAAATTCATTATTGTCGTTATTGATTTAATTTTGTGTACATAAAATACATACATAATTATATGTAGATGTTCATGGAATTTACATACTATTGGAGTAATTAGGACAATTACCTAATTATTAATTAAATAGGTCCTTTAATTAATCTATTCATATGAGCTAAACATAGGTACTTTTTAGCTTTTATTTAATTAGGCCAATATTAGCTTCACTTAATTTAGTTGTAGTTGAGTTTTATTTAGCTCCTATATCTTTTTTTTAAGTTCTCCTAAGTTTATTTAAGGGCATGCTTATGCTCTCTATATAGGAAAATCATAGTGTATTGTAATTTCATCCTGTAGTTTTGCTTTTGATGAATATGGCATGTTTTTCTTGCTTATCTGATTTGTGGAAGGTGTTCTAGTTTTCTATTTTCAGCAACTTGTAATTTTCATATATTTCTATTTTCGAAAAGTTTCTCTTTTCAAAAGATTCCAATTTTAGAAATTTCCTGTTTTCATAAACCCTTTAATCCTTCCAACCCCTAATTGACATGTAGTAAGGTTTTTAGCCATAACATGGGCATATGTAGTCAAAATTTTGCAAATGAGATGTTGTCAGAAATCTAGTTCTAGCATCGATCTAGATCTAATAGTTATTTTGTAAAATTATGCTCTAATTTTTTGTACTAGACCACTAAATTCAACCTTAATTTTTGTTCTCCTAAGGCCATATCTTGCACATCTGAACCTTATTTTTCCAAAAATAGATATTTTTAAAAAGCTCTTAGATTTATCTATATAGATCTATTGATATTATTTCTAGACTATAAATATATTTTAATTAATTTTTTGTGTTTTTACTATATGGTCAATTATTTGGATATTTTGGCACTTGGGATGGATCTATTTGTTGGATAGGATTGTATTTTATATGCTTTAAAAGTTATAAGATTCTTGGGGTCTAGTTATTTCATTTGAGGGATCATGGGTTATTATGTTCATCCTTCTCTTATTAGCTTGACAAAGGGCAGTTATGAGTGTTAACAATATGGCATCCTAATACATATCAGGTGGCTAGATTTTTTTCCTTATTTGCATGGACTTATACTTAAACTAGTGACTCTAAGAGATAAATCATATTTGGATAATATCATAGACCATATTGTAGGTGTCATTTGTTCTAGTGTTGATTATGACACTATGTGTGCCATATTGGACCTTGAGTGTCCTTGCGCACTTTGGACTTGATACCTCAATGATGAACATTGAGTATGAAACTGGTACTGAGAGGGGGGGGTGAATCAATATAGACACAAAAAATTTTCCTGAACTGGTTTGACTACAAATAGTGCACTTGACAGACAATCACTAATACCGGTATAAACCAGATTACTACCAGTTAAACATAATGAGACGGTGAAAGGCATAAACCGGCAACACTTAGGTTTCCATACAACCTACTTCCTCATTTCCACTTTATCCTTATGCATAAACAAATATTCTATCATTCTGAGATGCAATAATTTTCTAGATCAACATGATTCACCACTAAATAGGAAATAGCAAAACATCAAATGAAAGAGGCATCACACATGACACACATATTTTTCACATGGAAACATTTACGTTGAGCAATTCAGTCAGTTTAATTAGTTCAATCCTGACCATTGAGAATGGTTTTGAATAGATCTCAAGACATTCTCCATCATTCGTTCTTCACTGCTTCTTGGAGGTGATAACCCATCACACGTTCTCCACCGTTTGCAGAAACTTCGCACATTCTTGAGGTAGATATGATCAATCTTCTTCATGTAATATCCTTCATGTGCATGAGGCTGATGTGGCAACACGATCTGATCTCCATTATAGTACTAACGGATCACACAATTCCATCGGTTGAATCACACAGGCTCAAAACACTTCAATCAGAAACCCTGAAGCTGAGACTACCAATCAGTAGTCATACCATATTAAACCTTGATAGAAAACATTCCATATACCGGTTCACCTTTCAATATACCGATTCACTTGAACAAACATACCGGTTCAGTGTTTCACATATACCAATTGTCAACAACATACCAGCTCACTTTGCCTGTTGCTAAACTTCAATAAACCGGTTCATCTTCAACATATTACGAGTTCACTCTTCAACATATTACCTGTTCACTCTTCAGCATATTACCGGTTCACTCTTCAACATATTGACATCAATGACAACACAATATCATCATGTCAACATACTCTACACATATGCCAACAATCTCCCCCTTTGGCATTGATGGTAATATACAAAGATATCTCTCTTTCTGCATCACATCTTCTCCTTAATACTGTAGATATCTTCTCTATTTCACATCTTCTCCCCTTTTGACAACAATGCCAAAGTGGAGGCACGAGTTTCCCCATTCCACTATGTTGCTCCCCCTGAGGAGTAGCATCCTTCAACATATCAATCCTAAAGAGATATAGCAAAGTAAGATCTGACTGATGTGGAGCACAAACCTTTAGTTTACCTCTTGAAGGAGCAGCACCCCTAATTCACCTCTCAGATAGGTAAAAGTAGCCTTCTATAGAGGCTTGGTGAATATGTCTGCTAATTGCTCCTTACTGGAAACATGTTCCAATACCACCACTTTGTTTTGAACCTTTTCCCTCAAGAAATGATACTTGAGTTCAAAGTGCTTGGTTCTAGCATGTAAAACCAAATTCTTGGAGATGTTAATTGCACTTGTATTGTCATAAAATATACTTATCGGTTCAGATATAGGAACTTTGAAGCCATTCAATACATGCTTCATCCAAATAGTCTGGGTACAGTTCATAAAAGCCGTGACATACTCTGCTTCTGTTGTAGACTGAGAGATACTGTTCTTCTTTTTACTCATCAATGAGACCAGTCTACCACCGTGAAAGAATGCACCACGGGTTGTGCTCTTTCGATCATCCACATTACCAGCCCAATCAACATCTGTGAACACTTTCAGGTTGAAATCATCATTGTATGGATACCATAATCCGTAGTCAATAGTTCCCTTCAGATATCTAAGAATCTGCTTGACTGCTACCAAGTGGGATTCTCTTGGGGTTTTATGAAACTGAGCGGTAATACCCACTGCATGTGCAATATCCGGTCTGCTATGCACTACATAATGCAACTTACCAATCATTGATTGGTATTCTTTCTCATTTACCAATGCTAAGTCATCCTCTTTTGATAGTTTACAAATAGTCACCACTGGTGTACCAACCGGTTTGCTGTCTTCCATGCCAAAGGTCTTCAACACCTCTTTGACATACTTGGACTGAGTAATAAAGATTCCATCTTTCATTTGCTAAATCTGCAGTCCAATGAAGAACTTAATCTCCCCTATAAGTGACATCTCAAATTCCTTCTTCATCTAATCTGCAAAGTCATGACTCATCTTGTCATCTCCACCAAAGATTATGTCATCAACAAATACTTCATAGATCATAATCTGATCTCCTTCTGATTTCAAGTAGATATTGCTATCTTCAATTGTTCTTTCAAATCCAATCTTCACAAGATGGGAGTGCAGGCATTCATACCATGCTCTAGGTGCTTGCTTTAGTCCATACAAGGCTTTATGTAGCCTACACACCATGTCACTATCTTCTGATAGGGCAAACCTATCTGGTTGCTCTATATACATCTCTTCTTCAAGTATTCCATTTAGAAATGTAGATTTTACATCCATTTGGTATACCTTGAATCGTTTAAAAGTTGCATATGCAAGAAGCATATGAACTCCTTCCAATCTTGCTACTGGAGCAAATGTTTCTCCATAGTCTTCTCCTTCTTCTTGGGCATATCCTTTACATACTAGTCTGGATTTGTTCCTTACCATTGTGCCATCCTCATTCAGTTTATTTCTGAAGACCCATTTGGTTGCAATGACATTTTTATGCTTCGGTCTAGGTACCAAAGACCATGTACCATTATTTTCTATCTGATCAAGTTCCTCTTCCATTTCCTTGATCTAGTCTTCATCTTTATGTGCCTCTTTGAATGATTTAGGTTCAAATTCAAAGATCATACATGATTTTTCTCTGACCTTTCTTCTTGTAAGAATTCCTGCATCTTTGTCTCCTATGATCTGCTTTGGATCATGATTGAGTTTTACATACCTAGGTATATTCTTAACAGATTCCTCTTGCGTTTCTTCTTCATCCTCATCTTCATTAGCATCAACATCCACCAGTGTAGGAGCACAATTACTGGTATTGGGCTGATTTGCAACTGGTTCCTAGAAGGTTACTACCGGTTCATCTCCTACATGCTCTCTTCCGATTTCCTCAGGTTTCTCAATGTTTTCATCAACCCTAACATTGATGCTTTCAACAATTCTCTAAGTCCTATTGTTGAAACATTTGAGAGATTTACTCTTGGTGGAATATCCTAAGAATATTCCCTCATCACATTTTGTATCGAATTTTCTCTAATGTTCACTCCTCTTGATATAACATTTGCTACCAAACACTATGAAGTAGCTTACTACTAGTGTCTTACTAGTCCAGTACTCATAAGGGGTCTTATCCTTTCCTTTCTTGATGACTACCCGGTTCATTGTGTAGACTGGAGTGCTCACCGCTTCTCTCCAAAACATGTGAGCAACCTTTCCTTGGATCAACATAGTTCTAGCTGCTTCAACCATAGTCTGGTTGTTCCTCTCTGCTAAGCCATTCTGCTATGGAGTCCAGAGGGCAGACAGTTGCCTCTTGATGCCATTATCTTCACAATATTTGTTGAATTTATCGGAAGTGAATTCCCCTCCTTGATCAGTTCTAAGGCATTTGATTCTTCTACCACTTTCCTTTTCTACCAGTGCTCTGAAAGCTTTGAAATTTCCAAAGGCTTTAGACTTGTCCTTCAAGAATGTGACCCACATCATTCTTGAGCAATCATCTATAAGAATCATAAAATACCTATCTCCCTGCACACTCCTAGTTTTCATATGACCACACAAATCAGTATGCACAAGTTCAAGTAAATTATCTATAGTGAAAGATTTACGTTTGAAGGTTAAGGAAGACATTTTCCCCAGTTGACACTCTTTGCACAAGGAATTTTCTAGTTTTCTCAACATAGGCAATCCTCTAAATGCCTTGATCTTACTGGCCTTCACAATATTGTCAAAGTTTACATGGCAGAGTCTCATATGCCATATCCAACTGTCCTCAAACTTAGCCATAAGACATGTACTGACATTAGCATTTAACTGAAATAGGTTACCTTTGGTCTGCATACTGGTAGCCATCAGTTCACCACTCTTTCCTTTGATTTTGCACACTCCATTTTTGAAGTCTAGAGTGAGTCCATTATTATTCAGTTGAGCAACAATCAAAAGATTGTGCCTTAGACCTTCTACCCAATACACATTGTCAGTACTGCTTCTTCCATTCAGAGAGATGGACCCTCTGCCTTTCACCATACATGGTGCATCATTACCAAAATGAACCACACCACCATCATACTCTTCCAAAGATAGAAACTTACTCCAGTCACCAATCATATGGTGAGAATAGCCACTGTCAATAATCCACTCATTGGAATTATCAAAGCAAGAGACAAGAGCCTTCTTTTCTGACACATCTTCCTTGACTGCTACAAACACAATATCTTCATTTTCTTCATCTTCTAATCCCTCATCAGTGACACCTTCATCAACTGCTACAAAATAGTTTATCCAGTTTCCTCCTTTGAACTTCTTGAACTTTTTCAGTTTGTCCTTGCTATCACCATTAGGACAGTTTACAGCAATGTGTCCTATCTGGTTACAAGAAAAGAATTTCAAAGGGAGCTTACCTCGGTATTTACCAATTCCCTTAGGAAGTCTCTTGGCAAGAAGAGCTTCAAATCCCATCAGAAGATTTTCATCATCCATTTCTCTGCTCCATCTTGGTTCACCACTAGTACTAGCTTCTTTTCCTTTTCTAGATACTACAGCAGATGCTCTAAAGGCTGATTTAGTCTTCTGAACACTGCCATCAAAACTATTTAGCTCATAGGATATCAACTTTGCAATGATGGAGTCTAGGGATACCTTAGTCTTGTCTATTGACCTCAACTCCTGAATAGAAGAAACCCTTATTGCATAGACCGGTAATAAGGATCTCAAAAAATTTCTAACAATAGTGGAATCTTCCATTTTACCACCTGCACTCTTGATATCTCCAACAATAGTTTTGATTCTTATTCCATATTGTTGAATGGTCTCTCCTACAACCATCTGCATGTCTTCAAACTTTCCTCTAAGGCTTTCTTCCTTAGCTTGTTTCACATGCTCATCACCACCATGGATATTCTCAAGAGTATCCCATACTTCTTTGGGATTCTCTTTGTCCTGAACATCAATAAACTCAATGTCAGATAAACTACTAATTAGGGTTTCCATGACTTGCCCATTCTCCTGAATCTCTCTGTTTTGGTTAGCGGTGAGAGTACCAGTAGGAATAACATAAACATTCTCAACATAGCTCCAATGTTGAGCACCCATGCTTCTGATGTATATCTTCATTCAGTCCTTCCATATTTTAAAGTTATCTTTGTTGAACTTTGGACCTTCCCTCTTCATCATTACAATAGGATCTTTCCCTCAAGTGGTTAAGCTTACAACACAAAGGACCTGGAGGATGCTTTGATACCAATTGATAACTCAATGATGGACAGTGAGTACCAAACTAGTACTTAGAGGGAGGGGGGGAGTGAATCAATACATACACAAAAACTTTCCTTGAACCGATTTGTCTGCAAATAGTGTACTTGACAAACAATCACTAATACCGGTCTAAACCATATTACTATCGGTTAAACATAATGATATGGTGAAAGACATAAAACAACAACACTTAGCTTTCCATACAACCTACTTCCTCATTTCAACTTTATCCTTATGCATAAATAGATATTTTATCATTATGAGATGCAATAATTTGCTAGATCAACATGATTCACCACTAAACAGGAAATAACAAAACATCACATGAAAGAGGCATCACACATGACACACATATTTTTCATGTGGAAACCCAACTAGGAAAAAACACCGTGGGGATTAATACCCACAAGCTATTTTTGAACTCTTTAGAAGTCTGCTCTGTTAGGAGCCTAGTCCGGTTAAAGACAGTTACAACAGGTTCTTTTAGGAACCAATCCTGTTAGGGATCACCCAATTAAGGGATGGCTAGAATACCTGGTTAAGAGTTAAACCCTGTTAAAGGTTACCTTGTTAGAGGAGTTTATGAACTTAATGGCTTTGAGTCACCCTATTAAAGGATTTACAGCAAGCTAGTTAAAGCTACCCTGTTAAGGGATATTCCAACTATTGAAGTGATTAAAGATCAACATGTATTACAATGATTTGGTAATAGCATTCAATGCCAATGCAGATCTGTTTTAGTTCCTTCCTTCTGCACACACACTTTTCAAGTATCAATTCTCTTATTTGGTCTAGCAAGAATCATGTATCTCTGCACTTAGATACACACACAACATTTGCCAACAACTTCAACATGAAACCCAACATCGACCTTATAGGAAACAGATAGGTCAGTAGCATAAACCCTAAACCCTAAACATTTAGGTTGAGCAATTTAGTCGGTTCAATCCTGACCATTAAACACTTTGCATTTGCATACAATGATCTTGAACAGATCTCAAGACTTTCTCCATCATTCGTTCTTCACTACTTCTTGGAGGTGATAACCCATCACACGTTCTCCATCATTTGCAGAGACTTCGCACATTCCCAAGGTAGATAGGATCAATCTCCTTCATGCAAGATCCTTCATGTACATGAGGCTGACATGGCAACACGATCTGATCTCCATTACACTGCTAACTGATCACACAATTCCATGGGTTGAATCACATAGGCTCGAAACACTTCAGCTGGAAACCTTGAAGCTGAGACTACCAACCGGTAGTCATACCATATTAAACCTTGATAGAAAATATTCCATATACCGGTTCACCTTTCAATATACCGGTTCACTTGAACAAACATACCGGTTCACTGTTTCACATATACCGGTTGTCAACAACATATCGGTTCACTTTGCCAGTTGCTAAACTTCAATAAACTGGTTCACTTCAACATATTACTAGTTCACTCTTCAGCATATTACTGGTTCACTCTTCAACATATTACTGGTTCACTCTTCAGCATATTGACATCAATGACAACACAATATCATCATGTCAACATACTCTGCACATTTGCCAACAGGACTCAACTTTGGGAGATGTATGGAGATCCTTATCTCTCTCCATTCTCAAAAGATCCTACAACAAATTGTCTTCTTCCTCTTTCACATATAAAGTTCATACCCTTTGATGATGATACCTTGGAGGGGCTTGAGTATATTAGCGGTATTGTATGTTTCAATAGATTGAAGTCCTATGTTCATGTTCCAACTCCTCACATTGAGATAATATCTCAATCATCTTCATGGTTTTTTGTTCCTATTTAGATTGGCATTGTCACTTGCATGACCCCCATTGATTCAATAACTAGGACATTATTCTACAAAACACAACTACTTATCATTCATATCTTATAGAAATATAATCCTTGTTTGTGAAGTCTCATATTGAAAATCTGGTGAATTATTTTGAGGACATTCATCTCCTCTTTATTGATAGTGACATCAATGTTGTCAACTCATCTTCATTGATCATTGGTGCAGGAGCACCTACCTATGAAGGCATGAGCTAGGAACAAGATGATTTTCTATTAATTAAAAGAAATGTAATAAGACCCTATGGATCCTTTTTGTAATTCAATGTCCTAGGAGTGTGACAAGTTTGTCTATGTTTGGGTCAAATTGTCATCTAGGGTTTGGTAGAGCAAATTGAGTCAATAAGTGTCACAATGGTCTAAATTATGGGATCAAGTGACCACAAGTCTACTTGAGTCATTTTTGATGTTTCAAAATCAAATGTAATCATTTTGGGGGACTATCACAGTCTAGAGTCTAAGTTGGTCGAATTATGCAAAAGTTGTCATATTGTTAGTTTGTTGTCTTGACAATTTTGCACTTTTTGTAAGTTGTGATTCTCCAACAGTCAGTTCGCTTTGAAAAATAGTTGGAGGAGGTTGTGGTCAATTGGGAAAAACTCTAAAGACCCCAAACACCAAAGAATGTATGTATGTTGGTGGGTTGTGTTGGTTTATTTGGAAAGAAATTTGAAGCATCAAGAACTGTTGGAAACTTGATAAAACCATCCAATTTCTGTTGATTGCATACTGAAGGTTGATTGGTAAGAATTCTCATGGAATAGATCCTATACCTAGATTGTTTTACCTTTGTTTTTCTTTTAGTGTGAAGTCTTGAAGTGATTGTTGCCTCATTCTACAATAAAATCTCTACCGAGTAGCCTAAAACCCTTAAACCCCTAGGGTTTGACTGCAATAATGGGTTTTGGCCTATCAATCCTTAAATAAACACTCAACCGTTATAGGAGATGATAGGCCACTATATCATATGTCAGTATCAAAATCCATTAAAAGGATACAAAAAGGTGAAGAGGATATAGAACTAACCCTAGGTCTGGCATCTCTATGTGACAGACCGGTTTGATGAGTGTAGTGCCTAAGAATTGAGTGGTAGAGCACTAAAAAAGGGTTTGAATGTGGTAGAAGAGTACTTTGTAGGTTTACATGACATTTCATGGTCAGTCATGGTCACCCATTAGGATAACCTAACCAGTTTGTGAAAGGCGTTTAGGAAAATAGGTCTGAAAGCCCTATTAGGTGTGTTAGTGCAACACCGTTTGAGATATCTACAAGTTGATCCGGTACCACAAACTGAGATATTATTTATAACTCCCAAAAGGGTTTTTGAAAACATAATTTGTTTTCCTAGAACCTCAAGGTATCAAAAGTTATCACTCGATTCCTTAAAAAGGAGGCCTAATAGCAACCAGTTTAGGTTTGTGGGTGAATGAGTCAAGATTGATGTTCTGGTGGATCTAAACCATGAAATATTGTTTCATTTGTGTTCAGGTGTTGTGAGAACATGACTCCAAGGATTGTTGTATTGAATTTGTCAAGTGGGCCATTCAAACCCTTAAACATAGTAGTATCCCACTCATTGTATGCAAGGGTGTGTGTAGCCATAGAAGAACTTGAGGTGTTAGTTGACTGCAAGTGGACATAATGGAGCCTTGGGGTTTTCCAAGGTGTTATTTGGTGTCATTGAACCACTTCTTGTCTTGGTGTTATGTAAGGATCTTTTGAAATAGGGATTACCGGTTGAGTCTGTGAGCCTTAGAGGTTCACTAGTTTAAGGTCTCCTCCTTTCAGTATGTTGTTGCATCCTCATTGTATTGGTATTAGAGCAGGATTTTGAAGATCACTTGGGTGGTGTGGTCTTACTATATGTCAGAGGAAGAGATTGAAATAGGGACTGAAAGAATGCCTCCTAAGAGTATGTCACAAGATGTGGTGAAGAAGTTGATTGAAGACATGCTTGAGTCAAAGCTTGAAGAATTGAAAAAGACTAAGGATAAGAAAGATGGAAGTGGCACTGATGAAGAAGGGGATAAATAATATGGATAATCCTCTAAGCAGGTAGAGGAGATACCTACAGATCAGAGGGTATTTGTAGATGCCTTAAGGTCAGTCAATAGGGACACCATTGATGGGTTGCCTATATATAGTGGAAGTATGGAAGCAGAAGAGGTGATAGACTGGATTGAGGAATTGACCAGTCATTTTGAGTACAAAGAAATCCCTGAAGATAAGAGGGTTAAGTTGGAAAAATTGAGGTTGAAGGTGTCTTCTCTTACATGGTGGAATTATGTACAAGGAGAGAGATTTAAGGAGGCAAAAAGTATGATAACCTCCTAGGAAAGGATGAAAGCTAAAGTCAAGGCACAATTCATGTCCATTGACTATGAAGTGCAAATGTATAGAAAACTGCAAAACCTCAGACAAAGAGACCTTGATGTCAATGCATATATAAAGGAGTTTCATAAACTCAGCCTCAGATCAAAGAGACAGGAAGAGGAGTCAAAGAAAGTGGCCAGGTACTTGAACGGCCTAAGGATGAACATCCAAGATGAGATCGACATCTTGGCACCAAAGATAGTGAGCAATTGTTTTCAATTGGCCCTAAGGGTAGAAGAGAAACTAATAAGAAGTGAGAAGAGTAATAGAGGTAGAGGAGGGAGAATTTTCAAAGGCAAAGACAGTTTTGGAGGAAGAAGTCCTAACCAAAGGTCTAGTGGTGAGTCTAGCCAAGGAGAGAAAGTTGGGGAGTTAAGTAGCCGATGAGGCTACCGTGGGAGAATACCTAATGGAATGGGTGGGAAAAATGGATCAGGGAGAGGATCTAAGTTCTCCAATATGAGATGATATAATTGCAATTAGATTGGGCACCCGACCTACAAGTGTCTAGAGAAGGCCTCAACTTATCATGGTGGTGAGAGGAGAACCACTTTGACTCAAGAAGATGAAACGAATGTGACATCTCCTGAGGTGAATTTGATATCAGAGATGGGAGAGAACCTGATGATTAAGAGAACACTGCTAAAGGAACCAGTGAAGACTGAGGTGCCCCAAAGGAAGGCTTTGTTTAGAGTCAACTGCAAGATTAAAGGTAAGGTTTGTAAAGTTGTCATAGATTTAGGATCCACTGATAACATTGTATCTTTGGGAGCAGTAAATAAGTAGAACTTGGAGAGAATACCCCATAGTTGTCCATATAGTGTCATTTGGTTGAACAAAGGGCAACACATACTCATCAATGAACAAGTATGGGTAGAGTTCAGTATTGGGGAATATAAGAATAAAATTTTGTGTGACATCCTTCTAATGGATTCTTTCCATCTTTTCCTTGGAAGACCATGATAGATTGATAGAAAGGCTCATCATGATGGAGAAAATAATGCTTACTCCTTCCAAAAGGATGGTGTGACCTTTAGGATATAGTCAGTGATAGAATGGGATCCACAACATGTAGGATCTAGTGTGATGATGGTAGGGGAAAAAGAATTCCTTAATCCACTAAAGGAGGAAGGTGGGGTAGGTTTTGCTTTGATTGTAAATCCCAAGGAAGAAATGAAGAAGGGTGTGAGTGAGGTAGGACCTAAGGAGGTAAGGGAATTGCTTGACCGGTACAAAGTAGTGGTTGCAGAAGACATACTGGAGTCCCTGCCATTTATCAAAGATATTAGTCACCAGATTGACCTCATACTAGGAGTAGTCCTTTTTAACAAGGCAGCATATAAAATGACCCCACAATAGAATGAAGAGATAGAAATGCATATTCAAGAGCTCCTAGATAAAGGGTTGATCAGAAAGAACCTTAGCCCATGTGTAGTGCCTACTATTTTATCGCCAAAGAAGGATGTGAAATGGAGGGTTTGCATCGATTCTAGGGCTATCAATAGGATAACCATCAGATATAGGTTTCCTATTCCAAGGATAGAGGACCTAATGGATTATTTAGGGGGAGCTACCTATTTCTCTAAGATTGACCTCTAGAGTGGGTACCATCAGATAAGGATAAGAGAGGGGGATGAATAGAAGACTGCATTTAAAACCAATTAAGGGTTGTATGAGTGGCTTGTAATGCCTTTTGGCCTTTCAAATTCCCCTAGAACCTTTATGAGACTAATGATTGAAGTGTTGCAGGAGTTTATAGGGAAATTTGTTGTAGTCTACCTTGATGACATATTGGTGTTTATCAAGAGAAAGGAGCACTTGAAACACTTGGAGATAGTCTTGAAGTGGCTACAGGAGTAGAAGTTGATGATAAATTTAGAAAAGTGTGACTTCATGGGCTTTGTCATCTCTAAGGGTGATTTGAAGATGGATTCTTCCAAGGTAGAGGCTATTCTGAACTGGCCTACACCTAAGACAACCGGAGAGGTAAGAAGTTTTCATGGTTTGGCAACATTTTATAGGAAATTCATTAGAAATTATAGTGATATTTGTGCACCTATGTTAGAAACCATCGTGGGTGGTGGTAAGGTGAAGTTTGTGTGGACCAAAGAAGCAAATAGGAGTTTCCAGTATTTAAAACAAAAATTTGCCAAGTACCTAGTCCTAGTATTGCCTGATTTCAGTAAGGTTTTCACCATTGAATGTGATGCAAGTGGTTTGGCTATAGGAGTAGTATTGAGCCAAGAGAGGAGACCAGTGGCCAATTTCAGTGAAAAAATAAATGAAGCAAAGAGGAAGTATTCCTTATATTATTTAGAGTTGTATTCTATGGTACAAGCTCTGAAAAAGTGGAGGAATTACTCGCTTCCTAAGGATTTTATTGTGTATACTGAAAATCTTGCTCTTAGTTCTTTTAATGGACAAGAGAAACTCAATCATAGACATATGAAATGGGTTGAAAGTCTTCAAGCATACACCTTCATCATCAAGCACAAGAAAGGGGTAGCCAATAATGTTGCAGATGCTCTAAGTAGGAGGGTGTTGACAATACAAGAAGTGTAGTTGTAGAGTATGGGTGTTGAAGCACTAAAACGATTGTATGAAGAGGACCAACATTTAAAGGAAATATATAAGGTATGATATGAGTTCACAAATGCTTTTCATGGAGAATTTTATGACTACACCTTCCAGGATGGTCTTTTGTTCAAGGGATGTCAGTTATGTATCCCTAGATGTTCAATGATAGATAATGTAGTAAAGGAGAAACATAGTGGTGGTTTAGGAGGCCACTCTGGGATAAATAAGACTTTGGACCTAGTTAGGAGATTTTATTTTTGGCCAAAAATGCAAACTGATATCAGAAAGTTTGTAGAGAGTTGTACTATGTGTCAGAGAGAAAAGGGGGTCTCAACAAATGCAAGACTGTACCAACCTTTGCCTATACCAAGTAGACCATGGGAAAGTTTGAGTATGGACTTTGTGATGGGATTACCCAAGACAAAGATAGGTCATGAAAATGTGTTTATTGTGGTAGACAGGTTCAGTAAGATGGCTCACTTTATTCCTTGTAAAACTAGAAATGATGCTAGCTATATTGTAGGATTGTTTTTCAAAGAAATTGTTAGAATTCATGGGTTGCCTTTGAGTATTGTATCTGACCGGGACAACAAGTTTGTAGGGAATTTTTGGAGAACCTTATGGATGAGGTTGGGTACAAATTTGTCTTTTAGCTCAGCCTATCACCCTCAGACTGATGGCCAAACTGAAGTTGTGAATAGGTGTTTGGGAAATCTTCTTAGACGTTTGACAAAGGATCATGGAAGTAGTTAGGATGTTGTGATACCTTAGGTAGAGTATGCCTATAATGATTTAATAAACATGAGTACAATTCTGAGTCCTTTTGAGATTGTCTATGGTAGTCATCCAAGAGGATTTTTTGAATTGACAGATGTTTAGGTGTTGGACAGGAGGAGTGGACATGCTAATGAATTTACAGAGGCTACAAAAGTGGTGCATCAACAAGTTAGAGATACCCTACAATAAAACAATCAAAATGTTAAAGAAAGAGTGGATCAAAGAAGGAGAGATGTGTAGTATCAAGTGGGTGACATGTTAATGGTTCATCTTAGCAAGGACAGGTTGTTCAAAGGAATCCATATAAAGTTGATGATGAGAAGGATTTGACCTTGTAAAATTTTGAATAAATATGGTCCTAATGCTTACAAAATTGAACTCCCTGGTGATGTTGTTATTTCACCTATAATTACTGTGTCTGATCTAACATTGTATAGGAGTCCTACTATTGGAGAATGTGTAGGTGAATCTATTCAGGAAAGTGAATAATGGATAAAGAACTTACCACCTAAGGAACTACCTAAGATGGAATGCATTTTGGATAGTAGGGAAGCCAAGAAAAAAAGACACGTGACCTATTTTGAACACTTAGTTAAATGGTAGGGCCTTTTTGACTCAAAAGCTATCTGGATGCTAGAGGAAGCTATCAAAAAGCAGGGTGGTGATTTGCAATAGTTAGTCTCTAAGATGACTTTAGACAAATTTCACCCAAGGAGTATGGTGCAGGAGCACCTACCTATGAGGACATGAGATAGGAATAAGATGATTTTCTATTAGTTCGAAGAAATTTAATAAGACCCTATGGGTCCTTTTTGTAATTCAATGTCCTAGGAGTGTGACAAGTTTGTCCATGTTTGGGTCAAATTGTCATCTAGTGTTTGGTAGAGCAAATTGAGTCAATAAAGGTCACAATGGTCTGAATTGAGGGATCAAGTGACCATAAGTCTATTTGAGTCATTTTTTATGTTTCAAAATCAAATGTAATCATTTTTGCGGACTATGGCAGTCTAGAGTCTAAGTTGGTCGAATTATGCAAAAAGTTGTCATATTGTTAATTTGTTGTCTTGACAATTTTGCATTTTTTGTAAGTTGTGATTCTCCAATGGTCAGTTCTATTTAAAAAATGATTGAAGGAG
The DNA here is from genome assembly GCF_030272615.1 of Cryptomeria japonica. NCBI lineage: Eukaryota > Viridiplantae > Streptophyta > Pinopsida > Cupressales > Cupressaceae > Cryptomeria > Cryptomeria japonica. The sequence continues at coordinate 209,272,036 of NC_081412.1, read as the reverse complement.
GTTGTGTTAATTTGGGAAACACTTTAAAGGCCCCAGACACCAAAGAATGTATGTAGGTTGGTGGGTTGTGTTGGTTTATTTGGAAATAAATTTGAAGCATCAAGAACTATTGAAAACTCGGAAAAACCGTCTAATTTTTGTTGATTGCATACTGAAGGTGGATTGGTAAGAATTTTCATGGCATAGATCCTATAACTAGTTTGTTTTACCTTTGTTTTTCTTTTAGTCTGAAGTCTTGAATGGATCGTTGCCCCATTCTACAAGCAAATCTCTACCGGGTAGCCTAAAACCCTTAAACCCCTAGGGTAATCCTTAACTAAACACTCAACCATTACAAGAGATGATAGGCCACTATATCATATGTCAGTACCAAAAGCTATTAAGAGGATACAACAAGGTGAAGATGATGGAGAACTAACCCTAGGTCTTGCATCTATATGTGACAAACCGATTTGATGACTGCAATGCGTGAGAATTGAGTGGTAGAGCACTAAAAAAGCAATTGAATGTGGTAGAAGAGTCCTTTGGAGGTTTATATACCATTTAATGGTTAGTGATGGTCACGCATTAGGAGAATCTAACTAGCTTGTAAAAGGCATTCAATCAAATAGGTCTGAAAGCCCTATTAGATCTGTTAGTGTAGCACCGTTTGAGATATCTACAAGTTGATCCGGTACTGAAAACTGAGATATTGTTTAAAACTCCCAAGAGGGTTTCTGAAAACATAATTTATTTTCCTAGAACCTTAGGGTGTTAAAATTTATAACTCGATTCCTTCAAAAGGAGGCCTAATAGCAACAGGTTCAGGTTTGTGGGCGAATGACAAGATTGGTGTTCCGGTGGATCTGAACCATCAAATCCTATTACATTTGTGTTCAAGTGTTGTGAGAACACCCCTCCAAGGATTGTTGTATTGAATTGGTCAAGTGGGCCATTCAAACCCTTAAGCCTAGTAGTAGCCCACTCATTGTATGCAAGGGTGTGTTTAGCCACACAAGAACTTGAGAAGTGTTAGTTGTCTATAAGTGGACATAGTGGGGCCTTGGGGTTTTCCAAGGTGTTGTTTGGTGTCATTGAACCATTGATTGTCTTGGTGTTGTGTAAGGATCTTTGGAAACAGGGATTACCAGTTGAGTCTGTGAGCCTTAGAGGTTGACTGGTTCAAGGTCTCCTCCTTCCGATTTGTTATTGCCTCCTCATAAACCATAGACCTTGTTCTTCATCAATTTTTGCAGTCCCAATTTTTCACAAAATACATTAATTGGGCATGTGCCTAATTGGTTTGTGGCATATTCATCTACCATGGACATAGGAACATTTATGTAGTTTCTAGAGGAACATATTAGTATTTGGATTTGGTATCCTACATATCCCTATTTATGAAAGTGACTTTTCATATCTCCAATGATTTGTTTCTTCCCAAGCAAAGAATTGTAGTTTGTAGGCAGTGGATCCTATTTTGTCTTCATGATTTCATTATTAGTAGATGGGCTACTTCTTTAATGGGGGGATTCCTATCCTAATTTTTTCTCTCTTATGGGTGGGTTATTCATTGTACTATTTTGATAGAAGCAGTACTTGGCAGGTCACATTGAGTCCTCCTTTCCTTCTTTCTCTAGTACACATAATATTTTATCTCTTTTTGAGAGGTGTTTTCTCCCCTTATGTTTTTCTCCTTATGTCCATTTGTGAGAGTTGTACTACTTTGCATTTGTTTATACATGAGTACATGCTCAGGCCTATGTTGTCGGGACTCATTTAAATTCATACATTCATATTATTTTTTTGGATTTTTCCTAAGTTAATCTTAATGGAGGGTGTTGGAGTAATTGAGATAATTATTTATAATTATTAATTAATTAGGTCCTTTAATTACTCTATTTACTTAAGCTAAACTTAGGTGCTTTTTATCTTTTATTTAGTTAGGCAAATACTAGCTTCACTTTAGTTTAGCTGTAGTTGAGCTTAATTTAGCTCCTCATGCTTTTTCACTTGTTCCCCTAAACATGGTTTAGCGCATCCTTGTGCTGTTTATATAAGAACATTATAATAAGTTGTAATTTCATCATTTAATATTTTCTTTTGATCAATATGGAATATTTTTCTTGCTTCTTTCATTTGTGGAAGGCATTCTAGTTTTTGCTTTAATCTTGTAGGCTTGTGTTGCAACAACAAGGCCTCATTCATAGATTGTATGGTTTTCACTTGGCTTTATCCCCTTCTGGTGATGTCCCTTCTTTTGAGATTGGCTCCACTTATTATCCCAACTTATATGTTCATCTTGTTGTTATTCTTAATTATGGAGAAGTGTCTCATTTAGGTTCTAAAATGCCCACTAGGAAAAACCCTATGAGAATGGCCAAATTTAAATCCATTGGTAGCACTAAAAAGGACCAAGATGTGCATACTCAACTTCAGATCTAATAGAACATGGAAATTGTTGACGAGTTTGTATTTTAGTCTCTCTCCTTAGAGGATTTGGACTCTTTGGATACAACGGGGTCAGATTTATCCCCTACTAAAATAGATGCTAACCCTAGCCCTTCCCCCTTAAACCCTCACCACTCTGCTAATAACAAGCCCTTGAGCTCTATCTCAATTTTTACTAATATTGTGAAGGACTTGCATGAGAATGTGTAAAGACATGATGACCTGTTAAAATGGCTTGTTGCGCAAATGAATGTGGCCATCAAAAAGATCAATCGAATAGAGGTGATGACTAGGGAAAAAATTTGGGCTCACACTTAGTGGATGATTTGGATGAGGACAAATTTTGGAAAACTACCAATGACTTTGTTGGCTTCATGGGGAAGTGGGATAAGGTGGGAAAGAAGATTGATGATATGGACTCCTAGATAAAGATGATAGGGACCAAAATCATGCTAGAGGAGTTTAAGAAATCCTACAGGGGCTTCATTAGACAATATTATATCACATTCATTCATATTGCGGGGTTTAATACCCCCCAAAAAAGCTCAATATATTGCCTATCTGGTGTAAATAAAGGGTTTTTAAATTCAGGCTATGAAAAAATGCAATATTTGGTGAAAATAGAGGGGTTTTTAATTCAGGCTATGTATTGGGAGGGGGTGACAAAAAAGGAGTTTAGGGAAATATTTTGAAAAAGTAGGGGTATTCTTTAGTATGACATGAATGCACATGATATGACCCAGGTTCACTAATTGAATCCCTCGTGAGAAATCCCATGAGGCCCTCAAGAAGAAAGTTGAGGAGGTTAACCTTGTTTGCAAGAATACAGGAAGTAAGAACAATGCCTCCCTATAGGCTATCTAGGTCAATATGAAAAAGAAAAAGGTGAAGAAAAACCAATGCATGGAGTCCTTGGCTACAAGTTCTAGCCCCACGGTGTCTCTGGTTAAAGCTACCCCTAATTTCATGTTGGTCTCTTCTAGCTCTAGGATTGGGTTGAGAAAAAGAGTATCCTTTTTCTAATAAAGTTCCTAGTTTGTGCTAAGATTGGTAGGAAAAGGGTACCCCTGTTTAGTAGACCATCTTTTTGTGTCTGTGCTAGGTGGTTGTTTTGTGTTTTATGGTTGTTTCATTTCTTCTCTATTTTGTTGGTGTTTTAGTTTAGTTGTTGGCTCTTTATTCACCCTACTAGGGTCTTGTTGTGTTTTAGTTGCGATTTTTTTTTTCTAGTTGCTCATCCCTCATGCGCTCTTGGTGTTGCTTTGCAGATATGTAATGATATGGGCCTATATTGCTTTTATTAATCAAAACTTTTGTCTTGCAAAATTCAACACATACAATCATGCATATGCCCTATGATACCAAAATAATAAGAAAATAAATTACTTTTTTAATTATCAGATTATATTGATTGAAATAAACTAAAATAGGTTAGATATATGAATGTCTTCAAAACTATAGATAATATAACTATATATAATTATATAATTATATATACATATATGTATATGTATATAGCATCCTAAAATTGTACCCCCTTGTTATTTTGACCATATTTTGGGCCATCACCTTATCACTCTCATCCCCATGCTTGATCGGGACTTGTTTATGCCTCCCCTATGCAACCAAACCTCATAATTTCATGTTGCAGCTTGCATAGTTCTTGAGCTTGGCCTAAATTAGGGCAAGACTAGGGCACCATGCCTTGGTCCCCACTAAGACTAGGGTGCCATGCCCTAGTCCTCCCTAATCATGACCTATTTTGGCCACTAGGCCCTATCTGAAATTTGAGTAGGAGATAAATCCCCCATGTCGGCCTATGTGAGGAAATTAAATAATTGATGATGGGAAAGTATATAAGGAGCTATTCCCCTCTCATTTGGCATAACACGATAACGATCATAAGGCAAGGAGACTATGTGAAGCATTCAAGAATTCATCATCGAGAATTCCTCAAGGCTGCATATTCTTCATCTATCCATTGGAGCATAACTACATCATTCATTTGCAAGCATGTGTGTGTGTTAGGGTTTTTCCATGTCCATGCCATTTCATACAACATATGTGATTACATCTAAGAATAAAAGCATCATCATCATCATCTATTATAGATCTGAAGGTATACCTTTCCATTATTTATTTCAAGGTTGATTCCTACTAGGGTTTGACCTAGGCAAACCCCTATTCCCAACCCCTTTCTTTTCCTTTCTATGTGTAGGAAGCAAGCGCACAACTGTACTTTTGGAATTAATCTTTATTTGCAGAGATCGAAAATCCCTTTTCGACGTGCAGAAAGTTCAAAGGACTGATAGGAGGGCGACATGGTACGAACACACAGTCCCTGCAACTTTTGGCATATTTTGTAAATCAGCTTTGAATTATATCAAACTTTTTAGATCCAAGTGCACGACAGAATCCTGAATCTATAGTTCACTATTTCCGCTTACTTTGTCTTCAATTTCAACACTTTACTTATTCAACTTACAAAAGAGGGTCAAACACATTCCAAAAATCAATTAATCTACTTAGTATTCAGTCCTTACATCATTTAAGATTGGGTCTAGTAGATTCATTCCCCTCTTTTGAATGTCAAGTCCTCCAAGTGAAAATTGAGCTTAGCGAATCCTCCTTTCCTTGTGGTGGATTTGCTAAGCTCCCAATTTTTCACTTTACATTTTGGTGAACCCAACTCCTTACACCACTAATTCTGATTTTTGTTTTTATATCTGAGTGTATGCAATTTAAAATTAAAATTTTCATTTAAAAGCTTGATTTCCTTGCAAATTTTAAAAATTTAGAGGTTAATTTCGCTAAAACCCTAATTTTTTAAATTCAAAATTAACCTTGCGATTTTTTAAATTTGGATTAATTATTTTAGATTTGAGAATTCATTCAATTTGCAAATTCAAATTTTCATCTACATATCAAATTTCACACTTAATTTTTAAAATTAACTAGTTAATTTAAAAAACCCTAATTTTTAAATATTAAAAATTGAACTTGTAGGTTGTTTAAATTTTGACTTTCCCTCTTCAAATTTGGTTTCAAAATCTTAAATTCAAATTCAAAATTGCAACCTTGGATCAAATTTCAATTTCAAATTCAAACTTAAAATTAAGTGGTTAATTAAACAAACCCTAATTTTTTGTTAGTGAACAGATTGTCCTCTCACTCAACTTCTCTTAATTTACTGTATGCCTAATATTATGAAGAGAACAGAATCATTCACTACAGTTGAGAAAGTATTAATTTTACTTCAACTTCCTCTTTGAATTTTCTACAGGTATAGCTCCCTCATCTAATTTGCAATGAATTCAGTTTTTACAATTACACTTTTTCCCGAAAGTGCATAAGGTTCTCTCAACTACTCTTAGGTAGTGAGGTAATTACAAAATACAGCTCGAAAATGAAAAGATTCACACACATATAATCAACAAAATCTATTTTAAAGAGTGAATTTTCTGCTAGATTTTCAACATATATCAAAACAGGAAATAGATGAACTTACGACTAACCAACAACAATAAGGAACTTTCGAATCGTTGAATTACCTCCACAAAGTGATAATAATTCAACACCCAGAACACAAAGTTTCAAAGCATAACTCGAAATTTTTTTATATATGTATATCCAACTTCAATGCACAAAGTCTTTGGAAGCTAAAACATGCATATACTATCCTTGATCACTGTTCTTCAGAAAAATCTATCTTAAAGCTATATCTAATCTGCTATTCTTTCTTCCCTATTGCTAAAAAAAAAAAAAACTCAAAAATGTTTCATGCCCCAGCATTTATAGTTTTTTCTTTAAAATCTCGAAGGGCCTCCCTTAAAACCCAGCCCTATCGGGTTAATACAAGAAACCGTTATGAAACTAGAAAGCAGTTATCAAAAAGATAGAACGCCAGCGGCTGATGATTCAGTTTCCACTATATTCGCCTGCTTCCTCCTCATCTCCGACGGTTTGACGTACTAGTTTCCAGCTCCGGAAAGTAGACATGAATTCCTGCGTGGTATGTGAGTGCGGGTTCTTTAAACTCATCAGCCGGGCTCTACATGCGTCCTTCTGCCACCTATACTCCTTCATCTTTAGGCTCTGACTTGGCATCAGTTTCTCATTGAGGCGCAACATGGATTCTATACCTGCCAACGAAGTGTAATCATCGACCTTTGGCATTTCTTTGTCCCTAATCTGTTCAACTGCTTCGGTGAAACTTTTGGTTAACACTTCAATGTCCATGCTACCTTCATCCAATTGTAAGATGCCTATGGGGTTAATAATCTTCATGTCTTTAACCAGTTCCTTATGCATGTCTGTGATTTGATTCTCGATGCCTTGGACCTCTTTGATGGCCTCTTTGTAGATGGACTCCTTCCAGCTCATATTACTTTTTAAGATAAATAATATGCACGGGTCCATGGCTTTCATGGGGTTTTCACCTAAGAATTTGAGAACTCCAAACTTTTCAACCTCTTTTATTCGGGAAACTATGGTTTGGCACCGTGACAATTCTGTCTCCCATACTGGTATCAAAGTTTGAATTTCCCCGAGCAATGCCTCACCCTCATAATAGATACTAGTAACTTCGGAAATAAATTTATTCCCTTGATCTAATATGCTATTTACCCAACTAACCACAGCGTCAGACAACAATTTTCCCCTCTGCATCTGTTTCATCAATTGCTGGCTTTCGGCAGAATTTGGATCGAATGGCTGAGGCATCTGGATTATTGGGTCAGGTCCCAAATTAATCATCGAATTGATGTATGCGGCCATCGTCACGACCATTGCTTTCAATTCTTTCTTCTCTCTGGAATCTTTTTCTGATTGCGTGAGCATGTGGTCGGCAGAAAATTTAAAGAAATTATCACCAGTATTCCTATTAAGGACACCCAGTTCAATAGAAGTGACTTTGAATCCTTCCTCATCAATTTCCCCTGACTCCCTTTTCTGTTTATAAGTAGCCACCTCCGCTATGATTTTCCCCGTCACTGGATCTTTAGTGAGACAAGCATCCATTTTCATTTTCTTTGTTTTAGACCCTCTAGCCGCATACCTAGTGACAATATCTTTTACTGGCATGGCCACTGGTTGCAAACTCCGCTTCTTATTGATTGAATTTGACAACCATAAAGGAACAGTGGGAGTAGTTGATATCATCTGAGTATCTTTAGTTGGAGTCAAGAGATTGGGTTGATCTGTCTTTGGTGTTTCAATGAATTGGACTTCATCGTCTGCCCCATCTGGGAAAGCGAACTTGTCACTTGAATCCCTCTCTGGTGATGTCATTTTCTGTTTTTGGGAACTAGGCTGCTTCAAAGCTTTGTTCCTTGAATGGGATCTCATCCTAGGAGCCGTGACTTGTGATCGGGAAGGAGACTTTATTTTCTTATCTGAAGCCAGTGCATCACCTGCAACATGAGAAAGTGGAATGTCAAATTGAAGCGGTTCCGAGAGAGAAATCACCTTAGGAGAAGACTCATTGATGTTTCCATTTCTTTTCCTTTGCAGCCAATCATCCGTATAAGTTAATATGGATCTGGCTCTCAAATTAATATCATCATCTTCTTCCTTGCTCCAATCAACTGTCAAGGATTTTGCTTCGTTTGATCCTTCCCATCCGGGTTCAACTAAAAATGAGCCATCTTCGACGATTCCTTGTGTTTTGAACTTCAATTTGAAAGAGCTAATTTGCTGCAAGGTGAGTCTAGAATGATCCTTTTTCAAGACTTCTTCTTCATTTTCACAGTCTTCCCATAGATCTTCTAGCTGCGGAGCAACTGATGAGTTGATTTCAAGGCCGAGGGTTAGAGCTGCATATCCCTTACTATCGAAGTTTCTCCTGCTGCAGTAGAACCCAAGATTGAATCCCAACAAATTGCTTCCAATGATGGAAGCGTTATTCATGTTATTACAAACCAAAGAGCATAGCTTAATACGGAAAACTGTCTCCCATTTCTCCTGAGGGAGATTATCCTTAATAACAGCAGAAAGTTGCCTGCACAATTCAGCTAAAATGAAACAATCAAGGGCATATCGAGGCAACCTCACAGGTTCTTCCTCAAACCCCCTGACTCTCAAATATGTGAACCTAGGAAACTGAATAAAAGAACTCCCATAATGTTGAACCAGCCTCAGCGATTCAGGAGAGAGTCGTGGCATCTGAACACCTTCTAGAGCCGAATAAATATTTTCAAACAATACATCATGCACCTTACGGAAATCCTCCAGAACTCTGTCTTTTTGCAACAATGGACAATATTGGAAGATGGTCATTTCCTCATTCCATACCTCATGCGGAAGAGCGGTGAGATCACACGTGCAGGCAATACAGTAAGTCAAATATGAGGCCATACGAAAATCTTCTCTAGACTCTTTGGTGTGTTTGAGCTGGCTTCTCAGGGAAGTGGCAATAATCTCCACCCAATCCATCCATTGTTCACCCTTTAAGATAATTTCAATGTACCTATACATCCATTCTTTGAACAAACATACATCAGCTGAACCTTTCACCCTATGTAATAATACCACCAGGTCGTGTATGTGGGGTTTCATGTGGCTTCTAGTAATGACCTTGGGGAGTCTAGACCCACCTCCATAGTTAACCTTGGTCCATTTCCTGGCAAGGGTGTTTCGGTACACACTAGGGTTTTCCCAATACTCAGCTTCAGCTTGAGTGGGTGAGAAAGCAGCAAAGGTACTTGCTGTTAATTTCAAAATAGAAGAAATGGTTTCCCTGGAGACAGGAAGTATGTATTACCATTTTTGCTTACTATGCTCTTGCTTCTTACATCATAATGGTCAATGCAAAGTTGTAGGAGTTCAGGGTTTACGAAGGCAGGGGAAACGCAGCAGCTTCAATTAACCCGCTCATTAATATTTCCATACATCCCTTAACTTCTTCCGTATTCGCAAGAAAATTTGCTTGAAGACTTTCCACATTTACCCCTTCTAAATTGATATCACAAATCACTGGTCTTTTACATTCAAGGCTAGAAACATTACCGAGAAAATGCATAACCGACTTCACTCTCAACTTAAACAAGCAAGACCTCTTTCAGACAAACCTTTGAAAATAACAGTTTTGCAGAACAGAACAAAGATTACTAAACTCTCACCTTTTTTCCGTTGAAAAGCAAATAATCTTCTCTAGCTTCCCTAACTGCTCCTTCTTTCCGAAATCAGACCTCCTTTCCTTTTTCCTTTTTCTTTTTTTGTTTTTGGATAACTTACCAGGCAACTGAATGAAAATTTATCACAGGGAAACTCTATACATGGGAAGATCGGATAATGATAGTTCATCACCTCACATCAGGATTGACATGCTCGAGGCGTCGATGCATAAATGCCTCGATTAATGATTTACCCTTTCGCATGAGTTAATAATAATTGATTTCATGCAGTATCCAGTCATTCCTAAAATGAAGGTCCACTCACACTCATAATAATGATGCCCTTTCCCTTGAAAAAGAAATAAAATCTTTTGATTTGACATGCTGACGGGACCATTGATTGCTTGAGAGAAAGGCGGCGCATCGTACTCCAAAAATAAACTCCCGCCATCAACACTTGTCAAGAACCACTTTGAATAAGCTTGAACCGAGCTTCAAAACAGTTCAAAGTATTTCAAAGAAGACCGCCGTGATAAAAGATACTTCCTGCCAAAGAAAGAGTGTTAGTGTGAAAAATTTGGTCGAACCACTTTGAACTCCTTCGAACCGAGGTTCGAAATGATTCGAAGCGATTCAAAAGGGAGGGGAGGAATGACCGTGGAAGCTTGCGACCTTGACCAACTTCTTCAAAGGACGATAGACACTTAGATGATGAAGGGGAGGCCTCGAATAAGATAGGCAGGGTTTTTAAAGGGGAACCCTTGAATTAATATGGCAACTCTAAACACAACTAACATTTTTAAATTTAATTCTCAAATTTCAACATTTCAAAATTAAGAGGTTATTTCAAAAAGAACTAATTTTAAAATTAATTTTTCTTTTGACAAATTCAAATAATCTAGTGGGAAATTTTAAATTTAAATTAAGAGTTATTTTCAAGGCCATAATTATAAATTTAAATTTCCTAGGAGGTTGCATAATTTTTGAAAAATTGAATAATAATTTTTCAAAATTTTGAATTATTCAAATTCCAATTTCCAAATCTCATCTTTCAAAATCGAATTTTCAAATTTTCATTTCACATTTCTCAAAAGAAAAAAAAAATCAAATTTGAATCTTATCAATTAAGTGGTTTTATTTATTAAATCCTAATTTATTTTCAACTAATTTTCTTGGACTTAAATTTTAATATTAATCATGGAAATTAATGGATTTTATCTATTTGCTATTTCACATATGATTACATTGCTTCTTACATACATTTATTATAATCATGTGTTAGATAAGGGCTTCTCTAACTTTAGGTTACTTATTTTCATTCACAACACTTGGACATATTGCATTCTTCAAATTTCCAGGTTGATTCCTTTTCATATATTAGATCTCAAAGGTTTCATTTGTCATGTATTTTGTGTTATGGTGATGTTTTTGGGAAAATGCATTTCATACATAGATCACCTAAAGATTTTGTAGATCCTCATCCTAGAGATGACAATGAGAAAATTAATACTTGTACCTTCCCTAGGGTATCTAATGTGAATGAAGAAAGAGATAATACTCCTATCAATGATCTCTTTAATAGAGAACAAGCATTAAAGAGAAACATGGTCCCATCTTCATCATATGCCCTTGTGCAAGGGGGGAAAGATCAAAATATTGGTATTTCGATCTCTCTAGATCCTCCTTATTCTCCTAGAGCCTATCTTAAACATCAAAGAATTTGTAGAGAAGATGATTTCATGTATTTTATTCCTAATCTCTCTCCCCATATAACTGTTAGACATTTCAAATAACCGAAAGACAACTAAGAGGGGGGGAGGGTGAATTAGTTGTCATAGATTATCGAAATCATTAGCAAGTTAAACTTTAATACCGGAATCCAAAACATTAATACTGGAATAGCAGATAAACCAATTAAGCATAAACAATAATCACATAATAAATACCATCCACATAACACCAAGATTTGTACGTGGAAAACCCGATAAAGGGAAAAACCATAGTGGGATGCCTACCCACACTCAGATAATACTTTTGTGGTAAGTATGTGAAATAAAACTGAGGGGCTTGCACTTGTAGGAAGGCCAACAGCCTAGAGCGCACTACTCATCATGAAAGGAGCCTCACTAACTACATATAAATCCATACTACAATCCAGAGAAGTGTTGAACTACAAAAGATAGCATCTCCTATGCCTGAGTATAGTTCTGGTTAAGCTCAATGTTGGAGGATGAAATCCTCTTACATAAACGCAAATCGATCTCCAATGATTGACCAACTCCTCTGCCTAAATGATATTACATCATTTGCACATTACATTCCTTGACCAAGACCTCTACTAATAATCATGATGATCTACAATGAGATATTACATCTATATATACAAACCCTCGACCATAAACAATCAAGTCGACCACCAGACAATAAACCAATTACATAATTACAAACCATGTCGGCGTTAGACCAAAAAATAAATATCCAAAACATAAGACATTTCGGAAATACATTAATAGGTCCTATCCACATGTTATATTAAAGTTGGTCCATAACTTAGATCAACCGGGACCAAGTATAGGTCCACATGCCACAACAATGATCTCCAACCGCTAAATCTCAAACATGATCACTAAGAACATCCTGAAAATCAACTAGAAGCTGCACCAACACCACTTATGAAATTCATCAAAGATGTCCATTAAAAGCTCTGTTGGTGAGACCCTCGCTGGAACCAGAAACCAATCTTCTAAGTAAGCAAGATAGCATCTGATCTTCAAACCAAAACCAACTAACCAAATATGAGTATAAGTATCACGAACAAGATGATTCCATCATCAGACTATATTGGAGCCTATTGGATCATGCCATATCTAAGTTAACCAAAAAACACTCAATCTATCAAGACCATAACGGTTCCGGTAAACCATCCAAACAGCTAGTGTTGGCATCAATGACAAAACATCAAAGCAACACAATCAATTCCAGCATATGGCCAACAATCTCCCCCTTTTGCATTGATGGCAACACTAGATGTGAATCTAAGTACCAAGAAATGCCAAACAAGTCTCCCCCAATGGAAGACAACCAACAAGCTCCCATAGATAGCTCTGAATATCAATATCTCCCCCTGTGAATAATATCTCTGTAAATCTCTGAATTTCTTTTCCTTTTTCACATCAATGCCAGAAATCTGACAAAAATAGCAAAGCAAAACAATAAAGCACTGAATTACAAAGCGGACTACTCCGCCTGAGCAGTAGCATCCCACATCAGTGCTGAAATGAATAGTGTCTCTGATAGTGCATGCTGGATTGATGCCAAACCGCATCAATCAAGTCTCTACGAGAGGGGCAGAAACTCCCAATCTATCTCTCAAGTACTCAAATGATTCCTTGGACAAAGGTTTAGTGAAAATATCTGCAATCTCCTCTTTAGTGTTCACATAAATCAATCTAACTTCATTTTCTTCCACCTTCTCCTTCAAAAAGTTATACTTGATAGATATGTGCTTTGTTTTAGAATGAAATACCGGATTCTTTGATATATCAATAGCATTAGAGTTATCATAGTGAATAACTATTGGTGCATCACAATCCACCTTTATATCCTTCAACATTTGCTTCATCCATAAAACTTATGTACATTTAGTAGCAACAACAACATACTCAGCTTCAGTAGTAGATAAAGAAGTACATGACTATTTCTTGCTGATGCATGAAACCAACTTCTTTCCAAGAAAGAAAGCTCCACCAGAAGTACTTTCTGGTCATCAACATCTCTAGCCCAATCAGCATCTGTATATGCACATAAAGTAAATTTATCATCCTTAGAGTACCACAAGCCATATTCTGATGTACCTTGCAAGTATCTAAAAATCCTATTCACTGCCATCTCATGATTTTCTCTAGGATCACTATGAAATATTAAAACAATACAAACAACATTCATAATGCCAGGCCTAGTCTGAGTCAAATAAAGCAGACCTCCAATCATATATTTATATCTTGTAGGATTTACGGGTGTAGAAATATCTTTTCTTGTCAATTTCTCACTTGTAACCATATGAGTACTTTCTGATTTAGAATCTCCCATACCAAATTTCTTCAATAATTCCTTAGAATATTTAGTTTGATAGATGAAAATACCTTTGTTAGTCTGAGTAATCTACAAACCTAAGAAAAATTTGATCTCACCAATCATAGACATCTCAAATTCTTTCTGCATATTTTTAGAAAATTCTATGCATAGCTTATCTTTACCTCCAAAAATAATATCATCAACAAATACTTCAATAATTAGTATATCATTATCAGTGATTTTATAATATAAATTAATGTCAGCACTGCCCTTAGTAAACCAAGCTTCAAAATATATTTATCCAACCTTTCATACCAAGCTCTAGGTGCTTGCTTCAATCCATATAAAGCTTTCCTTAACCTGCAAACCATATATGTATCATCTGATAGTGAAAAACTATTAGGTTGCTCAATATAAACTTCCTCATCAAGATCCCCATTCAAAAATGTACATTTAACATCCATGTGATAAACCTTGTAGTTTTTATAAGCAACATATGCAAGAAATAATCTTACAGCTTCAAGCTTAGCTACAAGTGTAAAAGTCTCTCCATAATCAATTCCTTCCTTCTGAGAATACTCTTTAGAAACCAATCTAGCATTATTCCCTATAACTTGACCATCCTCATTCAATTTATTCCAAAAAAAACATTTAGTTTTGTAAAGCGGAAAATCGCGATCGAACCCTAGTTCCTCTCCCCTCTTCCAACTCCGAGGAGAGAGAAGGGAGAGTCTCTAGGGTTGATGGTTTTCACTTAGGGGAGAGATTTTACATTCAAAAGAGGGGTTGAAACCCACAAGATCCAATCCCACACAATGCAAGATTGGATGCTAAATGTGTTTCAAGGGTTAAGAAAGCAAGGCTACCCTCTTTTGTAAAGAATGTTGATAGAAGAATTAAGCTAGGAATGCATAGAAAGTGACAAAGATTCGTTTATAAACTGAGATAGGGATATAGGATGAAGCTACGGACCTGGAATCAGCAGTAAAATGTCAATACGGCGCTGTCCTGCAAATTTGAGCAAATGTTGACGGGACGATGGGGCCCGGCGTGCACACGGTTCTCCGAAAAATCCGCGAAATGAAGGGGGATCTGTTCATCTCTGCATAAGGATTCCAGATCTTCAATTTCAGCCGCGTACCTGCAACCTACACACAAAAAAGCAAACACGATTGGGGGGTTAGGGATTAGGGGTTTGCCTTTAGGTCAAACCCCGGTTTTGGAATTGACCAAGAAATGAGAAATGCTGTAAATGTAATGTAAAACAAGTACTAATACCTTGTTGTAAGGATGTTTGTATCCTTATATGCGAAGGTATAGATGTTATTGTTTGTTGTATGTTGTATGTTGTATGTAGCATGTAGTATATGATCTCCTCTTCAATGGTTGAATCCTTGTCTTGAATGCAACACTTAGCCTTGAATGGAGACTTAGAATGATCAATTGCTTAAATGAATGCTTGAATGCTTGAATGCTTGAGTATAGTTTCCACACTTTTTTTATCATATCGAATGAAAGAGGAAAATGTAGTTTATATACTTGTTAATTAGGGCTGATAGACTGATTTTCCCGACCTTAGGCCAACCAGGAAATGTTAATTTTCCAATTTGCAAACATAAAGACCCGAAGTCCAAAAGAGACTGGGCCCAAAATAGGACCCAGGGACCAGGGCGCTGGGCGCCATGGTCCTGAAGGACCAGGGCACTGGGCGCTCTGGTCCCATCTCCCGGGACAGCAGGGTGCAAAGGAGGTTCAGGCCAGGGTGCAAGAAAATGCAGTTTTCAGTGTCATAATCAGGTTTTGGGGTCTCCATTCAGGTTGCATGTTGCGTCGCCATCGTGAAGACCCAAATGCGGTCGAAATTGCAAGTGTCGCAATTTTAGGATGCTACATTTAGCCCCCACTTTAGCGGGAGTATAAGCGTATTTTCATACTTCCGGTAAAGTACAAGGAAACAACATTGAAAAACTTTCACCACGTCAAGGAGGCAAGATACACCAAGCCCCCAGTGGACTAAGGATCTTACGACTTTGATTGACAAGGTAAAAGGGAAGATCACGAGGGAGAACCATGACTATCAGTAGTAAGGTTCCCTCACTATGAGTCATGCAAGAAAGATATCAAAAATTTTCAAGGCAAAGCTAAATTTGTCAAGAAATTTTCAAGTATCTTGAAAAGATATGAACGGGATGTATGCCCCCCTACGTTAAAGCGATCGCACATGTGTCACTGGGGGTGATTGCTTTAAGGTAGTGATACATATAAGAAATGAGAAAGGAGCACGTTATCACAAGGATTTAGCCCCCAAGTGTGAGATAAGCCCAAGGATAATAGACACAAAACATAAAGCACGAGGTGACTTCGCTTTCCTCGGGGTCAGTATGCTGTATGATAATTCATGTATATCATATGTATGTATGCATAATTGTTCTTCATTCCCCAATCAAGGAAGGTCACCTAGAAGAAGGGAACACATGTGTCTTTTGAGTCAACATGAGAGAGATCGAGAGATCTCAATACTTTGCATCGTCCTCAAGTAGACAACACTAAGGACAACAAATAGAAGAATGAGAATAACACATAGAAGAAGTAACAAAAGAGAGGGGGAGAGAATCTGCTATGCTAATGAAACTAGTCTAACACGCCATCTACCCCGCGATCTTGCTGATCAATGTTTCGGGAAGGTAGGGAACACGCTAGAGGAGGAACATCCAACACAGCAGATGGAGCTATCAAAAGATCCAAACAAGGGCTATGTTCATATCCCAAGCCACGGTGTTCTTGTCTAGGAGCTAGGATAAGTGCTTTAGAAAATGCATTAGATAAATGGTTATCAACATCAACAAGTTCATATTCACTATCAGAATGAACAGGAGTAACATTTGCATCATGAATAACATTTTCATCTATATCATCATCAAGATTTATAAAAATAGGATCTTTAACTCGCACAGGATCAAGACCATCATGCATCTTATGTTTAGGAGATTTCGGCTCAATCATCGGCTGAGGAGAAAATGGAATAACGCTTGTTGAAGGTGTTTTTGGGGATCGCAAAGTTTGAGCTCTAAGACGACGCTTTCGCCGGCGTTCACGTGCAAAATGATTTCATCTAGTCTTAGTAGGAAGTTGAGAAGATTGACGAGGAGGAATGTTCTCATCCTTATCACTTGGGTGTTTAGGTTGTGGTCTCTTAGGTTGAACAATAGGAGAAGAGGAAGGTCTTTTCTCTCCATAAGAGGAAGGAGGAGGAACTGCTCCATATAAAGGAGGAATATTTGGTTTTGGAAGGAGACCAAGTCCATCATGACGAGAAGGTATAGGTCTACTTTTAGGAAGTTTATTAATCATAGGCATAGTCACATCCATAGGGATGGGTTGGGAATCTTCTTGAGGAAAGACCTTAGTTTTATCTTTCAAAGGAAGAACTTCCTTCTCAAGAATGATAGGAATGTCAATTTTGGGTGTTCTAGGTTCACTTAGAGATAGGATCATATCTGTTTTCCACTTTTGATAAGATTTGAAAAGATGATCACTTCGCGGAGGAAGAGATTGGAATTGTTTAGGCCAAAAGTAATCAAGAGGAACACTAGAAGTTCTTTCAGCTGGTTTAAAGAGACTATGATTGACAGTAACAACTTCACCATTATGGGGAAATTTCAAACACTTGTGAATAGGAGAAGCAATAGCTTTCATGGAAGACAGCCAAGGATAGCCAAGCTTCACACGAAATTGTTTGGATGATGGAATAATAGCAAAGTCCACATCAAGAGATTTGTTATGGACCTCAATAGGTAATGTAATAGAACCAATTGCAGGAGAAGAAAATGCATCAAATAGTTTCACAACCACATCTGTTTTGTCATAGATCACTTGATTCAATTGCAAAGTAAAAAGAAATTCTTCAGTAATGATATTAACCATGCAAGAAGGATCAATAAGCACTCCACAGCAAGGTGTATTCTTGACTTTTGCAACTATATATAAAGGACCATCAGGTGCCCTGATAGTTTCATTGGAATCAAATGTGATGGAAGGTTCTTTAGGGATTTTCTGTTGCTCCACAAAATTAATCACATTCGGAGTCATAGACACGAGATCATCAGGTGAGACAGAGGAATCAGTAGTATCAATCGCATTAGAGGTATGAGAAGGTAATGGATCAGTGAAAATCTGAAGATTTTGGTTAGGAGGAGCTACAGATGTATTGCCTTTATCATTCACTCTAGAAACAAAGATAGTATTATTATCAATCAAATCTTGAATTTTCCCCTTTAAAGCAAAACATTTTTCAGTATCATGCCCAGGTTGACGATGAAATTGAAAAAAAGATTTGTTATCAAAATAAGGTGAAGTAATCTTTGCAGGATCAATTTGCCTTATAGGAGGAAGAGTAAGCACATTTTGTTCCAATAACTTATTCATAATACTATGCAATGATTCATTCAAAGGAGTAAACTTTCTTTCTCTCTTGAAAAACTTAGAAATAGGAGACACACCTGATGCTGCATTCACATTGTTGTTGATGATGTTTTCATTGAATTTAATGGACTCTCTATTCGGTTTAAACTTCCCAAATGGTTGTTGACTACTATCACCCTTATCACTCGGAGCCATAGGATGTGATTGTTCCATTTGACTCACAGTCAGTTGATAATTGTGAAGAGTTGCGCACAACTATTGGAAAGAAGTAAACTCAGAAAACAGGAGTTTGTCTCAAATATCTTTTTGTAAATTAGAAATAAAGATTCTTTGAATATCATTGTCAGGCACTGGAAAAGAAATTTGAGCATACAAATGCTTATATCTACCAATGAAATCAGTCACTTTTTCTTTAACACCTTGTTTACAATGCATTAAATCAATCAAAGTAACTTTAGGACTTATATTGTTTTGAAATTGTTGAATGAAAGCATTTGCAAGTTGTTCAAAAGAAGTAATAGAATAGGAAGGCAACGAGCAATACCATTGTAGGGATTTGTCTCTTAATGTTCTAGTAAACAGTTTTGCAAGCAACCTTTGGTCATAAGCAAAATCAGTACATATTGTTTGAAAGGTCTTAACATGTGTTAGAGGATCACTCTTACCATTATAAAGCTCCAAATGTGGAATTTCAACATGTTTAGGGGGAATAGCTCGAACAATGTTAAGAGAAAGTGGGCTCGCAACACCAAATGTGGGCACACTAAACTTAGATTGATTCATAGAGGCAATTTGTTGCTGTAAAGAAGAGACAGTTTGTGCAAGATTGTTAATGGTCGCTTCAGTCGAAGAGTTCATATTAGATGTGTTAGATTGTGATGGAGGTGTTATGTTATTGAAAGAAGGTAGAGAGTAAGGTGGTGGGACACTATGATAGTTAGTCATAGGAGATGATTGGATAGGAGGAACACTACAAGGAGGAATGGAAAACGAATTGCCCCCTTGTGTCATGTTCATTTGTGGTGATATAATAGGAACACTAATTGAAGGAATGAATGAAGAAGTTGGATTGAATGAAGGAAGAGGGTTAATTGAAGAAGAGGGATTGCCCCCATGACTGGTGATCATAGGAGGAATGTCTTGTGTTGAAGTAGTCATTATGTTTGATGTAAAAGTAGGTATACTAGCAATAGGAGTCGTCAAAGGAATAGAATGATTGTCTTGAGTAGGAGGTTGTGTATAACCTAAGGTTTCAGCACAACTTTTCATAGGCATCACATTTGAATCCACAATATGTGCAATACCACGCAAAATATCAATTCCATTCTTATCACTTTGTAGCATACGTTTTAGACCCTCAATTAAAGGAAGAGCTTGACTATTAGGGTATTCTTGAGACATCCATTGTCGAAAATCGTCAAATTGGTTATCCAATTTTGAAAGTTGTTCTACAGAAACCTCATGGAGAGATTCTTCATCATCAAGAGGATTAGAGGAATTACCCATGTCCTCATTAAAAAGGCCATTCAAATTAGGTTCCATCTCCTCAGTAATTAAACCTTGGAAGGACTTAATTCTAAGGCTTCGTCTAACGGGAATAGTGTAAGTAGGGCTTATTGTTGTAAAACTCATGCACTAGAGAGAGAGAGAAGATTTTGAATTTTAGAGGTAGCAAATTTCAGTAAAACCAGCCAATCTTCCAGATTTAAGCTGTTAAATACAATCAGGACAATGTCCCGAAATTTTGGAAAAAATGTCCGGGACCGTGGCGCTCGGAGTGCACACGGTCCTCGCAACTTTTTTTGAAATTTGCAGGGATGAAAGTTATGATGATTTTACAGCTAACCTGAAAAAATTGAGTGATTTTACGATCTGTAGATAGGTCAAATTAAAGTTGCAATCTCAAAATTGAACCCTACCAAGATTGTCGAAAAATGCAAAATTTGAATTTTGAAAAATAGAGGGAAATTGAAATTTTGAATTTTATGATTTTAGAGGGAATGTTAAGAGCAATGCAAGTTTTGAAATTTGAAAATTGACTCAATTTCACGCAAAATTCAATTTTAAAAGCGGAAATCAAAGTTGTTGTAATTAAGCACTTAATTTCAAAAGTCACAAATTCCAAAAATCTGAATAAAGCACTAAAATTTTGAATGAATGCCAACACACTTTTC
Source organism: Cryptomeria japonica (assembly GCF_030272615.1). NCBI lineage: Eukaryota > Viridiplantae > Streptophyta > Pinopsida > Cupressales > Cupressaceae > Cryptomeria > Cryptomeria japonica. The sequence goes on along the minus strand of NC_081412.1, from coordinate 209,251,824 downwards.
AGATTTAGGATAATAAGAAACACAATTTTGACATTAATTTTAGTTTCGACAATTTTTGAATGATTAGAAGCCTCAATCCAAGCAATCACTAGACCAACTTTGACTGTAATTTTGAAGGTGTTAAAATTGATAAAATCAGCCAAAATTCTGGATTTTAGCAGGAAAATACAGTACGATCTCGCTCCCGAAATTTTGGAAAAAATGTCGGGGACGATGGCGCTCAGAGTGCACACGGTCCTCGCAACTTTTTTCCAAATTTTCAGGGATGAAAAATATTGTGATTTTATTGCGGAATCCAAAGTTACAACTGATTTGGAAATGTTTTGATCAGTGAAATTGTCGGACAAAGGTTGAATCAAGAGGGTTTAAAAAATTAGGGTTTTGACACTTAACCACTTAATTTTCAAAATCAAAGCACAAATATGAATTGATAATTTGTAATAGAAGGGCAGATCTGAAACAAGCATTAACAATTAAACATTTCACAAGTTTAATTACTTAAAAAGAAAATTTAGGGTTTTTATGCAATTAACCTCTAAAATTTTGCAAAAGATCAAACATGGAAATGTAATCAAGGAATCCAATTTTTAGATCTAATTATGAATAATCAGAAAGGATGTTCACGTCGGGTTCACCAAAATGTAAAGCGGAAAATCGCGATCGAACCCTAGTTGCTCTCCCCTCTTCCAACTCCGAGGAGAGAGAAGGGAGAGTCTCTAGGGTTGATGGTTTTCACTTAGGGGAGAGACTTTACATTCAAAAGAGGGGTTGAAACCCACAAGATCCAATCCCACACAATGCAAGATTAGATGCTAAATGTGTTTCAAGGGTTAAGAAAGCAAGGCTACCCTCTTTTGTAAAGAATGTTGATAGAAGAATTAAGCTAGGAATGCATAGAAAGTGACAAAGATTCATTTATAAACTGAGATAGGGATATAGGATGAAGCTGCAGACCTGTAATTAGTAGTAAAATGTTGATATGGCGCTGTCCTGCAAATTTGAGCAAAAGTTGACCGGACGATGGCGCCCGGCGTGCACACGGTTCTCCGAAAAATCTGCGAAACGAAGGGGGATCTGTTCGTCTCTGCACAAGGATTCCAGATCTTCAATTTCAGCCGCGTACCTGCAACCTACACACAGAAAAGTGAAGATGATTGGGGGGTTAGGGATTAGGGGTTTGCCTTTAGGTCAAACCCCAGTTTTGGAATTAACCAAGAAATGAGAAATGCTGTAAATGTAATGTAAAACAAGTACTAATACATTGTTGTAAGGATGCTTGTATGCTTATATGCGAAGGTATAGATGTTGTTGTTTGTTGTATGTTGTATGTTGTATGTAGCATGTAGTATATGATCTCCTCTTCAATGGTTGAATCCTTGTCTTGAATGCAACACTTAGCCTTCAATGGAGACTTAGAATGATCAATTGCTTAAAGGAATGCTTGAATGCTTGAATTCTTGAGTATAGTTTCCATGCTTTTTCCATCATATCGAATGAAAGAGGAAAATGTAGTTTATATACTTGTCAATTAGGGCTAATAGACTGATTTTCTCGACCTTAGGCCGACCAGGAAATGTTAATTTTCCAATTTGCAAACATAAAGACCTGAAGTCCAAAAGAGACTGGGCCCAAAATAGGACCCAGGGACCAGGGCGCTGGGCACCATGGTCCTGGGGGCCCAGGGCGCCCTGGTCCTGAAGGACCAGGGCACTGGGCGCTCTAGTCCCACCTCCCGGGACTGCAGGGTGCAAGAAAATGCAGTTTTCAGTGTCATAATCAGGTTTCGGGGTCTCCATTCAGGTTGCATGTTGCGTCGCCATCGTGAAGACCCAAATGCGGTCGAAATTGCAAGTGTCACAATTTTAGGACTCTACAAGTTTCAATAACATTTTTTTTTTAGGCCAGGGAACCAAGGTCCATGTGTTATTTTTCTCAATCTGATCTAATTCTTCTTCCATAGATTTCAACCAAAATTCATCTCTACATGCCGCAATTACTGATACCGGTTCAACTTGTGAAATTAAACATACCTTAATAGTTGCTAGTCTTCTTCTTGTTATCACTCCATCGCTCTTATCCCCAATGGTTTGATCTTCTGAATGATTTAATCTCACATATGTAGGAGTCTTCTGACTTTCTGGTCCTCTTCCCCATTCTTCAGTTACTATAGAGTTCTTTGATATTACTGGAGTAACTAGTTAAACTCTTTGTTCCGGTAAGGGTACTACCGGTTCAGATATAATCATTTCCACTGCTGGTTCCTTCTCATAAACTTTGATTTGAGTTATGTTCAGCGCATCTACTTTGACCTTAGCACTCTCCATAATTTTCTGCAATCTCTTGTTATAACATCTATATGATTTTCTTTCATTACAATAACAAAGAAATATGCCTTCATCACATCAAGGATGAAATTTCTCAATAATATTATCTCCCTTGATATAACATTTACTACCAAAAATTTTGAAATACTTAACTGTAGGTGTATTGCCAAACTATAATTCATAAGGTGTCTTACCGGTTTCTCCCTTGATATGTACTCTGTTGAATGTATAAACAATTGTCCTCACTTCTTCTCTCTAGTAGATATGAGTTAGACTAGCTTCCATCATCATTGTTGTAGCAGCATCTAAGATAGTTTTATTCTTTCTTTCCATAACTCCATTCTACTGAGGTGTTCGGGGAGTATAAAATTATCTTCTTATACCATGCTTGTCACAAAAGTTATTAAACTCACCGGATGTGAATTCACCACCATGATCTGATCTCAAACATTTAATCTTCAATCATGTCTCAGTTTCCACTTTAGCCTTAAAGATTTAAACTTTTCAAATGCTTCAAATTTTTCTCTCAAAAAAGTAACCCACATAATTCTAGAATAATCATCAATGCTTAGCATGAAATTTCTATCACCTTGAAAATTTTTAACTCTAGCAGGGCCACACAAATCAGTATGAATAATATCAAGAACATCATTTGATTTATCTTGTATACTCCTAAAAGAGGTTCTAACCTGTTTACCTATTTGACATTCTTTACATACCAGATTATAGGGCTTCATAATCTTAGGTATATCTTTAATTGCCTTAGTTGAACTGATCTTCACAATGCAACCAAAATTCACATCAAACAACCTTTTATGCCATAGCCAACTCTCATCAATCTGTGTAATTAAACATGTCTTCTCATTGGAGTTCAAACAAAATATATTACCTTTTGTCTGTGTACCGATTGCAATCTCCAAGCCAGATCTGTTAATGATTTTGCATTTCCCATCCTTGAACTATAATTGAAATCCCTTATCTACCAATTATCCTACACTCAAAAGATTATGCCTCAAACCTTCAACATAATAAACATTGTGAGTATTATTCTTACCATTCAATGATATAGTTCATTTTCCTTTGATCATACATGCCATGTCATCTCCAAATCTAACTAGACCACCATCAAATTCTTGCAAAGACAAAAACTTCCCTTTATCTCCCGTCATATGATGTGAACCACTGACAATTACCCATTCATCCTTGTCTTTAATTTTAGTAGCAAGTTCCTTCTCTTCAGGTATATTCTCTTCCAGTACCAGATCATCTTCCTTGATAGCCAGGAATACCCATTCCTTCCCATTGCTAGATCCACTAGTAGAGTCTTTTGCGAGTTCATCATCTGAATCGGTAATACCTTCCACATCATCTATGTAGCATGATTTGTCTCTATTTTTCTTGTATTTATACTTGTTATTATATCTAGGGTTAGGCTTAAATGATCTTCTAACTCTTTCTTCAAATCTTGAATTCCTTTTAGGACATCTAGATGCAAAATGTCCAATTTTATTACATTCAAAACATTTAAAAGGTTCTTTTCCTTCATACTTACTTCGTACTAGTCCTTTGGGTACTCTTCTAGAAAATAGTGCTTCAAGTTTCTCAAATTCGTCATCTTCTCTCTTCACATCTTCCAATTCCTTTGCATACAAATCTTTTGAGTCTTTCTTACCAGTTGTAGATGTAGATGCACGAAAAGAAGGTTCAGACTTCACAGCTCCAGAAGGTCCAAATTCTTCAAGCTCAAAAGCAGATAGTTTCCCAACCAAAGTATCTTTGTTGATAGATGTATTAGCCATTATTCTCAACTCATTAATAGTAGTAGCCTTCATTTTGTAAGCCGGTGGTAGGGCTCTCAAGACTTTAGAAACAATTTCATATTCGGTCAGAGTTCCACCACAATATTTAATTCTTATAACGATCTCATTTACCCTTTCCATGAATGTAGTAATCCTTTCATCTTATTCCATCTTCGGGTTTTCATATCTCACTTGGTAACCATCAATTTTAGCAATCTTCACTGTAGGGTCACCTTCATTAAGAGTCTTCAACTTATCCCATATAGCCTTTCTAGATGATTTGTCAGTTAATCCCATTATTTGCTGATCAGAAAGTGCACACAAGATGGCTTCTCTTTCTCTACAATCATTCTCAAGCTCCTTGTCTAGGTTTTTTGGAGGAGAATTGCTAGATTCTGGATTATAGGGTGTGACCATTTTGTGTGATCTCCCAAATCTCCTTGCCAAGACATCTTAGATGAGTCTCTATCTGAATCTTCCATACTGTGTAATTTGTTCCATCAAGCCTTGTAATATCCCTTTAAAAGATAGCTCCAGAAGAACTAGATGAACTTGAACTATTAGTCGCCATAGGATCTTCTTCAAGTGGTTAAGCTTTTTGCAGAGAGGACAAAATCTCTGATACCAATTCTTAGACAATTCAAATAACCAGAAGACAACTGAGAGGGGGGTTGAATCAATTGTCACAAATTACCAAAACCATTAGCAATTTAAACTTTAATACCAAAGCCCAAAACATTAATACTAGAATAGAAGATAATCTAATTAAGCATAAGAAATAATCGCAGAATAAATACCATCCACATGACACCAAGATTTGTACATGGAAAACCCAGTAAAGGGAAAAACCATGATGGAAATACTACCCACAGTTAGATAATACTTTTATAGTAAGTATGTGAATTACAATTGAGGGTCCTGCACTTGCAGGAAGACCAACAACCAATAGTGCACTTCTCATCACAAAAGGAGCCTCACTGACTACATATAAATCCAAGCTACAATCCAAAGAAGTGTTGAACTACAAAAGATAGCATCTCCTATGGTTTAGTACAGTTCCAGTTAAGCTCAATATCAGAGGACTAAATCCTCTTACATAAACCCAATTCGATCTGCAATGATCGACCAACTCCTCTGCCTGAATGATATTATATTATTCGCAAATTACATTCCTTGACCATGACCTCTACTACTAACCATGATGATCTACAATGAGATCTTACATCTATATATACAAACCTTTAACCATAAACAATCAGGTCAGCCACCAGATAATAAACCATGTCGGCCTTAGACCAAAAAAATAATATCCAGCACATAAGACATCTCGTAAATACATTAATAGGTCCTATCCACATGTTATATTAATGTCGATCCATAACCTAGATCAACCTGGACCAATTATATTTCCACACACCACAACAACAAATTGATTCCATCACTAGACTATACCAAAGCCTATCGGATCATGCCAGATCCAAGTTAACCAGAAAACACTCAACCTACCAAGACTAGAAGGGTGTCGGTAAAGCATCCAAATAGCTAGTGTTGGCATCAATGACAAAACATCAATGCAAGACATAATAAATTTGACCGGATGACCAACAATAACATTAAGCAAAGATGAGGCCTTCGATGATAAGGATCTTCCTTCCCAATCTACCATAGAGGATATGCATGATGAAAGAAACAAAATTCCTCCACAAGATATTCCTTCTTCATCTACTAATCCTCTCATTCCTTCTAAACATCCTTACACTACAAACTTCAAATAATTTTTTTATAATGTACCCCCACCTTCCCAATTAAAAGATTCTTATAGGAATGGCTTTAAAATAATATCAAAACAAGGTTTTAGAGGACAAGGACTTGGAAAAGTGGAACAAGGAATTAGAGTCCCTATAAACCCTCCTACACAAATAACCATGGAAGGACTAGGAAATGGTAATAAATCTCCTATGGATGAACTCCTTAGGATTCAAGACTTCAAAAATCATCTGGCAAGACAACAACCCCTTAGTGCTTGCAAAAAAGCTTCTTCAAAAACTCCTTTTTTTTTTCATTTAATCAAACCCATGATCACCATGCCGATGACTTGTCCTCAATCTCAAAAGAATAAACCTACATCTATTAAAGATCAAGAAAGATTATCAACTAGAATCTCTTCGAGATTGATGTATGATAAGAATATTGATTTTCCTTTCATTAGATCTAATTATAATTATAAGCATAAGAAATGTGATTTACATTGTCTTTTTCATAGTTGTTATTCTCATTCTCTTGGAAAGTGTAAAGCATTTAACGAATTTGTTCAAGAACAATACGATCATGCTCGTATATGTCTTTCAATAGATCTTGCTCTCTTTGTAGGTGAAAAGGTAATGCCTTAGCACTTCTTTCACCCTCATTTTTCTCCTCACCCTATGGTATATGAAGTTAACTTAATTGGGGGCTCTTTGTCATTAGAGTTAGTGCTTCTTCAATTTTAAATATCTTGGGGCAGAAACATGATTTTCCCCTCTTTCTCTCCTCTTTTTAAGTTTTCACAATTTAGTTTGTGATTGAATTATTCATAACTTGATGTCCTTTCTTGCATGAAGTTATCCTTCATGTGAGCACATGTTTGTTCCCTTGGACAAGACCTATTCTTTGCTTGAAACAGTGCATCTTTTATGAATAATCTCTCCTTTGAGAACTTTTGTAAACCTTCCTCTTCCTCTTTCTTGCTCTTTGATAATTACCCCTTCTATTGTGCTATGTTATTTATATGCCCTTTCTTGCATAGAATTATCCTTCATGCGAGCACATGTCTATTCCTTGGTTAGGACCTATTCTTTATTTTAAATAGTCCATCTCTTATGAATAACCTCTCTTTAGAAGATGTGTAATTTTCCTCTTTGTCCTCTTGCTTGGGGGGCAAGGATGAATTTTTCGCCCTCTCTCTTTCTATCTAATGTATCACTATTCCCTTTAGGGTTGCATTTTTAATGTGTTGATATCCTTTCTTGCAAGGGTATGTCTCTTATGACTAATCCCTTCTTAGAGGAGTATGTGCTCTCTCTCTCTCTCTCTCTCTCTCTCTCTCTCTCTCTTTGAAGATTACCACTTCTTTTGAGATGCATTTTATATAAACTAATATCTTTTTTTGCATTAGATATTCATTCATGTGAGTATATTGTGCATTTCCTTATGCCTAATCTATTCTTAGAAGATTGTGTAATTCTTCTCATTTTCCTTACACTTTGGGGGGAATGATTGATTTGTCTTTCTCTCTCTCTTCTCTAAGGACCTACTTTTTCTTTGTGGAGTGGTGTTTGTTCATGATTGGGTATCATTCCTTGTGCAAATTTATTGTTTTCTCAAGGATTCTCTCTTATACAACAGGTGTAAGTCCTTGGAAATAACCTCTTCTTCACTTGGAAATGTATCTCTATCATAACTTTACCCCTGCCATTGGCTCAAACATGTGTCATCCTTCATCACGAATCCCTTTCACCTAGAAATAGGAGGAAGGTATGAATTCTTGTTCTCCTTCCTTTCTTTTGGTAGAAGATGTTATTTTTGTTCAAGATAGCACCTCTTGGGGGTAGATGTCTTTTGAGAAAAGATCTCTTCTCCTCCAAGGATATCCTTTACACTTGTTGCAAGATATCTCTTTTTCAGCTATCTTATCCTTGAAGAGTATTTCCTCTATATCTTGGATTTATGACATTGTTGCCTAAAGGATATCTCCTTCGTGTTTAAGGTAAGGTATCCTTGTCTCTAGCTTCATTAAGATATCAACATAGAACTATGTTGACATATTAAGGGGGAGGGGGGATGGCATCCACATCGCTCCCCTTGTACCATATTGTAGTATATTCTTGCATATCATTTTTGCATGTCTTAAATAGGGTGTTCATTCTCAGAACCAGAGTAAAAAATCATAGAGCAAGATACTTCACACTCAAAACTAGATGCAACATTAGATATATGTCTTAGATGGGGTTACACATCATCGAAATTAGAAAAGTCTTAAATGGGATGGCCTTGAAACTAGGCATGTATCTTCGCCACTTTCTATTTACACATAAAATCACCCCTTGGCATTTGCATTTTTAAACAGGCTGAAGCACACTCCAAAACAGAGCAAAGACTCTTACACGGGGTGCTATACACTTGAAACTAGACATCACATGCACACACACACGAGGATGGGTGGAACTAGATAAAAACAACTAGACTATTCTTACTCTTCTCCCCACATCGATCACCTAGATAAAAACATCTACGGGCGAGTTGTCCATGTCCTTTTTCCACCATGGATCACCTACATAAAAATATCTAAGGGCAAGTAGTCTATGTCCTCTTTCATCTTTATTCTCATGGATTACTTGGATAAACACATCTAGGGTCTATTCGTGCTATCTCTTCTTTCTCTCATCAAATCACTATTTGACCTAAATATTTGAGACACTTAAAGAATGAATCTTGAAAAAATTCAGTAATAGAAAATGCAATGCTCGAAGTCTACTTTTCAAATATGTAATTTATTTTAATACCCAGATCTTAAAAATGAATTTTTAATAGGCATTCCTAAAACCTATAGTTTAAAAGTCACTTTTCAGGACCATACCATGCCTGTGTACGACAAGCATAATTTGACCTAAATGAAATTATTTTTATAAATCCTTTTGGGGAAAGATTTATAACTCACTCACTTTTGATGAGAATATTTTTTTTTTATTTTTTTCTGCATATTATTTTTTTGTTAATTTTTTATTGGGCATAATCATTGTTTTGAAAAATTCTTGTGTATGGCAAGCATAATTTGACCCAAACTTAACATTTTTTGGTTTTTTTTTTTAAATTTTATAGAATTATCTCTAGTTTGATGTGATATATTTTATTTTTTAAAACTTAGAGACAAAAAAAATATTAAAAAACCATGTTATTTTGAGTCTATGGACCTCTTTCATTAGTAATTATTTAAAAAAAAAAAATATTGATCCATTTTAAAAAAAAATTTACATATTTCGAATCTAGACAGTCTCTACTATAATGGGTTTTCATTGTTTAATTTTTTTTTGAAAATTTGTTGTTCAGATATATTTTTTAAGTCATTATTCTATATGAAGATTGATTTGGCCTTCAAGTTGCAGGTCAGACCAGGTCCAAGCCAAAGGGTCAGCTCTCCAAGCCATTTCCCAAGACAAAACCGAAGCTACAACCAAACCAAAGTTTAAAATTTTTAGAAACAGGATCCTGTTTCCCTTTTTTTTAATTTTTTTTTTTATTATTATTTTTTTTTGTTAAATAAACTATATATACATTTTTATTTTTTATTTTTTTAAATTTAAAAAAAAAAAAAAAAACTATATATACATGAAATATAACATTTAAGTTTAAGTCACATTTCCCTTTGTCTTTTTCCTTTCTTATACTTTAAGTTATATTTCAAGTATATATTGGCAGGACGTTTGAGAGTGGTTTCAGATATCTAGGAGTTATAATACATATTCTATATTTTAGAAGATCTTATAAATGGTGACGTAATAGGACCTATAATGTCATAATACAACCTATTATGTCATAATAGGTCCCATTGTGACATAATAGGTCCTAGTGTGTCATAATAGGTCTTATTGTGACAAAATAGGTCCTATTATGACATAATACGACCTATTAAGTCATAATAGGTCCTATTATGTCATAAGACCCCTCAAAAGGACCTATTATGATATTATACCTCTTACTAGGACCTATTATGCCTTAAGACCCCTTAGTAGGACCTATTATGACATAATATGATCGATTATCACATAATAGGACTTATTATGTCATAATAGGTCCTATAATGTCATAAGACCCCTTAAGAGGACATGTCATGTTATAATAGGTCCTATTATGTCATAAGACCCCTTAAGAGGACGCATTATGACATTATACCCCTTAGTAAGACCTATTGAAGTGTATTATGCCATAATAGGACTAATTATGACATAATAGGACCTATGATGATATAATAGGTCATATTATGTCATCATAGGTCATATTATGACATCATAGGTCATATTATGTCATAAAAGCCCTTAAGAGGACCTATTATGACTTTATACCCCTTAGTAGGACTTGTGAAGGCGTATTATGTCATAACGAGATCTATTGTGAATAATAGGACCTATAATGTCATAATAGGTCTCATTGTGACATAATAGGTCCTTTTGTGTCATAATAGGTCCTATTATGTCATACGACCCCTTAAGAGGACCTATTATGATATTATATCTCTTACTAGGACCTATTATGACATAAGACCCCTTAGTAGGACCTATAATATCATAAGACCCCTTAAGAGAACCTATCATGTCATAATTGGTCCTTTTATGTCATAAGACCCCTTAAGAGGGCCTATTATAACATTATGCCCCTTAGTAGGACCTATTAAAGGGTATTATGTCATAAAAGGACCAATTATGACATAATAGGATCTATGATGATGTAATAGGTCCTATCATGTCATTGTAGGTCCTATTATGACATCTTAGGTCATATTATGTCATAAAACCCCTTAAGATGATGTATTATGACATTATACCCCTTACTAGGACATGTTAAGGGGTATTATGTCATAATAGGACCTATAATGTCATAATACAACCTATTATGTCATAATAGGTCCCATTCTGACATAATAGGTCCTATTATGACATAATACGACTTATTATGTCATAATACGACCTATTATGTTATAGGACCCCTTAAGAGGACCTATTATGACACAAGACCCCTTAGTAGGACCTATTATGACATATGTAGAGAAAGATAAGTTGTTTGGAAGAGAGAGATGGTATGTTTACAGAGAGTTGAGGGGTATTACATCATAACAGGGCCTATTGTGACATAATATGACCTATAATATCATAATATAACCTATTATATCATAATAGGTCACATTGTGACATAATAAGTCTTTCTATGTCATAATAGGTCCTATTGTTACATAATACAACCTATTATATCATAAGACCCTTAAGAGGACCTATTATGGCATTATACCTCTTACTAGGACGTATTATGACATAAGACCCCTTAGTAGGACTTATTATGACATAATAGGATCAATTATCACATAATAGGACCTATTATGTCATAATAGGTCAATTATGTCATAAGACCCCTTAAGAGGACATATTATGACATTATACCTCTTACTAGGACCTATTATGACATAATAGTATTGATTATCACATAATAGGACCTATTATAACATAAGACGTTCTATAATGTCATAATATCCCTTAAGATGACCTATTATGACATTATACCCCTTAGTAGTACCTGTTAAAGGGTATTATGTCATAATAGGACTAATAATGAGATAATAAGATCTATGATGATGTAATAGTTCCTATCATGTCATCATAGGTCCTATTATGACATCATAGGTCATATTATGTAATTAAACCCCTTAAGAGGACCTATTATGACTTTATACCCCTTACTAGGACTTGCTAAGGGGTACTATGTCATAATAAGACCTATTATGACATAATAAGACCTATAATGTCATAATGCGCCCTATTATGGCATAATAGGTCCCATTGTGACATAATAGGTTCTATTATGTCATAAGACCCCTTAAGAGGACCTATTAAGACATTATACCTCTTACTAGGACCTATTATGACATAAGACCCCTTAGTAGGACCTATTATGACATATGTAGAGAAAGATAAGTTGGTTGGGAGAGAGAGATGGTACGTTAAGAGAGAGGTAGAGTTGTATATATAGAGAAATATAGGTAGGTTGGGGATGAGGGGAGGGGTATAGAGAGAGTGGAGATAAAGAGTAAATAGTTAAGGATGTGAGAGAGAGGTAGAGACATAGTTTTAGATTTTGGGAGAGAGGGGACAAAGTGAGATATAAAGGAAAAAAAAGACAGAGAAATTTGACTTATATATAAATTTTATATTTCTTGTAGCTTGTATTTTTTATAAAAAAATATTTAAAAAAAAAAAATTAAAAAAAAAAGGAAACGGGATCCCATTTTGTTTTTGAAACAGGATCCCATTTTAGAACGGGATATCGTTTTGTTTTTGAAACAGGATCTCATTTCTTAGATCTAGGCTTTGGAACTCAAAACTAAATGGGACCTCTTTCAAATTTTTGGTCGAGATCCCGACTTGAAACGGGATCCCGTTTCATTTCTCATGTGCTCTGTGAGATTTTCTATTTTTGTCTAAGTGTAAAACTTCCACACAAAGTGGACACAACTTTGTGCACTTACCTTAGTTTTTCTATTGATAGTTCATGGATGATGCTTTCTTTTCTCTTTTATGTGATCATTTATGTTTGTGAGATGGCATTTTCAAGAATCATATTAGTTGTTGAGATATTTTGATATTGAGGTCTTGTTTTTGGTCTTTATCTTTTGGGTCTTGTGTGCCTTTTTATCTTTTCCTTTGTTTTTCTTTTTGTCTTTATTTGTCTTTTTGTTTTTTTATTGTTTTGTGTGCCCTTGCATATATTTGAGTGAGTTAAGATCCTAAGATTGGGGGCTCAGTTCCTCGCAATTAGTGACATCTTATACTCCTTCTGATTTTTGCTTCGCATTCCTCATCTTCTTCTAGTTTACCGCTAGTATTTGTGTAAGCTCATACTCTACGAGGTTATTTTGATCAAGCATTGTAGTTTCATGATTAAAGGATGATAGATCCTGATGAGAAACTATGTTTGAACAATCAATTTATCAAAGAAAATGTGATGTTGCACTTTAAGGTGTTTGATCTTTAACTTATTTAAGGTGAATACTTGAGACCTTTGTGTGTCTTTCTCTTGAATCTATTTTGACAGAAGATAACTTGATTGAATGACCCAAGAAGATGACCTAGTCTCTATGTTTGGATGTTTGAGAAATGGGTTGTTTTTATTTTCTCATTTTGATGTATTTTACTAGAAACACTGACAAAATGACCAGGAACTCTGATCTTCAATACAATGACTCGAAAGTTCAAATAATGATGTGTAGACTTAGAAAATTAAGTGTTTGAACTTAGGAGATTGCAATTTTGACCCAACTTTGTGATTTTTAGACTCAGAGAATGGATATTTAGACCTAAAAAGTACAAACTAGGAAATCTGATGCTGCAACATGAGCAATTTGACATGCAACTCACAAGAGTTGTTGATTAGACCAAGGGAACTGACCTTTAGACCAAGAGAGCTATTATTTAGACTAGGAACTCTATTGTTTAGACTAGGAACTCTATGATTTAGACCAGAAACTCTAATGTGCTCAACCTTGGAGAGTTAATGTTGAAATATGAGAAATTTGACATTCACACCAAGAGAGCTGATGTTTGGAATAGAAATGCGATTGTTTGGACCATAGGTGCGACTTTTTGGACTGAAAGAGCTCATGTTTGGACTGTGAATGCAACTGTTTGGATAGATAGAGCTAATGTTTGGACTATAAATGTGACTATTTGGACCGTAGGTGTGACTGTTTTGACTGAAAGAGCTAATCTGTTGTGAAACTTGTGAATTTGACCATTTGAAGTTTGATTTTTCAATGTTTGTTGTATTCAGATTGTATTTTTGTCCCAAAGGACACATAAAGTCTATGTTCAAGAAGCTTTATAGAAAGCCCAAGTTTTCACGGGTTTTGAACAATTGAAAACACATCAATCAGTCTATCCTAAGGAGATTGGCTTCATTATTAGTTCTTAGCCCACAACTTGGTACCCTGTCAGCTCACACAACATTGTCACCCCCTAAAGGGTGCCTATATTTTTGCCTTTGTGAGAGCTAGTGGAGTCCCATTATGAGCCTAGCAATAAGGTCTCAAAAGGGGAGTTCGTACATACGCTCGAGAGGAACATATGGTGAGTATCTTAAGGAGATATTCTTCCCCCTCCATGCACTAAGAATTGAATAATGTTTGGAGGTAAACCAGGTAGCTTCTAATTTTCTTGGAACTAGTAAGGGATATGTTCAACGCATTGGGGTATAAACTCAATTAAGAGGTCTCCTAGACATGAAAACCAAGGTTCTATATACCCGAAGGTACGAAGGAGAGCTATTCCTGAGTACTGTCATTGACTTAATTTTCATCAAATCACATTTATTTTATAGTGGGTTGGAATACTTGGCGTTAGCCATTCCCACTTGGGTCATTCCCCTCTCACCAACCTTAAGGGCTTTAAGAGTTATTAGCTCCTCTGGAGGGCAAGCCTGCTAAAGATATGCACTATTGAAAGAAAAATATGAGTATGGATTTTTTATCACCTAAGAAAGGTGAGAGCATACTCACCTATCATCAAAACACATAAGACATGTTTGTCCATTTCCATTGTAATTAGTTTATGTGCCTAATTTAACAAATATAAGTGCAAAATCTTGCGGCTGCAAACAAAGTTAGTTGTTTATATTGCATTCTTTGATGGTGAAATAGTTTATGACTCTGGTCTTTCATAGTGAAATAAGTACCTGCAAAACCAACAATCTACAAATTAGGTTCGGGAAAATGACAATCTAGAAGTAGAAATGAGGAATGCAACATACAATATTTGCAAAATCAATAAAAACTAAAAACGCCATCAAATTGAGCAAGAACACTGCTCTGTATACCAGAAACGCTGCTTTGGACACCAGAAACATTGTCCTGCACACCAAAAATGTTGTTCTACACACCAGAAACACTGTCAAACATACTGAAAAAGCTGACAAATGTACCAGAAATATCACAATACATACCAAAAATGCTAAAGTACAGACTGAAAGCACTAAAGTACAGAAAAATATAAAAATAGAGATGAGAAGTCTCCCAAAAATGCAATTTGAGGTGCAAGAATGCCACAATACATACCAAGAATGCAATTCAGGAGCCCAAGAGAGCTAATCAGCCTGTCAGTGAAATTTTTTGCAAGAAAACTTGTTAAAGATCAAAGAGGCTAGGCCTTACAATGGGCGCCAATTAATGTGATCCTAAAAATATGGTAAATAAAAGGCATACACATATAATGAGATAATAAAATGTAATTGAAAAGCTTAATTGAAAACTAGATTAGAAATGCAAACCATAAGCATTCCTTGAAATGTCCAATTTTCCTCTATTCTTGAGGACCTTGAAGGTGTTGGATTGATGGGCTCTCAGTGGAGCAATGACCTCCAAAGTGGCAACTCAAGAGTTGAGTAGCTATTTGATCATGATTGACTATGGAGATGATATGAAATGCATGATTTAATAAACTTGATTAACATGCTATGATTAATCCAAAAGCTAATTACTAGATAATTGAAATGCAAAGTGCCTATGGTAACAATGCCTAAATTGATATGAGATGAGATCCTTATTGCTCCACAATGGGGGATATTTATAGGAATTCCAAGACCAAAGCTGAGGTGGCAGGAATCGACAGTCTAGATCTGATTTGAAGATATCAAGGGCAAAGATTGAGGAAGGGACAATTGTCATCTCTGTGGTGACAAGTGTCAAGGAGCCTTTCTCATGAGAGGGAAAGTGT
This sequence comes from Cryptomeria japonica, assembly GCF_030272615.1. Classification (NCBI taxonomy): domain Eukaryota; kingdom Viridiplantae; phylum Streptophyta; class Pinopsida; order Cupressales; family Cupressaceae; genus Cryptomeria; species Cryptomeria japonica. The sequence continues at coordinate 209,236,194 of NC_081412.1, read as the reverse complement.
CCATGGGAGGAGACATGTGGCAAAAGTGTCATGTGTCTCAAGGAGGGAATATCCACACCATGGGAGGTTAGGATAAGGAGGTTAGGATGTGCAAGATAGGATAGGGTTAGTTAGACCCAGGATTAGGTGGAATGGGTTAGGTTAGGGGATGGTTAGGCTAGGTGGTTAAAAGTTAGGAGCCCTGTGCTCATTTGAATTTAGAAATTCAAATAATTGGAAAATTATAATTAATCTCAACAAACTTGAGTTTGTTAATGTTAATTAGGGATTAGAAGAATTGATTAATATGGGGAGACATTAATTAATTTATAATTAATTAATCAAAGAGGGATATGAAATTAAGTATATAAATAAATCATGTAGATTTATTTACTAGTAGATGAATAGAGAAATTAATTAAATTGCTTGTGAATTCAATTAATTGGGAAGGAGAATTAATCAAATAACTGGGTATTTAATTAACTATCTTCAGACCATTTTTAGGTGTATACACTAAGATCTTTGCCTCATGCTTACAAGCCTAAAGTACCTGATATTGATGAGATCCGAAGTGTGACTACAGTTACTAGGGACATGTTGGTTGGTAAACTTGCTCCTTTTGAGTTGAGTGATTTTGGATAATCACATGGTAAAATGGAAACTACATTCAGAGCATTGATAACTGGGAAGTAGAAGTATGATCTAGGAGAAATTTCATGCTAAATTTCCAAATACAAAAGAGAAAAGAGAGAGATGTAAGAGAAAGAAAGAGAATTGGATGAGCTTGAAGCCTTTATTGCTAGGGGATTGCCTAAGGGAGATGGTAAGTATGATGGAAAGTTGCCTTTGAAATGTTTCTCTTGTAAAAAGATAGGACATTTTGCTTCTATGTTTCCTAAGAGAATGTCTAGGTATGATGAACATGATAAATATGATAGTTCTGATAAGCATGATAGATCTAAAAAAAATGATAAGCATGATAAGCCCTATAAGCCTAACAAGATTCAGACATTAGAAGAGATTTTATTATGCTACTGATGAAGGTGTGACAGGTGAAGAATCTCATAATGAGAATTCAAAAGATGAATTTGTATTTATTGCTATCAATGAATATGATCTGGTACCAGTGAATTCTACAAGTTGCATTGTTGAGGAGAAAGCCTTGGAGGCTAAGATTGAAGATAGAGATGAATAGGTAATTGACAATGGTTTTTCACATCATATGACTGGTGATAAAAGAAAATTTATGAATATGGAGAAGTATGATGGTTGTATAGTGAGATTTGGAGATGATAAAGCTTGTGTGATCTTTGGTAGAGGTTAAATTTCCTTTGATGGTAAGCATAATAATGATGATGTCTTGCATGTTGAAGGTTTCAAGCATAATATTTTGAGTGTTGGATAGATGGTTGACAAGGGATATGATTTTTAATTTAAGAATGGTAAATACAAGATTCTAAATGCCTCTGGTATAGAAATTTTATCAGAGACTAAGACTAAAGGTAATATCTTTGACTTGAATGTTGGTGAGAAAAGTTGTTTGATTGCTATGATAGATGAAAGTTGGTTGTGGCATAGAAGGATGCATTATGTTAATTTTGATTGCATGATAAGGATAAGCTCTACTCAATCTTTTAGAGATTTTCCTAAAATTGTGAAGCCATCTAATCTAGTATGTAAGGAATGGCAGTTGGGAAAGCTAACAAAAACTACATTCAAAAGCAAGTTGTATACATATAATGGATTGCTAGATCTTGTGCATATCGATTTTTGTGGTCCTACAAGAGTGAGAAGTGTGGAAGGTGACATATATTTCATGTTGTTGATTGATGATTATTCTATGATGATGTGGGTTACCTTTCTAAGGGATAAATTAGATGTGTTGGAGAAATTTAAGATATTCAAAGTTAAGGTGGAGACTAAGACATGGTTGAAGATGAAGTGCCTAAGATCTAACAGAGGAGGAAAATTTACATCTAGTGAGTTTGATTCATTTTGTGAGAGGAATAGAATTAGAAGATAGTTATCTGCTCTTAGAACCCCTCAATAGAATGGAGTTGTTGAAAGAAATAATACAACTATTTTGGATTCTTGTAGGACTATGTTGATTGAGGGAAATGTTGCACTAACCTTTTGGAGAGAATTTGTTAGCACTGTTGTTTACACATTCAACCTGGTGCATATAAAAGGCAACTCTGGTAAGACTCCTTATGAGTAATTGTTTGGTCATGTTTCTATAGTTAGATATTTCATAATTTTTTGAAGCAGATGTTATATCAAGAGAGATGAGGATATAGGAAAGTTTGATGACAGATATGATGAAGGAATATTCTTGGGATATTCTGCTAAGAGTAAGGCCTACCTATGTTATAACAAGAGATTGAGAAAGATAGTAGAGAGTGCAAATCAGAAGGTAGATGAATGTCATGGAAAGAAGATCAGAGCATGCAGATATGAATTTTATGATCAAGATGTTGTTTCAAAGTTTGTGTAGACTAAGATCTTAGAGGAGAATGTTATGGTAGAGAGAATTAATTCTGATATTGCTACTGTTGGTGAAGAAGTTCAAGAGCCTGACAATCAAAAAAATCAGAAGACTTTGAGGAATGTAAGATTGAATCATTCAGAAAATATGATTATTAGTGATAAAAATAGAGTGTGATGACTAGGAGAAGGATCATTGTTCAATAAATATGTTTGATTTCCAAGATTAAACCTAAAGATGTTGCAGAAGCATGTAAAGATGAAAATTGGATAAAAGCTATGGAAGAAGAGTTGAATTGGATTGAGAAGAATAACACATGGGTGCTTGTTCTGAGACCTTAAGACAAGGATGTGATTGGAACTAAATGGGTATTTCCAGAATAAACTAAAGAAAGTTGGTGAAGTGGTTAGAAACAAAGAAAGATTGGTATGTAAAGGGTGTTCACAGATGGAAGGAATTGATTATGAGGAGACTTTTGCTCTAGTAGCTAGAATTGAAGTTGTTAGATTACCTTTTTGAATGGTGATTTGAAAGAGGAAGTTTACATTGAGAAACCAGATGGATTTTCATTATCAAATGAAGGGGACATGGTATGCAGATTGAAAAAATCACTCTCTGGGCCGAAGCAAGCCTCTAGAGCCTAGTATGCTAGTTTGGATAGGTATTTGATGAATTTGGGATTCTGTAAAGGTATTGCTAATAATAATTTATACTTTAAAGTTGATAATGATAACATTTTGATTGTTGAAGTTTTTGTTGATGACATTATTTTTGGAGGAGATGATGACTTGAGTATGAAGTTTGCTAATGATATGCAAAAATAATTTGAGATGTCTATGATAGGTGAGATGAAATTCTTCTTAGGATTGTAGATTACATAGATTGGCAAAGCCATTTTAATTTCTCAATCTAAGTATGTAAACCTGTTGGAACTCCTATGGTGACTAGATGTAAGATATGTAAGCATGATCAATCTCATAAAGTTAATCAAACTTTATATAGATCTATGGTTGGTGGACTGTTGTATTTGACTCAAACTAGGTCAGATATTATGCATGATGTTTGTCTTTGTGTCAAATTTCAAGTTGATCCTAAAGAGAGTCATGTTACCGTTGTGAAGAGGATTTTCAGATACTTGAATGGGACAGTTGACTATGGTTTATGGTATCCGAAGAATGATGATTCCATGTTATGTTCTTATACTAATGCGGATTGGGTAGGTGATGTTGATGATCAAAAGAGCACTACTAGTGGAGATTTATTTTTAGGGAAGACATTGGTTTCATGGTCTAGTAAGAAACATGATGTTGTATCTCTATGTACTGTAGAAGCTAAATACATTGTTGTTGCTAGCAATTGTACTTAGGTATTTTTGGATGAAGAAGATGTTGAAGGATATTAGAGTTGTTTATGATTAGCCTACTACTGTATATTGTGATAATTAAAGTGCTATCAATATTTCCAAGTATTTGGTATTGCATTCTAAACCAAAGCATATATCAATTAAGTATCATTTCTTGAGGGAGAAAGTAAGTGATGAAGAAGTTAGATTGGAGTATGTATCTACAAAGGATCAAATTATAGATATTTTACCTAATCCTTTGCCTATAGATAGATTTGTATATTTTAGAGACAAGTTAGGGGTATCTGCCCCTCATAGTGAAAGCTAGATGCATTGAGATGCATCAATCCTGTGGACTTTAGGATCTTATCTTCTTATCCAAATTCATGAGTTGGTGTCACAACTTAGCTAGAGTAGTCAATTAATGATTAAGGTGTTCATATTTGTGAGTTTATCCTAAGGGGGGAGAGATTGTTCTTCTTAGAGGGAGAGAATAATGATTTTTTTATGTCTTTGACATTGTTGTCAAAGGTGGAGAGAAGCATGCGAAAAACTACCTTATCTTTGAAGCTCTATGTACATGATCTAAGGGGGAGTTTTTTGGTGACTGTTGGTATTGATTTAATCCTTTGCATTGATTATTTTTCATATTCATATGTTGCCATCAATGCCAAAGGGAGAGATTGTTGGATATTGTTGTTGCTAGGATATGTTGTTGTCATTGATGTCAACATATTCATATATTTTGGTGATCCGATGATTGCAAAGAGATGATGTGGTTGGTTTATCTGTTTAGGATGTTGAATCAACTAGAGACACTTCACTCTTTATTGGTTTCAATGGTCTGAAATTTTACTTGACCATATCATTTGATTTGGATTGAGGTTTGATTTTTTTGTTCAGTGGTTGGCAAAGTCTGGTATTTGATCCATTAATGTAGCATCCTAAAATTGCATCCCTTGAAAATTTTGACTGTATTTTGGGCCCTCATCTTATTGGTCTCATACCCATGCTTGATTGGGACCTGTTTATTCCTCCCCTATGCAACCAAACCTCATAATTTCATCATGCACCTTGCATAGCTCTTGATCCTGGCCTAAATTAAGACAAGACGAGGGCACCACACACTGGTCCTGCCTAATAAGGACCTATTTTGGCTCCTAGGCCCTATCTCAAATTTGAGTGGGAGATAAATTCCCCTTGTTGGCCTATGTCAGAAAATTAAATAATTGATGACAAGCAAGTATATAAGGAGGTCTTCCCCTCTCATTTAGCATAATACGATAATGATCATAAGGCAAGGAGATTACATCAAGCATTCCTCAAGACTGCATATTCTTCATCTATCCATTGAAGAATAATTACATCATTTACAAGCATGTGTGTGTGTTAAGGTTTTGTCATGTCCATGTCATTTCATACAACATATGTGATTACATCTAAGAAGCAAAGCATCATCATCATCTAGTGCAGATCTGAAGGTAAACATTTTCATCATTTATTTCAAGCATTTTCATTATTTCTTTCGAGGTTGATTCCAATCAGGGTTTGACTTAGGGAAACCTATATTCCCAACCCCTTTTTTCTTCTTTTTTGTGTGTAGGAAGTACGTGCGTAGCGTTACTTCAGAAATTAAGCTTTATTTGCAGAGACGAAAAAAACCCTTTTTGAAGCATGGAAAGTTTGGAGGAATGATAGGAGGGCGACCTGGTCTAGACAGATGGTCCCTGCAACTTTTGGCAGATTTTGTAGACTAGCTTCGAATCATCTCAAACTTCTCAGATCTAGGTGCATGATGAAATCTTGAATCTATAGCTCACTGTTTCTACTTAATTTGTCTTTAACTTCAGCACTTTACATATTTAACTTACAAAAGAGGGTCAAATACATTCCAAACATCAATCAATATACTTAGTATCCAGTCCTTGCATCATTTAGGATTGGATCTAGTAGATTCATCCCCCTCTTCTAAATGTAAAGTCCTCCAAGTGAAAATTGAGCTTATTGAATCCTCCTTTCCACGTGGTGGGTTTTCTAAGCTCCCAATTTTCCACTTTACAACATATATATGTATGTATATATATATATATATATATATATATATATTTGTATATATATATATATTTGTATATATATATATATTTGTATATATATATATATTTGTATATATATTTATATATATGCATATATATATAGATATATGTATGCATATATAAATGTATACACACACACATATACATACATACATACATACATACATACATACATACATACATACTAACTTACTTACTTACATATTTACACCTCATGTTTGTGCTTCCACTTTAGTGTGGTCTATCCTCATCCTCTCTAGGTCCAATTTATACTAATTACACAAGCTTGATGTCATGCACAACCCTTTGTGCATCCCATAGAGTAGTACCTTAATTTGGTCTTGTTTGTAGTGGAATCAAGGTATGATACGTCATGGTCTAGACCATGGTTCCCTAAAACGCCATTGTCCCCCTAAAAGGGGCCAAATTTTGAAATAGGGTGGGAGTTGTACTTTCCCAATTGGAATTCATCCATGTGGATTTACATAACTATTTACCTAGAAACCCTATATAAATATATTTTATCAACCTATTTTCATCCAACCTAAGCAATCTAAGCCACCACCTACAAAATATATAATATGGGTGCATCCATGAAGCATTCATCGAGTATTTTTAGTGATCTTCAAGGATGTATATTCATCATTCAAACTTTGTGGAGAAAAAATATATCAATCTTATGCAAGCACGTGAGTGTGATTAGGAATTTGTGTTTGTTGTGCCATTTCATATAGCATTTGTGATTACATTCAAAGAGTAAAACATCATCATTAACAGATCTAAGGTATATAGATATTCAACATTTATTTTAGTATTTGTATTATTTAATTCAAAGTTAATTTCTACACTAGGCTTAGACTTAGGAAAACCCCTATTCCCTAAAATTTCCCCCTTCTTTCTATGTGCAAAAAATAGGTACAAAGTTGTGTTCAGGAGGATCGATATAATTCATAGAGATGAATAGGTTCATCTTTCAATGACAAGAAATTTGGAGGACCATGGCAAATTGATACTACCTGGTCCCGAAAAATAAGGTCAAACTTATAGGAACAAATCCATAACATGTTATTTTGCCCATATCCAAGTTGGTGCCTTCTTATGACATCTTTAGCTTGTTGTTTCAGCCCAATCTCTTCAATAATCACCCATTTTTCCCTAATATTCAATAATCCAATTCAATTCAATTTAAGGAGGAGAAAACCCTATCAAAAGGAACTAAGAATTTGATCAGAATCTTGGTCTTTCAAGCCTAGATCTATTAGATTGGACTCCTCTTTATTGTAATGGGTAATTAGGTAACTTAGTGTTTTTATTATCTTAATTTAACCCTAACCCTAATTTTACATCATTACATTTTGGTGAATTGGACTTCTTACACCACTATTTTTTATTTGGGTTCTCAGATGTGATTTGTGAGCAGTTTAATTTTTAAATTTTGCACTCATAGATTTTTTTTTAAATAAAAAATACATAAATTTAGAGGTTAAATTCATAGAAACCCTAATTTATTTTGTTTAATTTGATATGTGGTTTGCATAATTTGTAACTTTTGTTTTCAAATCTGATCTTAGGCATTCATAATGGCACTTAATAGATCTAATTTATTTTTTATTTTAGATATGATTACATTTACTTTCACTTATATTTATCAAAATCATGTGTTGGATAATGGTTTCTTTCACGTCACATTGCTTCTTTTCATTCATAGCACTTTGGCATATTGCATTTTTAGAATTTCAAAAATGTTTCCTACCAATTAATTAAATCTCAAAGCTTTTATCCATTATGCATGCATGTTGTTTTATGGTGATATTTTTTAGAAAGTGCATTATATGTATTAGATCACATAAAATATTTTCTAGATAACCATAATCCTAGAGATGCTAGTGAAAAATCTAACACTTGTACCTCTCCCAGGGTATCTCATGTGAATTAAGAAAGAGCCAATAGTCCTATACAAGATCTCTCTAATGGAAAGAAAAAATTCAAGATAAAATTGGTGCCATCTTCTTCTCATACACATACCCTAGCACAATGGGGGCAAGATAAAAAATATTGGTGTTTCAATCTCTCTAGATCCTCCTTACTCTCCTAGAGCTTATGTTAACCATTGAAACATTTTTAGAGAAGATGATGTCATGCATTTCATTCATGATCTATCTCCCCACATAACATTAAGTAAATATGAGGCCTTAGATAATAAGTATCTTCCCTCCCAACCTATCAAAGAGGATTTCATGATGATAAAAAGGAGAAAGATTCTATAAAGGATATTCCTTCTTCTACTACTTCTCCCTTTTTTTCCTCTAGATGTACTTACACTACAATTTTTTTTTAAATTTATTATAATACCATTTATTCTCAATTAAAAATCTCTTATATCAGTGGCTATAACTTAATATATAAACAAGGTTATAGAGGACAAGGAATTGGAAAATTTGAACAAGGAACCAAAGTCCCTATAAACCCTCCTACACGAGCTAGTACTGAAAGTGTAGGACATTCTCATCATTCACCTATGGATGATCTCCTTACAGTTCAAAATCTTAAGGAGTACTTTGTAAGACATAAAATGTATAGTCCATCTAGAGGTGCTTCTTCAAACACTCCTTTTTTCTCACATCATCAAAGTAATGATCATGATACCAATGATTGTCAGGATTTTCAAAATGGAATGCAAGGAATCATTGATAATGACATAGTCAAAATCATAGATAATAATCCATCTTCTGAATCGTTGTCCTACATCCCAAGAGACAATACCTACTCCTATTCATGACTAAGCGAAATTAGCTACTAAAATCTTTTAGAGATTGACATATGATAAGAATATTGTTCTTCCTTTCATTAGACTTAACTAGAAATTGCACCTTGGTGTGCAATGAGTACGCTAAAGAGCCGTGGAAGTTGAAACAGGAAATACAAGAATAATTATTGTAAATTTATAAATTATATATATTGTACATCTTTAATAATCTGGGTAAGTTTAATAATCTACCATATGAATATCATTTATCGCCAATATAAGGTCACTATAATCAAAGATAAGAAGATTTATGTCATTTATCTATAATATGAGCATAGTACAATTAATAAAATTAGTATATTAGAGTCTATTCCACAAAAAAACCATTCTTTTTATCACTTTGTATTCTATTAAGAAACACCATAAATATGTCACATATTATTCTTGTAGAAAATGTAGATGAAATAAATTAAAGATAGATAATCTAACTATATCACTAGATAAACATAAAGAAAATCTATTAAAAATAATTTAGTTTAGTAAATTTGACCTTTTTCTATATCCTTAAAACAAAATAAAACAAATTTAAATATCTACAAAATTCAAATCTATTCAAACTTCTAAACACTTTGTTAGTTTGATTAAATATCTTTCATATCTATAACATAATTATATTTGTATTTTTTTAATTTGTAGGGACATTTAAATCACACTTCAAAATATAAAAAATAATAATTAAGTTATGAAAAAAATACAATATATTTTGAAATATCTTCTCTTGATTAAATAATATTATCAAATTAAAATTTTAAAAATAATAATAAGTAATTTGAAAAATAAAAATTCTACTTTAAAACTTTATAAATTAAAAAAAAAACACTATTTTGTGAATAAAAGGGAAACTAATTTTATATTCTAATTTGAAACTAAACTAAAATTTAAAGAATTTGCATTTTTCCTAATATATATGTTTTATAAAGATTTAACATAAAAAGGTGTTCCTATAAAGTTCCACTAGTACATGTGCATTTAATCAATGCATATGATGTGTGGGCATGCAAGGACCATATTTTCTGTCAAAATTATTTCTTCTATCCTCTTCTATTTTGAAAAGAGAACATGTCAACCTTTTGAAAAAATATTTGAATTAAATTGGATAGATTAATCTTTTGGGTATCTTAAGTGGTAATTTACTCAATGGATATGATCTATGAACTATTAATAGCTAAATGGTAGATATTATAATAGATTAAATTTAAAGTTCCAAAATTTTTCAAGCATTATATCCAACAATACCTTTCCAAATATATATTTTGAAATAAAATATCAAAAATATCTTCAAAAAATAATTCTTAAATCAATCAGACATATTTAATTATATTTTATATTTTTTTATTCAAATTGTAATCTAAAATTTCTACTCAAAAAATTATAAGAAATATTGGTGATAGTTAGTTTTTTAACTCAAATATTTGCCTATTCCTAACTCAAAGTGAAAAAACCCCTAATTATTCTTAAACCCAATGACTAAATTTGATAAAGAATTATTAAATCACTTAAAACAAAACACACAAAAGAAGATCAATATGTGAGAGGAAAAGATAAATGTAATTGAGAACAATACATAAATACTAAGAGTAAATTTGTTTTAATGGCTTTTGACCGAATTGAATATGATCTTCTAACCATCATGAGAAAGAATGTGTTGAACTTGTAGATATAAAGTTCAAATTTAACAAATATAATGAACGTAAAAATATATATATAAAAGTTAAACATCAATTTCAAATAATATAGAAATAAAATTTAGAATCATAAATTAATTAATTTTATTAATAAGATATAAAAAATTAATCATTTTTTTTTTTTTATAATTAATTATTAATTTTATTTATTTTTGATAAAAGTGGATAAGACCACTAAAATATATTAATAATTTTTTTTTTTTTACACGTGTCTGGTTCAAAGAGCACTGAAGGGAAAGAACCAGCAAGAAAACCCTTCAATAAAGCTCAAGAAAATATAAGCCTATCTACCCATTACAAAAAAGCCCATAGGCACCAAGAAAGCCTTCCCAATTACATAACCAAAAGCAATCCCAGACAAATCAAAACTGGATCAACCCTGTCTAAGAAGCACAAGTCTCCAACCCTTTCATTAGAATGAAACCAACAACCAGAAGAGAACCTATAATAAGTAAACCTGCCAAAACAAATATTGTGAGAAAACATAGAATAATCCAGATAAGCAGAAGGGAAGGATGCAAAAGACCTCGAGGAACCAAAACCAAGCCATAGAGTAATCCACAACAGCAACCAAAAAAGTAGCAGAAGGTCGAGAGCCCATCTCAAACACCAATCTATTTGCATTTTCCAATTTCTCAAGGACAACCACCAACCACCAAGTTTAACAAATCCTCTCCAAATAAAACAAAGCATCTTTCTTAGGGAATACCAATACCAAAGAAACAATGAATACCAGAAGAACATCGGCCATCCACGGATATATACAAAAGAAATGGAAACAACCATCCCCAAGCCATGAAAACTCATCGAAAGAATGATAACCCACTCCAAAACATGATAAAAAAGCAGCTCGCAAGAGTAGCAAGCAACCATAATGACCAGAGGAAAGCAGAAGATCAAAGGATGACGATCAACCAATGATGAGGTGAAATCATAAATCAAAAGCTCATCCCCCACTCATTACCAAAGAACCAAACAAAAAAATTGGCAACACATAAACACATAACATGCAAGTGACTAGAGCGAAGCTGAGCAATAATACAGAAACCAGCCAACTCAAAGACATGATTACCAATCACATTAATAAACTGCAAAAAGAGTCATAATAAAAATATGCTACCAAACCTCCTGCTGACCTAAAAATTTGAAATAATCATTGTGCCCAGACAACACCATAAACAACCAAAAAAGAGCATAAATTAATATTTCCAATCAAAGAATGGTTCAAGCCAATATTACCATGTGGCCACGAAAATCACATAAACCCAACAAAGGGCAAAATTTATCCAAAGCACAAAGCCAATGCGAAAAAAAGGAAAGATACAGGTCAAGAAAGAGTAGCGTCTTCATCCTCCATGCTCCATGAGGAGAATCTTACCGAATATATCAACAACAAAGATGTTTCCATAAGGCAAGACAACATCCTCCTTGCTGACATATGCGAAAGAAAAACCACACCCAACAAGGAGTATGAAGAAGACTACAACACAAGGTCCGCCTATCTTTAAGAAAAGGCCAAAATATGAAAGATACAGATCCTCCTCAAGAGTAGCCACCACATCCTCCAGGCTCCATGAGGAGATACTTACCAAATATACCAACAACAAAGATGATATCATAAGGTATGGCAACACCCTCACTGCTGACATATGGGAAAGAAAAACCACATCCAGCAAGGAATTGAGGAAGGCTACAAAGTAAGACCCGACTCTCTTTAAGAAAGAATCCTAATGCAAGAGGCTGGAATGTCCGAAGGGAGAAACTCTAAGAACTCAACACCCTTAGCAACAACTCTATTGGCCAAAAAATCCATAATAACATTAATCTCCCTATAACAATGGGATATAGTGAAGGTAGAAAAAGACTCCAATTGCAAAAGAATACAGTCTAAGAAGTATTGTAGATGCCAAGAGATACATTACTTGTCAGAGAAAAAATTATTAATTATTACTATCTATACAATTTGAAATATAAAATGAAATATTCAACTGAAAACTCATATGACTTTTTGCATCAAATTTTACAATCAATTATTTAAATAAAAAATATTGCCAATTCACAATAAAACTTTTTAAATAGATTTAAAATAGTAAAAAATAAAAATTTGTAGCTTAAGATAAAATAGAGAATTCAAGCATAAACAAACAAACGAAATGAACTCATTTCACAGCAACATTTAAATCATATTTCAGTATACTATGACTCAAGAGAGTGATCAATCAAATGGTCTTGTATAGGTATAATCTACTTGATTGTTGACATAAGATTCACATTGGTAAACTATGACCAAAGTAAAATGAATTTAGATGCTTTCCTTTCCTACAAAGACAATGGCGAGGTTTTCAAATTTATTTATTAAATGACTTTGTTGTAATTTTTGTTTTCACTGACAAACAATGATGTGTAGGCCAAAAGCCAGAATGCAGATTATTTGTGAGATGGTCAAGTAAGCTATAAGCCCAAGTAATTTAGTTGTAATATAAATTAAATGTTTTTTCTCTATATAAAAGATCGTCTTTGAATCTTTCGAGGTCAATATACAAAATGACTTTGAATTTTTTATTAATAAATAGTTTTGAGTTTATATTCCATAGAGATTGTTAATTAAAAATTTATATCTATATAGAAACGACCAGTGACTAATGGAACCTTATTTTACCAGTCACAAAGGATAGTTGCTGGCCTTTAAGGATTAGGGCATCGTGAGTCAAAGAATTGGGGATCGCAGGTTGTTGATGTGAGGATAAATTGGGTTGTTGCTGGTTTAAGAAACAGACTATGGGAGGACATCGCCATTAATATCACCGTTGTGCTTAGACAGAGACCCTTGGGGTCTAGCTTAAGGCATAAAAAGGATTGCAGTATTCGTAGAAAGGGTGAACATTCCTTTACTTGTGCAGCTGCCCTCTCATTTCCTTCAACACACCTGCCATTGGATGCAAGAATATTATGGGGAGGGACATACTGGCGTGAGGATTGTAGGAGTGAGTCGCCATTAATTTTATGGCCAGGTTATGTAAATTCTTTGGGTCGAGACTCAAGGGAGAGGGAAATTATATTTGGGGCTCGTTGTTTCTGCTCACCTGCTACTTGAACCTCGCGACACCGGAGAGCCAAATCTACATCATGCAGTGATCAGATAATACAGTGATTGGACATGGCTGATAGAGGACATTTGGGTTCATGGGCAGATGTGGGCTAGGAAGATCTGCCTCATGTTCCGCAGTGGGTCTACACGAAAGGCAGATGGAAAGACATGGTGATACAGGTAAACCAGAGCGAAAATAACAAGGTTTTTCAGCCAGCTTCAAAATAATTTCAAGGCTTCTTTGGAAACAGATGTAGTGTGGCATGGAGGTAGAATAACAATGGAAGGAGACTCACTCAAGCACATTTTAATAATGGTGTGAATCATGGGAATTCTGAGAAGCAATTCAAGGGATTTTTGAGGAAATGGTCTTTGGATTTGGGCAATCAGCGAATGTTTGCTACGGTTGTTGGCTTGGAAAATAAGGAGACTGTAGCTAGGGTTTCTGTTTCTTCACAATAGGTGGGAAATAAGGTAAATGTGAACCTCAAGGAAGCTAGTCCGGAAAAGGTAAGTAAGATTCCTTCTGATCCTATTCTGCCCGATGTTTCTTCATCGCAGGTTTGGGATCCTATCCCTTGTATTGATCTTGTAGGTTCTTATATCGATAAGAAAGTGAATTGTTTGCATACGAATGCTATTTCTAGGGAAATTTGGGGTGATCAAATTAGTTTGCTAAACCTTTATCATAAATTGCAGAAAAGATGGGGGGATATGCATTATTTTCAATTATTATCTGCGAATGCTTTTATTATTGTCTTTGATTCTCCTTCTTTGAAAGATGAGGTATTAAGAACTTTGCATCATTGGTTTGGAAAACATTTAATTTCAATTGCGGCTTAGAAACCTTTTTTTGTTCCTTCTTGGTCTAGTTTGAAACTTATTCCTTTCTGGTTTTGTTTACCTAAAATTCTTTTTGAATTTATGGATCCAGATGTTCTTGAGAAAATTGGAAATACTATTGGAACTTTTTTAACATCTAAAATGGACTTTGTGGAGGGTGAGGTTCTGGTAAAAATTTGTGTTCTTATTAACCCTAACAATGTTTTCCCCTGTACTTGTAATATCAAGTCTCATGATGGTATTTGGCACTAGTCAATTGAGAAATTAGATATAGAGCTTCTTAAGTCTCCTTTACTTTTGGATGCTCCTTTACTTATGGATTTTAAGAAAAACCAATAGGTTGTTGACTCTATCCCTAAATCCCTTAATAAAGATAGTTTGTCAGTGGGACCTTTGATTGAAGGATGTGGAAATGTCTCTTCGCATTAATTGGTAGAAACATGTCGCATTAATCTTGAAAATAATCCATTGTGTCGTAGTTCTAGGAAACCAAATGATCACACTTCGGGTTCAATCTCACTTTCGTCTTTACTGAAGACATTTTCTAATAATAGGGGTATAGTGGATGGTAATCCCCTGATGAATGGAGTAGATCACCCATTGATGATAGATTGCCCTAAGATGCCAAATAATCACACAAAGGGTAAGGATGACAATTTGTCTTCATGCACTCAAAAGGAGGTTTTGGATTCCTCAAAGAATGTGAATTTAGATAAAAATGCAGTGGTTGATATAGAAACTATTAAACAGGTACCTGCCATAGGTTTTCCTAATGATGCTTCTTTAGTTTAGGAAATTAAGAATTTGGTGTCTAATAATTCCTCTTGGAATGTTGAAATTAATATGGCTAATGAATCTTCCTTAGGGAATAGTAATCCGTCAGAGGTTGTCCCTGTTAATATGCCAGATGAGAATCTGATTTAGCAAGTACATGATATTTTTAATAATCATGCACATCAAATGGATGAGGGTATTACTGATAGAGTTGTTTGTTCAATTGAGAATGATTTGGGGGGTATAAACTTGACCCTTCCAATTTCTGCATCTAATAATCCTTTTGCGGTTTTGGCTACAATAGAGTTGGGTTTTGAAGATAATCCATTTATCCTAGCTTCTCCAAATTCATGCAAGAGTTTACCAATTTTCTAAACAACTCAAGTTTTTTCACCATCGGTGGTTTCTCCTAGGAGAGGTAGGCCTCCAAATTATCTTAAGACTCAAATGGAAATTGATGCTGGAATTCAAAAGACTTTGTCCCTTTCTCCTGCTGGTGGGCAAGGGAGGCATTTGATCTCTCTTGGTAGGCCTAAGAAAACATGCCTAACTCCTGTAAGTGTAAAGAGAAAGAGGAGTAAAAGATTCATGACTAGTCCACCCGTGACAAGATCAGGGGCTGTGAAACGTAATTTGCAAGGTTGGTTTGGGGAAAGCAAAAATTCTCTGATTAATGAGAAGAGGGGAGCTTTGGCCTCCCCTCGAGGACAATGAGAATTATTTCTTGGAATATTAGGGGCTTAAATGCCCCTAATAAGAGACGCTTAATTAAGTGTGATATTTTTATGTTGCAAGAAACAAAGTTGTCAAAGGAGTCTGCTAATTTGATTTTTTCATCTTGGAGAAGGTGGAATTTTCTTTCTTCTCCAGCTTGTGGTGCTTCAGGAGGTTTGGCACTGCTTTGGAATAATTATAATATTGAGGTATAACTAGTGGCATCTACTACAAATTGGATGTTGGCTTTAGTTATAAGCAAGATTTCGAAGGTTAAATTCTGGCTTTTTAACATTTATGCTCCATCAAGAA
Organism: Cryptomeria japonica; assembly: GCF_030272615.1. Lineage (NCBI taxonomy): Eukaryota > Viridiplantae > Streptophyta > Pinopsida > Cupressales > Cupressaceae > Cryptomeria > Cryptomeria japonica. The sequence continues at coordinate 209,220,073 of NC_081412.1, read as the reverse complement.
TTCTAGGGAAGAGTAAGTTATGAGGTGAATTAAAGAGGATTTCTTCTCCCTTAAAACATGGTTCCTTTATTATCTTCGGGGGTGATTTTAATGCTATCACTGATTTAGATGAGAAAAGAGGAGGTGTTTTCCCTAATAAAAGGATTATGGATGACTTTGGGGATTTCATTTTTGATATGAGCCTTTTTTATTGTAAGTCTCAGAATGGGGTTTTCACATGGACAAACATGAGAAGGGATTTTTCTTAGATTGCTGAGAGATTAGATTGGTTTTTGTTATATGAGAATTGGATTGATTCAGATTTTGAATTCTTTTCCTCTATTCTACCGGTCTCAGGTTCTAATCATTTTCCAATTTTCCTTTTAGTTATTGAAGATAGGGCTTCTTTTAAGTCTCCATTTAAATTTGAGCCCATGTGGTTTAGGGATTCTTCCTTTTGTCTCTGCTTATGAAATGGTGGAATTCTGCTCCTTTTTGTTTTGGGTCCCATATGTCTCAGATTGCTAAGAAGTTAAGTTATTTGAAATTGAATATTAGGGAATGGAATATCTCGCATTTTAAGAACATTTTTTGGGAGAAACAAAGGATTCATGATACGATTGAGTGTTTTAATACTCATGTGCTTCAACATGGTATGGTGCCACAAGTTTTTGATGAATTGAAGTCACTTAAATTATAGCTTGAGGAGGTGTTAGCTAGAGAGGAAATCTATTGGAGACAGAAATCTAGAGAGTTATGGCTTTCAGGTGGTGATAGGAACACAAATTTTTTCATTCTTCAACTAAGATTAAAAGATGTAAGAATAGGATATCTTGTATTTAGTGTCAGAATGGGAATTTATTGACAGAGCTAGAGGACATTGCTTCAGAGGCAGTTAGGTTTTTTAAGTCATTATTATCTTTGGAAAATGGAAATCTCAGCAATGATATTATATCTAATATTCCTCCTTTAGTATCTTTGGAAGACAATAAGATGTTTATGTCTCCCTTTTCCTTAGAAGTTAAGAGTGTTGTCTTTTCCATGAATCTAGATAAAGCCCCAGGACCAGATGGTTTTACTCTTTTATTTTTTCAGAAATGTTGGGATTTTGTGGGAAATGATGTCTTATTGGCTCTCGAGGAATCTAGGACAGATAGGTCCATTTGAAAAGAATTTAATACTACAATGATTGCAATTATTCCTAAAAAAGAGGATACTAAGACTTTTGCTGACTTCTGCCCCATTGCTTTATGTAACACTTTGTATAAGATATTTACGAAGGCAATTTCCCTTAGGTTGGCAAAAATTCTACCTAGGATCATTTCATTGGAGCAAGGTGGTTTTGTTCCTGGAAGGGACATGATAGAGGGTGCAATTGTAGCACATGAGGTGCTGCATTCTATTTCCACCCAAAGAACCTCGACCATGATACTTAAACTAGACATGATGAAGGCTTACGATAGAGTAGAGTGGGGGGCTTTATGTGTTGTTCTTGAGAAGTTAAGTTTTTCCAAGGCCTGGGTCAAATGGATTTGTGCATGTATTTCTTCTACAAGATTCTTAGTTTTCATTAATGGTTCTCCTTGTGGTTTTTTCACTTCCTCTAGGGGTTTGAGACAGGGAGATCCCCTTTCTCCCTTTTTGTTTATTATCTTAGCTGAAACCTTTAGCTGGGCTATTAGGGCTGCTAAAGTGGGGGGGCTTTGGAAAGGTATAAGGATTCAAAATATTCCCCAAAGTATTTCTCATTGTCTCTTTGCAAATGATACTCTATTATTTGGACATGCTTCATTAGTTGAGACAAAAGTGATTAAAGGAATAATAAAAAATTATGCATCATTTTCTGGTCATAAAGTGAATGGTGATAAATCAAAGATTTTTTTCCTTAATACATCACAACTGGTTCAGCATAGGTTGCAATCCTTTTGGGAATTTGAGATTGGAAATCTTTCATGTACTTACCTTGGGATTCCTTTCTTTGTTAAACAAGATAAGATTGGTTTTTGGGATAAGATTATTTTGGTCATTTCTAAAAGAATTCTCTCATGGAATCATAGATGGTTAACTTTGGCGGGTAAAATTGTTCTCATCTAGTCTATTTTGAATGTTGTTCCCATATATCTCATGTCTATTTTGAAGTCTCCAAAAGCAACCATTGTTAGTTTACAAGATACTCTTAGAGATTTTCTTTGGAACAATAATAAAGATGGCAAGAAGAAACTCCCTTTAGTTGCATGGGATAAGGTATGTTTGCCTAAGGAACTTGGGGGAATAGGAATTCCGAGTCTAGAGAATCAGAATTTAGCCTTAGATGCTAAGTTGGTTTGGAAATTATATGACAAGCCTAGCTCCTTATAGGCACAGATTATGTTTGGCAAATATTTAAATAATGGACTGAGAGAGTATATTTTTAACGTCTCAAATTTGCCTTCGAAATCTGCTATTTGGAATTTCCTTTGTAAATGTAGATAGTTTATTTTGCCTCATCTCTCATGGATTGTTCATAATGGTAGAAAGGTCAGATTTTGGGATGAAGTATGAAATGGACACACACCTTTTGTGAAAATTAGGGATTGGGCTCCTCTGATAATTTTTCTTTCCTCCCTTTGGGGTATTTTTGTAGCAGATTATTTTGAAATTGTGACTAGTGGACCCCTTAAGCTAGCTAGATGGAAGTTGATTGATTTCTTAGATGTTGATCAAAGCATGAAATTAGATCTTGAAAAGATTTTGGGGGATAGAATTGTATTTCTTTCTGATTCTGAGGATGAACTTATTTGGACAAATAATATTTCTGGTAAGTACACTGTTAAAGATGGTTACAACTCTCTTATGGGTGCTAAAGATTTGTCTTCTTGGCCTTATAAGTTGTTTTGGCATTCGACCTGTCTTCCCAAAGCTGGAGCCTTTGCTTGGTTGGCAGTTAAGGATAGAGTCCTTATAGGTATGAGACTAGATAGGCTTGGTATTACTAATTTTTTCCCTTGTGTCCTTTGTAACAAAAATTTGGAATCTTCTTCACACCTATTCCTACATTGTGATTATGCTTATGAATGTTGGCAGTGGTTGTTTGAGAAGTTAAATATATCCTTTGTTATTGGTAAGGATCTCATTTCCCATTTTAGATCTTGGCCCTTTATGTCTGCCTCATATTTTTATGCATGCCCTTAGATCATATCTCCATCTATTGTGATTTGGAATGTTTGGCTAGAGAGAAACAACAGGATATTAAAAAAAACAAGGTCTCTTGTGTCTAAGGTTCTATTAAAAATTGAGTCTTCCAACTCTGAGGTTGCTTTGTCATTTATTTATAAGAATTTGGAAAATCTTCTTTTTCGCACTGGGATAGTAGAGTTACTAGAGTTTGGAAGCTGCTGTCAATTTTACCCTCTCATGGTTCAATTTTAAAAAATAATGATGCAATAGGTAAGAGATGCTCTGCTAGATGGAAACCTCCTCCACAGGGGCACTTTAAACTGAATTTTGATGGGGCCTCTCGTGGTAACCTTGGGTCGATTGGGGTAGGCATGGTAGCTTATGATCACAATGCAAATTTTATTCAAGCTAAGTGTCATGCTATTGGTTTTAAAACTAACAATTATGCAGAATTTCATGCTTTGTCTTTTGGATTGGATATGGCAATCTCTTTGGGAACTAAGGACTTAATAATTGAAGGTGATTCTATGGTGATTATTCAATGTGTTATGAAACAGAAATCGAATTGTTGGAATTTGCAGTATATACTTGATCCCATTTTACAAAAAATAGAATTGTTTGATTCTTTCTTGGTATCCCATTGTTACAGAGAAGCTAATAAGATTGCAGATTATTTGGCAAATTTAGCCATTGATAGCAATGCTAATCAGTGAGAGGTGGGTTTTGAGAAAATTCCTTCTAGGGTATGGTAAGGTTTGCACCAATAATCATATGATTTTCTTGAGTAACGTCGATGTAAAATTTTATGATGATAATTATTCATGCTTTCCCCTTTCATTTCAAGTATTCATGTTTGTTGTCTGGAGAAGAGTTCGAGGTCATGGTATTTGATATAATAGTGTTTTTCCAAAGGTTTTTTGATACTTTCTTTTTTGGCAAGAATGTTTTTGGCTCATGGGATTTGGCACAGGGCTTTGGAAAATTTTGTCTTCTTCCATTGATAGCAGCTATGGAGTCTACATTTGAAAATTATCTGATGGGTTTTTTTGGCAAATTCTCATATGGGCTCTACGCAAAACTAATATTATATGTGTTGTGACCACATTTTGTATGTGGTTCTGGGTGGGTGTATAAATTGATCCGTTAGATACTATAGATTTATTTTATGAGCTGTGACCGGAGGTTTTCTTCCCAGGGTTCTTTCCTCTGGTATGCTCTTTGAATCCTGTGTTAAAAAAAAAAAATATTAATAAAAAAGTTTAGTGGAATAATCCACTTTTATTGAAAAAAAATAAAAAATTTATATCTATATAGAAGATGTCTCTTGAATCTACTAAGGCGAATGAAAAAAATATTTTACAATCACCATTAATAAGTTTGAGTTTAAATTCTACATAGATTTGACCAATCATGTCTATTCGTTATCATGTCTATTCGGAATCTGGTTCTATCCCTAGAATTTAATATGTTTGTGTGCTTATTAATCTTTGATTTTTCAAATAAATTTTAATTTCAAACATTTTCAAACATTCATATCAACCATGCCAACGAATTTGATACAGGAAAGGTTTTCTTGAAAGACGAGTAAAACATAATTTGTTACTAGCTTATTGGTTATATGATCATCACCTAAACGTGGCAAAGTTATATGTATTTCAATCTGACTAAAAGTTACCTAATTATATGAAGATTTATAAAAGAATTATTAACTAGTTTAAAATTTGTCGAATGCATGCAAGCATTCTACGTTTGAAGCTGCATGTCTGCCAGGTTTCTAACAACATAATTAGGTAACAAATTAGAGGGTTCCGGTACAATGAGTATGGAGGAAAGAATTTTGTTTCCAAGAAAATCTTCGACAATGGGAGTTACAGTGTTTATGGAGGCCGAGTTTAGAGCTAAAGAATTTGAGCTATCTAATGCTTGATATTTGTTCATGGACTATACTGCCGTTCATGGACTATACTGCTGACAATACAAATGTCGTTGAAGGAAGAGGCTTTATTTGTCGATTACGTGTCAATTAGATAAATCTATTAAATATATATAAATTATTTGTATATATATGGGTAATTTTTATTTTTCAAAGATTTTTACCTCTGTACTACAGAAAACAAGTAGAGGGCGGTGGTGTGGAAGGGCAGGGGCTACAAAGAATTTCTGTCAATTGCTTATTTATCTTATTGGTAGCATTTCTTTTTCATATCTGGTCAAAAATGAGTTTGTGGATAAGGCATAGTGAAGAGGCGATGAGATAGCGGGAGAGCACATCAATTTTTAAATCTTCATTCTTCTTCAACAATTTCCTGTATTAATTTTGGATTTCTACATTCTTTGATGTGCATGTTCCTATATCAATCATAGTGTCGTGAGATCAAAACAATAAACGCATGATATTATTCACTGAATTACATAGACTTGACATTTTATTATTATCTTTAGTTAGAATGCATATGAGAATTTTTGCCTTCTACCTATCAAAAATCTATTATTAATGAGAGAAATAGAAAGAGTTGATTTCAGGAAATTTAATTGCATAACAAAGTAATATTTCCGTCTGAAATATATTAGTTTGTTGGCCCTGTGGCAGTCACCACAAAAACGAAAATTTTCATTTAATTGTATAGGTATTCCAGGAGGTGTTTTACTAAGCCCAAAAACAATGGAAACATTCTCCTAATTATGGCAGCAAAGGTAGTTTTCCTTTGGTTCCTTCTCAAATTTTTAAGGAAGCGGTTAGTTATAACAGTTAAAATCCTAGACTTATTTCAATTAGGAAATCCACCTATTCGCTTGATGAAGGTTTTGTTTATTAGATTTGCCTTTCTAATGCGTCTGCAAATTATGAGTTTATTATTTTTCACATATTACCTAGAGGCGTTTGAGAAATATAAAATAGAACAGGGCAAAAAGCAATTAAAGTTTGGAATGCAGAAAATAAATTTACTATCATAAAGGGAACTAAATTTACTGTTATAAATCTATTTTGTGTAGATGAAAAGTGTATTAAAACATAATGGCTCTCTTACAATTACTGTCAATATACTTATTACCAAGATTGTTAAACATTATTGCAATTGACGAAGCAAAATAAAGTACGTAGAAAGAAAATTCAATTAGGAGCATACCTCTTTTTAATGTGTAAGAGGTCAATGACAAAATGGAGCAATGTGAGGCCTTGCTAAGCCTAGAGATAGCTAAATATTTATACAAAAGGTGAGGAGGAGTATTTGATACTCAAATCTCTTTTAACTCCAAAAACCTATCAGATAGCCTTTTTTTGGAAAGCGTAAATAAGTGGCAGATAGTATTTAAAATCTGTGCGCGATCTTTTGATATTTACTGTGTTGAGATTACATCTTTAATGATAGAAGTTATTACTAAAGCTTGAAGACTCCTTTTACTAAGCTAAAATAATGACAAAAGGCAAGGAACTGAGAACATATAATATCTTCCTCTTAAACGAAGATGAAAGTTCGCTACTTCATCCATTAAATATGACAGTTGGCCGATTTGACTGCAGTGCAATGATAATGAACGATCCTCAAATGAATTGAATCGTTTTGCATGTATGAACCGTCGATGGTGAACAGGAGGTCGTCTCTTTCAATTAAGAGATGCCTTTGGCAAAATTACAATTATAATCATAAAGAAGGTGATGAGTATTGTTTTTTTATCATAGTTAATCTCATTTTCTTGGAAAATGTAAAGCATTTAAAACATTTGTTCAAGACCGATACCGATATGATAGAGCTCACATAGTTCTTACAACTGATATGATAGAGCTCACATAGTTCTTACAACTGATCTTGCAGTCTTTCCTGGTGAAGAGATAGTTCCTTAGCAATCCATTCACCCTCCATGTTGCTCCTCACCCTATGACACTATAGGTTAACTTCATTGGGTTCTCTTTGTCAAGAGTGGTGATGCTATTTTAATAACAAACATCTTGAGGTAAAAACACATATATTTCCTTCTGTGTTCCTTCACTTGCCTAGGGGGCAAGGACTCTACATATCCAATTCTCTCTTTCTCTTTGAAGATTGCCACTTCTTTAGAGTTGCATTTTGTATAACATAATGATTTTTCTTGCATTAAATATTCCTTCATACAAGTACACATGTTCTTTGTTTAAGACTTTTATTTTCGTGGAATAGTGCATTATCTTATGTATAATCTCTCCTTAGAGGTTATACAATTCTCTCATTGTCACTAAACTTGGGGGGCATTGATCATTCCCATCCTTTCTAAGTATCTTATTTTCTTTTGTTAAATGGTGTTTTCTTATGATGTGGTGTCATTCCTTGTGTAAAATCAATGTTTACTCCAGGATTATCTCTTATGCAAGAGGTCTATATCCTTCACTACAACCTCTTTTACACTTAGCAATGTTTATCCATTATAAACATACCCCTCACATTGGGGCAAAAGTATGTCATCCTTCATCAATAATCCCTTTGACTTAGCAATAAGGGGAAGGTATATGTTCTTGTTCTCCTTTCCTTCTTTTGATACCTGAGATGCTATGCTCTTTCAAAATCTCCTCTTGGAGGTCGATGTCTTTTGAGAAAAGGTCTCTTCTCCTCAAAGGGTTCCCTTTACACTTGATGCAAGATTTATCTTTCTCAACTATCTTATCCTTTCTTATAAGAGTATTACCTCTTTATCTTGGATTTATGACATTTTTGTCTAAAAGGATATCTCCTTGGTATTGATGGTAGGTATCCTAGTTTCTACCTTCCTTAAGACATCAACATAGGGCTATGTTGACATCTTAAGGGGGGCATACATATCTCCCTCTTTGAACTATATTGTACTATATTTTTTGCATGTCTTAAATAGGGTGGTCATTCTTGAAATGATATAAAACAATCTCTTACATGAGATTCTTCATACTTGAAACCAGACGTACCAATTGTACATGTCTTATACAAGGTGCACATTCTCAAAACTAGAGAAAAAAAATTCTTACACAAGATGTCCTCAAAAGAGGCATATATTTGTCTTACAAGAAGTTACAAATACTCAAAACCAATGTAAGGAAGTTAAGTACCAAAACAACTTCCTACACTAATATTGAGAGGAGGTTAATGAATTACTTTTACAAATTGTTACAACAGTTACAAAATTTTTACAAAAACAACATAATATCATGCATAAAACAAGACAACAACACGATGATTTATGTGGGGAAAACCCTTTTGGGAGAAAAACCCCACACTCCAAAAGTAGCTCAATATATTATTCAACAATCAATAAAAGATTACAATATAATTGCAAAACAATCTCTTAATAGGAGTACCACTAATTAGAGACTCAGAGGTAACTCAATCACCATAAGACTCTTACAAGCAACCTCTATCTCACACACCTGATCTATAGGAGATACAATACAAGAAACCGTCAAACGTTATTACAAAATCATGGGTTAAAACCACCCAATAAAGTAGAACCAATCTTATCTCCATTATAGATGCCCTATGATGTGTCAAAACATACATCAACACATGTTCCTACCTTTTATATCTCATTTATGTGTCCGATGCATTTTATATTTTCTATTTCAAGAGCCCTAACTTCTGGAGGCCATAACTTTTGAACCGTGTGTCCTATTGATGAACTGTTTGAAGCACTAGAAAGCTCGCGAAGTGATCTATCAAATTGTAAAGTGCTACACTATTTACACCCCTTTAAAGGAATTTTAGATCCTCTAAAGTCCTCAAAATTAAATTTAAACCTTTCATTACACCGTCCAAAAATGAAACTTTAATATCCTCAAAACTAGCTATGACCTTGCGATAAAAATTTATTGGCATTCTTATCTAGTGAATCAAAAGCTTTAGAAATAATTTAACACCATTTTTTTCTCCAATGAAAATTTACTATAAATAGTAACCTCATATAAATGCAAGGTAGAGACACCATTTTCCCAACAACTAAAGCAAACAAACTCTTACTCGATATGTTCCTAAAACCAAACATGTGTTTGCATTTTCACTTCTTCTCTTGTATAGGTTGTTGGATGCTCACAACTAGAGAAAATAAAATCTTATATGGGATTCTTAACACTTGAAATCAAATAGTTGCATACATAGTAGGATTAGTGAAACTAGAAAAACATAGCTATACTATTTCTAGTCTCCTTCCCAACATGGATCACCTATAAAAACATATATAGCCCATGGCATCCATTTCCACTCTCTCTTCTTCCCATTGATTAGCTAGTAAATAACAACTAGAATGTGATACCCATGCCTCTCTCTTTTCTTCTCTTCATGACCTTATAGCTTTCCTATTTGTAGTTCATTTTTTGATGTGTGCTCTTGCTCCTTTTACGTTATCACTTGTGTCCTTGTGATGGTATTTCAAGAACGATATTAGTGGTTGAGACATTTTTATTATTGAGGTCTCTTCGGCTAGTCGACTCAAGGTCTTGTTTTGGATTTTAGCATTTTTATTGTGTCTTTTCCCTTTCGTATTTTTTTGTCTTTGTTTGTCTTATTTTCCTTTATCTTGTTGTGTGTTCCCTCACATATGATTGCATGTTTAAATCATAAGATTAGGGGATTGGTTTCTTGAAATTAGTAATGTCTTAACTCCTTGTGATCATGCTCCTAATTTCTTCTCTCTCTCATCTTTTATGTACTTTACCATGATTATTTTCATAGGCTCGTATACTCCCATTAAAGTGGGGACTAAATGTAGCATCATAAATTGGTATTTGTCCAATTTATGCCTCATATTTGTACTTCCACTTTAGCATGATCTATCCTCATCTCCTCTTTATGTCTAGTTTGTGCTAATTACCCAACTGTGATGTCATGTACAACCTATTGTAGGTCCCACAGAGTGGTACCCACCTTCGTGCCACCTTATTTTGGCCACCTTTGTAGTGGGACCAAGGCATGGTACTTCCTGGTCTGGTATATGGCACCCTAAAATGCCATGGCCCCCCTCAAAGGGGCCCAAATTCGAAATAGGGCAAGTTTTGTATTTCCCTAGTGGGAATTGTTATAAAATAATGCTTTAAACTCAAATGTAAATAATTCATTTCCTACATAACCCATGAGAGAAATGCATGCATACAAGCTTACAAAATCATTATAATGTAAATACCAAATAAACAAGCCAAAAGATAACACAAGATATATCCTGGGAAAACCCTCATGAGGGAAAAATCAGCCTGCAAAAGAATCCATAGTCCATTATATTAATCAACCAGAAAGCAACATAGAGTTACAATGATTACCTTCGAACCATCAATCCCTCCAATGCATTCCTATGTGTCTAAGAATGAGTCCACACATCTCATGCCATGCTTCAGAAATGCAGTCCTCTAAAGGACTCAATGCAATGACAACCCAAAACCACCAGCCAACCTTAACCACTAAACATGTTTATACTTATATAGACATAAATCTCACACAAAATAACTAGCGGTAAAGTAAAATGATATGACATAAAAACCATGTGCTAACAACCCTTGACCCCACATTTTATATTGAGTACTAATTTTTCTCTTTTTCAATATCTTTTTCCAATATTAAATAACTATAATATAATAGTCCCAATGTTACAATACAAATCATCAAGTGGCATTGAGAATATTCCCAAGGAATCTCCAAATGTTACATGTCCATGTGAAAGATCAAATGAATAAATATTACATTACATGTCCATGAGAAACTCACATAACAAATAAATATTACAATCATAAAAAAATATTATGCAAGGTGTACAACACCTATTTTCCCAACATGAATTCATCCCCATCCCTATACATGATCATTGGAGGTTAGTCTAATAAGTAATTTACCTAGAAACCCTTATAGAAAGATATTTTATGAATCTATTTTCATCCAACCTAAGAAATCTAAGTCTCCATCTACAAGAAATCTAATATTTGTGCATTTGTGAAGCATTCATCAAGCATTTTTACAGATTTTTAAGGTTACATATTCATCATTCAACCATTATGAAGAAAAATTACACCAATATTATGCAAGAATGTGTGTACGATTAAGGTTTTATGTTTTTTTATGCCATTTCATAAAACATTTGTGATTACATTCAAAGAGAAAAACATCATGAAGAATTTCAGATCTAAGGTATATCTATTTGGCATTTATTTTAGTATCTGCATTATTTCATCCAGGGTTAATTCCTAAACTACGATATGACTTAGGAAAATCCAAATTCCCACTAGTTTACCCCTTCTTTCTATGTGTAAGAAATAGGTATAGAGATATGTTCAAAATGATCAACATAAATCAAAGAGATGAATAGGTTCAACTTTCAATGTCTAGAAATTCAGAGGACCATGGTGAATTGATATTACCTGGTTCTAAAAATTTGAGTCAAACTTCTAGGAATAGATCTAAAACATATTTTTTTACTTGGATCCAGGTTGGTATCTCTATACGACATTTGTAGCTCACCTTTTCAGCCCAATCTCTTCAATAATAACCTATTTTGCCCTAATCCTCAACAATCCAATTGAATTCAATTTATGGAGAAGAAATACATATCAAAATGAACTAGGAATTTGATAAAAATCTTGTTCTTTCAAGGATATATCTATTAGATTCCTCTACTCTTTAATGCAATGGCTAGTTAGGTAATGTAGTAGTTAATTATCTTAGTTTAATCCTACACTAATTTTACACCATTACAATAATGATGCTCTTAGGTCAAGCATTTGGTTGGAATAATACCAAGTTTAAATTATAGATAAATATACATATGTATATATGTATATGTATATACAAATTATTTATAGTGGAAATAAGAATTCTCTAGTTTAACTATGTAAACAAGAAAATAAAATTATTTCCAACAATTTTACATTAAGGAGAACTACACTCAATATGTTTAGCCTTAAACTTATGGGAAAGGGTTGAGCACAAATTGAGTCACACTCTCTTAGTTTGAGTTGAAATTATAATTGATATTGGAAATAATGCGAACTAGGTTGAATATGTAAACTTGACCATGATCAACATGAATAGACAATTTTTAAAAAAATATGTAGACATCAAGTATAGATTTGGAAATGGAAACAAGAAACGAACCTATGACTAAAATCTAAGCTCAAAAGTGTGGGATACTGATGATAGGTTACTTTGACACAAAAATATTAGATACATATATGAACAATAGTTATAGAATTAGGATGTTATTCTTAATATGTTGCTAAAATTTTGTTAAAAATATTTTCATCATTGATTCTAGGTTAACTTGACCCTTCTTTTTTGCTCCTTCGAAATTTGATTTTGTGCATATTAATTCAGTCTTTCTGGATCTACTCTCCAAAATATATCACTTGCACACACAAAAGAGGAAAATAGGCTTATGTTGATACGAGTTTACCCAAGTCAAACCCTTGGTTGGATTAAACCTTTAAATGAAATAGATAAAATAAAAGGAAAGATCTAAAGTAGAATGCTGGAAATTATACCTTAGGCTTGATGTTGTTGATATTGCATGATGATCCAATTTTATTTGAATAAAACCCACAAATGTTGATGCACTAATATGACATGACAAGACATAAAAAGGATCAATTATGAAAACATGCTTGCATGAAGATTCTTGTAGCTTGTTGCTCCATAATAATTTATCTAAAGCAGTTCGCTAATAATGTTTTCTCTAAGACCTCATTGTAATTTTGTGTGATGGAAATAAATTAGGAAATATTATCTTATATAGGGTTCCCAAGGTATTTTATAAATTATGTTTACCTCCAATGCTCATATTAAAATATCAAGATCAAGGATCAACTAGCAAGAACTAGTGCACCAACATATTTAAAAGGGTCAATTTGAGAGAGGCAAGGATTCCTAGTGTCCTTCAGCACTAGGACAAGTTTGCCTCCTGCCCTTGAGCACTAGGAAAAGTTTTCCTAGTGCTCTTATCCACCTAGAAAAGGGTGAATCAAGGGTGGAATTTTTTTTTAAAGGCTCATGAGAGAGACCTTGATCATCATATGATTGTATGGTAATAGTTTTTTAGTGCAAATGTTGGAAATATGCTTGGAAAAGAGCTGGAAGGAGATACACTATAGAAAGAGCACAAAAAAGAGTGCAAAATTGTAAGGGGTTACAATTTACGATGATACATTTAGTCTCCACTTTATCAAGAGTATTAGCTTATACTCATACTCATGGTAATGGAGAATAAAGAGATAGATAGATAAAGGATCAACTAGGAGCAAGATTACAAAGGGATAAGACATGTCTAAATTTGAAGGAACAAGACCCCAAGCTTGAGATGTTAACTAACACGATCACATACAAGGAAGGGCACACCATAAAATAAAATAAAATAAATATAAAAAAAATTTAAAAAAAGGAAAAAGAAAAGACATAGAAAAGGGGTTAGTATAAAAAACAAAGGCTCTAAGTCAACTAGCTGAAGAGATCTTGATAGTGAAAATGTCTCAACTAATAATACCATTCTTGGAATGTTATTGTAAGAGAATACATAAATTGATAAGACACAAAACCTTGATACAATAACTATAAAGGTGTGCTATACTATGGGTTTATGGGAGAGAAAGAAGGACAAATTGATTCCATTAGCTAGCCTATTGTGTTATGCTAGGTGATGCATGAAAGGAAGGAACATAGATTCCATAAGTTACAATTTATGATGATACATTTAGTCCCCACTTTATCAAGAGCATTAGCTTATACTCATACTCATGGTAATGGAGAATAAAGAGATAGATAGACAAAGGATCAACTAGGAGCAAGATTACAAAGGGATAAGACATGTCTAAATTTGGAGGAACAAGACACCAAACTTAGGATGTTAACTAACACGATCACATACAAGGAAGGGCACAGCATAAAATAAAATAAAACAAAGATAAAAACAATTTAAACAAATGAAAAACAAAAGACATAGAAAAGGTGTTAGTATAAAAAACAAAGGCTCCAAGTCAACTAGTTGAAGAGACCTTGATAGTGAAAACGTCTCAACTAGTAATACCATTCTTGGAATGTTATTGCGAAAGAATACATAAATTGACAAGACACAAAACCTTGATACAATAACTAGAAAGGTGTGCTATGCTATGGGTTTGTGGGAGAGAAAGAAGGAGAAATTGATTCCATTAGCTAGCCTACTGTGTTATGCTAGGTGATGCATGAAAGGAAGGAACATAGATTCCATAAGTTTGCAAGTTGTCGTATGATGGGTGATCCATGAAAGCATGAATTATAATAGATAACAAGTTGTGTAATGTTGTGTGATCCATGCAAAAAAGGAGAGGAGAGTGAAAAGGTCTAGCATGGTGTGTTAGGCTAGTTATATTATCTTATAAAAGAAAGATTGTGAAATTAAACTTGTTACATTTGCAAGGAATTATACTATAAAATGGGTGTTATAATTACACAAGGACAAGGGTCAATAAATTGAATAAGGATGGCAACATGAAGATCTTTCTTTTAAGGAAATCCTATTGCAAAATGGATAATATAGTGACAATAGCATAGGGGTCAGCAAATTGAAAAGAGATGACCAAACAAATCCCACTATTTGTAAGGAAATCTATAAAATTAAACAAGGATAACCAAAATATTCTTGTTGTTTGTAAGGAAATCCACAAATTAAAAGATAACCAAACTAATCCCCTTGTTTCTAAGGAAACCTACAAAATTCAACTACAAAATGGTTGTTGTAGTAACACAAATATAACTGAGAAGGAGGCCACACATATACCCATCGTAAGATTTCAACATAGCCCTATGTCGATATCTTAAGGTAGAAACAAAATATAATTGTAATAAACATATTCAACAACAAGGATATATCCTATAAGAAATAATGGACATGCATTTCTAAGCTACAAAGACAACACAACACTTTTAAGAAAGGAAGAGATAGTTGTAACAAAGATATCTTATAGCAACTATAAAGGGATCCTTTTGAGGGATGCATGATTTAAAGAAAAATAGGAAGAGATCTTTGTCCAGAGATATCTCCCTAAAAGATAAAATCTTTAACAAATATGACATATTCACTCAAAATAAGGGGGAGAACAACAAGGATATGGATTTCTTTCTGCTAAGAAAACGGATACACTTTCAACACCAATGAGAGATCATTAATAAAGATACATACTTCTAAAACAAGGAAATGATCTTCATTAGGGATAAGTTTTCTAATAAGAGGTATGGGATGCCCAATAGGGATATGCACATCCAGAATATAGAAGGGATACTTATGAAATATACAACTCAATAAAGGGAAAGTAGAGACTTAATAAGGAGGAAGGTTTGAAAAATATCCTTCCCACCAGCATATCGACAAGATAAAATACACAATAGGCTATTATGTTTTGGATAGAGATAAACAGGTTTTATAGGGACCTGAAACCTAAAGTTTTATAGACCAAGGCCAGTAGCCAAAAAGACATTAAACAAAAGAAAAACATGGGATAAACCCCACACAAACCCAATGCCAAAAAACAAGATGAAAAGACCCAAAAATATAGGAAAAAGAAGTCAACTGAGAGAGTGCAACAGATCATTGTTCTTCTGAATAATCTTTTTGTTGATTTTCTCCACATCCTTCAAGATGAATTTGGAGGTACCCTATTCCGAGATCTAGTCATGGTCCTAGTATAGGGACCTCAACTAGTCTTCCCACCAGCAACACTCTAACCACCCTCTAAAGCATTATTTTTTATGTTTTTCTCCCAAGGGAGGTTCACTAGCTATGGATCTGGTTCTCTAGTCGGCCATCATGGCATTGATTTTCTCCAAACCCTCAGCATTGTTACTCATCGCCTCCATGTTCATTTCCACTAGATTATTCAGGTTGTCTTTGATGTCATACACATACTCCTCTAGCTTATCAATTACGTGCTCATGGAAGATCTTCATAGTTTCAACATCCTACGATATCTTCTAAATCATGCTCATAATTTTCTCAGTTTTACTAGGCCTAGGGGAGTTTACGAAGGTTTCAATAATTCCTTTAACTCTAGCTTTTAGAGTTCCAATTTCCTTATCCACCCACTTCCAACATTTTCCTAGTCTCTAGTGACCTCAAAATCTATCTTCTTCTCCCCCTTTTTCTCCCCTTCTTTCTCCTTATTCATGGTCCCTTGTTTCTTGTTATCCTTATTGATGGGAATGTTTAACCTAATCTCATGGTCCTTGTCTTTGGACCCACTTGACCTGGTCAATTTTTTTTCCTTTCTGATGGAGTTCTCCAGATCTTATATTTTCGTACTACTAGATTTAAATTTTCTTGTCGCCCACCTTGGAGGGTTGGTTTTTCTACTATTGTTAGTTCCCCGGGTCAGCATAGACTCCCCTTCTTTATTCGGTCAATACTTAGGGTCCTTTGAATCCTTGATATCATGCCAATCCAAGGTAGTGCCAATCTCATCCTCTTCTATCTCCATGTCAGAAACAAACTGCACCTCAGGGTTAGAAGAATAAATGTGGGTTTTGTCCATGGGGGAGGATTTCACTTCATGGGCTTTGGCATACTCCATGATTAACATGATAAGCCCCTCATGAAGCACCAGAATTTCCTGGTTCTTAGCATACTTAGCTAAACTATTTTCTAAGGATGAAACACAATAGAATGGGATGAAAATAATTTTACCATGCCTAAAGTGATTTAAGATTGTAAAATGATATGAGAAAATACTAGCATATCTGCCATCAAGAGTGATATACATCAAGTATGATTATGTTGCCACCCAAGTATGATTGAATATGAATTTTTACCAACCTAAATGACAATGAGCCCCCAATAGAAAATATATAACTATCACATAGTGATGGGTAACATAATAACCACCAATATTATTTAATTATGTGAGAAATTGCATGAATTTTAATATCACTTGTTATACTAATTGTGTTACTTACTATATTGTCTCTACAATCAATAAAAACAAAACCATACATGAGATGTTAAATATAAAAGAAGGAATTTGTGTGGTCACTTTATTGAGTTTCATAATTTGTAAAGGTGAATGAGTAATCAAATGATCTCTTGGGAATCTTAACAAGATTTTGTCTTTTGTAGGGAAAGGAGAGTGATTAGGCACTATTCTCATGTGTCATGTGAAGTAATGTATATAGACAAAGGAGTAGTGAACATTATGCTATCTCTATAATAAGATATAAAATCTATGTGGGACTTGATTCCTTCTTCTATACATCTAAAAGTGATAATGCTATGTTCTTCATTCATGCATGATTTCTTATGAATAAGAGAAACTTTAGGAAAGGGACAATCGTGGTTCAGTAGAGCCTGTCTATATAGAAGGCAACACATCATGATCAATAAAAGGTAAAGGTTTATAAAGGCAAATTCATATAAACCTCATGTATCACCAAAACATTCTCGCAAATAGAATTGTTTTATGAGTGACTAGAAGATGAAATTTCATAAAGGGGATTGTCATGCATCACAATGTCCTTATGAGTGATATGACTTTTTGAATATGTAGAGGATGATTTATTTGGTATTAAGTCATCAAGAGCTTATTCTAAAATATTAATTTCATCACTCCTAAATGGCTCCTTCAAGGCATGAGAATATTGTAAAAAGACATCCAGTGTGGTTGGATAAGCTTGCTTTCTTCAAAATTTTGGTTTTCTACTCTAAATTTTTTTTTAAAATAGTCTAAATAATGAAATTAAATGATGTATTATAATGAATTAAATCATCAAAAACATTAATCTAATATAAAATAATACTATGAAAGACACAAAAATGCATGAAAATCATATTTAGTTGTTCCTTTTGAAACACACAATGAGAATGATGTTTCTCACTAAGAAATGCACACACATAAGAAACGAATGCATCCATTCTTTAAAATGTCAAGTAAAACTTAGATAAAGCATTTAAAATTAAAAAAGATGCAAGTGTAGGATATGTTGGGTTCACCAAAATGCTTATAGTTAAAATAAGAATTTAGTAGTTTAATTATGCAAATAGTGAATTAAACTTATTTCCAACCATTTTACATTAAGACGAATGAAGGTCAATAGGCTCATACTTAAAACTATGGGAAAGGGTTGAGCACAAATTAACTCACACTCTCCTCATTTGAGTTTAAATTGTAAATGATACTGGATATGTTGTGATTTAGGATTAACGATGTAAAATTGACAATGATTAGCATGAATAGAGAGTTTCAAAGTAGATATGCAGACATCAAGCATAGATCCAGAAATCGGAAGCAAAGAGGAAACTACATCCAAAATTTGAGCTAAAAAATGTGGGTCAATGATGCTAAGTGACCTTGACCCAAACATATCAGATGTAGATATTAAAAAAACTCAGAATGAGTATGACATCTTCAGTATCTTGCTAAAATATTGTTAGAAATATTTAAGTTATTGATTCTAGGAAACCTTGATCATTCATTTTTTCTCCTTGAAAATCTGGTTTTGCGTGTCTCATTTTTTCCTTTCTAGACCTGTATTCGCTCTCTACAAAATTTGTCACCTACACACATAGAAGATGAAAATAATGTTGTGTTCATAGGGTTTTACGTAGGTCAAACCATGGGTCAAAATTAACCTTTGAATGAAATAGATAAAATATAAGAAAATATTTGAAGTAAAATGCTATAAATTATACCCAAGCTTGATGTTATTGAGAATCGATGATTATGAAATGCTCTTTGAATAAGACCCAATAATATTCATGCAATACATGACATGATATGACATAAAAAAGGATCAATCTTGAAAATATGCTTGCATGAAGATTATTATAGCATACTACTCCATAATGATTACATTTGAAGGAATTCACATATAATGTGCAGTCTAAGAGTTTATTGGAATATTGTTTGATAAAAATGAATTAGGATAGATTCTCTTATATAGGATTCCCAATGTATTTCATAAACTAGGCTGACCTCCAATGGTCATATTAAAATATTGGGATTGAGAATCAATTGATGAGAACTGATGCTTCAACATATTTAAAAATGGGCCCATTCTAGAGGGGCAAGGATGCCTAGTACCCTTGACCACTAAGAAAAGTGTTCCTAGAACCCTTGTCCACCTAGAAAAGGATAAAATAAAGGTGGCATGGATGAACATAAGCTCAGGATAGAGATGTAGATTACCATATGATCATATGAAACTATTTTTATGGTACAAAGGCCATAAATATGCTTGGATAAGACCTAGGAGGATATACACTAAGGAAAGAGCACAAAAAGGAGTGTAAAATTGTAAGGGACTATAATTTAGAACACTACACAAATATTAAAATGTATATACATACAACTCATATTGTATAACTTTCATATATTCAAATGATTGTAACCTTATTTTCATGTCTAAATCCTTGATGTCCCTACATGATCATATTCCATAAAACATAACATTTCTATCAAAATCATACAAAATATAACCATTCATATTATAAAAATAAATTTCATAAATACCATCCATGTATGGAAATCATATGAAAATATTTAAACTTGGTATGGATTATCATGAAGTTAAGATTGCATTCAAAAATTAAACATCACATAAAAAAATATAAAAAAAGAAATGTATTAAAACCGTACTACATGAAAGAAAGTGTAAAACAATGATGTGTATTTATTATTCTTAAGTGTATATGTTTGAGAAAGTTTATCTTCTAGGATATGGTGCCGACTGATTTTGGGTTGATGATTATATTATATGTACTTTGGCCAAAGTTAAGAGTTCATTGAAAAAGAATTAAAAGTTCCTAGAAGAATATTAATAATAATATTTCTACCACATATTGATTATAGACATAGAAAATATGAGTTATAAATTACATGTATATCATGATTGCACCAATATTACCTTCTATTATTTATCTTGAGGTTGCTAGGAACTTCAAGTAGGGTTGTTGGCTCTTCGTGTAGGAAGAAATTTGGACAAGCCAAGACTTCATGGTTGGGCAAAAAATCACCTCAAAAATGTTCTCATCCATTGACAAACAAAATACCAAGAGGTTAATGGAAATCAAAGTCTCACCATTTTTATATCATGTAATAATTACTTTATGTACTTGTAATTAGAAATAAAAGTATCGAGTCCATGATATGAATATAATATGAATCACTAGATACTCTTTTATGTATAAGTGCTACTATATAGATTTAGTATAATCATGTGGAAAAGGGAAAATTTCATGATTAAATTTATTGTGGAAATTATTAAGGAAATTTGAACCCTTTCATTTTTTCCTATTGTTCTCTATTAGGTGGATATCTCATAGCATCCAATATTTTCCTAAATAGGATAAAGCCATTTTGATTATTTAGAATGAGAATATGCAAAAAAAGTTTCAGGTGGTTGACATCTTGTTTGGAAAGAATTTTGTAAACAGTATTACACTAGCTTATAGGCTCATGATCCATAAGGCTTTTAACATTAATTTTTCATGGGACTAAACAATTGAAAGTGATATTCATATATTTTAAAAGTTTTCAAAAACTTGAAGAAATATTTAGCAGCAACAGTAATATCCTCCTAAACAATCCCCCAATATTCTTGGGAAAATGTAAGAGGGAAACCATCAGGCCTAGATTCTTTGAAGAAACACAGGAGAAGACAAAAATTTTGACTTCTTCATCATACATTTATTTTATCATTGTTTTCTTGATCAATAAGAATCTTGAGGATAACATGAAATATTTCATTATGTTAGTTATTTTCCCAAATACTATCCCCATATGTTTCCTCATAGAAGGAGCTAGTAGCCATCCCAATTTTATCATCATTGTTCCAAACATTTCCATCAATATTAGTCACAATTTTTATCATGTTTCTAATTTTATTTCTTAGGATTTACTTGTGAAAAATATACTATATGTATCTCCTTCTATTATTCATTGAATTCTTCATTTTTTCTTCCAAAAACTATCTAATTCCCTTATAATACCATGCCAATCATCCATAAGTTGTCTCTCTTTCTTACAAATTTCAAGATTAGTTCTACCAGTAGCAATAGAATCTTAGGTCACCTTCAAGCATAACAAAATTTAGGGGTTTTTTGGAAGACATTTCTGAAAGAGTATTTATTCCATCCTTTCACCTTACTTTACAAGCTTAATTTTTTAAAGTACTTCTATAGATCGAAGTAACCTAAATATGAGAGTTACACCAATCAACAAATAAAACTTTGAAATGAAAATGAGAGTTCCATATAATATAAAACCTAAAGGGTAAGGTCCTCTCCTAGAGAGGGTATCCCAATTTAATAAGAGGGAGTTATGATCAGATACAAAACTTGGGTAGAGCTTTGTGGGTGAATTTAGAGAGGGTATTGCATTCATGAGAAATATAAAATCTATTTAGTTTTATATGAATAAGGTTCATACCCATATGTTCTTTTAAACAATTAAATTCATACTCTTTTGAATCCACATCTATTAGGATAATTTTAGTTAAAAAATCAACAAAATATATTATGTTGTATGTGTATTCTTTAAGGCAACAAAGATTCTCTAAAGGGAATAGATTATTATTGAAGTTGCCTACCATCATCTATTGACTATTCAAGTGTGATTCCATCATTAGGGATACTTTTTCTTATTAAAAATTTCTTTTTGATTTAGAATAAGGGGAATAAACATTAACCATATTCCAACTTTAAATGAAGAGAAGAGAAGAATGAGAAGCAAACAAAATATTTTTACATTTATCCACACTAATGCCCCTTAAAGAATGAGGATTCCACATAGTGATTATTCCTTGAGAGGCACCAGCAATAGAGATGATGGAAAATTTCAATGAGGGCCAATTTTTTTCTGCCACTTTGAAACAAACTAATTTAGCCATTTTAACTTCTTTGATAAGAAGTAGATTAAGTTTATTGTTAAAAATACTATATTTTGACAGGTGTTGTTTGTGAATGCTATCCAACCCTCTTATATTCAATGATAAAACTTTATTTTTTTTACCTTTTGGGCCCTATTATGTTATCAAGGGTCCCTTATTTTCTCAAACCAATTTCATTACCTACTTCTCTTTGGTGTGTTTATTTATCAGATAGTGCTCCTTTTTTTCATTTTTAATTCCAATTGACATCCAAGTAACCTATTGGATAGAAAAATGGGGGGTCTCAATATTTTTTTCAAATGTAGTAAAACTTCAATAGATTTGTGTGATTCTATAAGCTCTTAAGAGTTATGCAAATTATGGCTATGGTTTTTCTCAAAATTTATCTCTTCTTCCCTATCTTTTTTGTTTATAGGTTTCTATTCAATGATTTATCCTATAGTTTCTTGACAGATTTTTCTTTCCTCTCTTAAGTATCCAAAATTTGATTAATTCTCTATAAGGTTATCTTTGGGAAGGTCAACATTTAGTGGGGACTCATCCCCCACAAAAAAACTATTCTCCTATTGAATCTTGTTATGTTCTAGGATTTATAAGTGCTTAGGGTTTCTAGGAAAAGGGGATGCTAAGAATCCCTACCTACATAGCCATAATGTTAATATGCTATTTATCCTTTTTACTGGTAGGGTTATCCCATGGATGGAGATGGGTATTCTCAAGATCCTTCACAAGAGAGGGAGAAAAGCCAACAATACCTAACCCTTCCCTAGTTTTAGAACTCTCATGGGGCTTCATGATAACTTCTATGTCATTCCTTTCCACCTTTTTAGCTCTTGGGATTTGATATTTATCAACCTAGTGAATGAATATGTTTTAGTTTTGACAAAAGGAAAGAATTTTTGAAAACATTTGATTGGCATAATTTTCTGAAAATGGAGTTTAATATAATTTTCTAAGGCACTGGCTTTTTCATTTGAACACTCACATAGAGCCTTGCAAATACTAATTGTGATTTTTGGAGAGTTACTTTGTCTATAGTAACCAAGACATCAAAGGACTAAGGAATACTTCTTAGAATATTTGGTCTCCAATATTCTAGAGGGATCCTAGAAAGATGAACCAAAGTAAGACCAATCCTTTCTAGGTCAATAATAGGGTCAAAATCAGGCTTCCATTTACAAAGAGAGAATATTATGATGTCCTTTATAAGATCTTTTGCTTGAGAGAACCTAAAATAGATCATGTTACTAGAAAATATAAACAAGAAGATGTCATCTATCACATGATGTTGATAGGCATAATTCATTTTAGTTTCCAAATATAAGAATCCTATTGGAAAACTATGCTCATGTTAGGTCAAAAGGAGAAAAACTTACCAATAAGGCTGTTAGACCTTCCCAAAGTAGCTTCATCAATGAAGGCACCATGAAGAGAGACCTTTGTATAATCTCCAATTATGTTAACTTAAGAGGAAGCAAGCAAGTCATCCAATAAATTTTTGTGTTTCTACCAAAAAGTTTGTAAATGATGAAGTGGGGGCCACTCCATCAAAAAAGTGGTTCAACATTAGAGAAATATTAACTTTCTACTGAAGATTCCTTTGACACCTATTCAGAAGGGATAATGGAGGGCATTGTAGCAACAAGAACAAGTTTTAGTGTTGTCTTTTTTGAAGGACCCATAATAGCATGATATTTATAGATTGAGTTTATGTCTTAGCAATCTGGTAAGGGGCTCACTCCATGATTACCATACCTCAAAAATGTCTTGGTCACCAAAAAACTTGAAACTGTGTATTAAAAACTTGATGGATTATCATCTATTTGACTTACACTAGGCTTGACATTTCATATGCAGTTGGCAAAGTTTTGATATACATGTATGAACCTCATGGGTTGCATTAGAAGGTGGCTAAAAGGATCCTTCATTTCCTTCAAGGTACTCACAACTTTGGGATTCATTACAAAGTTAGTATTGAGATTGAATTAGTAGGTTTCTCATATTCAAACTCAATTGGTCATACTTAGATCCATAAGTTCACTTTAGGTTATAATTTTCCGTTTGATTATAGCCTTATTAGTTGGTTTAGCTAGAAGAAATGATTTAGCTTTATCATCTATAGAGGTAGTATAGAGAGGACTTGTCAATGTAGTTAGTAAGGCTATTTGGCTTGAAGGAATTCATACTAAGTTTCATATCTATTTCAGGAAGCCCCTAATCATCACTTGTAACAACTAAATAACCATTAAGATATATAGGCATTTATTTCAACACCAATTGACCAAACAAATAGAGATTCAAATGCATTATATTCAAAAGCCCATTATAGTCAGATCATTGACTTAGTGTTTTACCAAACCTTTTCGTAAGATAAAGTTCGTTCCCCTAGGACCTCTTCTTTGGATGTTGTCTATTTTAGCAATATCATCACCTAGTGGGGAGCCTTCTAGTCCTCTTCTTTTCTTTCTTTTGTGGGCTATTTTTTTTTGAGTAGATTTTCTTCCTTTCTCAACTTTTTGTTAGTTATTTATACTTGGGCATCCAATCAAATCTAGTTGTTGTGACCTAATTTCCTTTTCTTACCTAAGCTATGCTTAAGGTGGGGTGGTAGCATAAATATATTTTCTAGATTTATTAAGATATTTTTTCTCTCATATATGTACAATTTTGTTTTAGGTGATAAGCATATATAGGCTTACTTTATATTCTCTCTTTAGACACTAATTTGGAGGCCAATTTTCTAGCCGCAAATTGTTATCTTTTGAACTATTCATATGTGTACATTTTGTCAATTTTGTTAATTAATTCTAGATGATTTGAGTTATATTACTACTCTTTGTCTTTTTGTAGATATTATTACTTTCTCAATTTGTAGGGTGTGTGATTACTTGATCCTCATGGCCCAACCAGTGCCTCTATTTTGCTAGAAGATCCTATTTTTGATCATTTTCATCTAAGCATGTTTACTTTTTCCTTATAATTATAAGAGATTACTTAAGTTTATGAGAAGAGATTTAGTAAAGTGTAGGTATTCATTAAATGGTTTATTTAAATCAAGTACCTATTATTACTTAGACTATCTAAATAATTACATTATCTTTGTACTATTATGTTATTGCCATCTTGTCAAAAAATGAATCAACTATTGATGGTTCATAGCCTCTAAATAAATTATGTGTATCATGTCATATGTGCATTCTTAGACGCACATCGAGATGTCAATGTAAAAATCTATCATGTATCTTTCATCAATATTATTCATAACAAACATTTTTATTTGAAAAAAATATAGATGTAGTGATGGAAATATGGATTGTAACTGTTGGCAATTGACACTGAATTGGTTGGTATCACTATGTTGTCATTGATGGAAACATGGTATCTTGTTCCAAATTCATTTTTTGGTTTAGTTGTGTACCGATAGGCACTTCACAGACACTACACCGGCATCATCACCAGCAAGATAGAAGGATTTATTTGGTTCCCGGCAATGCAGGTCGACGTGGTTAAGAATATGGTTATTGGTATTGGGGGTTGACATCTCTTGGATCCGGCATCGACAATTGTTTTTGATATTCATGTAGTTATGTTATCTAGATGACATGTAATTTGATATTGTAATTATCTTTGTAAGATGACATAAGGCATGATAAGTTGTATAGGGTATATAGGTGATTTGGATTAGATCATTTTCATATGATGAAGGATAGAATATGGATATGGTGATGGATATGTGAATGTGATATAATCTGAAATATATCTAAACGATTATGTATGTGAAGATATTTATTGTAAGTTTTATTCTTGTAAAGGGTTTAGGGTTTCAGACTAGAACAAACAAAGCTTAAAATGGCACTGTATTCTAGCATAAAAGATGCTACCTTAGCAGTTCAAACTTCTCTAGATTGTGGTCTGGAATTATATGTAGTTAGCGAGGCTCCATTTGTGATTTAGTAGTGTGCTCTAGGCTATAAGCCTTTCTGCAAGTGTAGGCCCCTTATATTTTGTAATATCTCTTCATATGGCCAATGGATTGATATTGTGGGTCACAAATCCCACCATGGTTTTTACTCTTTGAGGTTTTCCATGTATATTTATGTGTGTTATGATTCTCATTTATGTGATTGGCTTGTTGGTTGCTTTACTTCTTTCAATTCTATATGTATCGGTATACCGGTTAGTGTATTCATGTTTTAATAAGGCTAAAATTGATCATTCTGGTATAACATTGATTCAACCCGCCCCCCTCCCTCTTAGTGTTATTGGATTCCAACAATTGGTATCAAAGCCTTGTGCCTTGGAGGAGGTTTAATAGCTTGAGGAGGATCCTAAATCTGGAACTCATGGACATGGGTTTGGAGAAACAACTTGAGATGGCACTTGAAGATTATGATGTTGAAAGGTTGAAGATATGAAAGCTACAAGATGAATTGAATTTTGCTAAGGAATTCATTTTTTTCCTACAGGAGAGGCTATCATCTATTCAAGCTAGGTGGAAGGAACTTTTGCAAAGTCAGGATGATGAAGAGAAAGATGTACTTAAGGAACAATGTCAGATATTAAATGAAGAGAATATGGTTATGAGAAATTAAATGCAAGCTATAACTATGAGAATGTCTAAAGAGATTGAGGACTGGAAGAAAAAGGAAGAAAATCTTGTTGTATCCCTGAAGAACAAATTTGAAGAATGTGGTAGGTTGGTTCATGAGAATGATATGTTGAGAACTGATTTAGTACAATCCTAGAGTAATGAACAAGAGCTTGAGATGAAAATGATAATTTTGAGAGAAGATCTAACTACTACAAGTGAGTATAAAGAAAAATTCAAGATTAGTTCAACACAGCTAGATGTGTTGTTGAAAAGACAAAGGCAGATTGGAGATTCTTGTGGACTTGGATTTGAGCAAGGACAGAGTTCCAATACTACTAATGAAGATCAAAATGATAAGGAGATTTAATGCTTATAAATTTAATGGTAGATGTTTTGTTTACAATAGATTTGGTCACATGGCTAGGCAATGTAGAAACAGATCAAATCATAACCCTGATTCTTCTCTTGGTAAATGTTCTAAATGCAATAAGTATGGTCATAAGATAAAATATTGCAGAATGAATTTTAAATGCTATGCAAGTGGAAAGTTTGGACATATGGCTAATCAGTGTAGGTCAAGCAATTTCACCAATTTTAGCAAAGAAATTGAAAGGAACAGTGTTACATGTTATGCATGTAATGAGGTTGGACATATTGCTAAATTTTGTAGAAGCGAAAATCCACCGGTTAGTAATGGAGGATCAAATGAGAAAGGGAAAGAGAAGGTTAATGAAATCCGACAAGATCATACTCAGAGATGGGTTAGGAAGACAAAAGAATAATCATCAGATGGAAATGCATCGGTTACTTATCCGATAGAGGAGGTTGCTCCTGCACTGGTAGGTAGCTCATCTGGTAACTAAGGTAGATGTCTTAGGGGTAGGAAAAATTCATGAAGATGTTGCATATGCCCCAGGAAGAGGTTCTAGAATATGTTCCAGACATTGGAGATGCTTATCTAGCATGGATATGTTTTGTTCAAGATACTGTATCTTTCACCGACCGTCATTAATGTCAATAGAAGATTAGCATTTTTCTTTGAGGATAAAAGGTCAAATTCACTTCATTATTGATCACCTTGCATTTAGAGTGATTTTAAAGTGATTAAGAGTGAATAAGAGTGATCAAAAGCATTTCAAAATAATCAGATTTCTTCTTGAGCGATTTCACTGATGATTGAAAGAATTTGTTAAGGGTTTTTCTCGAAAGCGATCAACGGGTATTTATCTTTAAACATGGAAGTTCTCTCATCATCTACTCCTATCTTTGTTGTAAATCTGACTGTAGTAGAGGTCAAGGACTGCCCCAGGCCAATTTCAAGTGGTATCCACATGTGGCTACCCTAGAAGATTTGGTTGAAGAATTCTCCCATGTTCTAGAGGGATTTATCTATGTTGAAGATGTTAGGACATACATGCATTGTCACATTGAGGACTTGGGAACATTTGAAATAAAGGACATGTACATGAGCAAGCTGATGGGAGAATCTAGAAAGATCAAACCGGCATACAAGCACATTGAAGACTTAGGGATTACCAACATTCTCGACATCCCAGAATTTGAAGATGAGATAATTAGGTATGTTTTGAGAAGAGTACATGGGGAGTTTATCTGGTTAGATAGACCTTACAAGATCACCAAGGAAGCCATCAGGGTTATCACTTATTTACCACCGGTTCGACAACATCTAGATAAGAAGGTTTTGAATGATTATGTCAAAAAAATCATTGGCGCGACATCTAACAGGAGATCTATGAGAATCAACACTATTACCGACACAGACATCAGATTTAGTAGCATGATCATTGGATATAAGGTAACTAAGTCAAACCAACTGAATTTTGTTTCTAGTTCTTGCAGTTTTGTTGCATACAAAATGATGAGAGAAAATGTGAAATTGGATATATGCGGTTGGATGTTAGATTAGCTATTAATAAACCTTGGAAATATTAAGGGAGAAAAGAAATGAAATTTCAGGTATGGCAAATTAATTGTTTGCTTCATGTTCTTTTTCATGAATGACAATCTCATTTTTGGGAAGAAGCAATGGGAATTTGATATCCCGGTAGGGAGACAATTGAAACAATCAATTGCTACTTTAGACAGTCTAAGAGATGATAAAGTATGAAGATAATTCAGGGGGTTCTAGAAATCTATGAAGTCTAAGGAAAGGGTTCCTAAGCATATTGTTGAAAAATATTCAACCGACATATGCTTCATGGTGAAGAAGGATGAAACACTTATGGAAGTGGATAAGCCCCAGAAGATATGGATTGAGGAAATGGGCTTTGAAGTGGATAAACAAATATTTTATGTTTATGCACAAATGTTGATTGATGCACCTATTGATGAGGCAGAGAAGCCCCGTGGTACTGCGAAATAGAAAACACATGAGGTTGAAACAGGAGTTCAACCGAAAGAAGAGAAAGAAGCAGGAAGGAAAGGCTAGCAAATTTGTTGATAATGCCTCACAGGACATTAAAGAATTAATTGATGATGTCCTGGAGAAAGGTAGCAAGAGGAAGAATGCATACGTACACATTGATCTTGTTACAGTAGATTTTGAATCTATGGATGACACACCCTTGGCTATCAAGAGGGTTGTAAGGAAGAAAACAAAGAAAACAAGGTAGAAGCTAAAAAGCAACCGGTTAGGAAGGTTACATTCAAAATACTAGCACATAAGCAAGCACCAAAAGAAACACCTTTAGCTACATCTGTACTGCAAAAAGGAAGAAGAACAATGACACAAGTATGGTTGTTCAATCTAGTAATGTTCCACCTAACACTTGTGCAAAATTAGTAGATGAAATAACTAAGGATGGTATGTTAAATAATGCATAGTTTTACTATGATCATTTAGAGGATGTTGAACAAATAGAGATAGTAGAAATCAAGACTCTAGTAGATACACATGTACAAGAAGATGTTCAGACACCAGCTAACACAAAGAGTGAAAAGGTTGATATTGTACAAGGTACTCATATTGATGATAACAGTCCTCGAGATACAAATGTACAGGTTGAGGTTACCATTCCTACAAAGGAAGTGACAATTATAGAGACTGCACCAAGTGGTGATGCCACCGGTGCAAGTGAGGAAGCTATAAAGAACAAATCATCACAGGAGAAGAAAGGGGAATTCAACAGGGAACGGGTAGTAGGCCCATCATTGTTATCAATTGACACCTCATAGGTGGTAAAGAAAAATGTAACAAAGATGAGTCCTACTAAACTCATGATGATGGCTGCACAAAAATTAATGAAGGAAGGATCTACAGATAAAGGGATTATTGATCAGTCAATCACTATTTTACACAAACTAGTCCCAGAGTGCAAGATTCATAATGAAGTGAGCCCATCTAGCAAGCTTGAGACAATTACTATGCACATTTCAAAGGATTTTCAATCCTTATAGAAAATTTCAAACCGACAAGTGTTGGAGAGGTTCACTTAGGCTAAAAGAGCTACATTTGATCAGCTAATTGAATCTGAGAAGAAGAAGAAGATTGATGAAAAGTTGAAACTGATAGATACATATTTGAAGTGGTGTACAAATATTTATAGGGTATGTTGTAACACAGATATACTTATACTTAATGTAGATAAGAAGATAAAAGAATTTCAGGAGAAAATTGCAAATATAGCTAATTCTTTTGATGGATTAACTTCATTGACTACATTCATTGATGGTAAAATTTTAATTTTGGAAGCCCAAATTTCTGCTCTTGATAAGGATAGAGACAAAATCATAAAAAGATCTAGAAGTTTAAGAGGCTTGGTGAGTCCCCAGTTGGATTCACTCAGTGTACATAAGAAAGAATGTATGGATATGGTTGGAAACCCCACACTGATAGAGATAAGTGAGAAAGAGTCATTTGCACATATATTAAATGGACTTGTATCTATTTTTGGCACTTTCAAAACTAGTTGGGATACATATTTTGAGCTATTGGAGAAGTCTTATCTTGAAATTTTGAAATTTGTTAAGCTCCGATAAGATATTTTTGGGATATTCATTGTACTATTTTTTTTATATTTGACATTCTTTTTGGAATTTTTGATGGCATTGATGTCAAAGGTGGAGTGATACAGATGTGAAAAAGAATAGAAAAATAATAGAAGGAGTTGTATAAATTAGGGGGAGATATGGATTATGAGGGTATGGAGTATTTTGCATTGATGAATATTTAGCTCAAGGGGAGCAGGCAGGATGGAACTAGTAGATGAAACCTTGACCATTTTTCACATGAGTGTTGCTATCAATGCCAAAGGGGGAGATTGTTGGAAATTGAAACTCAATTGGTTGGTTTCACTATGTTGTCATTGATGAAAAAATGGTATCTTGTTTCATCTTCATGTTTTGGTTCAATTATGTACTGGCAGACACTTCACAAACACTACACCAGAACTGACACCGGCATGATAGAAGTATTTCTTTGGTTATCGACAATGTAGGCCAACATGGTTAAGAATATGGTTATTGGTAATGGAGATGGACATCTCTTGGATCTGGCATCAACAATTGTTTTTGATATTCATGCATTTATGTTATCTAGTCGACATGTAATTTGATATTGTAATTATCTTTGTAAGTTGGCAAAAGGCATGATAAGTTGTATAGGGTATATAGGTTAGTTGGATTAGATCATTTTGATATGAGGAATGATAGAAGATGGATATGGTGATGGATATGTAAATGTGATATAATGTGAAATATATCAGAGAGATTATGTATGTGAGGATATTTATGTAAGGGTTTAGGGTTTCAGACCGGAACAAACAAAGCTTAAACCAAAACTATATTTTGGCATAGAAGATGATATCTTAATAGTTCAACAATTCTTTAGATTGTGGTATGGAATTATATGTAGTCAGTGAGGCTCCATTTGTGATTGAGTAGTGTGCTCTAGGCTGTAAGCCTTCTTGCAAATGCAGACCCCTTATATTTTGTAATATCTCTTCATATGGCCAATGGATTGATATTGTGGGTCATGAATCCTATCATGGTTTTTCTTCTTTGAGGTTTTCCATATATAATTTTGTGTGTTATGATTCTGATTTAAGTGATTGACTTATTGGTTTCTTTACTTCTTTCAATTTTGTATGTACTAGTATACCGGTTGGTGTATGCATGTTTTAATAAGGCTAAAATTGATCATTCTAGTATAACACTAATTCAGTGCCCCCTTTTAGTGTTATTGGATTACAACAATAACATCTTGTCAGCTAATTGTTTTGAGTTGACATAACATAAATTATGAAAGAAATGCTTTGTTTGAACTAGAAATACTGCTTTTGATGTTCCAAAAATGATTAAGTAAATAAAATAAGATTATACATGTTTGAATGAGTCTAATTTCTTTTTCTCTAAATAACCAAAGATATATAATATGTATGATTTAATTTTAGAATTATAACTATCTAAAAATTATAATTAAATAGTTCATGTTTTTAAAAATAAATAGCAATAATTAAAAACTAAAATATATGTCAATGGACCCTTGCTCTTCTGCTGTAGTTGAAAGGTTCTTAATGAAAAATGTTTGACACAAAAATGATGAGGCCTTGATCTGATGAAGTATAGCCTAAAACTGCTTTCCATTTAAATAAAAAAACCTAAAATTGATTTTAAATGCTCTCAAGTTTATGCTTCTCTATTTTGAGTGTATTCCACTGCCCATGTTAGGAATAATGAATAAACTAAACCAAGTGAGTTGACTAGGCCAAATGTCTTAGTTGTGTTGTAAGATCCACTATTATAGGAGTTAGTTTAGGAATCAATTGAGTCAATTATGGAAGTTGTTAATCTACAAAAACAATTATAAATTGTAACTCTTTATAGTTTAATATCAATAACATTATCATATCTTTGTGTTTTATCATGGTATCAAAGCCAGTAATCAGAAAGAGTTTTTAAAGTTGGTACGGTTTGTTAGACAACTTAGATAACCAAAAGATAGTTGAGAGGGGAGGGGTGAATCAATTCTCACAGATTACTGAAAGAATTGTCAATTTAAACTTTAATACCACAACCCAAAATAATAATATCGAAATAGCAATTAATCAAATTAAGCATAACCAATAATCATAGAATAAAAGCCATCCACACAACACTAGGATTTGTACGTGAAGAACCCTGTAAAGGGAAAAACCATGGTGAGAAGCCTACCCACAGTCAAATAATACTTCTATAGTAAGTATGTGAATTACAATGAAGGGGCCTATACTTGTAGGAAGGCCAAAATCCTAGAGAACACTACTCATCACAAAAAGAGCCTCACTTTTTACATATAAGTCCAGACTACAATCTGGGGAAGTTTTGAAATGCAAAATATAGCATCTCATATGCCTAAATACAGTTCTAGTTAAGCTCAATACCGAAGGACTAAATCCTCTTACATAAACCCAACTCGATCTCCAATGATTGACCAACTCCTCTACTTGAATGATATTACATTATTCGCACATTACATTCCTTGACCATGACCTCTTACATTAACCATGATGATGTACAATGAGATCTTATACAAACCCTTGACCATAAACAATCAAGTTGACGACCAGATAATAAACTAATTACATAATTACAAACCATGTCGACCTTAGACCAAACAAGTAATATCAACAATATAATACATCCTAGAAATACATCAATAGGTCCTATCCACACATTACATTAATGTCCGTCCATAACCTAGATCATCTGGGACAAAGTATAGGTCCACACTCTTTAGTAATGATCTCCAACCGCCAATTCTCGAACACGATCACCAGCAACATCGTGAAACTCCATTAGAAGTTGCACCAACACCACTTATGCAATTCATAAAAGATCTCCATCAAAAACTTTGTCGGTGAAACACTCGCCAGAACTACAAACTAGTCTTCTAACCAAGAAGGATAGTATCCAATCACCAGACAGAAACCAACTGATCAAATATGAGTATAGGTATGATGAATAAGCCACTTCCATCACCAGATTATACAAAAGTCTACAAGATCATGTAGGATCCAAGTTAACTAGAAACCACTCATCCTACTAGTACTAGAAGGGTGTCAATAAAGCATCCAAATAGCTAGTGTTGGCATCAATGACAAAATATCAACGCAACACATAATCAATTCAACCAAATGACCAACAATCTCCCCCTTTGACATTGATGGTAACACTAGATGTGAAAAACATCTAAGTACCAAGAACTACCAAACAAGTTTCCCCTTATGGAAGACAACCAACAATCTCCTGCATATAGCTCTAAATATCACTCTCTTTTCATATTTATCCCCGTTTAATATTTTTACTTTTTCACATCACTATCTCTCCCTCTTTGACATCAATACTAGAAATGTGACAAAAATATCAAAGCAAAAACATAAGCCTTTGAATCTCAAAACTGACTACTCCCCCCGAGCAGTAGCATCCCACATCAGTGATGGAATGAATAATGTCTTATATAATGCATGCCAGAATGATGCCAAACTGCATCAATAAAGTTTCTACCAGAGGGGCAAAAACCCCCAATCTGTCTCTCAGGTAGTCAAATTATTCCTTAGATAAAGGTTTAGTGAAAATATCTGCAATTTGTTCTTTAGTGTTCACATAAATTAGTCTAACTACATTTTCTTCCACATTCTCCTTCAAAAAATTATACTTGATAGATATGTGCTTTGTCTTAAAATGAAATATTGGATTCTTTGATATATTAATAGCAAAAGAGTTATCACAGTGAATAACTACCAGTGAATCACAATCCACCTTTATATCCTTCAACATTTGCTTCATCCATAAAGCTTGTGTACAGTTAGTAACAACAACAACATACTCAACTTCAGTAGTAGATAAAGAAGTACATGACTGTTTCTTGTTGATCCATGAAACCAACTTCTTTCCAAGAAAGAAATCTCCACTACAAGTAATTTTTTGGTCATCAACATCTCCAGCCCAATAAGCATCTGTATATGCACATAAAGTAAAGTTATCATCCTTAGGATAGCATAAGCCCTATTATGATGTACCTTGCAAGTATCTAAAAATCCTTTTCACCGCCATCTCATGATTTTCTCTAGGATCACTCTGAAATATTGAAACAATACAAACATCATTCATAATGTTATGCCTAGTCCGAGTCAAATAAAGTAGACCTCCAATCATAGATTTGTATCTTGTAGGATTTATCGGTGTAGAAACATCTTTTTTTGTCGATTTCTCACATGTAACCATGTGTGTACTTACCAATTTAGAATCTCCCATACAAAATTTATTCAATAATTTCTTAGCATATTTAGTTTGATAGATAAAAATGCCTTTGTTAGTCTAAGTAATCTGCAAACCTAAGAAAAAATTCATCTCACCAATCATAGACATCTCAAAAATTTTCTCTATATTCTTTGAAAATTCTATGCATAATTTATCTTCACCTCCAAAAATAATGTCATCAACAAATACTTCAACAGTCAGTATATCATCATTAGTGATTTTATAATATAAATTACAATCAACATTGCCCTTACTAAAACCAAGCTTCAAAAGATATTTATCCAACCTTGCATACCATGCTCTCTAGGTGCTTGTTTCAATCAATATAAAGCTTTCCTTAACTTGCAAACCATATCAGTATCATCTGATAGTGAATAACCATCAAGTTGCTCAATATAAACTTCCTCATCAAGATCCCCTTTCAAGAATGCACATTTAACATCCATTTGATAAACCTTGTAGTTTTTATAAGCAACATAGGCAAGAAATAATCTTACAGCTTCAATCCTAGCTACCAATGCAAATGTCTCTCCATAATCAATTGCTTCCTTCTAATAATATCCTTTGCAAACCAATCTAGCCTTTTCCCTTATAAATTGACCATACTCATTCAATTTATTTCTAAAAACCCATTTAGTTCCAATAACATTTTTATTTTTAGGTCGGGGAACCAAAGTCTATGTGTTATTTTTCTTAATTTGATCTAATTCTTCTTCCATCGCTTTTAACCAAAATTAATCTTTACATGCCTCAATTACGAATACCGGTTCAACTTGTAAAATTAAACATACCTCATTAGTTGTTAGTCTTCTTCTTGTCATCATTCCATTGCTCTTATCCCCAATGATTTGATCTTCAGAATGATTTAGTCTCACATACCTAGGAGTCTTCTGACTCTCTATTTATCTTCCCTATTCTTCAGTTATTGTAGAATTCTCTGATGTTGCCAAAGAAATTGGTTCAACTCTCTATTTCGGTAAAGGTGCCACTGGTTCAAATATAATCATTTCCACTATCGGTTCCTTCTCATAAACTCTGATTTGACTTCTCTTCAGCTCATCTACTTTGACATTAGCACTCTCCACAATTCTCTGCAATCTCTTGTTATAACATCTATATGCTTTTCTTTCATTAGAATAACCAATAAATATGCCTTCATCACATCTAGGATAAAATTTGCAAATAGTATCATCTCGCCTGATATAACATTTACTACCAAAAACCATGATATATTTAACTGTAGGTGTATTGCCAAGCCATAATTCATAAGGTTTATTACCAGTTTCTACTTTGATATGTACTCTATTGAATGTATAAACCATTGTACTCACTGCTTCTCTCCAGAAGATATGAGGTAGATTAGCTTCCATCATCATTGTTCTAGCAGCATCCAAGATAGTTTTGATTTTCCTTTCCACAACTGCATTCTATTGAGGTGTTCGGGGTGCAAAAAATTGTCTTCTTATACCATGCTTGTCACAAAAGTTATTAAACTCATCGGATGTGAATTCTCCACCATGATCTGATCTAAAATACTTAATATTCAATCCTATCTCAGTTTCTACTATAGTCTTAAAGATTTTAAACGTTTCAAATGCTTCATATTTTTCTCTCAAAAAAGTAACCGACATCATTCTAGAATAATCATCAATGATCAACATGAAATATCTATCACCTTGAAAATTTTTAACTCTAGCAGGACCACACAAATCAGTATGAATAAGATCAAGAACGTCATTTGATCTATCTTGTATACTCCTAAAAGAGGTTCTGACTTGTTTACCCATTTGACATTCTTTACATACCAGATTATAGGGCTTCATAATCTTAGGTATATCTCTAACAGCCTTAGTTGAACTGATCTTCACAATGCAATCAAAATTCACATGACACAACCTTTTATTCCATATCCAACTCTCATCAATCTGTGTAATCAAACATGTCTTCTTAGTAGAGTTCAAATGAAATATGTTACCTTTTGTCTGTGTACTGGTTTAAATCGCCAAGCTAGATCTGTTAATGATTTTACATTTTCCATAATTGAAATCCCTTATCTACTAATTGTCCTACACTCAAAAGATTATTCTTCAAACCTTTAACATAATAAAAATTGTCAGTATTTTTCTTACCATCCAATTATATAGTTCCTTTTCCTTTAATCATACATGCCTTGTCATCTCCAAATCTAACTAGTCCACCATCAAATTCTTACAAAGATAGAAACTTCCCTTTATCTCCAGACATATGATGTGAACAACCACTGTCAATTATACCATTCATCCTTGTCCTCAATTTTAGCAACAAGTGCCTTCTCCTCGGGTACATTCTCTTTCAATGTCGGATCATCTTCCTTGATAGCCAGGAACACCCATTCCTTCCCATTGCTGGATCCACTACCAGAGTCTTCTATCAGTTCATCATCTGAATCAGTAATGCCTTCCTCATCCGCTATGTAGCATAATTTTTCTCTATTTTTCTTGAATCTATACTTGTTCTGATATCCAGGGTTAAGTTTAAATGATCTTTTAACCCTTTCTTCAAACTTGAATGTCTTTCAAAACATCTAGATGCAAAATGACCAATCTTATTACATGCAAAATATTTAAAAGATGCTTTTCCTTCATACTTACTTCCTATTGGTCCTTTCAGTACTCTTATAGAAAATAGTTCTTCAAGTTGCTCAAACTCATCATCTTCTCTCTTCATATCTTCTTACTCTTTTGCATATAAATCTTTCCAGTGTTTCTTACTGGTTGTAGATGTAGATGCATGAAAAGCAGGTTTAGTCTTCACAGCTCCAGAAGGTCCAAATTCCTCAAGCTCAAAAGAAGATAGTTTCCCAACCAAAGTATCTCTGTTGATAGATGTATTAGCCATTATTCTCAACTCATTAATAGGAGTAGACTTCATTTTGTAAGCCATTGGTAGAGCTCTCATGACTTTAAAAACAATTTAATCTTTGCTCAGAGTTCCACCACAACATTGAATTCCCATAACAATCTCATTTACCCTTTCCATGACTGCAGTAATCCTTTAAACTTCTTGCATCTTCAGGTTTTCATATCTCACTCAGTAACCATCAAGATTAGCAATCTTCATTGTAGGGTCACCCTCATTAAGAGTCTACAACTTATCCCATATAGCCTTTCTAGATGAGTTGTATGCTAATCCCATTATTTGTTAAACAGAAAGTACACACAAGAGGGATTCTCTTGCTCTATAATCATTTTCAAGCTCCTTATCCAAGTTTGCTGGAGGAGGATTGTGAGATACTGGATTATAGGGTGTGACACCATTCTATGTGATCTCCCAAATCTCCTTGCCAAGACATCTCAGATGAGTCTCCATCTGAATCTTCTATACTGTATAGTTTGTTCCTTCAAGCCTCGGTATATCCCTTCGAAAGATAGCTCTAGAAGAAGTAGATGAACTTGAACTATTAGTTGCCATAGGATCTTCCTCAAGTGGTTAAGCTTTCTGCAAAGAGGGCCAAAGCTCTGATACCAATTATTAGACATTTCAGATAACCAGAAGACAACTCAAAGAGGGGGGTGAATCAGTTATCACAGATTACTAGAACCCAAAACAATAATACCAGAATAGCAGTTAATCAAACTAAGCATAAATAATAATCACAAAATAAAATCCATCCACACAACACCAATATTCGTACGTGGAAAACCCAGTAAAGGGAAAAACCACGGTGGGAAGCCTACCCACAGTCAGATAATACTTCTGTAGTAAGTATGTGAATTACAATGAAGCGGCCTGTACTTGCAGGAAGGCCAACAACCTAGAACACACTGCTCATCACAAAAGGAGCCTCATTGACTACATGTAAATCTAGACTATAATCTAGAGAAGTGTTGAGCTGCAAAAGATAGCATCTCCTATGCTTGAGTACAGTTTCGGTTAAGCTCAATACCAAAGGACTAAATCCTCTTACATAAACCCAATTCGATCTCTAATGATCAACCAACTCCTCTTCCTGAATGATATTACATTATTCACACATTATATTCCTTGACCATGACCTCATACATTAACCATGATGATTTACAATGAGTTCTTACATCTATTTATACAAACCCTCAACCATAAACAATCAGGTCGGCCACCAGATAAAAAACTAATTACATAATTACAAACCATGTCAGCCTTAGACCAAACCAGTAATATCAACATATAAGACATCCCAGAAATACATCAATAGGTCTTATCCACACATTACATTAATGTCGGTCCATAACCTAGATCAACAGGGACTAAGTATAGGTCCACATGCTTCAACAATGATCTCCAACCACCAAATCTCGAACAAGATCACCAACACCATCCCAAAAATCCATCGGAAGCTACACCAATACCACTTATGCAATTCATCAAAGATCTAGATCAAAAGCTCTGCTAGTGAAACCCTCACTGGAACAAGAAATGAATCTTCTAAGAAAGCAAGATAGCATCCAATCACTAGACTGAAACTAACTCATCAAATATGAGTATAGGTATCATGAATAAGACAATTCCATCACCAGATTATACTGGAGTCTACCAGATCATGCAGGATCCAAGTTAACCATAAACCACTCATTCTATCGGGACCAGAAGGGTGCCAGCAAAGCATCCAAATAGCTAGTGTTGTCATCAATGACAAAACATCAATGCAACACATAATTAATTCCACCAAATGGCCAACACAGTTAAGGGGGTTGAGGCCATATCCTCAATACCCTCAAGTCCGCCTTCACATAGTCAAGTTTAGAATTATCAATTTTAAGAAGTCTTATTGTTTGAGCTTGTTGTGTATTGAAAGGCTTGCACTTGAGGCATCATATAATTGTTATTTGATTTCAGCAGTTGGAAAGATCTTAAAGCAACACTGTTTGTGTTGTTAGAAGATCTGTGATAAGTTAGAATAGTTTGTATTTGTTGCTGTGTTGTTTGTTTTTCTTCTGAGACTATGAGAACTAGTTTTGTCATGGGGGTGCTCTTCGTTACAATTGGTATTATTAGATCTGTCAATCTATTTTTAGTCGGCCTCTTGCACTAAGATGTGGATATGTTGTTTGTGGTTGATTTCTACATTGTGAATAATATGAAGCATGAAAGCAATGTTTCTATTTGAGTATTTGCTTTGTGGAGCATACCATTGTATGACTTATGAATATTTAATTATTGTGAGAAAGTTATGTTGGTAAGTTGTAATCTTGTGATTGAGGATTGTACTGAGAGATTCATATAAAGAATCAGTGTGAGCATTGTAATAATTACATTGTAAATGTCACAGAATTATAAGTGACTTATTGGAAGTGCCAAGGATGAGAATAGAAAAGTGTGAAAAGTGTCGAGGAAAGGAATACATAAGTCATGGTTACAAGCCATGACACTGATCTGTGAGAGAGGTGATTAAAGATGAGGTGTTATGAGATGACCTCGCCCATATTTGTAAATATGGTCTACATATGTTAGATAGTGTTGTAAGAAATGCAACATAGAATGAGACCCTTCTGAAAAGCTATTGGCGGGCAACAAAAAAGTGGTTGTCAAGTTAAAGCCTAGTTTTTGTTTAACACTGGTAAAGATCCTTTGGCAGTGTGCAATGGCAATCAATAAGAACAATTGTAGAGATGAAAATTAAATATTATAATCTTAATGAATATTAGTGTAGTTTATTCATTAAGGGGGGGTGTTAGTAATAATAAATAAACTAAACCAGGTGAATTGACTAGGCCACATGTCTCAGTTGCGTCTTAGTTATGTTGTAAGATCCACTATTATAAGAGTTAGTTTAGGAATTAGTTGAGTCAATTATAGAAGTTGTTAATCTACAACAACAATTATAAATTGTAACTCTTTGTAGTTTAATATCAATTACATTATGAGTTCTTTTGTATTTTATCATGTTAGAAAATGAATAAACTAAATTAAGTGAGTTGACTAGGCCACATGTCACACTTGTGTCTAGTTATGTTGTAAGATCCACTATTATAAGAGTTAGTTTAAGAATCAGTTAAGTCAATTATGAAAGCTGTTAATCTACAACAACAATTATAAATTGTAACTCTTCGCAGTTTAATATCAATAACATTATCAGTTCTTCGTGTTTTATTAGCCCACACTCTATGTTCATATTTTATAGAAAAAAATGGAGAGAACGAAAAAAACAGCCGAGCGAATAGATAAAAAAGAATGAAACACTCTATACTTGATAGACAACGGACTTTGTAATATAGTTTTAAGAAATGAATTGAATAAAGCTACGAGTAGGTGAAACATTGGAACACGTATTTGGCTAAATGATCTTTAATTTTATAATTCTTAAAAATGGAAGCATTGAATGGAAAGGAATGCTGACTGACATTAACGGTTCCAATTTCAACATAAATTCTTGATTTATTTATTGAAGTAAAGACATAATTACAGAAAAATAAATAACAGTACTACCAACATTTCTCGCTCTATATCGCCATTATTGACTTTATATTTACAGTGTTCCGCAATGAATAGCAATGGGACTTCCTAAAGCGCAACAGCTTGTAAACA
The DNA here is from genome assembly GCF_030272615.1 of Cryptomeria japonica. NCBI lineage: Eukaryota > Viridiplantae > Streptophyta > Pinopsida > Cupressales > Cupressaceae > Cryptomeria > Cryptomeria japonica. Next base: position 209,178,727 of record NC_081412.1, on the reverse strand, counting down.
GAATATTATCTTCCTCCAGTAATTTGGAAAATCTTTGAAAAGCAGTATACAGATCATCCTCCGGCTGCTGATTGATATTTGAATCAGCCCAAATGATATTTCATTCTAGAATAATTCTTAAAAATGCAAGCATTGAACGGAATGGTATGGTGGCTGACATTGACAATCCCAATTGCAACATACATTATTGATTTGTTTATTGAGGTACATTGTAAAAAAATGCTATTGCACGTAAAGATGTAATTACATAAAAATAAATGACAGTGCTACTAACATTACTCGCTCCAGATATTCATTGTTGACTTTATTTTCACAATCTTCTTCAATGAATAAGACTAGGACTTCCTTAAGCGCACCGGCTGGATTTGTTTCCGCCTCTTTCAACGTTTTCAACACACTGACTGCGTTTTAATCAAACAGAATGTTATCTTCCTCCAAATATTTTGAGATTCCCTCAAGAGTAGTAAAAAGATCATCCTGCGGTTTCGGTTGCATTATTGATGGGTACTTGGTATCCAGCGGCGGCGTCAGAAGAGGATGGGGATGGGAAGAGGTAACAAGTGAAGATAGCCAAGGGCTGCTTTTACCCGTTACATCCTCAGCAGCCGGTCGTTTGGGTACAGGCTTAATCAGCAGAGGCTTTTCCATTGGCTTTCCATTATTTTCTTCCCTGTTTTCTGCAATATCAGGCTTTGGCATCCCAGTTAGTTGTTGTACGACATTGGCGAATGTGGATGGATCTGCAACAACAATTACTGTAGAAGATGATGATGAACCTCTCCTCTTCATACTTCAACTAGCACCAGAGGCACCGTTAAATGCAATCTCCTGGCGACTGTAGAGTTCTTACGCTTACCCTTCTCTTTCTGATTATATGAAGCTCCAGCCTGAAATTCTCATTATTTGATGCTTCTTCACAACTACTCCCTTTTGATTCCTCAAAATTGGAAATACGACAAAAAGTAGTGGTGAAGATGCTTTCCTTGTGCATACCAATTATTCGGTTTATGATCATTCTGTCGTATTGCCAACATCAAGCATACAAACAATTTCCCTTACAAAATAGCAGATGACGGCCTTATCTTATTTCATGGAGTTATAGTTCTCTTATCCAAAAAGGTTTGATTGGTGAAAAACAAAGCTTTGATTGGGTATGTGCCAGTACAGTACAACCTGCATATGATCAAGTCTATTGTTGTTTTACGATTGGGGCCCCCGGAGGGGAGAAAATAATATTAACTAGCAAGCCCGCGGGCCAAAAATTTCAAACAAGTTTCAGTGAGGGTTATAGATTAAAAAAATTGTCTAGCCTGTCATTTTATTTTATTGATTTCAATTTAAATTAATTTATTAAATAAAGTATATATTTATTAAAGAGTGGTTCGGTTTTTGAAATTTGAGATAATCTCATAAATGTTTTTATATGTCAAGCATACTTTTTAAGACTTTAAGGAAAACCTTCTTACGTAGGGTTCTTATGGAAAGATAAAATGACAAGTCAATGGTCTAATCTTATTTCTATTAGAAGTTTGTATTTAAACATTATGTCATTGTATACAATTATGAGTCATAAGTGACAAATCTATTTAATTAATCAAAATATTATCAAGATCTTCATGAAGTAAGCCAATCATTTCAAGATTTGCTATCGCGCAAATTAAATTTGAAAAAAGAAAAATAAATGATTAGATTATTTTCAAATTCTCAAAAACCCATTTCATTTTCAATAGAATCAATTTTAGCATCACCACTCCTATTAAAATCTGACCTTTCTCTCAAATTTTATCTTTCAATAGAAGAAAGTTGAGCCCAACAATCGTCCTTTTGAAGAAACAATTCAGGACCATTTGAACATTAATAAAGGAAATTTCCATATAGAATCCAAGAAAATAACCTCAAAAGATATCTAAAAATCAATAGATGACATATCTTCGACAGAGACCATCGAGTGATTCTATATGAAAGTCAGACTAAGAAAAAACATATGTCTGAATCTGAATTGGGGCCATCATTTAGTTCATTATCAAAAATTAACTTAAAATAGCATTTAGCACAACATATAATTTAATATTAAACTTTCATGGGTCGTCTAAAGGGAACTCGAGTCACAAGGGTGGGGATCCTCAAAGATCGAGGTGGCATGGTGGTGGTGGTCTACATGGATAACTTGCACATTCAAAATTCCAAAGTGGCAGAAGTGATGACAAATTTCTATGACATTTCTATTGCCGAGGACAGGGGCTGCCAAAATATCATTATAGAAGGGTGATTCAAAAATGTTATTATGATGGTATAAGGAAAGGCAAAGACAAGCTAGAGTGTGGTAGATCTTATCACCAAATGCCAAGGTGTCATTGCCACCTTTGGCCATGTTAGGATTCATCACACCCTTAGGGAGGGCAATGGGACTATGACAAAATGGACAACCTTGGTCTTTTCTCCAATGAGCTCAAAATATAGACGATATAGCATGAACTACCTGATGATATTTGTGTCATGATTCTGAAAGACATTAGTACTAATGAGGCCTAAAGATTTAAAAATTACCTTTTTTTATTATCCTCTCCATATTGTACTTTAATAATTTATTGATATGGATTCACTCTATTAAATCTAGTGAAAGATTAATTTTCTTCAAAGTAGCCTTTAGCTACTATTATGGCAAAGCTAGTTTTTGCAACCTCTTTCTAGTCCCTATTATTGGCTTCTTTGAGAAAACCATGGGAGTTGATCTTATTCAAACTAAGCCAGACATGTCCAATAATTGTTTTCAAACAAAATAAATCTCTTTGGATGGTGGTTGTTGAAGGCAATCTCGCAATATAAGTTTAGGGCATGATGGGATTCAACCGTTCCCCATTTGAGTAGCTGACCCAATCCTAGAAGGAGGGTAAAGTTGGAGTGAGCAGTGTGGGGTTCATAGTATCTATGGAAAAAATTGCAACTAGTACCCATCTTCTGGTGAAAGGCACAAGCTTCCCAAAAAAACCTAAAAGTAACTACAAGGCAGATTTTAGGAGGTTCCTGAAACCAAGAGAGAAAGTTGCTCACCAGCAAAGCAAGTTCAAAGAGATGATTTGCTTGGGGTTTGGAAAGAGGCCATGTTGCTCCTTATGAAGTACATAACTTTAAATGGTTCCATTCTCAACTATTCTGCATGGTCATTTCATTTGTCTCCCTATTTGCAATCGTTGCTAAAACTAAAAATTCACTTCCCCCACTTCAGGTGCTTCTTTTATGTCTGTCTAATTTCCACTTGAATTTGACCCCCACTCTTGGGTTAGTTATTAATCCCTCTATCCCCCACTGAATCCCACTCTATGTGTTGAGTTGTTGATAACCCAAAAATTAATGTAGCCATCTCCACTCCTAAACAAAAATGGGCCCTTACCCAGGTTAACCCTAGTAAGTTGACTAAAAATGAGAACCCTCCGATCCCTCACATTATCTAATGCATAATTAAAGAGTCAAACGTAAAGGATAATTTTTTTAGGACTCTACTTCCTCGTGGTCTACTAGGTCTAAGTGGACTTTGGACAACAACCTAATTATTCTAGCACACTTTATATCCATGCATTTACCATTAAAATGTTGTCATTGATGCCAAAGGTGAGAATTCCATTAGTTGTCAATGAATTGGATAGCTGTGATTTATATAAAAAATATTAGTACATAAAAGATAAGAATGTCATTAGTTGTTAAAGAATTGGATAACTATGATTTATATTAAAGAGCTTAATACACATTTCAAATAATAGCTTGCTATTAATGTCAAAATAAAGAAGGTGAAGTTGTCCTTGATATCAAGAAGGTGCCATAAATAAATGAATATTATGATAATGATATAAATTATAAAGCACTTTTATAGAGGTTTATTGGCGGTGGGATAAAATTATTATATATTGATATATATGCTTATATAAAATTATTATATAATAATATATATGCTTCTAGTTGATATAGAGACAAACAATGATTGAAGGCTTGTTAAATGAAGCATTTAAGTTGGGACTAGTTAAAAAGAGACAAAACTATTGTTAGAGCCAAACATCAACAAAGCAACCCTATTAAGAGATTAAGATGTGGCTCAGGAGGTGTGATTTGTGAAGGGTTCAAAAAACCATTTAAAAAGACACCTATTCAAGAGAGGTGTAATTAGTCGATAGGTTATTCTCTGTGGGCTATCCCATGTCGGGAAATTGTCTCATGACGTGAGTTCATGTTTTTCCATTACTGACAATTTTCCTGGTCATTGTTTGCTTTGGATTTTTTGTCATCGAGGGACAACAAACGTCAATTGGCTAAAAATACAATACATAAATATATGTCTCGCTAGAGGCAACAATGCTCTACACTTGATATTTCACTTTCACGAATTCCAAAAAGAGGGTTTTAAAAGTATTACATTACTTTCAGGATTGGCAAACAGATTTATTAAAAATATAATTACTTTAGGCCTTCCCAAAGAATGCCCACTATGGGTGGTTGTCACAGATATCCTCAACTCTGTGACCAGGAATATGGAGGAAATTGTCAAATACCTTGATGGCCCCAGCCCTACCAAACCTATTGTGGACCTTGATGTTGATGATGTTGTTACTGAGGCTGGGAATGTGGATAGTGCTCTTGGAGGTGCAGCCAAAAGGACTAGGGTGAGTATGAAAAAAGTTGCCTTGGCCTCTTCCAAGGAAATCCCAATTCTCAGGGATAATATCAAAGAAATGCAAGGGATTAGCGAGAAATTGGCTAATGTCCTTAAAAAAATTATGTAATTTGTCTTTTTTTTTAATTTTTTGCCAGTTGTTGCTGGTTGTGTTGGGGTTTTGTGTTGGCTTTTTCCGAGTTCTTTGCTGGTTTTTTAACAGTTTGCCCCGTCTTGTCTCTTAATGCTCTTTTCTTTTAAGGTTCTTATGTAAACGGTTTGGGGGTCCCTTCAAAACCTATTTTTCCTGTAATCAAAAATGAAAACTGTCGTACGACTGCTTACCCACCACGTGACTGGAGATTGTTATGCATCCAAGTGCTTGCCGCATACCATACGTTCGCTACCATTCAGCCACCGCTCTACAATGTGTCTAACACCGCCATCAATGTATCTTATATTATTATTAAATAGTGATGAAAACAAGTTGAAATTCATATAAGGATACAATAAAAATGATATCAAGGTCTTCTATGTTTGCCTGTAATTTATTTTTTTTGATGTTTCTACAACTTCTTTTTGTGTTTGTAATTATCGGGCGACTGTTTTACAAATTCCTAATATAGTGGTGATGATTATATACAAAATCACATAGTCACGGGATAGATTACCGCAGAAAACAACAAAATCATTGATTCCAGGTACGATATCCCTCTACACAAGCATGATCTTTATTGTTTATTTTGTTATGTGTAAGCTTAAAATAGGCATATCTCACATTTCTATAATAATTTTGAGGACTCCAAGTTAAATCTTAGACATATGCATTAAATCATGGTTAGTCCTTAAAAAAAACCTAATCACCACTCCTTTATCTATAGTTTGGGTCATGCTCAATTTTATGCATTCTGTACACCATAAATAGTTGCCCTCGCATACTTTTTTTTGCTTGCTTTGGTTTTTTTTCGTTATTGAAACAATTGACTCTCCACTACCTTCTTAGCAACCCTCAAAGGTGTTAGGGCTATCAAACCCACAATCAATTTTCTTTAGAACAAATCCCTAGATGCAGTTAATTACAATTAACATCATAATTGATCATATTACAGATAACATTCTACAAATTTCTAGGAAAAAAAATCATATATGTATGGTATAAACAATCATATTAGAGGCAATATAATCCCCAACATCATATAATATCCTGTATGATAATTAAATTGAGAAATCCAACTTGCATTACCTAAGTGAGCAAAACAATATATCAATATGAGAGAAGGTATACAAGGGTAATCTCTTTTGTAGAAATATGCAAAAGATAATATTTTCCCCTATACCTTAAGTACCAGAGACTCACAATATTCAATTTTATTTAAAATGGAGAACAACATGAATTTCCTTAAAATCTGACATCAGCTAAGAGAATTGGATGTCTAAGAAGTTTGCAACCATCCATACTCATTTAAGGTCTCCAATAGTGAACAAGTAATTAAATTTTTCTTCAATCCATGCACAAAGAGTTTGACAGATTAATGATTCAAAGAATGACCTATCATTTCAACTCTACCAAATCCTACAAGAAAAATCCATAACACTAACATTGAAGCCATGTCTTGGCCACTAATTCTTATAGGAGTATCAAACACCCTAAATCTTTATGCTTAAAGAAGAATGTTTCCCAAATGGACTAACAAATTCTTACAAAACCTTTGTGTAGTGTCATAAAATTCTGACCCTATCAATTTTCAAATACATTAGGGTCCTCACCCATGCGAGTTCGAATCCTCTAGCCTGATCATAGACCAGAGATTGATCAACCCTCAAAAATAGCTTCTTCCTTGGCCTCGACATCACCCTGTCCGCACTCTACCCTAGAGAAACAGGTAGGACAGGGGTGTGGTTCCCTTGTCCTCATAGAATAGGGGCATGGTGCCCCTGTCCTTTCGCTATTTTTTGGTAGGACCCTTCCTAGGGTTGCATTATTGGTTGTGCATTGGGCGGGAAACTCCCCAATGTTAGCCAGTGACAAAAATCAAATCAAAAAACATGCATTTAAGGGGCATTCGTCCTCTCATTTGCATAAGTGGAATTTGGAAGGTGGAATTTTGACAAGCTCATGTTGCATAAGCAATCAAGCATTCAAGCATTCTTTTCCAGCATTGAACATTCTCAACTCTCCCTTCAAGGTTAGGTGTTGCATTCAAGTCAAGGATTCAACCATTGAAGAGGAGATTTATTTCAGCATTCAATTCCATACAAGCACTTCTATCAACATTTCTATCACAGCCTTCCTTGAAGTGATCTACAATTCAATATTTTATTTACATCTACTTGCAAGTACTTTCTTTCATTAGTTGTTTAATTCCAAAACTAGTGTTTGACCTAAAGGGAAACCCCCAATCCCAACCCATTTTCCTCTCTTATTTGTGTGTAGGTTGTAGGTGCCCAGCTATACTTTCAGATTAGGGCTCCATTTGCAGAGGCGGAAAAACCATTTTCATTTTACGAATTTTTTGGAGGACCATGTACATTCCCGCCATGGTCGAGAGAAATTTTCCTCAAATTTGCAAGGTGACTTCGTCTCGACATTTAACTACTAGATCCAGGTGCACATCTTCATCCCATACTCTAATCTCAAGTTATAATCAGTTCTTTGTCACTTTTGTACTGCATAATTCAATCAATTTCTTTCCATTTCAAACAAGGAAGAGGGGATCAAATTATCATTTCCCAATTCATTTAAAATTCGATCTACCATCTTCATGTGGAGAGGTTGAATCTACTGAATTATCCTCTCCTCTTCCTAATGTAACATGGTGGAAAGTATTTGAAGGGTAATCAATAGTGAGACTCTCATCTCTCTTTGATGGAAAGGGTGGTTTTCCTCTTGATCCACCATTCACCATTTTCTCACCATTACATTTTGGTGAACCCGACATCTTTAATGGTTTCCTTTGAACAAGATTGCATATTTTTATTTACAAGTTTCAAATTTTTGCAGACTTAGTGGTTATATCATTGCAAACCCTAGTTTTTAATTAAAAATTGAACTTGTAATTTGTAAAAATTGCTTGTGATTATCTTAGATCTTAAAATTGTTTTGTTTGTCAAATTCAATTTCCTCCTTGTCTTGTTCAATTTGCAAAGCAAATTTTCAAAATTAAGAGGTTACTTGTTAAAACCCCAATTTTCAAAAATCATATTGAACTTGTGCTAAAATTGGATTTCCATTTAATTTTCAGATTTCTGATTGTTCTTATATTTGTCTTCAATCCTACAATTCAAATTTTTGATTTCCCCCCTTTTTCCCAAAATTCAAATTTTAAAATTAAGTGGTTAGGTCATAAAACCCTATTTTAAAATTTAACTGGATTTTGTGCGAATTTCAAATCAATTTCATTTCAATTTAGATTTCTAAACATTTTCCAAGGTGTCCCTATCCATTAGGTTTTACCTTTTTCAAAATTGTAATTCAATTCCTCTTTTTCTTCAAAACCCTAATAGGGTCCTATTTTCACATTTGTGCCTTTATTTCGCCCATCTCGAGATCGTAAAATTTGCCAATTTGGGGGCATTAGCTTTAAAATCGTCGTAATATCCATCCTTAAAAATTTCAAAAAAAGTTGGTCGAATCATGTGCATTCTCGCCATGGTCCTCGACTTTTTTCCTAAAATTTTGGGAGACTGTTTTGACTATATTTACTAGCCTAAATCCAAAAGATTGGTTGATTTTATTTATTTTTGATCCTTCTAGTATCAGAAATACCTTCAAAATTCAACATTTCAACCTTTTAGAAAATTTTTAAAATTAAGAAGTTAATTATAATCTGCCCTAATTTTATACATTTTGATTTTAAAATTAGGTGGCATTTCCTTGGCCCTAATTTTAAAATTTCAATTTCCTTTCATTTTAGGGAATTGTGTCATCCCCTTCTTTCAATAAAGTTGAAATTGTGTAATCATTATTTTCTTAAATTTTGTATTACTCAATTTTGTAAGCTTTGTTCCACAATTCAAAATTCAAATTTTCTCTCTAGTGCATGAGTTTTACCACTATTAGTCCTACCTATCCTATCCCTATTAGACAAAGCATTAGAATTAAGGCTTCCCAAGGTTTAATTATCGGGGAGATGGAGCCTAATTTGGGTGACTTCTTTAATGAGGAACATGCTAATTCTTCCCATCCTAATCATGTGCCTATTCACTCCATTAATGAATCCCATGATGAAAAAGAAGCTTTAACTAGGGTTTCTTTAGATAAAACTTTCCACATTGGACAATCAATTTGATAACTTTCAACACTGGATGTCCCAAGAATACCTTAGTAGTGAATCTATTCCATTAATTGAAGGCCTTAAGTGCATGATTTAAATTGATAAGAATGGAATTGATATATTGCTTGGCATTGCACATATTGTTTATTCTAATGTCATGCCTATTAGGAGTTGTGCCGAAACCCTAGGTCATTCACAACCTTCAATACAAGTCAATCCTTCAATTCTTTTGACTACTCCTATGACTAGTATTCCTACTTTCACATCCAACATTATGGCTACTTCAACTCAAAATGTCATTCCTACAAACATGGGTCATGGGGGCAATCCCTCTTCTTCATTTAATCCTCCATCTTTACCAATGTCTTCCATGATTGTTCCTATTATTCCTCACCCAATTAGTGTGACACAAGGGGGAAATTCCTTCAACAACTTGATTCCTCATTTAAGTGTCACATTTCCTACCCAATCATCACCCATGCCTACTAACCATAATGTCCCACCACCTTATTCTCAGTCCATGCCTTCTTTCAATACAATCACACCACCTTCTCACTCAACTATGTCTAACATCAATTCTTCCACTGAAGCAACAATCAACAATCTTTCCCAAATAGTGTCTTCCTTACAACAAAAAATTTCTTCTATGAGTCAATCCAAGTTTATTGTTCCCACCTTTGAGGTTGCGATCCCGCTTTCTCTTGATAATGTTAAAGTCGTGCCACCTAAACATGTGAAGACCCCTCAATTGGAACTCTATAATGGAAAAGGTGATCCTCTTACGCATGTCAAAATATTTCAAACCTTGTGTACTAATTTTTCTTATGATCAAAGGTTGCTTGCAAATTATTTTACAAGAACACTAAGAGATAAGGCTTTACAATAGCATTTCTCTTTGCCTTCATATTCTATCACTTATTTTCAACAACTGGCAAATGCTTTCATCCAACAATTTTAAAACAACATTGATCCTAAAATCACTTTGACTAATTTAATGCATTGTAAACAAGGTGTTAAAGAAAAAGTGATTGATTTCATTGGTAGATATAAGAATTTTTGTGCTCAAATTTCTTTTCATGTACTTGATAATGAAATCCAAAGAATTGCCATTTCTAATTTACAAAAAGATATCAGGGAAAACCTTCTTTTGTCCGAGTTTACTTTCTTTCCATAGTTGTGTGCAACACTCCATAATTATCAACTAGCTGTGAGTCAAATGGAGCAATCCACTCTTATGGCTCCGAGTGATAAGGGGGAGAGCGTTTGACAACCATTTGTGAAGTTCAAACAACAAAAAAGCTTCATCAAGTTCAATTATCCAATCAACAACAACAATGTGAATTCTACAATATGCATGCCTTCTATTTCATGTTTTTTCCAAAGAGAAAGATAGTTCACTCCTTTGAATGAATCTTTACATAGTATTATATCTTAGTTGTTGCATAGAAATGTTATCAAACTTCCTCCTATAAAACAAATTGATCCTTCTAAACTTCCATCACCTTATTTTGATAACAATTCATTTTGCCAATTTCATCGTCAACCTGGTCATGATACTAATAAATGTTTTGCATTGAAGAATAAAATTCAAGACTTTATTGATAATAATACTATATATGTGGCTGCTGTGAATGATAAAGGGAATAAATCAGTAGCTCCTCCTAATCAAAATCTTAAGATTTTCATTGATCCCTTGCCATTTCATACCTCTAATGTTATTGAGATTGTGCCTAATTCTCTTTCTTATGAATAACTCACCTCTATGGCTCCAAACTTGGTTAATATGGTAGAAACACAAGATACGCCTAAGGATCCTTGCATTACATTTTACCCTAGTGAGAGCATTAGAGAACCCGATGGCCCTTTATACATAGTTGTGAAGGTTAAGGATATCCCTTGCTGTGTTGCCCTGATTGATCCCTCTTGCATCGTTAATGTCATAACTGAAGAGTATCTTTTTACTTTATGATTGCATAAACCATTATATGATGCTTCTAATGTGGTTGTGAAGTTATTTGATGGCTTCTCTTGTCCTACCATTGGTTCTATCACCCTTCCTATTGAAGTTCATGCTAAATCCATGGATGTTGACTTTGTTATCATACCATCTTTTGAGCAAATCCATGTGAAGTTGAGCTATCCTTGGCTATCTTCCATTAAGGCTATTGATTATCCAATCCACAAGTGTCTAGAATTTCCTTACAATGGAGAAATTATAACTGTGAACCATAGCTTATTTCGTCCATCCGAAAGAAGCCCTAGTGTTCCTATTGATTTCTTTTGGCCTAAGCAATTTCACTCTCTTCCATCAAGGAGTGCTGCTCTTTTCCAATCTTATCAAAAATGGAAGAAAGATATGATCTTATCCTTAAGTCAACCTAGATTTCAAACACTTAGCATTTCTATTATTATTCAAGATGATGTGCTTCCCCTCATGGATAAAACTAATCTCCCTCCTAAGGAAGATTGTCCACCTATTCCTATGGATGTGACTTTACCTTCTCTTAAGGAGATCTACAATATTCTTATTAAGGTTAGACCTATATCTCCTCCTCGTGATGGACCTAGTCTCCTTCCTACACCTAATATTCCTCCTTTCTATGGCACAGTTCCACCTCCTCCCTCTTACCGAGAGAAGACACCTACTTCTCCTATTGTTCAACCAAAAATACTGCAACCTAAACCTTCCACTATCAAGGAGAGAAACATTCCTACTTTTTCAAGTGTTCCTCCTCCTTCTCAGCCTTCCACTAAGACTCAATGGAATTGTTGTGCGAGAGGCCACCAACAAAGATGCCATGTTCGAGCTCGTGAAGCTATCCCTCAAAATACTCAATCTCCTTAGACTCCAATAGTTGATATGATTCCCTTTTCTCCTAAGAAAGATGTTCAACCTAAATCTCCAAATCAATTGTTGCACAAAACATGTGATGGTTTTACTTCTACTCATGTTCTTGCTCCACTTTCTCTAAACTTTGATGAAGAGATGGGTGAAAATGTTATTCATGATGGAAGTACAACTCCTAATGCTTCTGATAGTGAGTATGAGTATGTTGATGTGGACAAGCATTTATCGGATTAGTTTTCACAAGCCCTAATCTTAGCTCCTAGAATCAAACAAATTGACTTACAACATGAGTATAGTCCTTGTTTGGATCTTGTGATAGCTTCATCTAATGTGCTCGATGTCTATCCTTTGGCATGTTGCTCGCCTTCCCAAAATAGTGATCAGCAAGATTGGGAGGTGGATGTCGTGCTAGATTAGAAATTTATTAGTATTGCAGATCTTTCTCCCTCTCCTTTCTTTCATAACCATTCTTCTATGTGTCTCCCTATTCTTCTATTGGTCCCTTAATGTCTACTTGGGGATGATGCAAATCATTAAGGTCTTTTCTTGGTCTCTTTCATGTTGACTCAAAAGACATCCTCTCTTTCCTTTCTTCTAAGGTAGTGTCCTTCTTTGGGGAATGGAGATTATTATATGCATATACATACATGATATACATGAGTTATCATACAACATACTAACCCCAAGGAAAGCGACACTACCTCATATTTTGTGTTCACTATCCTTGGGTTTATTCCTTGATTGGGGGCTAAATCCTTGTGATAACGTGCTCCCTTTCTTCTCTCTCTCTTGGGTGTAACCTACCTCAAAGAAATCGCTCCCGATAAGGTGCGCGCGATTGCTTTAAGGTAGGGGCATACACTCCGCTCATATTTTCCTTCTTTGATACTTAGAATTACTTAGTGAACTTTGTTTTGCTTTGTAATCTTTGGTATCTTGCTTTCATGACTCATAGTGAAGGGAACTTTGCTACTCGTAGTCATTGTTTTTCCCTTCTCTATCTTTCCTTTTACTTTGTCAATCAAATTCGTAAGATCTTAAGTCCACTATGGGCTTTGTGCATCTTGCCTCGTTGACTTGGTAAAAGTCTTTCAATCTTGTTTCCTTGTACTTTACCAGTAGTATTAGCATACGCTTATACTCTCGATAAAGTGGGGGCTAAATGTAGTGTCATAAAATTGCAACCCTAGCCATTTTTTACTGCATTAAGGTCCTCATGCATGCGAGTTTGAATCCTCTAGCCTGATTAGAGACTAGAGATTGCTCAGCCCTCACAAACAACTTCTTCCTCTGCATCACCCCATTTGGACTCTTCCCTGGAGAAATGGGTAGGATAGGGGCGTGGCACCACTGTCCCCCCTTGGATAGGGGCGTGGTGCCCTTGTCCTCCTAGGAAAAAGGCATGGCACCCCTGTCCCTGACCTATTTTGGGGTAGGACCCTTCCTAGGGTTGCATTGTTGGTTGAGCATTGGGTGGGAAACTGCCCCAATGTCGATGCCTGATGAAAATCAAATCCACTAACATGTATTTAAGGGGTATTTGTCCTATCATTTGCATAAGTGGAAGTTGGAAGGTGGAATTTTGACAAGGTCATGTTGCATAAGCGATCAAGCAGTCAAAGACATTCAAGCATTTAAGCATTGTTCTCCAGCATTGAGCATTCTCAATTCTCCCTTGAAGGCTAGGTGTTGCATTCAAGTCAAGGATTCAACCATTGAAGAGGAGATTTATTTTAAAATTCAGTTTCACACAAGCACTTCTATCAACATTGCTATCACAACCTCCCTTGAGGTGATCTACAATTCAGTCTTTCATTTACATCTACTTGCAAATACTTTCTTTCATTACTTGGTTAATTCCAAAACTGGAGTTTGACCTAAAGGCAAACCCCCAATCCCAACCCATTTTACTCTCTTATATGTGTGTAGGTTATAGGTGTGTAGCTGTACTTTCAGATTCAGGCTCCATTTGCAGAGGCAAAAAAACCCTTTTCATTTCATGGATTTTTCGGAGGAGTGTGTACATTCACGCCACGGTCTAGACAACTTTTCCTCAAATTCATAGGGCGACTTTGTCTCGACATTTTAATGCCAGATCTAGGTGCACATCTGCATCACATATTCGGATCTAAAGTTATAATCCATTCTTTGTAACTTTTGCGCTAAATAATTCAATCAATTTCTTTCCATTTCAAACAAGGAAGAGGGGATCAACTTATCATTTCCTAATTCATTTACAATTCAATCTACCATCTTTGTGTGGAGAGATTTAATCTGCTAAATTATCCTCTCCTCTTCCTAATGTAACATGGTGAAAAGTGTTTGAAGGGTAATCAATAGTGAGACTCTCATCTCTCTTTGAGGGAAAGGATAATTTTCCTCTTGATCTATCATTCACCATTTTCGCACTTTTACAGTTTGTTGAAAGGTCCCTCTTATCCATTTGCAAATTGCCTTCATTTCAAAGTTCTCCCTTTTCCCCATTTATGAAAAATAAAATTACCTTCACTTGAAAGAATTTTATATTTTACACCTTTGAAGGAAGGTCCACGTTCAAATGAATATTTTTGACTCAGCTTTAAATGAAGTCATTTCGTTCTTTTCACCTCAATTTGAATTAAAAAATATAATTCTACACCAATATTTGTTGTCTTTCTCAACATGTGTTTGTCAAAATTAAGCCCACATAGTCAAAATTAAGCACACATAAGTATACTATTGTTTACATTATATGGACTATTCAAATATTCAACCTGATTTTTTAATGTGTGAATTGTAAGATATAATTGATGCAGTTAACATGTATATTGTTTTTTAAAATACAGATAAGAAATTGCAGGTGTTAGAAACCAGCCAAAGTTTTATTCACATCTTATTTTTAAGTCTTTTAGATTGTTGAAATAAACATAGAACATAATCAAGTTACAGGTTGTGGGCATGGTAGACAAAAGAATGAGTGACTCAAGAACGCCATGCTCTTTTGTGGTTTTATGGATGTCCATACCCTGTTCGAAAACTCCCATTTGGCTATACACCTGCCAATGGAATTTGCTTCAAAGCTGATTCACCAAACCCATTTTGTGCATTTCCTACAATCATGACATTACAAAATTCTCATTTCTTTTGAGGCATTTTTTCAAACAATTCACGTGCCTTATCACTGCTTCCACAACCTTAAACCTTCCAATTGCATCTACTTGAAGGTCTCTAAAGCTTATCAACAAATCCACGCATACCCTGTAATCATTGCAGACCATGAGAGCACATCTCTTTGAAGTATACTATCAAACAGTTGATGGGCCTTGTCTATGCTTCCAAATTGATCTTATAAAAATAAGAACCTATAGAAAATATCTCAAAATTCTAACAAGGATATAATCGGATTTAGGTTTGGGTTGAAGATCCGAATCTCAAAAAATCTTGCATGAATTTCTGATGCTCCCAACTACTTAACTACAGATGACAAAAAAGGGTTGCCAAGTACTTATGATACCTTAATTACACGAATATTGTGAATAATGCCTTCCAATTACTTAACTAGAGATGCCAAAAAAGGGTTGCCAAGTACTTATGAAACGTTCATCACACAAGATTCCTACTGTTGTGAATAATGTCCTAACACGTTACAGTCAATCTTCTAACAGTAGAAATCATATGGGTGAAGGCATCTTGCATTAATATCGACTTTTTAATATTTTATAGTGTGATGGCGATTCCATGGCTAAGAATAAGCTTTCAGATTTTTCAACATATGGTGGACCTTCATATGTGAACACTTGAAACTTGCAATAGTCACTTTCACTAGACAATGATTTCAATGTCCTTGTAATAACTGGTAACAGTACCCTTAAGCAAAGTCTTATAATGACCAGGGGCAGCTTCATTCCAGGAACTTGGATTAAATACATTATACTAAAACCGTCAAAATCAATATATAATTTCAGATCTGTCTTTTATTCATTGTTAAGGCTACGTACTTGTCAATTCATCATTACAAACTAAATTTAGAACTCAAAGTAGATGCTATGTGTTCTTTCTCAAAATCATTGTTTTTCTTCTTTTCAAATGACCTATACAATCTTAGGCAGGGACTTTCAATTACATCACTCTTTGTTTTGTTTTTTATAAAGAAAACATCGGTTTACATGGGTCTAAACCTTTTCTTTAAGACCACGTTTTGGTGCAGCCATTAACCTTTGTTGTGTGCCTGTTTGACTTGAGAATTGGGGCATTGGAATGATTTTGGCTGTGAGCATAAATCAGATCACATACCTACTTTTCTAGAGATGGTTCAATCTTTAAAGCCATTGTATATACTTTCTTGCACACATGGACATTTGAGAGTATACTAATATGATAACTGCCACTTTCAAATCTACAATAGCATTTCTCCCTGAATTTTTCCATGATTACTGAATATCTCTTATGTGGAAAAGTGCAGTCTCTTATGACTATATCTTTATAGACAATAGCATCCATGTGACCATAAATCGTCTAAAAAGTAACATATCATAGTCAAATATAAAGTAATTCAAAAAAGATGTAGGCCCAAGGAATTCAGCCATATTAAAGAGAGCATGCTGCTATAGGCTCTATATTATAGTTAGTATTCAATTTAGTTTGGAAACACAATCTATCTATAATATGTTACACCAGTTGCCGGATAGACAAAGGGAATGCAACTTGCATTGACACAACTAGCAACCGAAAATAAGTCTCCCCATATTGAATTTTGATTAAAAAAATAGACAAAAAGTGGGAATTAATGATATACAGGAAGATTGGATGTTAAAACTGAAAGTATTGGAGAATAAACAATTGATAACATGCTGACTTACTTTGTAATTACCTTCTTTCAACAGGCTATTTCCAGTTGCTATAAACCCTGAGATATTATTGTAATACCTGGCGGTGCGTCAGACAAGCATCTATCACCAAACTCGGTGACTGCACCAATAAACAATGCAGCAGTATCTGAAGCCGATTCCACATCCGTCAATTGGCCTGGATGTCACCAAACTGAAATTGAAGTGCTCTCAGTGAAAGCATTAAAGCATTGTCACAAGCTTGTGGAAGACTTGAAGCGAGCATGTGCAAATGCACATGACGTGTAGAACCACGAGATTGAGTTGTTCCAAGAAACCATGTACACGTACCAGGCTACATATTGTGTCTTAGAATAATATTACAATGTACTCCGGGAACTGCGATATAGAGAGTTGATGGCGTGTGTGGTTCCATGGATGTGAAACTATCATTTTTTAGTTTCCTAGACAATGTTTGGTACCCGCACACAAACTAATCTTATGCAAGATATGCACTTTTAAAGCCACTGAACAAACTCTCACGATGGTTGTCTGCCAAGCTTTATTTTTTTTAATGTCACAAACATGTTGAAGTTGAGCATTTTGCTCGATTCTATTGGCATTGGATATATTGTATGCCCAATGTACATATTGTGTAGTTAATCTATATATTGTACATATTAGACCCACTTAGAACAAATGTATACTTAACCTACATATTAGACCCTCTTTGAACATATTATACCCTTGATGTACTCATTGAGCCATGAAATATATATGTCTTGCAAATCATTGCTAGACGTGTTACAACTTTGTTGTTTGTTGCTACTTTCTTACAACATAGAAGACATATAGACGCTTTCTTGTTTGTTGCTCTTACTTAGAACATCTATGATATATAGACGCTATTTGTGTGTTATAGAAATCGTTAATTAGACAGCCATCTCCAAATATTTTGACAATACATAGATGTTCAGTAATGAGCTTAAACTTGTGGTGGTTATTCCTAGTCTTTCATGAAGTAGTAATAAGTTGTTTAAGTCAATTCTGGTGGCCAAAGCAGTGATTCTTTGCCATATCCAGGAAAATTGTTCAGATGTTATGTGTTTGGATTGTTAAATCCTTCTCTCTTGGCATGTATCTCTGTTTTTGCTTTAGATTACTACTCTTTGACTGTTTGATCTACATTTGAATTTGTCTACCTTGAAGAACTGTCTTGATGATCATAACACATTCTTTGATAATGATCGTATATTTCATTGTCATGAGCATATTTCTTCATTGTTTTGGATTGTACCCTAAACCCTCTTCTTAAAATTGTAAATATGATGTATCATTATCAAAACCGTCATGTATTTGTTCTTATAAGAGGCTTTGGTTGTTCTCTTTTTGGTAGGCCTATCCTCTTATGGCCGCACCTTTTGGTTTGGGGCTGCTTACTTCATGTCTCCCTATGATTAATGCCTTATTCACAATACTCTGACTCTCATTTACTAAGAGACCCACATGTATGATTTAGTAACTGTGCCTCCTCTGTAATACATTCGATCGAAAGATTGCATTGTCATTCTCTAAATGGCACTTAGCCCTTCTGCTACCTCATAAGTTCCAATGTATTCGTAGATCCTTAATACGAAGTCTTTATAAGTAAATGACAATTACTGGCTCTAATCAAGATAAAAAATAAATATTGAAAGGTTTATGTTGTAGCAAAGAGTGAGACTGTATTCTGCTCGTGTGCTAGCAATGGGCAGAGTATAGACTTAAGATCAATGACCATAGTTTTGTTTTAAAAAAAAAAAAAACAATTTTTTTGAAAACCAGTAAGAAAGAAAAAGGCGATCTGTAGCTTTGCCATGGTGGACAGTCTCACGAATAGTTGTATTCTGCAAAATAGAAGGCAAAATGACATGAAATAATAATACTAAATAAACTAGCACGCTCATATGTGCAACCTATCTGTCCAAGTAGAAACTCCACGTATATGCATTCACCCATGTATTTGCATCAAGATCAAAAGAAATAAGTACAGAGAAATACACAAAGGAAGGATAGGGTGAAATTTTGCCGCTTACAAAGGATAATAAATATGCGGTCATCGCCCTTTACATTGTGATCTAGAGAAAGGCTATGCAGGACACCTTCGCTTTTGAGTTTTCCCATTATGATTCTGAGTGGAAATTTAGTGTGAAATAGTTTATTAATTTGTCTAAAGGTTCAGTTATAAGGTGTATTTAGTTTACGGTTGGTTTATTATAAAGTAATTGATATCATTTGTGTTATTTGATCAGTTTGTTTTAAATAACTACACTTTAGGCTAAGTGTTTACATTTTAGGTTCCTGGGTTTTTGGTTGAACCTGTGTTAGTGTAGTATTCTAGATTCTATATTGGTAATATAATTGTTTAATGTCTAAAGTTTAAGTAAGTACATACACACGTATGTATATATATGTGTATGTATATGTGTATATATATATGTATATGTATATATACACACATATACATATACATATATATATGTGTGTGTATATGTATATATACATATATATATGTCTATATATGTGTGTATATGTATGTATATATATGTATATATGTATATATATATCTATGTGTATGTGTATATATATATATATATATACACTTATATATATGCATACACACATATACATATATATAGAGATATATGTGTATATGTGTATATATATGTTTATACATATATATATATATATATGTGTATACATGTATATACATATATATGTATATACATGTATATATATAAATATACATATATATACATTTATATATATTTATATATATACATATATACATTTACATATACACATATACATACACACATATATATATATATATATGAGTATACATTCATATATATATATATGTATGTATATATACATATATCTATGTATATATATATATATATACATATATATGTATATATATATGTATATATATATATATGTATATATATATATATATGTATATATATATAAATATATATATGAATATGAATATATACATATACATATACAAATATATATATTCATATATATATATATATATATATATATATATATATATACATATATATGGAATTATGACTTACTTGATTGTGATTGTGTTACTGAAAAGTTTATGCCTACAAGTGGTTTATTGTGTGAGCTGCCATTGATGTATGCAAACCGTTGTTCGAAAAAGAATGGTGCAATGAATTAGTTTGTTCATCATTTTGCAGCCAACATCCCGAGCCACTTTCTAATGGACGCATTAATGGAGAATGCAATCAAACTTATGTACAACAATACTATGGTTGTGGCTCCATTTCTCCAAATATCATTTATATCAAACTTTAGGGATGGTCTTGAGAATCATAATCAATACAGAGTTGATCTGTCTGATGGCATGTACAAGCACAAGACATCCTTGCCGAAAAAATATAACCATCACATAGATTTTGAACAACTCAAAGTTGGCCCTCAATAATACAACTAACTAAATACATCTTCTCAAAATCGTATGGCTCCTTGTGAGTGAATAGTCCTTTTAGTAGTCCAACAAAATCGAAAGTAACTTTACATGTTATAGAACTTAGTGCATAAATATTTCTTTCTTTGTTGAATTATGTATGTGGATCATAATTTTGAACCTATAAATTACATGTATGTCGCATGCTATGGTTGGAGAGCCTATCTTCCTTTCCATAAAGCATGAGGATCAAGTAGAAAAAACTACGACTTCTTTATGCGATGCAAATGTAGAGCGAATCACATCTACAAAATGTAAAAGCTTGGGGCGACAAAGAATATTGTTTGGGTTCAAACCACCTCAAAATATTGGCCGCACACCTATAACGATAACTCCTATCAAAAACTTGAACCCCTCTCAACAAAGGTGGACCATCAAGGGGTGTTATATAGTGAAGAAACAAAAGCAAGTAGCCAGGGTTTTTGCTTCGATGTTGTAGATAGTGAAGTATTGAAACACATGTCACATGTTTCAATGAACTAGCAAATATCTATTATTATTAAATCGAAGTTGGCGTGATATACACATTATCTAGGGGAGCGATAAATTCAGATAATCAAATTTACTATAAACAATAGTGGACTAGAAATAACCTTGCTACTACTTGTGATGATGATTCCTCCATACCCAAGAATAGGGGTACACCTAGGAAAGGTGATATACGATGAGGAGAAGAGACGGTACTGAGGTTCCTAGGTGTACCATCAAGTTATTAGACATGACATGAACAACCATTGATGTTACACTATGGGGTGCAATGGCAGATAAGAAAGGTACTGAACTCCAACAAAGATATTTTTTACAAGAAAAAACTACTATTTCTATCAAGAGTGGTCATGTATGTGAATTCAATGGAAAAGTGATAAGTACAACATTTAATACAAGCCTCTTCATAGACCATACTATAGAAGAATTAGACCAACTAAAAGATTAGTTCAACCAAAATGTTGTCGGTGGACAAGAAATTGCACACGAGCTTGTTGTGGTTTTTGTCCAAACTGAAGAAGAAACTTGGTATTATTCAAAGTGTAACCTGACCCTTTTTTAATGTAATTACAGGTATATACTCCAAACAAATCTACAGGACCACACAGATACTATATGGGCAATTATATTTGATGAAGGAACAACTAAACTTATAGGCATGCCTGCAAAAACATGAAATATGCTTCAATTTGATGAGAATGTTGAGAAAGGCATTGCAGAAAAAATCAGAAATGTGATACATAATCGATTCCTTTTTAGTATAACATGCATAAATGAAACATAAAATAATGAAGAATGGTTGAAGGTTACCATTATGAAGGCTAAGTAACTAGATTTTGCGGCAAAAAGCACTATTCTACTTGAGAAAATCAAAGATATGTCTATTGATACAAACCCCTAGACTTAAAGAAAGTATACAGTTGTAAATAGAATAAAAAAAATAATTTACCCAGGTATGTAATACAACAAAAATTAAATCTTCCTTATATAAATATATTTGTACATAATTGCCACTTACAACATCCAATATTCGACATATATTAAATAAGGTAGTAGATAGAGTTGTAAACGAATGCAAAAATGTATCTCGCTTTCAATATATATGTATACATAATTTGTGCCTTCCAATATTCAATGTTCCATGTATATTATATTATGTTGTTAATATCATATGTGATTAGAGTGAGATAAATCTATAACAGTTGTTGCATACCTAATAATGAGTACTTCATTCTCAAGCTTCTCATGCTATCATTGGATTTGTATATCTTTAATCATTATTTTTTATTGAGAGATTAGATGTGTATGTTTCCAATCACAATCTCTTATAGAGTGATTAAATGTGTTTGTATCTGATAACAATAGCTGTAATTTTGATGAAATTTGTGTTTCCCAATCATAATTTTTTGTATGCAGAAATGCATGTTCTTCTTCAAAACTTCGATGTTGGATAGATATGTTTTTCCCTATCAAAACTTGTTATATGATAATTCAATATATGTGTTAGTCCGTATTATTGGTTCCATGTTTAGAGGTGGCTTTCTTGTTAAGATGTTTATGATTTACCCAATGAATACTTTGAACAGATGGATGACTCTTGCACTCAAGGAACCAACAATGACCCTAAACAAACACAAGATGAAAGAGAATTGAGCCAGAAAAGAAGTCATACATATTATGCTAGCCATAGAGAGGAAATAGTTATACGTACGTGCTTGAAAATAATAGAACAAAATGAAACTAATCCTATCCAAGGAAAATATTCAAACATGAAAGATCCGCAAGCTTGCCGAAAAATACATGTATAAGAATGATATCGAACAAAGAAAATAGTCGAATTGAGTGACAATGCTAGGTTCATGACAACAATGAAAATCTTCCTTAGAAAAATAGATGTGCTTTCTAACCTACAAATATGTAATACATGCAAAGAGTCTTACCCAGGTATGCTTTCACACTCATCATGCCAAATTCCTACTTGTGGAAGGTGCATTAATGAAAAGTGTGTACACTGATTCTCACCACTAAATAATATGGACCTAGGGGAGAAACTTACTATGTTGAAGATATTGACTCAAGTAGAATAAATGGTCATTGCTAGAGTTAACCCTATATTACAGGTTATTCATACTATTGGATGCTAGTATAAGTATAATGGCCATACAATTATCTTTCCACAAGAAATACAAAATATTGCAAGTGTGCTCCCGTGTAAATTGGGAGACATAGATGTCTTGATAGTTCACAAACCCCAAGCTCAGGGAAACTAATTTGATTGTTACATAAGTAGGGGTCATGTTAGGGATGCATTGAAATACAAATTAAAATATGACCCATACTATAAAGATGCCTCAATAGACTATAATAGCTTAAACCAAATCCCCGAGAAAAGAACAAACATATCAAACATGCTTCACACTATTGAAACAAATGATGAGGTAATGGCAGCTCAAATGGTGAAGATGGCCTTGATGAAGAACAAGTTCAAGATACTACAACAAGTACACCATCTTTTGTATCCCACCCACCAAAAAACACAATGAACTAGAGATAATTAAGAAAACACTAGAGCTAGAAGAAATCACAAAAAACATCATTGACTGGCCACAAATAG
This sequence comes from Cryptomeria japonica, assembly GCF_030272615.1. Classification (NCBI taxonomy): domain Eukaryota; kingdom Viridiplantae; phylum Streptophyta; class Pinopsida; order Cupressales; family Cupressaceae; genus Cryptomeria; species Cryptomeria japonica. Next base: position 209,155,514 of record NC_081412.1, on the reverse strand, counting down.
GCTCATCTCCAATCAATGAATATAATATCAAGGGTCTACTAGATATGGCATTTCCAATACTCTTCCCAAATGGAACTAGATTACAAATGCAGCCAAAAACTAGGGAAGTAAAGATGCATGAATGTGTATTACACTTAATGAGATTCCATGATCAAAGATTTGGATGACATCCAAGATTTTCTTACTACATCTACAACCTTATGATGCACCATTAGAGACAATCACTTGCAATAGTTTTCATTAAAAAAATGCAAAGGAGCACTTACCAACCACTATTGAGAATTTACGTACACACTTAAAATATCTCCTTGACTCACAACTAGCGGAGGAGTTACTACACTTTGGGTCTTCTATGAGAGGTACTAGATTATATTGGAATATGTGTCCTCTTCAACTAACAAACATGATTAACCAAATAGGATCTTGGACTCTTTACTTCACACTAAGCGCAATTGATACAAAGTGGCTAGACCTCCAACAACTCCTCTCAGATAATATGGAGCTTGCCTTGCATTCAAATAAGCATCATATTGAAAATGTAATTAATAGCCTGCATAGAACATTATTATACCTACATCAAAGATTCACCATTTTCGTGAAGAAGTTATTGACAAACTCCTCAGTGTTTAAGATTACTGGTATAGATACAAATGGGAAAATCAAGGAAACGCATATGTACATGGGTTCCTTTGGCTCTAGAATGCACCAGACATGGACAAACTAGATTTGGAAAATAACAAAGATGTAAGCACTTTGAACCCTCATGACACAACACATAGGAACAACCAAATATACCGATCTCCATGTGATGATCCATGCCTCCTAAACACAATAGATATATTAGCCATAAATCTATTTGATGATTACAAAGAGTTTTTAATCATGTGTAGAGACACACAAAATGTAGAGAGAGCACATGCTTGTGGAAAAAGGGTAGAAAACTAGAATGTCGATATAAAGCTCCATGGAAAGAGAATCCTACCTCTATCTTATCATGTGATGAAATAGGTACAAAAAATTATGAACTTGCAATAAATGATGATAGGCTTAACATCCACAACCTAGAAATGATTTCGATATGGAGAGAAAATATTGATTGCCTTCTTGTCATATCATGCAAACTTGTATCGAAATTCATTTCCAAATATCCATCAAAAGTAGAGAGAACATCTGAAAGTTGTACTGCTATACTAACAAGAATATTCACAACTCAACTAAAAGATGACCTAGTCCTAGCAGTGTATCGAAAATTCATGACAAAAATTATAGCATAACAAGATATTAGTGCACAAGAAACTTTCCATATGCTTCGAAAAGTACCCCTTGTTGTTTGTAATAGATCATTTATAACTTTAAACATTGGATGGAAAGTGCAGCACTGATTAACTAAAACACAAAATCAGACCATATTAGAAGCTAGTTACTTACACTCCTATATGACCCACCATCCAGAGCTAGAGACAATCACATTACTCAAATTTGCATGATCTTACACCTATGTTGCAAGTCGTAAATCATGCAAATAGAAAGAGAAAACAATAAAAGCCATTGTTAACGTCTACCCAAAATTCTACAGTATACCCAAGGAAGAGTCAAAACATTTTGAAACATTTTGTTGGAGTGAATCACTCTTATATAGACACTTTCGAAATAAAAAACTGATATATGAGTTACTAAGGACATAATAATCACAAATTGGCATCAAATGCATGTACAAACAAATACAAGGTCTGGCACATCATCCAAAATATCGAACTAAATACTAACCCCTAAGAAGAAAAAAACAACGAAGATGAAATTAATATAACTACCACACTAGAAATGAATGAGTGGGAACTACTCTCGAGAATGAGGCATATAATTAACAGTAATGTGGACGAATTTGAATTACTAGGCTAGCGTGAATTTGACACCAACTATAATTGGGACGAAGCTAAAATACCACATGAATTGCACAATGCTGGTACAAGAAAAAGGCAAGGACTAATATATATTGCAGTCTCCAAAGTGAAATCCCTAGAAGACCTCTATATTGACCCAACATTCTATTACGAGAGGTATGCAAAAATGGAGAACAATCCATACACGATCATAAGGAAAAAAGAAGAAGCTTGGCTGCAACAAGTCTCTTTATAAAAAGGAAGAATGCTTCTTTAATCTTGTTCAACGAATTTAATCTATATCTCATCAATGTAAACTCTAAACAGGTTTCTATGTTGCACACATGCCTCACAACAAAAGGGAGAACCTCGACTACAATAGCTCTCTTTATAAAAAAGAAAGTATGAAAAGTTCAAGATGTTCAAGCAATGTATTATGCTCTTTTGGAGGACGACATTATTAATAAAGTTAGTTTTGTTATTCCCATAAACTATGTATTATATTTTTAGTTTCTTGGTTTTACTTCAGTAATTTCATAATTATTGATCTAATGAGAACTGAATTAAAGGATCTTATTAGATCTATATACATTTTAACGATGTAGAGAGGAATTGATAGAATGTTCTAGAAAGAGGTACAAGTAAAGGGCATTGAATATTCAGTCTCACGTAGGAGTTTGCAGGAACAATAGAAGGTTAGTGCCAGAATATTATACAACATGTAGTAATGACAGGATACACAGATCACTTGTGAGTGGGCTGCAAATGTTAAAGATCATCCACTAGATGGTTAGTCATATGAGTACATTAAACATTTTTCAAAAATACCCAATAAAATATTCATTGTATCCTATAAATAACAACCTTGGACACTACTGAACGAAGCTTTATATTGACAAGATTTGCGTTCTTGAGTTTTGGATGTGAATGCAACTTATCTGTCTATGTCCTTTAATCTTGTTTGCAATATATTACCACTCTTTATTTGAAACCTGTTTCCATTACATATACCCTATTTGGAGTTTTTTGAAAAACATTTTTTTCTTATTGTTTTAAAATCTGCACATAAATGAACTATTTATATTAAGTTTAAGATCACATGAGAGCTCTTTTAACTCTATTGACATAAACATAACTATCTTTTTTCCTCTTTAGCTAACTACTAAAATAAAACTACTTAGCAGTTAACACTATTGATATATATTTATAATCAGAGTTTAAAATAAAGGGACTAGTTGAGCGATGGTAAATCACGCAAAAATTATCTTGACCCGTGCCTAGAAGGACGCCTATACCAAAGGACTGATCCCTAATTTACAAATGTACTGATTTATATCCCCTCTTTAATCTTAAGGGTTTATTATGAAACCAAGTATTCTGTTGAACTGCTCAAATCTCTGTCGGCCAAGCACTTTAATGAGAATATCTGTTGGCTGATCTGAAGTTTCTTTAAAATATTTGATTACTATAGTAGGTCTTAAGTTTGTTATTTAGATATGGTTTAATGTGTTGACTTTAGAAAATCCCTCTTGCATTTGCTTCACAGTTTAGAAATTATAGAGAGGAATATATGCTGTTGCAATCGACAATTCTGATAAATTGAATAAGATACAACCATACAGACACTTCTCGCACATGTTTATTTCAAATGATGTGAATTTGTACATCGTAATATCCCACTACAAATAATATGAATTGCTATTGGTGTTACACATTGCACCTTTCTGAGGTGCAATCGCTAGTTTCTATAAGATTTAATGTGCAAACTCTTCTATTATTGAAGATGTGCGATCTCTTTGAGGAAGTTGGATCACTTGGAAAGGATAGTGTCCCCTGAAAAGAATATGAAGGCCTTTATAGAGGTTGTGAAGTGTTATTAGAAAGTGTTAAGAATTGTGTTGAGGTAGGTGAGTGAGAGTATAAAGTAAAAGAAAAATCACAAAGAGAGAAATAAAAAAATGGATAAAAGATTATTCCATATGTGATAAGTAAAATCTTTATGAAGAATATTTAAGTTAATATACAGATTTGATAGAAAGAGATATTACCATTCAAATAATTATGTGTCTTTGAAGAGGTTCATTTTCATGAAGGTATTAAGATATAAAAGAGAATAAGAACTTGAGAGTTGAGTGTGAATGTGAAAGATATAAAAGATCTATAGTTCAAATTTACTACTAAAGAAAATAAATATAAATGAAAGTAAATTTGACAAGGATTACATCTCTTGGTGAAGAGCTATGGTTGAGTAATATATGAGGAGATGAATGATAAGTTTTTAGGTGTCTTAATATAATATCTTATCTTATGCAAATTGGAGTAAAGGACGGTGAGAAGAGTTATAGAGGAGAAGGTTTTTAGATTTGGTAGAAACAATACATGAAGATATGTAAGGAAATATAATCAGATTTGATGAGAAGAAAATGAAGGGTACATAGAAGATTTTGAATTGAATATTTGGACCATTTTGCAGTAGATTTGTGGTTAGATAATAGTTGATTAAAAAGAGTTCTATTATAGACTTGTGAGAAGATTGTAATCTTATTGGTGGCATAGTTAAGGGTAGTATAAGAGAAACATTTTAGCACAAGTAGAGAAAGCTATTATAATAGATTTAAGAAGGAACTATTGCAAATTGAGAAGAGAGTTTCTATGGTAGTCTTATAATCATTCTATAGCAGATTTGGAGAACAAGTTCAAAGGAGAAATTATAGAATACTTTGAAAGCAATAGGATCACCCATCATCCATTAAAAGGTGGAAGTTTGAATGAGGGGTTGTTGTCTCTAGTGGGTTGATACCTAGAAATTTTTAAAAGAGTTTCTTTTATATAAGGAAGGTATTTTTTTATAGTTTTCTCCCATAAGGGTTTCCACATATATATCTTATGTTCTACAAGTTTGTTCATAATAGTTAGATCTCATGTGAATGTCAGTATGCAATAAAATTAGTTTGAGATAAAATTAAATGCATTTAATATTAAGTTAAAAAAGTAAAATTTTTTTATAGTAATTCACCCCTTTTCCTCTTAGCAATTGTACTGTTCCTTCAAAAATGTTAATCATCTTGAAGGGTAGATCAAGAGAACAATATGAGAAAGAAAAAATGTAATTAAGGAAAACGTTACCAGAAAGGTATTGTTAACAAATTATCTAGTACAAGTGTTGAGGGAATAGAAGATGAATGCCATCTTATGAGTAAAGAAGGGGAGTAAAAAAAACATCACGAGAATAATGACATGAGTAATGGAGAAGATAATGAGGAGAGTTTTGAGGAAGAGTTCTATTGTACTATTGATGAGATTGAGAGGCTTCAAGAAAAGGTTTTAAAGTATATATACCTATATCAAAAAGAATGTAAGAATAACAAACAACTTTAAAAAAAAGAAGAAAAATTATCAATTTAAAAATTCAAATTGAGGGAAAAAGAATTGATGAACAATTAAAGGTAAAGGAGAAAACCTATGAAGAGCTTGAATATAAGGTAGCTTCTCTAAAAAAATGAGTTGGAGAAAGTAACCACAAAAAATGAATAAATTTAAGAAAATCTCAAAAACCTTGGAAGGTATTTTTAATGTCAAGAAATTATCATCTAACAAAACAGGTTTAGGTTATGCTGAGATGACAAAGAGCTATGTTGATGAACTCAAAAGTCCCATCAAAAGAGAAAGTAAAAAAATAAGAGAATCATCTATAAAATTAGAAAATGTAGAAAAATATGTTGAAGTCATGATAAAGCTCGGGAATAATAAAAATTGAGAATAGTCAAGTTGCACAAATATTAACTAGTCCTTAAAAGGATATGGTCAAAAAGGCATTCCATCCAAGACATATTCACATGAATAGGAACAAGAACAACTTCATTGGTTATTATTTTACATGGAAACATTTTTGTCAAAAGGCGAAAAAATTGTAGAATTTACATAACGTGAATTCTATGTGGAACAAGAACACGAACTACTACTCTTTTACTCCCTTATTTTACAAGTTTTAATGCTATAGATGCAACAACTATTGGCACATAGAAAGACATTACATATATGGTTTTCTAAAATAACATAAAGAACTCAAGATAAATGACAACATGAGAAAACGAAAAGGAAGACCTACTTCTCCACAAGGAAATAAAATAGACCAAGATAATGATAAGAGTAAAGAGAGTGAATCTAGGATTATTTACTATGCAGTGCATGCACTTGAGTGATATCTCCTAGTTGCTAAGGAGAAGAAGAATTATAAGGGGAGTTAAGTATGACAATATCTTTTACTCCTATGGAGAGAAGAATAAGATAATTGAGACAGGTGAATGTCTTGAAGATATAAACAAAAAGAATTGAAGAAATAAATATTCTTATTGTATAAAAAAAAATTAGGGAATTTGTATCTACATTGGGCAAATGAAATCAATAGTGGAAAGTAGGATGATAGTGCTTATGATAAACTCTATATTAAAGGAGTTCCTATTACTGCATTGACACCTTAGAAGACATGGATATATGATAAGAATTTCTTCATCATAAATGTCAAAGAGAATCATGTAAGGAATCTTCAAATAATGTTTAAAGGATAAAGAGAAGAATCCACTTCAGCAACAAAAGGGAAGTAATGAATTGGTACATGCATATTTAACATCTTTGATAATGAAAACATTGCATTCTCTTAACCCATGCACATTACTGAAGACTTTGAAGAATCGTGAATAAGAAGTTATCATTTGAAAGCAAGTGACAAAAGAAGAAAATCCCATAAAAGAGGATACAAAAGAACAAGTCATCCAAGAAAAAGGAGTATTAGCGCAATGGGGACCACTAAAGAATCCTTGATAAGGGGAGCACTAGACAAGACCACTAAAGAATCCTTGATAAGGGGAGCACTAGACAATCTATTATAAGGGAAGAAGTATACTCATATCTATTTCATGTAAGTTTTCAAACAAATGTTACTATTTTCATCTAAGTTTTCAAACAAATGTTACTATTGATACATTAAGAGACATAAGTCTCATAAAAATACCATTACCATTCATGTCAAAGGGGGAGAGAAAGAGAATGGGGGAGAGTTGGAAGATTTATGTTGCCATCAATGACAAAGGGTGAGATTGATAGAATGTTATCATTGATCTCAAAGGTGAGAATGCTAGTAGTTGTTAAGGAATTGGATAACAATGATTCATGTCAAATAGATTAATAAACACAAAAGTGAGAATTCCATTAGTTGTTAAGGAATTGCTATGATTTATATCAAAGAGCTTAATACACAATGATTTATATCAAAGAGATTAATACACAAAAAGATGAGAATTCCATTAGTTCTTAAGGAATTGAACAGCTGCGATTTATATCGAAAAGCTTAATACACAATTCAAATGATAGTCTATCACTAATGCCAAATGTGAGAAAGAAAAGCTGTCCTTGGTATCAAGAAGGTGGCATAAAGAAATGAATATTGTGATGATGGTATAAATCTTAAATCACTTTCATGGAGTTTTATTAGTGCTGGGAGAAAAGAATTATGTTTATCGGTTCATCAAAGTGTACTTTGCCATTTCAATCTACAACATCAGAAGAAGCAACATATGAAATTTTTCTTGAAGTCAAAGTCATCAAGCTCAATATCTTAAGGATAAAAATCAAATAAATGAAATGATTATTAGGAATGGCTGACTTCATATTGCACAACGAATTTACTAAAGAATAATATTGTTGTTTGCAAAAGATTTATTGTTTAGAACAAAAACGTTTAATAGACAAATGAGAAAATTGAACATCTAGATGAAGATGTGAGCATAGTGATGGCCAAGCATATTATCTGCCAAGTCGATGGAGTTTGAATATCGTCTAATATTTTTAGAGATTGTTTTAGATGAATACGTATTTGGCCTATGCATGAAATAGTCGAGTGAGGTATGGTGTCCTCTTCCGTTGTTAGAAAAGTCATGGGCAACGTAGTGCGAAGACTTCTTTTGTGGTTGCAGGTATAAGAGAACAAATTGGAATGCCCTATGCTGTGTGGGGCTCTTTGTTTAACTAAAATAGTCTTCATTTTAGGACCTCCTCAAGAAAGAATGATATATGCAATGATATAAAAACTAGTAATGTAATATTAAGCTGCCAAACCACATTTAGCAGCGATTTCAAAACAGTAATTTATATGCTTAGAAGATAATGCACTTTGTCTTATTCAAAAGCATCGATTAAGATGACAAAGGCAAATATGGTGCGATCAAAGTTCATGAGAATAGAGATCATATTTACAGATGAAATACAATTATATTAATAAAGACATATATTATATGAATGAACCAGGAGAAAGACCATTTCCACACAGTATGGTCGAGTCAAGATGAGATGGTAGTTGAGTTCTTAAGTTGTGGAAGTCAAACAATTTCATACAGTCATCCAATATGCAAATAAAATTAGGTAAGATAAATCAAACTGTGATTGAAGGCTTGTTAAAAGAAGCATTTGAGTTTGGATTTGTTAAAAAGAAAAAAAACTTTTGTTAGAGCCAATCATCAAGTAAGCGACCCTATTAAGAGATTAAGGAGTGGCTTAAGAGGTGTGATTTGTCAAGGGTTCAAAGAAACATTCAAAAAGACATCTATCCGTTAGAGGTGCGATTTGTTTGAGGAAACAGTATCTATAGAGGTTGAGAAGTGTGATCAAAAAGTGTTGAGAATTTTATGAAGGTAGGTGAGTGAGAATATAAAATATAAAAGAGAATAACATTCTGAGAGTTGAGTACAAAAGTGAAAAATATAAAAGATTTTTAATTCAGGTTTACTATTAGAGAAAATAACTAAGAATTAAAGTACATTTGTGAAGGGTTGCCTTTCTTGGTGGAGGTATTTTGGAGTAATATATGAGGATACGATTGAGAACTTTGTAAGTGCATCAATATAATATCATATCTTATGCTAACTAGAGTAAAGGACTCTGAGAAAATTTATAGAGGAGAAGATATGTGGATTTGATAGCAAGAATACATCAAGATTTGTAAGGAAATATAATCTGATTTGATAAGAAGAATAAAAGGGGTTCATAGCATATTTTGAAGTGAATATTGAGAATAATAGGATCATCCATCATTTGTTAAAAGGTGGAAGTTTGAATGAGGGGTTGCTTCATCTAATTAAATGAGGGATTTATACCACCAGTAGGGAAGTAATCATGAATTAGAATGAGGGGTTGGAAAATCTAGTGGGTTGATACCTATGAATTTGTAGAAGTGTTTCTTGTATACAATGAATTTATTTTGTTGTGGTTATCTTTCATAAGGGTTTCCACCTATATATTTCGTCTTCTGTTTGTGTTCATAATAGTTAGATCTCATGTGAATATTACTATGCAAGGAATATGTTTTGAGATTAATTTATATGCTTATAACGTTGAAAAAGTAAAAGGTTTTTATATTGCTTCACCACCCCCTCTTAGTATAATTGTGTTCTCAACAATTGGTAAAGAAAAGTCAAAACAATTTCATGAGAGTAATCACATTAGTAATGAGGAAGATAATGATAATAGTTTTGAGGTAGAGCTGTATCACACTACTGATGAGATTGAGAGACTTAGACAAAAGGTTTCCAAGTATAGATACCCATATCAAGTGGTGCAACCATGATCCGATGGGTCCTCAAAGAGAACTAACCAAGTCACGCAGGAAGAGTAACACAACGGAAGCAACAATAAAAAATTAAAAGATTATAGAATTAGATCATAATATCATCTTAGAACCTTCGGTAACTAGTCGGTTATCATCATAAATTCAATATAGAACATCTGATAATAAACCAGTTACATGTAGGCTAACATGCCAGATTACAATTCATCTGGAACTCTCAGAGTCTTCCAAATCTATAATCATGAAGCTAGAATCTCATACCGATTCCCTGCCCTACAAATGATCACATAAAACCATATATATACCCTTTGGAACATATCTGGGTCAGCCACAAAAACTTACATTTACCAAGACAGGAAAATGAAACGTGTAAATAGCTCGGGCCCAAGAATGAAAGGAAATTCTCCAGAAAAGAACTACCAAGAAGTGCATATCAACATGAAGGTTGGCAAAGGACTTAGGAACATATAGAAAGACCCAAAATAAATCCACACACCAAGAAATCACTCCAAAAAAGAAGAAATATTGAACTAGTAAGCTTAAAGCTGCTCCAGAACCCAAAAACAGTCAAACCAGAAGCAATATCTTGTCAGAAAAGAATCCAAATGAATTGAGAATCTGGAATTAAGAACAAGAACCAGCCAGGAAACCAAAAATATGATCTGCAATGAAAATAAAGCAACTACCAGAAAATACTAGCAGAAAGACACAGAATTGCACACTCAACTTAACAAGAACTAAACAAAAGGAAATATTTTTGGTTGATGCAAGATTAATCATAGATTGGGGATGCTACCGCATCAGACACCTCAGGTAGAAAGAGATGTTCCATGAGAGGCAACTCATGAACATCGAAAAGGACTTGGGATATAGATTCCATGCTCATTTCTGATCCAAACTTCCTTATCTGCAAACCTCTTCCTTAGCTCCTCTACAACCTCAATTGGATTCTCTAACTCTCAACTCTCTTTATTTCTCTTCCCTTGCTTTAGACCTACACACTATCTCTGCTTACTTCTCTCTTTCTGATGTAACTCTAACTTAGTTCTACCACAAGACTTCATATGGTTCACCATCACAACCTTACTTCCATCTAGTTCCATCTATGTATCAAACTTATATATCAAATCCTTCTACAAATTCATGCCTTTTCAGTATAACCTCTGCAATCGCTTTCTTAGTACTACAATTTCTCTCAAGACTCAGATTCTTCACCTCCTTCTCTTTCTCCTTCAAACAATCCAATGTGAACTTCTGCCCATCTTTCTCAATAGTGATCGGGTTTCTTCTACAATCATAAATAACTCCTCTATCATACTGCCAAGGTCTTCTAAATAAGACATGACAAGCACTCATAAATAAAACATCACACAAGACCTCATCCCTAAAATGCCCAATATTAAAACTCACCAAACATTGCTCTATTACTTCCAACTTTTGATCTTCTTGTAACCAACTTACCTTATAAGGACAAGGGTGTTTAAGAATCTTCAATCAAACCTTCTCTACCATCTCCTTAGATACCAAATTATCAGTACTTCCACTATCCATAATAACCTTGCAACACAAGTACTACTTGATTTGCACATAGTCTAGAAAAAACTCCTTCTCTGAGTAAGTCCAGTATCTTTGCTTCTCTGCTCCATCATGACTCTTCTGAACATAAGGGATTCTCCTTGCTCTAGTGCACATTCAATTCCAGTAACTCCACCTTTTGGTTCCTCATTTGCCACAAAAATTCTTACCATTCCCTTCTTACATTCATAAAATTTGTGTCCAGTTTCCCCACACTTGAAACATTTGTCGAGAAATTCTCTGCAGGTACTGCCACTGCCTTTTCTTTGCGTTTTTGATTTGGTTCCTTATTCCACTTAGGTTTTGATTCATCTTCAACATCCTGCTTCTCTATACTGCCACTCATCTTTCCTTTGCATCTCTCCTTCCCTCTAGGGTTATTTTGTTGTCTTCTTCTCGCCTTCTCCTCAGCCTTCAAAGCATATTGGTAAAATTATTCAACTGTGGAAATCCTCAACATACTCATCTCATCCTGAATGTTAAATGGAAGTCCATTTATGTACCTCACCACCTTTTCTCTATCCATCTCTCTATGCCAAAATCTGATCATCACCTTGTAGAATTCCTGAGTATACTCTTTCACACTCATTTTTCTCTTCTTTAGGTTTTGCAACTTCTTAAACCATTTCAACTCATAGTCTTCTAGTATGAACTTGGCCTTCAATCTTGCTACCATCTGTTTCCACTGGGTGATATTCAATTCACCATTCTCTACTCTGTGTCTCTAGAACTCTTTCCACCATAAGGCAGCACACCCTTTCAATTTAGTCTATTCCCACTTAACCCTCTCTGGATTCTTAACATCCTCAAATTCAACATAGTCTTCCGACTCTCCAATCTAATCAATCAAGTCCTGTAGATTAAGCATCCCAGAAAAGTTTGAGTCCTCCACTTTATGTATTTTACTTGCTTGTGATACTGCTCTCAGAAATATTTCTTCTATTTTTTCTTCCGGTCCTTCAGCCTCTTTCGCCTCAAGCTCTTCTCCAGCTTCTTCATATTCATCGTCAGACTCCAGATTCTTTCGTAAACCAGCCAATGTGTTTTAGATCTCGTTCCTCATCTCATTCTTAAAATCTTTTATCATCTTCTCTACCCTTGGGGGTTCATCCTTCTAGGCAACATCTTCTCCCTTGCTCCGGTGAACTGGCTCAACTCGATAGTCTGACTGCCAGTTTCAATTGCCTCACACTGAATAATCTATTGGACACGCTTGCAGCTTGCCGCCACTGTTCACCCAAAGGAATTCCTCAAGGTTCACAACTAGCTCTTCCACCAACAAGTTCATAACCCACTCTGATACCACTTGGTTCATCCATGATCCGGTAGGTCCTCAAAGAGAACTCATCAAGTCATGCAGCAAGACTAACACAATGGAAGCAACAATAAAACGTTGAAAGATCACAAAATTAGATCATAATATCATCTTAGAACCTTCAGTAACCAACCGGTTATCATCATACATTCACCATAGAACATCCAATAATCACCTGGTTACATGCAGACTAACATGCCATTTTATAGCCCATCTGAAACTCTTAGAGTCCTCTGAATCTCTAATCTTAAATCTAGAAGCTCATACTGATCCCATAACCTACAAATGATCATATAAAATAATATATATACCCTCATGAGCATATCCAAGTCGGCCACAAAATATTACATTTACCAAGATAAGAAAATGAAACGTGTAAATAGGTCGGCCCCAAGAATGAAAATAAATTCTCCAGAAAAGAACCACCAAGAAGTGTGAATCAATAGGAAGGTCGGCCAAGGACTTAGGAACATCTAGCAAGACCCAAAATAGATCCACAGGCCAAAAAACCGCTCTGGTAAAGAAGAAATCTCATACCAGTAAGCCCAAAACTTCTCCAGAACCTAGAAACAGTCAAACCGGAAGCAATCTATTTCTGGAAAAGAATCCAAATAAATTGAGAATATGGAATTAAGCACAAGAACCAGCGAAGAAACCAAAAATATGATCTGCAACAAAAAGCAAGTAACTATCAGAATATACCGACATCAACACATAAAATTGCACACTGAACTGAACAAGAACTAAACAAAAGGAAATATTTCTGGTTGATGGAAGATTAGTCATAGACTGGGGATGCTCCTTTATCATCAAGAAGAATGAAGGAAGAACAAATCTCTTCAAGAAACAAGAAAGGATATTTTAATTTAAAAACTGAATTTAGGAGGGAAAAAGAATTGAGGAAGAAAGTAAATCTCAATTAAAAGTAAAAGAGGAAACTTGTTAACAACTTGAATCTAAGATAGCGTCTCTAAGAAACGAATTAGAGAAAACAAACATAAAAATGTATAAATTTGATAAAAGCTCAAAAATATTGGAAGATATTTTAAACAACTAGAGATCATCATCTAACAAAACAAGGCTAGGTTATGGAGAGAAGTCAAAGAGGTATGTTAATGCACTCAAAAGTCACATCAAAGGAGAAAGTAGCATAATTGGAGAGTCATCTAAAATATTAGAAGATGAAGAAGAAAAATAATGTTGAACTCATGATAACTTAGCCTCTCAAGAATAAAGAAACTAAGAAGAGTCAAGTTTTGCAAATTTCAAGCAATCCTTCAAAGGATAGGGTCAAAACGACATTCCATCAGAGGAAATCACTTAAGGAATTATATGTGGAACATAAATAGGAATTACAATATTTTTACTCCCTTATTGTACAAGCTTGAATGCTATAGATGCAATAACTATGCATACATAGAAAGGCATTGTAAATATGGGTTTGTGAAATCACATAAAGAGTAGAAGATAAATGATAACATGGTAAAATAAAAATGAAGACCTACTTTGGCATAGAGAAAGAAACCAAACCAAGATGATAAGAAGAGTAAATAGGATGAATCTAGGATTATGCAATATGCACTCCATTCACAAGCGATATCTCCAAATATATAAGCAAAAGCCAAATTTTAAGTGCAGATAAGTATGCTAGTATCTCTTACCCTTATCGGGAGAAGAGTAATGGCTGAGATAAATTGATGTCTTGAAGCTAGAAACAAGAATTTTTTTAAGAAAGAAATCTACTTATTGTATTAATGGAGAATAATGAATTGGCATCTACATTGGGCAAAAGAAATCGAGAGTGTAAAGTAGGATGATTTTTCTTATGTTCAACTTTACATTAATGGAGTTCCTATTAATACATTGATGCCTTGGAGGACATGGATATATGATGAGTATTCCTTGATCATAAATGTCAAAGAGAATCATGTAACAAATCTTCAACTAAAGTTTAAAGCATACAGAAAAGAATCGATTTTAGCAACAATATGGAAAGTACTGAATTGGTAAAAGCATATTCAAGATCTTAGATGATGAAAACATTGCATGATCTTAACCCATTCACATAACTGATGCCTTAGAAGAATTGAGATTATGGAGTTGTCATTTGAAAGCAAGTGATAAAAGAAGAAACTCCTATACAAAGGGATACAAAGTAACATGTCATCCAAGAAAGATCTAATTTTAGAGCAAGGGGAAGCATTAAAGAATTCTTGATAAGGGGGGCACTAAATAATCTTTGACAAGCAAAGATGTATACTCGTATGCATTTGATGTAAGTTTCCAATGAGATGTTATTAATGATCTATCGACGACATCAGTTTCATGAAAATCCATTTGCTATTGATGCAAAGGGGGAGAGAAATAGAATGAGAGAGAGTTAGAAGGTTTATGTTGCCATCAATGACAAAGGTGGAGATTGTTACAATACCATTACTTTCAAAGGAATTGGATAGTTGTGATTTATATCAAAGAACTTAATGCCTAATTAATATCAAAGGTGAGAAGGTGAATTTGTCCTTCATATCAAGAAAGTTGTATAAATAAATGAATATTACAATGATGATATAAATCTTAAAGTACTTTCATGGAAAATTATTTGTGCTGGGAGAAAAGTATGCTATCTATTAATTCATTAGAGTGTACTTTTCCATGTCAATCTACATTATCACAATAAGAAAGAGTTGAAGCTATTCTCGAAGTCAATGTCATGAAGATCAGCATGTTAAGGATAAAGATCAGATAAAAGAAATGATTGATCAACAATGGCCGACTTCATATTGCACAACGAATTTACTAAAGAATAGTATTATTGTGTGCTGAAATTTTATTGTAACAAAATTTAACAGGCAAGTGAGCAAATTGAACGTCTAGATGAAGTTGTAAGCATAGTGATGGCCGATGATATTATCTGCCAAATCGATGGAGTCTACATATCGTCTAATATTCCTGGAGATTATTTAAGATGACGATGTCTTTTGCATGTCCGTGGGATAGCCAAGTGAGTGATGGTGTACACTTTCCTTTTTGGCAAAGTCATGGGTACCGTAATGTGAAAACTTCGTTTGTGGCTGCAGATCTAAGAAAACAAATTGGAATGTCCCATGTTGCGAGAGGCTCTCTGTTTAAGTAAAATAGTATTTAGTTTGTGACCTCCTCAAGCAGAGATGATATATGTAGCTATCTTAAAACTACGAATATAATATTAAGCTGATATTAAGCTGGCAAACTACATCAATAAATTGATTGAGTTGCAAAGTAGTAGAACAAACACATTTAGCAGTGATTTCAAAACAACGATTTATATGCTTAAAAGATAATGGACTTTGTCTTATTGACAAGGATCAATTAAGATGAGAAACAAAATAGGGTGCGATCAAAGTTCATGAGAATAGCAATCAGATTTGGAGATGAAAGACGACAACAACATAAATAAAGACAGGAATTATATGAATGAACCAAGACAAACATCGGTTCCACATAACAAGGTCGACTTAGCATGAGATGGTGGTTGAGTCATTAAAGTTGCAGCAGTCAATCGATTTCATACAATGATCCAATAAGCAATTAAAATAAGTCCCGATAAGATAAATAGTGATTCAAGGCTTGTTAGAAGAAGCGTTTAAGTTTGTACAGGCTCGTTGTCATGCGATTGGTTTCAAGTCTAACTATTGTGCAGAATTCTTTGCTTTGTCTTTTGGTTTGGATATGGCTATATCTTTGGGAATTAAGGACTTGATAATTGAGGGTGATTCTATGGTTATTATTCAAAGTGTCATGAAAAAGAAGTTGAATTGTTGGCAATTACAATATATACTTGATCATATTTTGCAAAAATTAGATTTTTTTTATTCCTTTTTGATTTCCTACTATTATAGGGAAGTGAATAAGATTGCAGATTTCTTGGCTAACTTAGCCGTTGACAGTGAAGCTAATATGCGGGAGGTAAGTGTGGATGAGATCTCTTCCTCGGTTTTTGAATATTTGAAGTAAAGAAGGGCATAGTTGTATTCTTCATCAACCTCCTTATTTGGTGTGGCTTTTCTTTGGTGTGGGTTCTGCTATGCTTGGTCACAATGTTTATTTTGACAGGGTCTCTGATTATGGTTTAATTTATGCTATGTGATATCATTCTAACCAGTGGTTTGGAGAATTGTGTTTCATAGACAGGGGTGGTTCAGACTGATGTTTTTTGGCAGCAATGGATATGCATCCTTCGGTGATCATACTTTAATCTTCCTTCTATATGCTTCTGTTGGCGGCTTCCTTTATATCTAATGCGGCTTATGTAATTGGGATGGGTTTTTTGATGTACTATGCCAATGGGCATTTGGTATTGGGTAGAATAGGCTTGTGTTATTTAAGCAATACTGAAGGGTTTTCTTACTGGTTCTTTCCCTTCAGTGCTTTTTGAACCAGACACTATAAAAAACTTTTAAAATTTAATATAGTTCAGTGGTTCTATCCACTTTTATTAAACAAAAAAAAAAAACATCAAGTACGCGATCCTATTAAGAGTTTAAGGAGTGGCTCAAGAGGTGTGATTTGTGAAGGGTTCAAACTAACATTTAAAAAGACATCTATTCATGACATGTGCAATTTGTATAAGATTTAATGTCCAAAATGTTCTATTTTTCAAGAGGTGTGACTTGCTTGAAGAAGTTGTATCACCTTGAAAGCATAGTGTCCCTTGACAGGAATATGAAGATATTTATAGAGGTTGGGAAGTGTGATTAAAAATTGTTGAGAATTGTGTGGAGGTAGGTAAGTGGGAGTATAAAATAAATGAAAAATCCTAGAGAGAAATAAGAAAATGGATAAAAGAATAATCAGATTTTGATAAGTAAAAGCTTTATGAAGAATATTTAATTTAATATGCATATTTGATAGTAAGAGACATTTACCATTCAAATGATTGTATTTTTTTTAAAGAGTTGCATTTTTTCATGAAGGTGTTAAGATATAAAATAGAGTAAGACCTTGAGAGTTGAGTGTGAATGCGAAAGATACAAAGATCTTTAATTCACATTTATTCATAAAGAAAATAAATAAAAATGAATGTACATTTGTGAAAGGTTGCCTCTCTTGATAAAGAGGTATGTTGAAGTAATATGTGAGGAGATGAATGAGAAATTTTTGAGTGTAATCTAATATCTTACCTTATGGAGATTAGGGTATAGGAGTCTAAGTAGATTTATAGAGGAGAAGCTATGCATATTTGGTATAAAAAATATATGAAAATTTGGAAGGAAATATAATCAGATTTGATGAGAAGAATCTGAGGGATTCATAGCATATTTTGAAGTGAAGATTGAATTATTTTGTGAGAGATTTATGGTCAAGTAATAACTATTTGAAAAATTATTTTACGATAGACTTATGAGAAGATTGTAATATGATAAATGACAAAATTAAGGGTAGCATAAGAGCCACATTATAGCACAAGTTGACAAAGTGTTTATAGCATATTTAATAAAGACCTAACGCCAATTGAGAAGAGACTTTCTATGGCACTTCTATGGTCATTTTATAGAAGATTTGGAGAACAAGTTGAAAAGAAGAATTATAGCATAAGGCTAGAATAATATAGGATCATCCATCATCCATTAAAAGGTGGAAGTTTGAATGAGGGGTTGATGCCTCTAACTAGATGAGGGGTTGGTATGTCTAGTGGGCAAGTGTTGATGAATTAGAATGAGGGGTTGGTTCCTCTACTGGGTTGATACCTATGAATTTGTAAAAGTGTTTGTTGTATATAAGGAAGCTACATTGTCATGGTTTTATCCCATAAGGGTTCCCATGTATATATCTTATTTTCTATAGCTTTATACAATAATCAGATCTCATGTGAATGTTAGAATACAATGTATATGTTTTGAGATAAAGTTATATCTTTATAATACTATTCTTGGCTCAACTCACCTTGCTCGTTGGGTTGGGTCGCGAGGATACCCTCGGTGTTTGAAATTTTTTTGGACAAATAGAAGAAATTTACACTAATTCACCCCCAACCCCTAGCCCCTCTTAGTATAACTTTGATCTCAACAATTGGTATTAGAGAAGGTTACTTTAATAGTGTGGAATGACTTAAAGATAGACCAAGAGAACACTATGGGGAAAAAAAGATAATAAAGGAAAAAGTGCCAAGAAAGGTATTGTTAACAAAGCACCTAGTAGAACTATTGAAGAACTAGAAGATGAATGCCATCTTGTGAGTTAAAAAGAGGAGTCAAAATAATTTCATGAGAATAATTACATGACTAATGAAAAAGATGATGAAGATAGTTTTATGGAAGAGTTGTATCGAACTATTGATGAGATTGAAAGGATTCGAGAAAAACTTTCAAAGTATAGATACCTATATCAAGAAGAATGCAAGAAGAACAAATCAACTCAAGAAATAGAAAAGGTAATTATTAATTTAAAAATTTAAATTAATGAGGAAAAAAGAATTGAGGAAGAAATTAAATTCTAATTAACGAGGAAACTTTTGAGTGACTTCTTGAATCTAAGGTGTCGTCTCTCATAAATAAATTAGAAAAAAACAAATGTATATATTTGAGAAAAGATCCAAAATATTGGAATATATTATTAACAGTTGAAGATCATCATCTAACAAAATAAGACTAGGTTAGAGAGAGAATTCAAAGAGCTATGTTGATGCACTCAAAAGTTACACAAGAGGAAAAAGTAGTATAATGGGAGAATCATCTAAAGTATTAAAAGAGGAAATAGAAAAATATATTGAAGTCATGATAACGCTTATAAAGAATAAAGAAATAGAGAAGAGTCAAGTTCCACAAAGATCAAGAAATGCTTCAAAGGATAGGGTCAAAAGGGCATTCTATCCAAGACATATTCAAAAGTATAAAAGAAGATCAACTTCATTGGTAACAGTTTTACATGCAAACATTTAAACATTTTGGCCGCAAGGCAATAAATTCTAGAGCTAACTTAAGGAATTCTATGTGAAACAAGAATAGGAATTTTAACTTTTTTACTCCTTTATTGTACAAGGTTTCAATAAATATGGGCACATAGCAAGACATTATAGATATGGTTTTATGAAATCACATAAAGAGTATAAGATAAATGAAAACATGATCAAACAAAAAGGAAGATGTACTTTGGTATGGAAAAATAAACTAGGCCAAGATAATATGAAGAGTAAGAGGATGAATCTATGATTATGGATGAGTAAAGAGTAAAGTTATGAAGATCAACATGTCAAAGATAAAGATCAGATATAGGAAATTATTTGTCAACAATGGTCAGATTCATATTGCACAACGAATTTACTAAGGAACAGTATATCCATTTCCAAAAATTTTGTTGTTTAAAAGAAGCAACAATTAACAGACAAGATGTGAAATTTAACATCTCAATGAAGTTGTGAGCATAATAATGGCCAAGGATATTATTTTCCAAGAGATTGTTTTAGGTGAAAACATGTTTTGCCTATGCGTGGGATAGTTGACTGAGTCATGGTGTCCTCTTTCCTTTCTGGCAAAGTCATCGATAGTGTAACGCAAACACTTCATTTATTCTTGTAGGTTTAAGAGAATTAAATTTTAATGTCCTATGTTGTGCAAGGTTCTATGTTTAAGTAAAATAGTCTTTAGTTTATGACCTCCTCAAGCATTGATGATATATGTAGCGATCTTAAAACTATGACTATAATATTAAGCGGATATTGTGATGGAAAGCTACATCAATAAATTGAATGATTTGAAAAGTGGTAGAACAAACATAATTATCAGTGATTTATATGCTTAAAAGACAATGGAATTTGCCGTATTCAAAAGCATCGACTCAGATGAGAAACAAAATTACGGTGCGATCAAAGTTCATGAGAATAGCAATCAGATTTAGAGATGAAGAATACCAATATCAACGGAGACATGAATTATGAATTAACCAAGACAAAGAATAGTTCCAGACAATTATAGCTCCAAGATGAACTAGAAGGTGAAAGCCATCTTATGAGCTAATAAAAGGAGTCAAAATAATTTAACGAGAATAATTAAATGAGTAATGAAGAAGATAATGAGGAGAGTTTAGAGGAAGAGTTGTCTCAAAAAAAATGCAAGAAGAACAAATCACTTTAAGAAATAGAATAACAAATCACTTTAAGAAATAGAAAAGGTAATTATCAATTTGAAAATTCAAATTCAGCAAAGAAAAATAATTGAGGAATAAATTAAATCCCAATTAAATACAAAAGAGGAAAACCCGTGAACAAGTTGAATCTAAGGTATCTTCCCTAAGATATGAGATAGAGAAAATAACCATAAAATTGTATGAATTTGAGAAAAGCTGCAAAGTCTTGGAATATATTATTAACAATCATAGATCATCATCTAACAAAACAGGGCTAGGCTATGGAGAGAAGTCAAATATCTATGTTGATGCACTCAAAAGTCATATAAAAGAAGAAATTAGCATAATGAGTTTATCATTTAAAATATTAGAAGAGGAAGCATAAAAATATGTTGATGTCATGATAAAGCCTATTAAGAATAAATAAACTGAAAAGAGTCAACTTTCACAAAGCTCAAGAGATCCTTTAAAGGATAGGATCAAAAGGGAATTCCGTCCAATAGATATTCACATGAATAGGAACAAGAGAAACTTCATTAGTTACAAATTTACATGCAAACATTTTGGTCTCAAGGCAATAAATTCTAGAACTCGTTTGGGGAATTATTCATGGAACAAGAATAGAAATTATAGGTTTAATGCTATAGATGCAATAACTATGGGCACATAGAAACACATTGCAAATATGGTTTTATGAAATCACATAAAGAGTATAAGATAAATGACAAAATGATCAAACAAAAAGGAAAATATACTTTTCTATGGAGAAAGAAACTAGGCCAAGATAATAAGAAGAGTAAAGAGGATGAATATAGGACTATGCATTTGCACTCAATGCAAAAGTGATATCTCCTAGTTCATAAGGAGAAGCAAAATTGCAGTGGGAGTAAAGTATGACAATATCTTTTGTACCCCTATGCAAAGAAGAATAAAATGATTGAGACAAGTTGATATCTAGAAGATAGAAATAAGAAAATGTTATGAAACAAATATACTTATTGTATCAAGGAAGTATAGTGAATTAGTATATACATGTATTGGGCAAAAGAAATCAATAGTAGAATGTAGGATGATTGTGCTTATGTTAAACTTCACATTAAATGAGTTATTATTAATGAAATAATACCTTAGAAGGCATGGATACATGATGATAATTCCTTCATAATAAATGTCAAATATAATCATGTAAGGAATATTCAAATGAAATTTAAAGCTTAAATAGAAGAATCAACTTCAGTAGCAACAAGTGAAGTAATGAATTGGTAAATGCATATTCATGATCCTTGATGTTGAAAACTTTGCATGTTCTTAAACAATGCACATAATTGGACACATTGAAGAATAAAAAGGAAAGAGTTATCTTTTGAAAGCATGTGACAAAAGAAGAAACTCTAATACAAGAGTATACACAAGAACAAGTCATCCAAGAAAGAGGAGTATTAGAGCAAGCTAGAGAATTAAAGAATCCTTGATAAGGGGAGCACTAAAGAATATTCAATAGGGGAAGAAGTGTACTCGTATACGTTGGATATACATTTGTAATCATATGTTACCAATGATCCATTGAGAGACATAAGTCTCATGAAAATTCATCTACCATTGATCTCAAAGTAGGAGAGAATTGAATGGGGGAGAGTTAGAAGATTTATGTTGCCATCAATGACCAAAGGAGAGATTGTTATAATGTTGTCATTGATGTCAAAGGTAAGAAAGTGATTAGTTGTTAAACAATTGGATAATTATTATTTTTGTTGAAGATATTAATACACACAAAGGTGAGAATAACATTTGATGATGAAGGATACGAAAAACACTTCTTGAACCCCTAAAGCCCAACCACAAGACAAGGATTCAAGTATATAAATCCAACACCATATCAAGAGAACACTTACTAAATGCATAAAACATAAACATAAAAAATCATAACAAATGCATTAAAGATATTGATTCTCTTGTTTTCCTATCTATCAAGGTATTTCACAATAATTATTTTTCTCTTAGATTTTAAACACCATGCACAAGAGGCTATGAAAGAATGTAAATTGGTTGACTAAAAGTGATTTGAGAAATAAGTATGAATTTTCAAGTATGCAAAAGATTTAAAAATGACACTATGACCTAAATATTGCAAACAAGAGAGGTTTATGTGAGAGAGAAAAATGCATTTATAGTTATCCTCATGTGAAAAGCAAGTTGAGCGATCAATGTGGGATAATGAGGTAGTTATGAACAAATATTTATTCCACATTCTCCAAGTGAGTTTAGTGGATAGGAGAAGAAATGGATAAATGGTGAATGAATTAGGGATGGATTGAAGAATGAATTCATGATAGAAAAAGTTTTAATGATTAAAAGAAAAGATATGATTTAATAAATTAAATAGAAGAAAGTAGTAATGAATCAATTAAATAGATCATGAAATCCATTTAATTAATAGAGGAATTAAGATTATCATGTCTTCTATTCTTTCATCACCTTCTCTCTTTTATCATTTCATTTCCTTCATTTCTTTCATCATTGCGTTTCCTTTCCATCTTTTTTCATCATTCATTTCTTTCTTTCATCTTCCTTTCGTCATCCTTCTTTATCCTTATTATTTCAGCTATCAGTCAATTACTGTATCCAAATAATGTCTGTCTCTAAATCTTTAAATCACTTTATCAAATCAATAAACTTGCTTCTTGGAATCTCATCACCCTTGGATCAATCAATCATTGAATCAGCTTATCTTACACTAGCATCAATCCTTATCAGCTTAACCAGTTGATCATCTTGGCTATACCAATCATTTCCATCAATTGTTTAGTTATGCTCATCAGTTGTGCATTTTCATAAAATGAGCATCTCGGATTGATCGCTCACACAATATCAATCAATCAATCCTTTATCGTAATCAATAGATCAGTCTTATTACCATTTTTTCGATCAATCACTTGAGGAGGCATATCATATTTATCATCATCCTTACCAAGATATCCCTGGGGCATATATTAGTTGATCATTTTATTTTTAAACAACGCAATAGGTTGGATTGTCTCAAAGAGGGGAAAAATGTAAACACAAATATTTTTATTAAAAAGTATCCTCCTATCAAATCTCAATTTTCTAATCAATAGCAAGTGGATCTATGATATGCTTATTATCCATTATTCATTACATTATAATATTCTTTTTTTCACCATTATAATATCCATATTATATTTATTTATTCATTAAATTTATTATTATGTCATTTAATTAATTAATATATCCTACTATAAATCCACTTTCCTAAATTCCCTACACATTTATTTCAACCTATTTATCCCTTCCATCCCCCAATAATCTCACTCACTTGGAGAATGTGGGACAAATATTTATCCATAACTAACTTTTTAATCCCACATTTCTCCCACACTAAACTTTGTTCATGATGATGTCTATTAAAAAATATTCTTCCCTCACATTCAGTCTTTGCATTTTGATATATTATTTTCATAATGTTGTTTTGTGTAATTAAGGAATTATAGTCATCTTTTCATCATTTTATTCCATTCCTTCATAGCTTCTTGTGTATTTTCAGTGTAAAATCTAAGAGTAAGTATGATCAAATGTTGAGATCTTGGAAGATGGGATAGAAATGGAGTAGGATTTTCTCTACATGCATCTATCTTGTTTATTTTAATTAGTATTTGATTCACATTTGCATTTATTAAAAATGCTCCGTTGTATGATGTTGGACCTTAGTTATTGAGTTTTTGGCTCATAGTTGAGATTTTGAGACCAAGAAATAGTCTTAAAGAATTAGATAGTAGTTATTTATATTAAATAACTTAATACACAATCCAAATGCTAGTTTGTCATTAATTTCAAAGGTGAGAATTTGAAGTTGTCCTTGATATCAAGAAGGTTTTATAAAGAAATGAAAATTATTATTATTATATAAATGTTAAAACACTTTCATGAAGGTTTATTAGTTCTAGGAGAAAATAATTCTATTTGTTGGTTCATCAGAGGGTACTTTTCCATATCAATCTACATTATCACAAGAAGAAATAGTTGAAGATATTCTTGAAGTCAAAGTCATGAATTTTAAAATATTAAGGATAAATATTAGAAAAAGGAAATGATGTGTTAGCAATAGTCAAATTCATATTGCACTATGAATTTACTAAGGAATAGTATTACTATTTGCAAAAGTTTTGTTTTTAAAAAAACACAACATTTAATAGACAAGTTAGCAAATCGAACATCTGGATGAAGCTGTGAGCATAGTGATGGCATAGAATATAATTTTCTAAGTTGAAGGAGTCAAAATATCCTCTAATATTTGTAGAGATAATGTTTTTCCTATGCGTGGGATATCCGAGTAAGTCATGGTGTCCTTTTTCCTTGCTTCCAAAGACATTGCCAACATAGTGAAAAGGCTTCATTTGTTGTTGTAGGTGTAAGAGAACAAATTGGAATACCCTATGTTGTGTCAGGCTCTTTGTTTAAGTAAAATTGTTTTCATTTTATGACCTCCTCAAGTAGTGATGATATATGCACTGATTTTAAAAATAGCAATGTAATATTAAGCCGATTTTAATGTGGCAAACTATATTAATAAATAGAGTGATTTGCAAACTAGAAAAATAAACAAATTTAGTAGCAATTTAAAAATAGTGATTTATTTACTTTAAAGACAATCCAAATTATCTTATTCAAAAGCATCGATTAAGATGAGAAAGAGAAGTAGGGTACAATCAAAGTTCATGAGAATAGTGATCAGATTTAGAGATGAAAGCTAGCTAGTATTAATAATGCTAGGAATTGTATGAATGAACCAAGATAAAGACCGGTTTCATCTAGTGTCATTGAATCACCATGAGATAGAGGTTTAGTAATTATTATTTTTATTAAGTTAGCAAGAACAAGGTTTTGAATCATACAACACAGAAAAATTAAAGAGAAACAACATATAATCTGGCATCACACAATTAGCATAAGAACAACATCCAACCTTTCTCAAAAATAATAAAAAATTATCATGTCCATGTAACTAAACATAATATGTTGGGTTGACCACCATCTACCTAGCATATTGCTAGCTAGTAAGAAGATATAAAGAGTTTAAAACCTTAATAGAGAAACCAGTAGTAATAAAATTCAAATTCTTATTGCATGCAAGCCTATTCCTTAAGTGATGAATAAAATACCTACTACTAACTATATTAAGGATAATCAAAAACCCAAAACAAGGCCTAAATAGCTTAATCATTCTTAATAAGATTCCAACTACGCTCTAGCATATGCACTTGTTCATTCCAAATCTCCAGAGGAGTGGTCTCTTTCTTTTCATTCCCCTCATCCAATTTCTCCTCCTTTAGTAGCTTCTTGGTCTCCTTTTCATCCTACTCTATCCAGAAACAAACCCCATTGCTTCCTTTCTCATAATATTATCTGTGATTATGCACAAAGAGCTAAAGGAGTCACCCATTTAGTTGTATCTCTTCTTATAGACTTCAATTTTCACTTCCAGGTTCATAAACCTCACTTGCAACTTCATAATCTGACTTTGCAAGTTCTTGTTGTTGTCCTTATCCCATATTGAAGGCAACTCTTGAGAGAAGGGCACCATATCAATATCATCCTAGGGATTTAGAGGTAGGGAAGCCAAATCTAAATCCTCCCTATCCTCTAAGGAATCACTCCCTTCTTCTATCTCGTCCTTATAGTGTTCCTCCTATTATTCCTCTTTGATATGATATTTCTCATCTTTTGGATCCTTATTTGTGGATTCTTGATCATTTTATGGGTTGAATTCTTCCTCCAACTTATATGTAGTCAATTTAGGTTCAATTTAAACCTTTTTATCCTTGGTCAAGAGATGAGCATACCATCTTTCTCCTGATCTACTCTCCATTTTCTCCCTTTCATTTGAACTCTCCTAATCCTTCTTAGAGTCCTAAAAGTCAAGGTCAGTGGTAATTATTTTCCTTTTAGAGTCCTTGTCAAGCTTTCTAGCTTTATCAAGGCCTTTTTTAGGCATTTCCAATTTCCTCTTGTCAAGGTTAATTTTGAGTACAAGAAAATCAAGGGTTTGTAGTTCCTATCCATCTCGGGGTTTCTTCCCCTTAGATTTGGCCATAGGAGTCTTGTCAGGCGAATGTAGGGGATTGGTCTTGGTTAACTCAATTTTGAAAGAGAACCCACAAATTTATTCCTTAGGTTCAAAGTTACTAGGCAAGGAGAGTAAATGACTATGAATAGGGGAATGGTCAAAGGCGTATTTGTACATGATATAGTTGAGACATTGATGTAGTGGGGTATTTGCACCATTACCAATGCTAGACTCCAGAGAAGTACAATGATAATGGGTAAATTAATCCTATCTCCATGCTTGATATGATTCAAAATGGGGAAATGGTAACCATGCATATAGGTGTAGTGGCCCCGCTAAGGTGAAATATTCATTAAAAAGTAGCTAACAATAGGATAGAGCTTAGGGAGAATAGAACGATCATACCCATTTTTTACCACCATCGGTCACTCAACTTTCTTGAAAATTTTTCTTCATGTAGGGTTTTTGATCTCCATAAATTCATCCTTCCACTTTATTTCCTTCATTCTATAACTCAGTAACCTCTACAATGAGCTTTAGCGACACAACAAAGGAGATACGACCAATAGACATGTCACCATTTTGCCAAGAAATGCATAATCTCATTGATAAATCCCTATTGTATCCTTTCATGGCCATAAAGAAGGAGGTCATACCCGCTCTGTGTAAGAGATACCACACCTCTTCATTCTTCTAAAGTTATCTACACCTTTTTGGCTCTATTCTCTTTAAAGGGCACCCCATATCGGTAGAATTATCCATAGTGCTAAAACTAAAAGTTTGAAAGCGACTGAGAAATAAAATGCAACTTTTAGAACTTTTCTTTTCAATTAAAAGATATTCATGAAAAAGGCTATCTTTGACTTCATTGATTTAATTGTCTACACATGTGAGCAGGCTACTCACATTACGAGAAATTAAGCTACTTTGAGAAACTAGCCCATTGCTTTTCCATCAGATATTTTTGCCATCTTTAATATTTAAAATAAGGCAAGAAGGAAAAGGCTTCGTACTTATAGCTTTGCAAATTTAGTTAATGACATACTCCTCACCACTTTGTCTAATGGATATCTAGCACATCTCCTAAATCAGCCATCTAATCAACATCCTAGTCACCCTCTCATAAGTGATCGAGTCAAAAATTTAAATTTGAAAATTATTGGCATGCATTAAAATGGGTATTGGGGAAGCAATCAAAGATCCATTAAGTCCTCAAATAATTGACCGAGTCACATAGGAAGGGTTTAACCCATTCCTTGGCCAAAATATTTTTTAATCCAACCAAGCTCTCCATATAGTTAAAGAAACACCAGTCTATTTGAGTTAAGCCTAGATTAGCAGCTTCGTCAACTACACAATTTCCTCCCCTGAAAGTATGTTGAATTTTGATTTTTCTAAAGAGGCCCAACAATCTTTGCATTTTTGTATATTGCTTTTATCTCCTAGGGAACCTCTATATTACCTTTCAACAAATTCACAAAAACTTTGAATCTCCTTCATGGACAACATTTTGGCCGTTGTGATAATGGAGGCATGAGAGACCTTGCCAAGTAGTCATCGCTTCAACTCTATTATTTGATCCTTTCCCTAGATTAACACAATAACCTTATATAATAAAGCCCTTGTAGTCTCTTATGATTTCGCTCACACTAGATAAACCAAGGTTCCCTTTCGAAAAACTATCAAAATTGTACTTTAGCCAACCTTCCTCTATAGGATTCCATATGCATCTTTTCTTTAAGATCAAATTGTCCCAATTCATTTGGAGAATACTATGGTTAATTCCCCAACTCTTCTTTAGTCTTAGGTTTGTTAAGCTTGGCATCATCTTGGAGTTCCCTGGTTGAGCCACATTTATGTTCTCCTTAACCTGTTGCTTTATGATGTGAATTAATACCTTTCTACTTCATGCTTCATCTCTAAACACCTTGTTATTTTATTCCTTCCACAAATTCCAGTCCATAAAAGGTAGAATTTGAAGTTAAATATTTCTAATAATTGGATGGGTATAGGGGCTAAGGGACCATTGTTCAATAAACTGTTTCATATTCTCTAGGAGGGTCCAGTAAATCCCAAGAACCGCAAGAAACTCATCTAAAATCTCTTTATCAAATTGGCAATGCATGAACAAATGGTTAATTTATTTCAAGGTTCTTACAACATAAAACATATCTATTAACTAAAGAGAAACCTGTTCTATTTAAATTGTCAATCATCAAAATTATTCCATGAGTAGTGGCCCACCAAAAACAATTGATCTTAGGTAAGAGGCCTTTAATCCAAATTTTATTCTGGCAAAACCTATCCTTAGGATCATCAACAATGTTGTGATACACCATCTCTACCGAGAAGGCACTAGAGGGGTTGAACTGCCATATCCATTCATCATCCACTTGAGGAGAGAAAAAAGAGAAATCACCTAAGTAGGTATTCAAATATTGAACCTCTTTCTTCATTTGATCTAAGAGATGACCAAGGATATCCCTATTTCCAAACACCTTATCAACCAAGATTTTCCAGCTAGCTTTGTTACCATGCCATATAATATAATCATGAGCACAATTACCACAACTTTTGATGATGGCCTATTTGATTTTAATTAATTGAAGTATTTCTAATAGAGTTGATCCGTTAGGCCAAACATCATCTGAAAACCTAGTATTATTCCCATTTCCTATGAACCTTTTTCCACCTTTTCTGAGAATAGATTTAGTTTTAGAAACATTTTTCAAACTACATGAGCTTGAGGGTAATTCTCTCATTGAGGAAGTAGCAAGTTCTAGAATTATTAAGATATTTAGCACTAATGATACTTGCCCAAACTTTGATCGGCTAGAGATTAAGGCCCGGTTGAAGGAATTATTTTTTTTTATGCCAAGCCCCCCTTCGCTAATTGAGCGATAAACATTATCCTAAGCCACAAGGGAAAGTTTGGTTTTTTCTTCAGTGCCCATCCATAAAAAATATTTTCCAATTTTTTCTATCCTATCAACAACACACCTAGGCATGTTGAAAAGGTAGCAATAGTAAACATGAATATTTTGAAGACATGATTTGACTTGTTGAATTTTACCTACTAGACTAAGCAAATTTCCTTTCCATTGAGCTAATTTCTTCTGAAACCTTTAAATGATAACATTTCAAAAGAGAATAGTGGGAGACTTTGAAATAAGGGGTAACCCTTAATAAGAATCCGGTAAAGCCACGGTCTAACAAGCCATAATTTTAGTGATTTTACCCTGAAGGTTATTGATAACATTCATAAAGAACAACTTAATCTTCTCATAGTTTATATGTTGACTTGAGATCTTAATATAATTGTCCATAATCTTCTTTCCAACATCTAGCCTCTGAAATGTAGGCTTCACCAAAGATGATGGTGTCCTCCACAAACTGTTGGTATGAAATTGGATCGAAAGTAGAGGCAATTTTTAAACCTTTTAATCTTCCCTTCCTTTTAAGTCTTTCAATATTTCTTCCCAGGACTTTAGCAATAATAATGAACAAGTATGGAGATATAGGGTCTCCCTTAAGTAGGCCTCTTTCACAAGAAAAAATAACCACTATGGGATCCATTTATCAAAATAGAAAACATTGGAGTTGTAACACACTATACTATCATCTTAAAGAATCTATACTTAAATACAATTTTTTTTAGCACTTCAAAGAGAAAGTTTGAAGAAACTCTATCATAGGATTTAGATACCTCTAATTTTAAATCCATACCTTCTATTTTTGTATTATCGATAGAGTGAACAAGTTCATGAAAAATTATAACTGTATCCATAATGTGTTTCCCTTTAACAAAGCCTTTTTTATTGACAAATATCATTTTATCAAGCACAAGTTTGAGCCTATTCACCATTACTTTCAACAAGATTTTAATAAGTGTGTTACATAGGGTAATAGGCTTAAAGTATTTGAAGGAAACAACATCACCATTTTTAGGTATTAAAGCAATGTAGGTAGAGTAACCTTCGTTGAGGAGTTTACCAGACCTGGAGAAGTCTTTAACAACATTGAATATGTCTTCTCTGATGACATCTTAATACTCTTGGAATAATTCCAGGGGGAACCCATCCGGGACTGGAGCCATGAGAGTGCCAAAGGAAAATACTGCTTTTTTGACTTCTTGGAGGTACACCCTTGCATTAAGCAGTGAAAATTCCTCCTCTGTGGTAACATCTGAGATCACCTCCAGTAAGCCACTAGGGTCTTGAAATATGCTTTGACAATTGGTGTTTTACATGCTAAATAAGTTTACAAACAACTCATCCATTTCTTTCTCATCTTCTATAAATGAGCCATCTTCTTTTCGAAGCTTCTTTATCCTATTCCTGCTCATGTACTTCATAGTTGATTGATCAAAAAATTTAGTATTTTATCCCCTTTTGTGAGCCATTGAATCCTTGATTATTGTTTCCAAAAAACATTTTCTTTCTTATTTAATTTGAACTATTGTTCTGTTAGCGAGATCTCCTCCTTCCAGTCTTACTAGGAGGCACTGTTATCTTCTATCTTCTTCTATATAATCTTGAGGTTAGTAGAGGTAACTTTTCTTTTCTCAAAGATATTCCCAAAAGAATAACGATTCCACCCTTTAACTTTCACCTTCAGGATTTTAATTTTTTGGTCCACATGGTACATGGGGGTGAGCTAATAGGGACGTTCCACCATTGTTCCACCAAGGATCTCAAATCTAGATGTAGAGACCACATGATCTCATATCTAAAGGGGTAGGATTTTTTCCCTACAATATCATTCGACAATAGCAAGATTGCACTATGATCTAAGAAAGACCTAGGAAGGGCACACATGGATAGGGAATCAATATTTTCTAAATTACTCGAAAATAGTACCCTATCCAATCAGGCTTGAATGAAATTTTGGTCAAGTGTTCTGTTTGTCTAGGTGAATTTAGAGCCATCAAGGTGAATGCCCATCATTCATGTAACAGATTTAAAGTCAACAAGATCATTCATATTTTTTGAGTAATATTCAATGTCACCTGATTTATCAGATGGGTACAAAGGAGAGTTAAAATCTCTAGTCGTCATCCAAAAGGACGAAAAAGAGTTCAGAATGAAGTTTGCAAAGGAGGACGATAGGATATAGTCCAAGGAGCTCTTGCATTAGGGGCATAAACATTTATGAGGTACCACCCAAAGTGGGAACTGAGGTCCTTTATCCTCACAATAAGATAGTTCTTAGCAGAGTGAATTAGAGTGCCATTAAAGGAAGTGGAGTTCAATAAAGTAGCAATGCTTCCAGACACCCATTCAACATTACTTTACAGGAAGGTAGCAGATGGGAAAAAAAACTTAGCCATCTGGAAAACATCAAACCTTATTTTTAATTATTGTATCAAGAGAATATCAATATTTTGTTCTATCAGAGTACACTTTAACATATGTTGCTTCATATGGCTATTCAAGCCCCTCACATTTTAGGAGAGAATCTTCATCATAAACAATAGCTAAATATCTACTCAATGTTGAGTAGAATAGGCATCCGTAGAAAGGGATGAAGTTATTTATTCTTTTTCCTAGTCTTGGAGAGACAATCTAAAGTCCTATGTCTACCATTGACAACTTCACGTGTTTCATGCTTGGTTCTTGAATCTATCTGCAATGATCTTCCAACTCTATTCTCCCCACCAACATCTGCTTTCTTTTTCTTTATGTTCTTGGTACCCAATTGAGTCCAATCTAAATCATCACTTTCCTCATTAGAGAAAATCTTCTTTGACTTGTAGGGATGGGGGTGGAAGAAAATCCCATAATTTGTAGGTTTTCCTTTAAGTTAACATAACCAACACCCCTTTTCTCCTTTGGGGTCAATATCAGATTTTCTATATTGATATTCTCCTTATTGGTGTTTAAGCAACCTAAATCCCCATCATAAACCTTCTAACCTATACCTACAGTAGACATACCCATATGTGGAAAAGGGTTTTGACACAGGTCCACCACCAAATCCACACCCGAAGAAGCATCATTCTCCTTGATCTCTGATTTCAAACAAGGAGGAGACTTGTGGTTCACATCCAGTATCTGAGCACCATTTGACGGTGAAGCCATCAGATCATCAAATTATTTTTTCTTATCCCTAGATAAGTTATTCTCAATCTCCGAGGTAGAAGGTTTAAGACCAGATGGAGGATCCGCAACCAGAAAAACAGGGAGACTCCTTTGGTTCTCCTTTCGAGGGATAGAAGGAGCTATGGGTGGCTGCTATTTTGTACCAAGCTATTTCTTACAGTCTGAGCTAAGATGACCATATCTCCTACAAGTTTGACAGAATAATTTAGCATTTTCATACTCGATAGGTTTGACACAAGCACCAAGCCTTGATAGGAGCATAAATTTATTTGGAAGAATCGTGTTAATGGCCACATTAATACAGATTCTAACAAAGAGGAGTTCTGATTTGTATTGCAGCGGTCAATCAATTTCATATAGCAATCCAATTACGAACTAAAATTAGTTAAGATAAGACAAACAATAATTGAAGGATTGTTAGAAGAAGCATTTAAGTTTGGATTAGTAAAAATGAGATAAAACTATTGTTAAAACCAAACATCAAATACGTGAGCCTTTTAAGAGATTGAGTGGCTCACGAGGTGCGATTTGGGAAGGGTTCAAAAAGACATTTAAAAAGACATCTATTCATGAGAGTTGTGATTTGTATTAGATTTAATGTGTAAATTGTTCTATTATTCAGAGAGGTAGGATTTGTGTGAGGATGTTGTACCACTTGGAAATCACAGTTTCCCTTTAGAGTAATATGAAGGTATTTATAAAGGTTGAGAAGTGTGAAGAATTGTGTGGAGGTAGGTGACTAAGTATAAAATAAAATAAAATTATTAGAGAGAAATTAGAAATTGGATAAAAGATTATTCAATTTTTGATAAGTAAAATATTTGTGAAAATATTGAAATTAATATGCACATTTGATAATAAGAAATATTACCATTCAATTGTGCGTATCTTTTTGAAGAGTTATATTCTTTCATGAAGGTATTTAGATATAAAGGAGAATGAGATCTTGAGAGTTGAGTGTAAATATGAAAGATATAAAAGATCTTTAATTCAAATTTACTACTAAAGAAAATAAATAAAAATAAATGTACATTTTTTAATGTTTGCCTCTTCTAGTGAAGAGGTGTGTTGGAGTAATATATCAGGAGATGAATGAGAATTTTGTAAGTCAATCAATATAATATGTTATATTATGGAGATTAGAGTAAAGGTGTCTTATTATATTTATAGATAAGAAGGTATGAATATTTAGTAGAAAGAATACATGAAGATTTGTAAGGAAATATATTCAGATTTGATGAGAAGAATATTAGTGTTTCATAGTAGATTTTGAAGTGAATATTATGACAATTCTATGCTAGATTCATGGTAAAGTAATAACTATTCGTAGAATAACTTTATGACACACTTATGAAAAGATTGTAATATGATTTGTGACAAACTTAAGAGTAATATAAGAGTAATATTATAGCAGAATTAAGAAGGAACTATTGCAAATTGAGAAGAGATTTTTTGTTGAAGTTTTATATTCATTCTATAGTATATTTGGAGAACAATTTTAAAAGAAGAATTATAGAATAAGTTAAGAAGTTAAGAATAATTTTAAAATTAGAATTATAGCATAAGTTAAGAAGAATATGATCATTCTAATTTGTTTGAAGGTGGAAGTTTGAATCACGGGTTGGTTCTTATAATAGAATGAAGGTTTGGTTCGTCTAGTACGTATTCATTCACTCATGAATTCGAATGGGGGGTTTGTGCCTTTAGTGAGTTAATACCTACGAATTTGTAAAAGAGTTTGTTGTGTATAAGGAAGTCATTTTGTCATGGTTTTCTCTCATAAGGGTTTCCATGTATATATCTTGTGTTGTATTAGTCTTCCTAATAGTTAGATCTCATGTGAATGTTAGTATATAATGAATATGTTTTGGGATAAAGTTATATGCTTATAATATTAAGTTGAAAAAGTAAATTTTTTTTATACCTATTCACCCCCCTCTTAGTATAACTGTGTTGTCAAAATTTGGCTCTTCCCTCCTCACTTCCTAACTCTTTGTAGAAATGAGATTTCTCGGCCTTTGCAGATAAGGTCAATGAGCTCTGCAATACCTACAAAAAGTAGGAAGATATAACTTATTAGCTCCTAGACCAACTAAATGTGGAAAAAAAAGAAAATTAACACGATTGAGGCCGTCATCGAGGTGGACACAAGAGGTTGTAGTAGGGAAATAGAAGATAAGAATCAAAGGGTTTGGGTTGTGGCAAACGATTTAGTCACTAAGCTTGAGAAGTGGTAAGGGATGGAAGAGGATTTGAAGGGGCTCTGTAAAAGGATCTATTGGAAGGATGATAGGAAAGAAATGATGAAGGCTATTGAGGCTCTATAGGACAACCAAACATTCCTCAAAAGGAAAATGGAGGAAATGGTTGCCTAGATTAATGACATTTCAAAGAACTTCACAGATCTCTCCAAGCAATTCAAAAGTAAATAGAAATGAGGTAGGATTAAAAAAAACATCATTTGGATTCTTCTCCTATTACTCGAATGGAGCCATTGGTGTTAAGGGTTAAAACTACGTTGGATTCCCCACCTATTTCTTCAAGTAAAGGATTGAACAAGTGGCTCTCTTTCTCTGACAAGGTGAAAGTGTTGAGTCAAGTGTGGAAATCCAAAAAGCTCTCCACTAGGTAGGCATTGGGTTCATGTCTTTGGTGGGTGTGTGACTATTTATTTTTTAACTTTTCATCTAGTCTCATCTTTTGGTTTTGTGGTTTTTGTTTTTTAGTGGCAACTAGGTTTTGTTCTTTTTGGTAGTTGTTTTGGCTTGGGGATCTCACTCCTTGTGAGACCCCAGTTTTTTTTTCTTTAGTGTCTATGTAATGATTTAGTCATCTCCCAATTTAATCTAATCAAAATAAATAGTTTAATATTCACCATAACTCCCAAATTTCTTTTTTCTTTGGAAAACTAGTTCCTTAAAAGACATCTACAAACTAAAGAATTGAAATATCTAAGTTGCAATCTTCAAAATCTATATACATTCTTTTTTAATTCATCTAGATTGAGACTGATAATAAGAGATGCTAAAAAAGTAGGCACCCATGTTGGATAAAGTTCCATAAATGTGTGATGCTTTAATAATAAAAACATCAACAAAAATATATGCTTTCAAATTGGACAACCTACAAGCCATATTTATGTTTTAATTTTTAAAATGATACAAATTAAGAAAAAATAGAACTATTCTTTTAGTTTATGTATATAATCTTCTAATTTTTTAAAATGGGTTAAATATATATTTTTATAAGTTCAATAAAATTATTTTAAATGTTAAAAATTTAAACAATTATGGTTAATAAAATTTCACAAAAAATATAGCATATTTAAATTGTTTTCTTCAATATTTATTTCATATTGAGAACTTGAAAATCTAATGCATGGAAAGAGATAATTAATTTTAATTAATATTTTTATCAAGTCAAATTTACTCAATATTTTAAATTATTTATGAGATATAAACTTTTTTTTATATTTTTTATAACTTAAAAAAAATATACCATCTTGAAAAATATTCTTTCCTCTAATACACCATATATTTTTTTAAATTTTTTTAAAAATTAAATACTTTTTATAATTTCTCATTTACTTCATTTTGATTAATTTTATACTCCAAATTTCTAGTATAAAAGTATATTTTCATGTTCTCAAAAAAATGC
This sequence comes from Cryptomeria japonica, assembly GCF_030272615.1. Taxonomy (NCBI): domain Eukaryota; kingdom Viridiplantae; phylum Streptophyta; class Pinopsida; order Cupressales; family Cupressaceae; genus Cryptomeria; species Cryptomeria japonica. Next base: position 209,119,186 of record NC_081412.1, on the reverse strand, counting down.
CCTTTATTATAATAATTTGAAGTTGAAGTTTAATGTTTGTTAAATATATTTCAAAAGTGGGATTATGTTATCATATAGATAAATTTGCATGAGATTTTGTTTTAGTAGAACTCTTTCAAGTGAAGAGGTAACAATAAAAATCTTACATTCAAATATAATAGTTTGATTTTTTAAAATAAAATTGTAGTCATTTTGATTTAATATTTCTAGGTGAAATGGTTCCAAATAAAATTATGTGTTTCATATATATGTAATTTTAGGAAAAATATTTCACCCAAAATTGTTTCAAGCTAAACTATTCACTCAAAACTCTTTTGTTTATCCCAAATATAACCTAACGTGAGAATTAAACAATGTTATATATTCTTAGTCAAGAATATATAAATTCTTCTCAGTTAATATATTTATTGCAAAATTAATTTAATTTTTCTTAATATTTTATTGAAAATTAGATCTAACAAGAGTATCTTGGAGCCATTACTCTTTTTCATTAAGCTATGATTGAAAATTAGATCCAACAAAAATATCTAAGAGGTATTACAAAAATTAGAGAGAAAATAAAAATAAAAATTAGCACGGTTCAAATATAAAGAAAATATATAAAATATTATTTTTGTGAAGAAATAGACACTATCAAAAACTCTATGTGAAAACCTCTAATTATTTGAACCTAAAATCTTGACCCACATAATTTACTTCACAGATGTAGTGGTTAAGGCTAGCTTAGTCTTTAAATGACATAACCATATATTCTAAGTAAAATAATAGAACTAATAATGACTAAAATTTATGAAGGCTAAAAATATAACTCTTTTCAAGAGAACGAATATAAGTTGGTGTTGGTTCCCAAATCAATAGATCCTAAATCCTAGAGGAATAACCGCTAACTCATGAACATAGTTAGGATTGGACTTGGCCAATGAACAAGATTCAACATGGAAGCTGCAATCTTCTACACTTCAGGCTCTGCAAAAACTAGGCAGGTTTACCTATTGCACTATTGTGCATATATTGGCTTCATGCTAACTGATAGTGCACTATAGAATAGATGCTTTCAATGAAAATATAACAAGGAAAAGTATAACATACTACAAATGTTGGATTGAACCAAAGTTTCTCATCACTTTTGCTTGCAATGAAAACTGGCTCTAATCTACCTCTACTCCTAATACATAAAGACTAAAAAATAAACACAAAAGGAAAAATATGAATATAAAGATGACCCACAAACTTCAAGAAAGTATGATCAGTGTCTTTTCTAAGGGAAATCCGAGTCCGATTGTAGTCCTAGTGACAAAGTAACATAATCAACATTAAAGTTCAATACCAAACACTTAAGACTTGCCCAAAGTGCTGAGATTGAGAATGCATTCATAACCTCCCCACACTCTCTCACAAATTATTGTAGTATTCAAGACATAATTTAAATCATTTATCTTGAAATGAAACCCATCAAAGAATACACATTCCCCATTAGAGAAGACAAATTGATTGTCATTAACACTAAAATTCATACAACAAATCACAAAATATATGGGCAAGAAAATGAATGTTATCTTGATTGATTTTCAAGATAAAATTGATACATTCATGAAAATGATACAATGAATTACCAAAAACTACCAAAAGACTATCTGTTGTTATATTTAAGTTTTCTTTGATGCATACATATCAAAAAGTTGGAATATTTTCTTCTTGGCCCTGAATTTCCTTGATAACACAAGGGAGAAAAAAAAGCCTCGGGCTGAAGAAGACACATGTCAAAATCTAATTTCATTACAAAATTTGACCTAAATCCTAAGTCCTTGACTTTTGCATGCAACCTTCATTGAATGATGGCGGCTGAAAAGGCATCCTCCTCGAAGCTTGGGATGTGAACTTGTAAAAGATGTTCTTATACTTGTACTTCATATCTTCTCCCATCGTGATCAAAAGTGCAATTTGGCATGCAGTGGTAGGTACATTGGAGACTGATCCTTGTTGACTGAGTGCTCTAATCATTCACCCCAAAATAGATATGGTGCATAAAATTTTTAGAAATAGCAAAAATGGAAAGCTCACCAAGAAAAACCCCTCAAGCTATGCAACTTATTCATAGCTTCCTTTGTTTTGTGGGCAGGCACAACTGCATCTCCTAAGGCAAATCTATGATATACTTGTTCAACTTCCATAATTTTATCAATAATATTGAAATATGTATCACCTTGGTTTGGATCACCTTCCAAAGATGTCAGAACTGCATTTATTGCCTCTTGGAAGCAATACTTCCATTCTTCTAGGCTCTTAATCTGCCCATCATCTGTCAAAATCATAGGGATGTGCGATATTTTGAGCCCCTAGAAAGAATCAATCATTCCTATTAATGTTTTTCTCTCCTCCTCTATGTTGGGAAACTTTTTAATCAATAAATTATAATTTTTCCATTGTACCCCAATAATTTGAGGTGGTTGGGCCACATGTTTCACTGCCAACATGACCTCCTTCAGACTTTGACCCCTTGGCAGCCATGTAGCTCTAATTGGTTGGAAGAATGAAATGAATTCATCAAGCTGACTCAAGAGATTAGATTTCAAAGAATATGAAGTATGAATTTCATCTAATTTATCAATGATTTTATTTGAAATCCTCAAAATTGAATCTTTCCCAATTTCAAAATAGTTGCTCTTAGCTTCATCTTTGACCCTTTCCACTTCTTTTTATTTTCTCAAGCTCCTTGGACCTAATCCCTCTAGAAGAATCAACTGATGTCTTCTTTATTTTATCCTTTATTGCAACATTCTCAATAAATAATTCATTGTATTTTGCATTGAAAGCAACATGTGTATCCTTTATCTTTACATATTTTTGCTCTAAATCGACAACTGCAAGCTGAGAAAACTTAACTGCATGCTTAGAAATTGCCACAGCCCTTGAAGCACTAGTATCTTAAAGGGTCCTTACAATAGAATTCCTTATTTTTTGTTGTACCCTCTGCAAAACTAAGGTCTATTGAATGATGGGAGCCTTTGACCATACTGCAAAAGCCTTTAAGCTTACGTTAACCCTAGAGCCATGTTCTCCAAACTCCCTTGCAAAATTGGGATCCTTCTGCCGCATGATCTGATCTTGCATGACTATCCTTTCAAAATTCCATCCTGCGACAAGGAGCAATCCACTTTTCACCACCATCTCTCTGCCCTCTTGAGGAGTGCAATTAAATTTTTATTATCTAAAAATTATTTATTTCTTCATCAAAAATATTCTTCAATTTATCTCTTAGCCAAAATGATCTAAACTCAGAGGAATTAACAAAACTGTCATCCGTCATAAAATTGTTTGAAGGAACAATCCTTTCATCATCCGCTTCCTCTATAGGGATTGTGTTTTGGATGATATGTCTGTCTAGATCATTGAAGATTTCAGCATTTGTATCATCTTGTAATGTCTCCCTCGGAAGAGAAGGTGGTGGCACAAAAGTATCAAAATCCTCTTGGATATCCACAAAGTAAGATATCTTGGCCTTTTCCCTTTCAATTTTGCTAGCCTACTCAGATGTCACCCTCTTATACTTTTGTATGCCCCCCTTAGAGGACTCTGAAGGAGTTTCCATAATTATATCAATCTTCCCCTTCGCTTAGTGAGTTTTAGGAGATAGATCAATTAGCTTTTCTTTGTATTCAACTCCTTTATCCGTAGTCTCTGTTCTTTGTAACTAATCCTTAATTATATCATCTGCCTTTCTTAACATGAAAGACATTCTGGAAAAATCATTCTAAAAATGCTGGAAGGAACCTATAAAATTGGGGTCCTCTTGCTTCCTTTCCCTTTCAAATTTATTCATGAGGTCCCATTTCCTCTTCCTTTGATTCACCTCAACGGGACTGGCATTTCTAATTAGGTCCTCCCTTTCTACAAAAGAATAAAAATACCCCTTATCCTTCAATTTTCTTACTCTAATATCATTTATATATCCCTCGAGGTTAAAATGCCTAGCCTAGGCAACTCTCAATCTGTAATTCTTCACCAAAAAGTTCTGCACCTTCTCTAAGACCTCACAACCCACAGTGAATTCATTAAAAATTATTACCCTAGGGAGAAACTTTCCCTTTTTATCAGTTCTGATTTTCGCCTTCTCCATCCACATTATTTTCCAGATGAATTCGAGGAATTCTAACCATGGAGAAAAAAAAAGTGGAAATACATGAGGCACCTACTCACACCCATAAACTTCGATGATTGTACAATTTTCGTAAAAGGAGAAATCCCCAAAATTATGGATAAATGCCCCTTAGGAAAAATAAGTCTATCAGCCCTGCAACTCCTTATTCTAAATATTTTGATGATTACCCTCAGAAGTCTTGGCAATACTACCCCAAGCCTTGTAAAACTTTTCACCACAAAGTGATCAAAGAAAACACAATAATCCCCAAATTAGGACCCCTTGTCCCACACCTTAGTCCACCAAAGAATAATGCATGAATTCCAATTTCTCAATCTTATTTTTAGCCTTCATCAGTCCCTCATGAATATTGTCATGGATAACACTTGCAAATTCATACAATTCATTGATTGAGGGGTGTTTAATGAAAATGGCCATCATCATAAAATCAATGGGCAATTTGTTGAGCCTGCAGTCAACTCCAAGGACCTACCCTAGTGCATAATAAGTTTTGACAAAATAGGGTTCAAAGTAGTTAATCATGAAAGGCTCCCTTTCAGATGGTAGGACATAATTGCATGAATCCTTGTAGAGTTTCCTTGTGAAATGAGGAACAAGGTCCTTCATGTACCTGTCCTTCCTGTTCTCATAATCCCTCTTCAAAGTGTGTTTTTTTATGCTTGTAAGGGTAGATTTATCTAGCCCAAAAAACTCAATGATGGCCCTGGGAGAAATGTCCAGTAGGAAATATCCTTCTGTAGGCCTAATAGCTAGGCTTGGAGCATCATATGTATTTTCCAACTCCCTTATGAGCATAGGCTCCACAAAACATTAGGCACCACCAATTTGCCACGATTATGTGTCTAGGAGTTTCATACTAGGATGGCCTTGTCTCTGTTACCATAAAATGAATATAAAATGTCCCAACCCCTTTCCTTCATGAAAGAATCCCTACAACCTCCCTACACCCTCCCTCTTTGTTAGTAAAAATAGTTCTAAAATGATCCTGTATTATGGATCCCTCAAAAAATTCTAGCCGGTCTTGGTATAGGCTCCTGGTCTATTTGGTTTGCCTTCGTGCACTTTCTTCCAATTTCTACTCAACCTCATGTTGCATTTTTTCAGTGGTGATAGTAGGAACAAGAGGAGTAGGGGGTTGTGCTGATGGTTTCTCTGCCTAACCTGACGATTCTCCTTTGGATTTCTTCTTGGAGCACCTTGCAAGCATGGTGGGCATTTCTTTGATTTGAGTAGCCTCTTTGGTTGGCTCCTAAGGATTTTCCTCTTGCGGAGTTTTCTTCTAAAGAATTGGGGTTTTCCCAGTAGGTGGGTTAATTGTAGTAGGGGCATCCTGCCCATGGAATGGCGGTTCAGTAGAAGTTGCTTTGGCTAAAGTCTTTTTGGTGCTCTTCATCCTCTTTGGAGTGGGTTTTTTTGGTTTAGGAGCGGGAGAGGGCTCATCTAAAGACTCACTATTAGAAACAACAATGGTGGTCTTTCAAACTACTTTTCTCTTTCTCTTCATGGCCTTTTCCTTCAGAGGGGAGCTAGCTTTGGCCTCATCAGATACCTGTCGGATAGTTTTAGGGCTTGGTTGCATAGAAGTGGCACTCACAATTTCTTGCATGGGGGCAAACATATCCATAGGTGTAGCCTCAGTGATAGGAATTGATGAGCTTGCTTCCATTGTGAGGGATTTCTTAGCAGCATAGATATCTAAATTTCTCAGCAGGGGAAGCCATCTTAACACTTGAGATTGGAGAAAGACTTGGAAAGAAAATGCGAGAGCAAAACCTACCGACATATAGGGCACACACACAAACAACTCAAAATATCACTGTAATAGTCTGATAATTCTCACAAGTAGGAAATAATCACTTATTGGTTTTCTCTTTGACTGAAATTGCTTGAAAGCGTGCTGAAATCTTCGAATTCACTTTTCTTCTCGCTTTAAAATGCTCTAAATTCTTTCTGGATGCAAGCTATGAAAGAATGCCAATGAATTCTCATTTTATTATGATGCCATTACATCATTCGTGTTGGACAGAGGTAGTCATTGGTGCTAATTTGAATTTCACCTATTGATTTAACAATAGAAGGTCAAGATTTCTCGTTGACCTTCCCTGAATAGTGGCATGGCATCTTCATAAAGTCTCTTTTGTCACCTTAGAAATTCATACTTTCTAGAGCATCTTCGACCATCTCTTTATGTGCAGGATATGCTTCTATTATAGATTTCCCTTGTTTTGTTTATCCCATGGTTTCATTCATCCTTTCTTCTATCCTCATGGGATAAGATTCTATTGTTTACCATGGAAACCCTATCCCACGTTTATCCTAGCCCCCCTTTTCGCCTTTCGCCAGCAAGCCCTCTTCTTTTTGCTTTTATCATTTGTAGGATAATCTTTTGAATTAGCCTTTTCTTATGCCGCAACACTTCTCTTATCCCCATGGGAATGAGTGGGATAAGGCTTTCTCTTATTTCTTTCTTACAATTCTTATCCTGCAGCCATATTTGTGTAAGAGGAACACATCATGGGATGAGAATTCCTCTATGATCCTTCAACATTTTTATCCCGCTGTGTACCTTTTAGTTTCACCATTGTTCTGCATCTCTATTTTGCCATGGGATAAGCCCTTTTACCTTTTTCTTAGGTATTTTCTTATCCTGTGACTCTTTTCTTATCTCTGCGAGGACGCACAGGATAAGAAAAGCACTTCATCCTTCTTTGTTGACTTGTCCCGCATTTTCATGTAATGCCATTTTGGTGGGTTAGAAACCCCGTGGGATAAGAGTCCCTTCACAGTGTTCCTGGTTCATTATGGGATAAGCCTTCACCGCTTGCTTCCTTTGATCGCTCCTTATCTTGCAAGCCTCTTTGATCGCCTTGAAGTTATCATGGGATAAGGATTCCTTTGTAATCATTTCTTTCTTCTTATCTCATGGTGCTAGACCATTGATGAAAATATGTAGCAGGATAAGCTGCGTTCTTTAGATATTACCATTTACTTATTCCGTGGGGTTGAAAATCACATTGAAACTACCTACGAGATAAGGGATAAGGGGTGTTTCCTCTTGAAATCTTATCCCACGCGACCAAGTCACTTAGCTTCGACACTTAAGTGATCATTTAGAACACATGGAAAACTTCATGGGTTAAGTCATCATGCGCGGGGCCTTCCTAGGGAACTAGAGGACTTAAGACCCATATTTTTTAATAATACTTAGGAATATTAAGATAACCTTTACAAATGGTAATTCCTAATACAAGGGGTCGGTAATCAGATGAGAAAGAATCCCTTCGTTCATCACTTAAGACATGGACACCTACTATCATAAGTAAACAGTGAGAAATAACATAGCCCAAGAGAACTAAAAGAAGAAGCTAAGACAAAAATAAAACCCTTAGGAACCCTAAAACCCTACCTTTTAGGAGATAGGCATTGCATAAAACAAAATTTTTACCATATCCAATAGTGACTCTAGCATGGGGACATTTGACCCTCCAGGTCAAAGTGAGAAACCAGAACTCTAGGGTAGCAGACCAATCAAAAAATACCAAAGTATTTACAAAACCCTAATCTAATTATAGACAAACCCTAAACCTACTGTACATGGAGAACAAATTAAGCAAATAAATGTTTCAGAAACTGTCCATGCATGGGTAGTCTTACCTTCTAGGTTTGTGAGGAAATATGAATCATCACCATGTCTTTCTGCAATAACAAAAGACACAAGCCATAAGGCTTCAAATTTGCCATGCTTTCCCTTATCTTGAGCTCTGGCATTCCAAAGAAACACCAATTCATTGACTTCAAATTTTATTTTTGATACCTTTTTGTCAAATAGGTACTTGCTCCTTCATTGCATTTTCAGGTTCCTTTTGTGGGCATCATTTCTGGCTTCATCCAGTTTTGCAAGTTATTCCATCCTTTCTCTCAATGGATCTGACATTTCTAGGTCATTCTCATGGATGAACCTATACACAGGCAGCATTTTATTCAATGGCTTTCTTGCTTTAGATCCATACACTATTTCAAAAGGAGATGTTCCTATAGCCTTCTTGACAGTGATTCTATCTGCCCATACCACCATTTCCAACTTGGAGTCAAAAGCCCTTTTGTTCATATCAAGAGTTATCTTAATGATCTTCATTATACTCTTGTTGCTGGACTCGGCCTATCCATTTCCCTGTGGGTGGTATGGGGATGCATATGATATAATTATCCCATATGATATACAAAACTTTGTTAACTCTTTAGATTTGAAGTATATAGCATTGTCCATGATGAGTCTCACTGGTACTCAAAACCTAGTTACAATATTGCTTGTTAATAAATCAATGACTACCTTGCTAGATACTTGTCTCATGGGAACAACTTCCACCCATTTAGTGAAGTAATCTATGGCAACCAGTATCCACTTGTGTCCACCATTGGATCTTTCTATTATTTCTACAATAAAATCAATGCCCCATTGATGAAAGGGGCCTTCAACTTGCATTGGTCTAAGAGGTAATGCACCTTCATACTTTAACTTTCCTGCAAAATTTTGATAAGGCTCATGCTTCCTAACATAAGCATGTGTATCTTTAAATAAAGAGGGCCAAAAATATCCTGCCCTTATAACCTTGTGAGCTGTAGTGTTTCCTGTGAAGTGCCCTCCACATAGCCCATCATACATTGCTCTAGAACAAGCTGAGCTTGTTCCTTATCTAGACAAAATAATAGGAAACCATCCTTATTCCTATAATATAAATCTCTAGCTTTGAACACATACCTCTATGATTCCAACTTTAAGGTCCTTTTTTGGCTTTTTGTGAAGCTTTCTAGGTATACAGAGTCTGTGAGAAAAGGAATGATTTCATCATACAATGGAGTTCTTTGAAGGCTACAAATGATATCCTTCGAGTCGAATAGGGTAATTATTTGGGAATCCTCTAATTTTTCTTCAGCTATAAGTTAGGCTAAACTCATGCCTCTAACCAGTTTGGTGATCTATATATCAATGTTGAACTCTTAGATCTTGTTGATCCATCTACATAATCTGCCTGTTGTCTCTGACTGAATAAAAATGTCTTTCACTACTATGTTAGGCACATAAGCAACAACATGGGTACCTACAAGATAAAGCCTAAATTTTTTTACAGCCTTTACCAGAGCATATGCTTGCTTCTCCATAATGTCATATTTGAGTTCTACTACTTGCAGGGATTTTCTATAAAAATCTATGGGTTGTTCAAACCCCTCATCATTCTTTTGTAGCATACCAACAACTATCGTGTGGAATGAAGCACAAGAAAACACTTGGAAAGGCTTGCTGAAGTCAAGTGTCTTTAAAACATGAGCTGCCTTGATGCCTTTCTTGATATTCACAAAAGATTCTAAAGCTTCACTTTTCTAATCAATAACAACTCCCTTCTTCAACATTCAAGAGATAGTTTTTACTATCTTAACAAAGTTTGAAATAAACCTTTCGACAAAGTTTATTTGGCCAAAGAAAGATTGAATGGCCTTCACAGTTTGAGGAATAGGTATTTTGTCAATAGAAGCCACCCTCTCAGGATCAATCCTAACTCCATCTTTAGACACAATGTGTCCTAGCAATTTACCTTCGGTTACAACAAAATGACACTTTTTGGGATTCAAAGAGATCCCATATTCCAGTGCATTGGTGAATACCTTTTCTAGATGTAGACAGTTCTCTTCTTCTTTCTTAGAGAATGTTGTTAAATTGTCTTAATAGATAGCCATAATAATGTCTATCAAATCTGAAAAAGCTACATCCATAGCCCTCTGAAAAGTTTCTCCAGCATTAGTGAGTCCAAAAGGCATTCTGACACATAGGTCCCCCATGGGGTACTTAAGGTAGTCTTATATTGTTCAGATTCCTTTACATTCACCTGGTTATAACTAGAGAATCCATCCATCATGGATAATAACTCACAACCTATGACCTTCTGCAACATAGATTCCATGGTAGGTAAAGGATAATTATCCTTTGATGATGACACATTCAAATTTCTGAAGTCTAAACACAATTTGATGTCACCATTTTTATTCCTGACAAGGACATGATTTGAAACCCATGATGAATATCTGATAGGTTTGATAATACTGCCCTCTCTAAGCTTCATTAATTCCTCTTGCATCTTGGGTCTAAGTACTGGGTTGATGGGCCTTTTCTTTTTCCTTAAAGGCTTAGCTACAGGATCCAAAGGAATCTCATGCTGAAACATGTCTTCTCTATAAGACTTTAGGTCATCATATGACCATGCAAAGACATGCTTGTATTTTTTGAGCAGAGAAAAAAGCAGAGTCCTAATATTTGGGCTAATTTTGTTGCCAATGTAGACCTTCCTAGGGGAGGCTTCAGTCCCTAAATTAATCTCTTCCAAATTTTCTTTATTTAGAAGGGACTGCTTCATTGTGTGATTATCTTGATTGTCAAACGCTCTCTCTAAAGCAACTAATCCTTATGGGATTTTATTTGTCTTCAGCTACACTATATCATTCCCAAAGATAGTATCCCTTCCATCTGTGGTCTCCAAAAAAATATTGAAATCAATTTCTTGACTATCATACTCATCTATACAATGCAAAAATCTTATCAAGTCATCATCATCATTAAGGACTTTCTAGTTACAAGTATTGTTAGGTATGGTAGGTCTTGTCTTAATCTCCACTTTTGAAATTCCAACCAAGGTAATATCATCACTTTTCAAGGCAACATTTTTTAAGAAATCTGCCATGATGTTTTTTGACCTTTCTATCCATCTGATGTTAAAGGCATCAAAGAATTCAAGTGAATACCAAATAGTTGATTTGTATTGCTTTAGCCTATCACTCTTTGAAGAGTACATTTATCTAACTTGTGATACAATTAATTTTGAATCACCTCATATTGATAGTTTCTTCATTCCATGCTTAGTGGCCAGATTTAAACCTAACAATAATGCCTCATACTCTTCCACATTATTTGTACATTCAAAAAGTAACTAAAAGGAATAATTGAATGTTTTTCCACTAGGGGTGATGAAAACAACATCAGCACCTGAGCCTTCTCTACAATAGGATCCATCAAAATACATATGCCACAAATCATCTCGGTCATTCTATATTTCACTTTCCAGTGGGTCTATATTTTCTGAGGGTGACTTAACAGGTTCAACTTTGACATTCTCCATATCAATGTCACAAAATATCACCATATTTTTTAGGTTAGACAACTCAATAGTATCATTAAATATGGGTTCTCTTTCTAACCTAACAGTTTGCCCATTTACAGGGATGGTAGCATATGATAAGTCCATTGAACATTTCCCCCAGCCACTTTCATCCATTACCTTGACAAAAGAATACTATAATTCAGGGGGGCATCTACAATTGTGACATCTGCCTTATAGATAGTCTCTGGGATATTTTCTATCTTGATATATAACTTTTCTAGGATACATATCACAAGTACAAATATATTATCCATAGCATAACATTTCCCATAGTTGCTATCAACTTTTAACCAAAGTTCTTCCAGGACCCCCACAAACACGATATTAATAGTAGTTGTAGAATCAATCATGCAATTTTTTACATGTTTACCATTGACTAACAGAGTCATATAAAAAGGATGTACTTGGGAGGGGCCCGGGTGATAGTATTTCTTAGATAAATGTCTAGTGCTTGCATAGTCTCAAAATGTTATGCTTGTGTGTTCAAATTTTCATTATCTAATATAACATTGTTTTGTACATCATCTTGGGACATACTGGGAGCTCCATTTATTAAAGCCAAAGCATTGTCTTTATGTTATCGGATTTTCATCATTTTCAATAGAGGGACATAAATCTTTATTAGATAATTTTTGCATCATATCAAAAGTATGTGCTATAAAAGTACCTGGATTAGCATCCTTTTGGATTGTTGTTCTTGGTTGCTTCTCCTTTTTAGCCATTTCTACTTTTGGGGGAACCTCATTTGCAACATTCTTCTCAATATTCCTAAAATTAGTGCTTCCCTTTGGCACATATTTCTAAGTAAGGACAGTTTTTTCAGTCTTTCTTTTTTCCCCAGTGACCAGTGGAGGAGTCTGTTGTTTAGCCTTTGGCTACTTGTCTTTCATGAACATCCCACATGGTCTTCCCTAGCTGGGCAAAGCACCCCTTGGTCTCAAATTGTATCCACTCTTAATCTAGGTAACAACAACCATAGTGATTTTCCTGATTTCTTCCTCGGAAGGTCTTCTCAAACTAATATTTTCAGACTAATTACTGGAGGCGTTTACCCTATAACCTTCCCTTTCTTCCACATCAGAAAATACTTCTTGATGGTGGCTGCCACTCCATTTCCTTTGAATATCCACATTTACCTCTGCTTCATTCTTCTCAGAGGTTAAATATTCAGATTCACTATCATCTCAGAAAGATAGCATATTCACCATGTATTCTGAGAATCCATCCTTGTTGCAGCTGGAGTAAACATCCACATCTTCCTCCATGGCCTCTACCACTACACATTAAGCTTGTGTATGGGGAAACTTACACACATTTCACCATGGGCTATCCTCCACAAAGTGAGTACCTGGTCTTTTTAGTGGGTTTGGTGTCTCTTTGTTTGCAGGCCTTTGATTTCAAACCAGAGGCCTTTCATCTTTCTAGTTAGTGTTATAGGAAATGCCATGCAATTTTTGTCGGTCACGCCTTTCAAAAATAGGTCTATCATGAGATATGCCCTTCTCATTTCTTTCCACTTTGTAACTTAGATCCTTTAGGGAACCCATTACCTTATTTACCTTGTCCTCTTCCTTGGGCACCCTATTATGATGCCCTCTAGGATTTTGCAGAATCTTGACATCATCTCTTCTTGAGATTTTCCTTGAGGGATTTCTATTATTCTCAATGGTTTGAGCCATTTTGAATGCATCAACCAAAGTTGGAGGGTTATTAGACCTTAAATCATATCCAATTTTAGGATCAAAATAATCAAAGTAAAACACCAAGTTCATGTTGTTATTTTTTTCTAGACTGAGAGGAATCTCATTCAGAATTGTAATGAATCTATTATTAAAAAAGGCAACATCTTCATTATTATTTTTTTGATACTTGTCAACTCATGCAAAGCAAGCTTAGGGTCTAAATGATCAACATACGAATCTCTGAACATTCTCTTGAAGTCTTGGAATGATTGGATTGACAAATTAGGAAAATTTGGTAGCATTCCCTAACATCATCACTTAAAGATTGCATGAACATCTTCATGAAGACATCTTCTCTTTCCACTTCAAAATTATCCATCACATTTTGGAAAGTTCTGAGATGATCTTCTCCTAAAATAGCATTGTTCCCTAAAAATTTTGGCAATGCATCCTTTAGCTCATTACTTATTGGATTTGGGAAAGCCACAATTCCAGTAAAATCAATCTATCTATATCTATCCAATTACATTGGTATCCTGGAAAACTAATCATGCATTTGTTTTTGTTGGTTCTGTTAGAAGGATCATTATTGTTGTTGTTGTTGTTGTTATTGTTGTTGTTGGAGGGGTATCTGATACTATTGCTGATATTGCCTTGCCATTTGTTGTTGACATTGCAAGAACTATAAATATTGTTGATAAGCATTATTTACTCCAGCTGGGTTACCATGTTGATACATTGGTGGAGATGGGTATTATGGGATAAAAGGAGCTTATGTAGGTGGTTGCCCAAAAGTTTTTCTAGACAAATTTTACTGATCCTGGGCTCCATAATATTGACTAGTACTTGCTTCACTGGTACTTCTATTTTGGACATTGATAGGGGGAGCACTTGTGTTGGCAAAAATAGATGATGAACTTGACATTCCTATTGTCTATGGGTTAAACATTGGCACAGTACTAGCAGTAGTACCAGTAACACCTGCCCAGGTATTAGCTTGAGCAGTAACTATTGCTCATGTGGATACAATACTTATAATAGGGGCTTGAGTGGTGGTACTTGTAATAGCAGGGGCTAATACCCTTGTGGTATTTATGCTATAGGGAAGGGGTGCAAATATGATTAAAGGACAACTAACTATATTAGGTACACTTGGAATTTGACTTGGCATTCCTTGGAAAGGTGTTTGTCTAGATCACTGAATGGTCAAATTCAACATTTCTTGTGCTATCATATGCCTCTTACTTCTCACTTGGTCTAATTGTCTCTGCAACTCTTCTGCTAGAACTATAGGAATATTTCACAAAGGGGAGCAGGCATTGGAATCGGTGAACTGGGTTTGAAAAGGGGTGTGTGTTATAGGGAATCTCATAGAAATATGGGTATCTTTAGTAAACTTTGGGACAAAGTTTCCTTATACATCATCTAGTTATCAACATATCTAGCCTCAAATTCTCTTTGGAACATAACCCTTTCAAAAGCTGCATAAAACTTCTCATAACCAGCTTGGTTTTGAATAGGGTCAATACAATAAGGATCTTGTAGATTTTTATTCATGTTTGAGAAATTATGACTAATAATAAGGTTCTCTCTTGGGAAAGACTCTTCACTACTAGTATCCTCTAGTTCATATGCAGACTTATAAGTGTCACTATGACAACCTTCTGGAATACTCTTTCTTTTTAAGAAAACTTACAACTAATTTCCTTTTTCTATTCTAACCACATGAATATCAAGGTTAATACTAACTGATGCTTGAGAAGATACAGTTTGAGGAATACCTTTATCTTTGACAGTCCACCTTTTGCTTGTTGTATATTTGTTTCCCTTTCTGCTTCCTTGGCCTACCTCCAATTATGAACTAAGCTTAGTATCTAATGCATTGCATCTTGCAATATGCTCACTCCTTCTTTTGGCAATATGTGTAACCTTCTTACAACTCATGTGAACCTTTTCAAGCTATGGAATAGCTTCTTTCTTTTTAGAGTCACCACCGAAGATGGGAATATACGTTTTAGTAACTCTAGACTTTGGACATGCGCTACTGGGGGTAAGATATTTTTTGACACATTCTTGACTTTTCTTTGATCCCCAACAGAGTCACCAATCTGTTGGTTCTCAAATCAATAGATCCTAAATCCTAGAGGAATAGCCGCTAACTCGTGAATAGTCTCAGGATTGGACTTGGGCAATGAACAATATTCAACATGGAAGTTGCAATTTTCTACTCTTCAGGCTCTACAAAACCTAGGAGGGTTTACCTATTGCACTATTGTCCATATATTGGCTTCATGCTAACTGATAGTGCATTGTACAATAGATTCTTTCAATAAAAATATACCAAGAAAAAACATAACATACTACAAATTCTAGCTTGAACCATCACTTTTGCTTGCATTGAAAACTAGCTCTAATCTACCTCTACTCCTAATACATAAAGATTCAAAACTAAACACAAAAGGAAAAATAAATTATTAAAGATGACCCGTAAACTTCAAGAAAGTATGATTAGTGCCTTTTCTAAAGGAAAATAGAGTTAGATCGTAGTCCTAGTGACAAACAAAGTAACACTATCAAAATTAAAGTTCAATACCAAGCACTTAAGACTTGCCTAAAGTGCTTATATTGAGAATGCATTCATAACCACACATAGTCTCTCAGAAATTATTGTAGTATTCAAGAAAGGATTTAATTCACTTAGCTTGAAATGAAACCCATCAAAGAATACACATTCACCATTAGAGAAGACAAATTGCATATGTCATTAACACAACAATTCATACAACATATCACAAAAGATATGGGAAAGAAAATGAATGTTCTCTTTATTGATTTTCAAGATAAAACTGATAAATTCATGAAAATGACATAATGAATCACCAAAAGATGCCAAAAGACTATTTGTTGTTATATTAAAGTTTTCTCTTATGCATACATATCAAAATGTTGGAATCTTTTCTTCTCAGCCTTGAACTCCCTTTTATAACACAAGGTAGCAAAACAAGCCTCGGGCCGAAGAAGAAACATTTAAAAATCTAATTACATCACAAAATTTGACCTAATTCCTAATTCATTGACTTCTGCGTACAACCTACATTGAATGATGGTGGTTGAAAAGGCATCCTCTTGGGAGCTTGGGCTATGGACTTGCAAAAGATGTTCTCATACTTGTACTTCATATCTTGTCCCATCAAGATCAAAAGTGTAATCTGGTATGCTATGGAAGGTACCTTGGAGAATGATCCTTGCTAGCTGAGCGCTCTAATCATTCTCCACAAAGTAGACATCATGGATAAAACTTTTAGAAGTAGAAAAATTCAAAAGACTGTGACTAGTACTCCTCTTCAAACGACTCTTCTTCCAAGGAGTAGTATCTTTTATGCAACACTTCAATCTCATGAGCTGGCCAAGAAAAACCCCTCAAGCTATGCAACTTATTCATAGCTTCCTTTGTTTTGTGGGCAGGCACAACTACAACTTCCAAGGCAAATCTATGATGCATTTGTTCAACTTCCATAATTTGATCAATAATATTGAAAGATGTATCACCTTGGTTTGGATAACCTTCCAAAGATGTCAGAACTGCATTTATTGCCTCTTGGAAACCCTACTTCCATTCTTCTAGGCTCTTAATCAGGCCATCATCTATTAGAATCATAGGGACATGCCATTTTTTGAGCCCCTGGAAAGAATCAATCATTCCTATTAATGCTTTTCTCTCCTCCTCTATGTTGGGAAACTCTTTAATCAATAAATTATAATTTTTCCATGCTACCCCAACAATATGAGGTGGTTGGGCTACATTTTTCAATACCAAGGTGACCTTCTTCAGGCTCTAACACCTTGGTAGACATGTAGCTCTAATTGGTTGGAAGAATGAAATGAATTCATCAAATTGACTCAAGAGCTTAGATGTCAAATAATATGAAGTATGAACTTCACCTAATTTATCAATGATTTTATTTGAAGTCCTCAAGATTGAATCTTTCCTGATTTCAAAATAATTGTTCTTAGCTTTATCTTTTACCCTTTGCACTTCTTTATTCATTTTCTCAAGCTCCTTGGGCCTAATCCTTCCAAAAGAATTTGTTGGTATCTTCTTAATTTGTTCCATTATTTCAATGTTCTCAATAAAAAATTCTTTGTATTTTGCATTCAGAGCAAGATGCATATCGTTTAGCTTTAAATGTTTTTTCTCTAAATCCTCCACTACAAGTTGATCAAACTGCACTGCATGCTTACAAATTGACACAACCTTTGAAGTAGTAGTATCTTCAAGGTTCCTTACAATAGCATCCCCTACAAAAATAAGGTCTTTTCAATGCTAGGGGCCTTTGACCACACTAAAAAATCCTTTATGCTTACGTTAACCCCAAAGCCATGTTCTCCAAACTCTCTTGTAAAATTGGAATCCTTTTGCCACATGATCTGATCCAACATGAATATCCTTTCAAAATTTTCTCCTAGGATAAGGAGCATTCCACTTTTCATCACCATCTCTCTACACTCTTGAGGAGTGCAATTAAAATTGTTTTTATCAAAATTGTTGATTTCTTCATCAGACATATTCTTCAATTTCTCTCTTAGACAAAATTATCTAAACTCAATGGAATTAACAAAATTGTCATGTGCCATAAAATTTTATGAAGCAACAATCCTTTCATCATTTGCTTCCTCCATAGGGATTATTCTTGGGATGATTGCCCTATCTAGATCATTGAAGATTTCAACATTTGCATCATCTTGGAATGTCTACCTTGGAGGAGAAGGTGGTGGCACAAAAGTATCAAAATCCTCTTGGATATCCACAAAGTCATATATCTTGGCCTTTCCCCTTTCAATTTTCCTAACCTACTCAAATTTTGCCCACTTATCATTTTGTATGCCCCCCTTAGAGTACTCTGCAGGTGTTTCCTTAATTATATCAGTCTAACCCTTCACTTGCTGAGGTTTAGGAGCTGGATCAATTAGCTTTCCTTTGTATTCAGCTCCTTTATCCCTAGCCTCTCTTCTTTGTAACTCATATTTAATTATATCATCTACGTTTCTTATCATGAAAGACATTATGGAAAAATCATTTTGAAAATGTTGGAAGGAACCTACAAAATTGGGGTCCTCTTGCTTCCTTTCCCTTTCAAATTTATTCATGAGGTCCCACTTCCTCTTCCCCTGATCCACCTCAACAGGACTGGCATTTCTAATTAGGTCCTCCCTTTCTACAAAATAATGAAAATACCCCTTATTCTTCAATTTGTTTACTATAATGTCATTATACATCCCTCGGGGTCAAAATTCCTAGCCTGGGCAACTCTTAATCTATAATTATTCACCAAAAAGTTTTGCATCTTCTCTAAGACCTCACAACCTGCAAAATTCATTAAAATTTGTTACTTTAGGGAGAAACTTTCCTTTTTTATCTATTCTAATTTTCTCCTTGTAAATGCACCCTTGGGAAAAACCAATCCATCAGCCCTGCAACTCCTTATTCTCAATATTTTGATGATTTCCTTGGGAAGCCTTGGCAATACTGTTGAATACTAAGAGGGGGGGGTGAATTAGTATGCCAAAAAAATTTGCACTTAAACACTTTGCTAGACCGATAGTAAACTGGTAAAACAATTTAGCAGACAAACCAGTTAACAAATATACAAACCAAATAGCTAATAATGCATTCACCCACAGAAGCACAAACACCATAATACAAGGGATTTTGATGTGGAAACCCAAATGAGAAAAACCATGGTGAGATGGAACTCACAAGTAACTATCTGCAGAATAGGAACCAGATTGGTTAAGGTGTTGCAATGTTCTTTACCAGAACAGATCCTGTTAGGAATCTCAATCTTTGTTAGGAGACAAGTCTGATTAAAGACTACCTTGCTAGAGGATTTTTGATCTACAGATGTGAACTACCTTGTTAGAGGATTTACAAAAGGCTTTTGGGCCTACCCGGTTAAGGACTACAGACTTGTCAAAGATGTGAGTAATCAACAAGTGTTTGATATATCTAATAGCACAAATTGCTCAGTTAGATCCTTGATAGCTCATTCTTAATGCACTCCTGCATTACTTCAGTCTTCTACACATTCATAATCTTTCTAGCTCCTCAACCACCTTAAACCTTAGCAACAACTTAAAACCCTAGACATGATGTCCTTATAAAGGAATCTGATTTCATGTCGGTCCAATAGGATTATATTACAATTTCCTAGGTTCAATGAACCTAGACATACTTGGTACCACAACACAAAAAGCACCGTTAATGTGTCGGCACCATCAAACAATTGGTGGATGGTAACTTATCACAAAATGCTGGCTGGTAACTCATCACAGAGTATTACCGGTTCATACAAAATGTTGATTGTTGGTTTGACAAAAATGAAGACTGGTAAAAATGTGTTATGCAACTTTAATCCCTCGTACCACTTGGGGTCAACATGTCACTTTAGACTAGAAAACACATTCTGCAAAACACCAATAGTCTAAAGACTATAATACAACATACCGGTTGGAACAAATACCTGTTGTGCTCTAACTTATACATATAAAGAGGATCTGAATACAAGTGTGTGTCCATCAATGACAATCACAACATAAACATAAAAAATGCCAACAATCTCCCCCTTTGGCATTGATGGTAACACTTAGGAAAATAAAATTTTGACATCTAAGTGTTTTACAACAAAATCATGCCATTAGCAAAATTGCTCCCCCAAAGCATATACACTATCCCTTTAACAATACAATGCATATAGAGCGTAAACATTGAGATATTCAGAGCATATAATCAAAATTTTGATTACCAGATACTTCTCCAAATAGAATTCTTCTCCCCCTTTGCCAACAATGATAAAGTACAACTGAACAACCCTATTTTCATTTGATATTAAAAAAATAATAAAAGTTTATGACAACAAGGAATGATACTTGTGAAAAATAGATTTAAAGTCCTACAAGAATTGTTTCATTGACAAAGACCAGGACTCAAGTAGGGAGGTGGCTACTTCTTTCTTTGTCTGCATCTGGGAGACCTGTTCTTCCATGGCATCAATTGTGCTCATCTCCTGTGTAACTGTTAAGGCATCCAGGTTTAGACAACATTTCTGAAGAATTTGCAATCATGGGAGTAGGACCAATTGGAGCTCCTAAAAATCTCTTGCTCCATTTTTGCTGACTGGATGTGAAATCAGTGAGCAGTTTGCCCATAGGTTGTAAAGGAATCATAAGGCGGCTTGAATATGCTCAAGTAGGACTGCAAGTCCATTTCAAGCTTTTGCTTCTGAGTGAGCACATCATCATAGAACAAATGGGGTTGGCAGATTTTGCTGAGTAGCAGATTCCCCTCATCTAGAATGTCCCTTATATCCTTTTTCTCTTTCTTCAGTTCAGTCTAGAGCTCATTCAACTTCTTTACCAGAGCTATATTAAGAGCTTTTTGATGCTCCTTCTTGACATTAGCCTCTGCTGCCTCTTCAAGGCTCTGCACCTGATCATCCACTACTATGCATAGGAGTTTGAGTTTAGCTAGTGATGAATCAGTGTTGGGAAGATTTGTACCGGGTATCAAACCGGTAAGTGTATCTATAGCCGATTGAATTACATCTTTCTCCTTCTTCCATCGAATGATTTCAAGGTGCTCTTGAGCTACCTTGATGCTCTGCATTAGCTCTGTTTCACTTGCAGAATGGAGATTGATAGGACTAGAGAGATCAGCTAGTTTGGCTTGACTACCAATTGCCTTCGAAGTCTCCATCTGGGCGCTCTTCTCCACTTCTCCTGCCTTGTCCTCTTCTTCTTTCTTCTTCTCTGCTTCTCTCCTCTTCTCCACTTCCTTATCCTCCTCTTCCTTCTTCCTTTCTCTGCTTCTCTCCTCTTTTCCTCTTCTTTTTCTTCCTCTTCCTTCTTCTTCTTCTCTGCTTCCTTCTTCTTCTCCTGTTCCTTTTCTTCTTCTTCCTTCTTTTTCTTTTCATCTTCTTGCTTCTTTTTCTCTTCTTCATCCTTCTTCTTTCTCTCTTCTTCATCTTTCTTCTTCTTCTCTTCTTCATCCTTCTTCTTTCTCTCTTCTTCTTCTTTCTTCTTCTTCTCTTCTTCATCCTTCTTCTTTCTCTCTTCTTCATCTTTCTTCTTCTTCTCTTCTTCATCCCTTTTTCGCTTCTCTTCTTCATCCTTTTTCCTCTGCTCTGCCTCTTCCTTTCCCGCTTCTTGTCTATCCTCGGCTTGCTTATCATCTTGTTTAGCCTGTTGCTTCTACCCTATTGCCTCAGATGGTATTTCTTGAGTAACATCCTCAATGTCCAGAGCATCAACATGAATGGTGTCCATCGGTTCAACAACCAGATTTCCTTCATCATCAAATATTTCGTCTGGTTTGGATATAACTGGTTCTTTTTCAGCTTACCGGCTGGCTAGACGTGCTTTGTGAGTCTAGAAAATGGTTCTCATATATAGATGAGTGTCTTTTTCAACATCATCAACTCTTCCTTCTAACAGCCCGAGTCTTCTTCTTCTAGTGAAGAAGAGTCCCTTATTTTTGTCAATAACATTAAACAATTTAGAATTTGACAGGTCAGGAAAGTACTGTGCAAAAAATTTCTCCCTAATTTCCTGTTCTTTTTCTATGGCAATGCACCATCTATTATCTAATGACATATAGTAAGAATCCGATGTCTGAGACAATCTCTGAGGGTGACTAGTCATTAACACATAAATACTGAATTATTTCCTTTTCAACTGCTTCATTTTCATCATCATTAAAGTCATCAAAACACTCAATTAAGTCATTTATCACTTTTCTCCTAATATTCTTTATTGTTCTTTGACAATGTGTCAAATATTTATAGGAAGATATATCTATATTTACCGGTGCAGATGATGCCGATTCATTCTTTGTCTTCCTCTTTGCTTGACATGTTTTCTTTGGCTTTTCCTTAGACATAGTTTCTTCTGAGTCTAGAGAGGTACTCCTTGTCTTCCTCTTTCTCTCAAACACTTTAGCCGGTCCTGCTTCTAGTTTCTTCTTGGCTGGTGACCTCTTGGTCAATTTTGGAGTTGTAGTAGTAACCGATGTTGATGCTACAGGCACTGCGTTTGCCTTCTTTACTACCGGTTCTTTTTCTTTCATTGTTGGTGGTTCCTCAATTGGTGTTATCCTCTCTAGGTAGGTGCCAGTTCTCTTTCCCTTACGATCAAGTGGCGAGGCAATAAGGGTAGAGGCATACCCTTCCAACATATCGTACATCACCTCATAGCCCATTGGCTCCACTTCTTCCTGTCTAGGCTCAACACCCTCCGTTATGCATTTATCTACTTGGATGGTGAAGCAGATATCATCTTCATATTTCTTGATGATGTCACCTGATATCCTTACTCTTTGGCTCATTTTCCTTCTGAGCTCATCAAAATACTTGTTCAGAATATCAGGGTAGCTGGTTCCAATTGCTTCAATGCTTTCTTTGATTTTCTTAGTCATCGGTTGGTCACCAGACCATTGGACATCTCCTACTCCTGGAAAGTAGCCTTGAAAATAGAAGAACAACCCAACCAGTAGTTGTCCAAACTTGAACCTAAGTGCATTATCCTATTTGATCAACCTTAGATTCAACGGGAGTTGTCTCTGCATATTGGTGCATAGATCAAATGATGCATCCTCCTTTATCATCCAGTAAGCGACATTTACCGTTGCAGCAGATACAGAGTTAATTCTGCTAGTTGAGAATGTCTGGTATCCAATCACCATACATGCATACTTTAGCAGATCATCCTTGATATAATTGACTATCATGCCTCGAGAGTCATTCACTGAACCAGTGAGCTTGGACATTTCAGTTTTGCTTACCGTCCTTAGGGCTGGCACTTCCCCTGTGTTGTAGAATCCGGTGACTGCATGAATTGTCTATGACATGATGTCATGTATTCTCTCTAGGTACATCTTATCACCATGGACTCTACTCAGAATGATCCTTATATGATCCTCTATGAAATCTTTTAGGAAGTAAAGAGCATTGTGGAGCTTTTTCTTCTCCAAAATATTAAACTTCGGTTTGATCTTCTTATCTTTTCCAGAAAATAAACCTAATTGGGTGTGGATAGCTAGAGACCCTAGGTCTTCTATCTTGCAATCTATGTAGTTAGAAATTCCCTCTTCTACTATCACACCAACTAGAACTTGTGATAGGGCATTATACTTGGACTTCCATTGAAAAAAACTTGCAGACTCGATAGATGCACTAGAACTGGTATGACATGCGGAAGCCATGATAGAAATCTTAAGAACTCAAGAAATACCTTTTGAAACACGTGAAATTAGGGCTTGCCGATTCTCCTTCACTTCACACTCCGTCGATTGCCGAATCACTACTTTGTGTTCTCCACTTGACCGTTTCCAGTTTGAATTTGAATCTCCTTCGCAGTTTTTCAATTTCTCAAAATCTTTGCTCAAATCGCCTTTTCGTCACTCTACTCTTTGAAAAACTTGTCTTCGCTTGAAAACTGATAGTGAGAAATGATTTGAAAAATGCTTTTAAACTTATTCCTCACCTACCATCATTAATGCTCCTCCATTAGGGTGTAAACCCTAATTTGCCTTTTTACCATTTTCAGCCTTCTGCCAAATGACAGGTATCACATACCGGTTAAAGTCTTTTACCGATGTAAACTGGGGGTTCGAAACATTTCATCATTTGCTCCCCCTAAGCTTTTTGAAGCTTACTTTGATGGTTTCGTGATTTCCACACTAGGTGCAGAAACTGCTTCCTCTTGTAACACCGCTGGTTTCTCCTTCCATATTTTGTTCATGTCCACTTGAATAGTGTCGACATCAATGTTTCCTCCCAGAGTGACTGGTATATCATCAGATATGTTCTTTCTTGATCTACGGAATCTAGCAATGTGACCCAGTTTATTGCAGTGACAGCAGACCAATCCAGGTGCTCTCCAAGGTCCATTGTTCATGTTTCCATTCTTCCTTCTGCATGTTGCATCAGTGTGACCATGACCATGACAGATCATACACTTTAAAACTTTGCAAGACTGACAGTAAACCGGTAAAATAATTTAGTAGATAAATTGATTAACAAATATGCAAACCAAATAGCTAATAATGCATTCACCCACAGAAGCAAAAACACCATAACACAATAGATTTTGATGTGGAAACCCAAAAGGGAAAAACCATGGTGAGATGGATCTCACAAGTAACTATCTGTAGAATAGGAACCAAACTGGTTAAGGTCAGATTGTTTAAGGTCTTACAATGTTCTTTACCAGAACAGATCTTGTTAGGAATCTCAATCTCTGTTAGGAGATGAGTCCAATAAAAGACTACCTTGCTAGAGGATTTTAGATCCACAGATGTGAACCACCTTGTTAGAGGATTTACAAAAGGTTTTTGTGCCTACTCAGTTAAGGACTACAGACATGTCAAAGATGTGAGTAATCAACAAGTGTTTGATCTATCTAATAGCATAGACTGCTTAGTTAGATCCTTGATAGCTCATTCTTAATGCACTCCTGCATTACTTCAGTCTTCTACACATTCATATTCTTTCCAACTCCTCAACCACCTTAAACCCTAGCAACAACGTAAACTTTTTATGCAACCTCATCAACAACTTAAAACCCTAGACATGATGTCCTTATAAAGGAATCTGATTTCAAGTCGCTCTAATAGGTTTACATTACAGTTTCCTAGGTTCAATGAACCTGGACATACTTGGTACTACAACATAAAAAGCACCATTAATGTGTCGGCACCGTCAAACAATCGGTGGATGGTAACTCATCACAAAATGGTAGTTGGTAACTCATCATAGAGTATTAGCAGTTCATACAAAATGCCGGTTGCCGGTTTGACAAAAATAAAGACATGTAAAAATGTGTTATGCTGCTTTAATTCCTTGTAGGTCACTTGGGGTCAACATGCCACTTTAGATCGAGAAACACATTCTGCAAAACACCAATAGTCTAAAGACTATAATACAACATACCGGTTGGAACAAATAGTAGTTATGCTCTAACTTATACATATAAAGAGGATCTCAATGCAAGTGTGTGTCCATCAATGACAATCACAACATAAACATCAAAAATGCCAACAAATACTACCCCAAGCCTTGTCAAAATTTTCACCACACAGTGATCAAAGAAAACACAATAATCCCCAAATTTGGACCCCTTGTCCAACGCCTGAGTCCACCTTTGCACTAGTCATGAGAGACCTGTGTAGGGGTCGTTGGTGCTTATTTTCAACTCTAGGCCCTAATAGGTTTTGTTTTGATAAAGAATCAAATGGCATACCAAAGAATAATGCATGAATTTCAATTTCTCATTCTTATTTTTATCCTTCATCAGTCCCTCATGAATCTTATCATGGATAACATTTGCAAAGTCATAAAATTCATTAATTAAGGGGTATTGAATGTTAATGGCCATCATTATAAAATTAATGGAAAAATTTGGTGAGCCCGCAGTCAACTCCAAAGATGTGCACTAGTGCATAATAAGTTATGAAAAAATAGGGCTCAAAGTAGTTAGCCATGAAAGGATCCTTTTTAGATGGTAAGACATAATTGCTGGAATTCTTATGGATTTTTCTCATGAAATGAGGAACAAGGTTCCTCCTATACATGTCCTTCCTATTCTCATAATCTCTCTTCAAACTATCTCTATTTATGCTTGTGAGGGCAAATTAATCTAGCCCAAAACACTCAATTATGGCCTCGGGAGAAATATCCAATAGGACATAGCCTTTTGTAGTCCTAACAACTAGGCTTGGAGCATCATATGTATTTTACAGTTCCGTTATAAGCATAGGCTCCACAAAAACATTGGGTGCCACCAATTTGCCACGATTCAATGTTTAGGGGTTGGATATTGGGACGACCTTGTCTTTGTTACCATAAAATGAATAGAAAATGTCCCATCCCTTTTCCTTCATGAAAGAATCCCTACACCGTCCCTCTTTGTCATTGAAAACAGTTCTAAAATGATCCTACATTGTGGATCCCTCAAACAATTCTAGTAGGTCTCGGTACAAGCTCCTGATTTGTTTGGTTTGCCTTTGTGCACTTTCTTCCAATTTCTTCTCAACCTCATGTTGTAGTTCTTTAGTGGTCATAGTAGGAGTAAGAGGAGTAGGGGGTTGTGTTGATGGTTTCTCTACTTCAGTGGATGATTCTCCTTTGGATTGCTTCTTGGAGCACCTTGCAATCTTGGGGGGCATTTCTTTAATTTGAGCGGCCTCTTTGGTTGGCTCCTGAGTGTTTTCCTCTTGTGGGATTTTCTATTGAGGAATTGGGCCTTCCCCAATGGGTGGGTTAATTTTAGCAGGGGCATCCTATGCAGGGGATGGAGTTTCAGTAGAGGCTTCTTTGGCTAAAGTCTTCTTGGTGCTCTTCCTCCTCTTTGGAGTTGGTTTTCTTGGTTTAGGAGCAGGAGAGGGCTCATATGAAGAATCACTATTAGAAACAACAATGGTGGTCTTTTGGATTATTTTTCTCTTTCTCTTCATGGCCTTTTCCTTCAAAGGGGAGCTAGCTTCAGCCTCCTCAGATACCTATGGGACAATTTTAGGGCTTGGTTGCAGAGAAGGGGAACTCGTAATTTCTTGCATGGGGGAAACCATATCCATAGGCATAGCCTCAGTGATAGAAATTGATGAGCTTTCTTCAGATGCATGAACTTTCTTAGCAGCAGGGATATGAAATTTCTCAGTAGGGGAAGCCATCTTATCACTTGAGTTTGAGGAAAGACTTGGAAAGAAAATGCGAGAGCAAAAACTACCAACTTCTAGGGCACACACACAGACAACTCAAAATATTACTACAATAGTTTGATAATGTGCACAAGGAGGAAATAATCACTTACTAGTTTTCTCTTTGACTAAAATTGCCTGAAAGCATGCTGGAATGCTAGAATTCTCTTTTCTTCTCACTTTAGAATGCTCTGAATAATTTCTGGATGCAAGGTATGAAATCATTCCAATGAGTTCTCATTTTATTACGATGCCATTAATTCATTCATGTTGGATAGAGGTAGTCATTGGTGCCAATTTGAATTTCACTCGTTGATCTTTTGATAGAAGGTCAGGATTGCTCGTTGACCTTCCTTGAATAGTGACATGGCATCCTCATAAAGTCCCTTTTGTCACCTTAGAAATTCATATTTTCTGGAGCATCTTTGGCGATCTTATCTTTCTGTGCGAGATAAGCTTCTATTGTAGATTTCCCTTGTTTTTTTAATCCCATGGTGTCATTCACCCTTTCTTGTATGCTGGTGGGATAAGATTTAATGTGTTTACCTTGGAAACCTTATCTCGCGTTTCTCCTAGCCCCCCTTTTCGCC
The DNA here is from genome assembly GCF_030272615.1 of Cryptomeria japonica. NCBI lineage: Eukaryota > Viridiplantae > Streptophyta > Pinopsida > Cupressales > Cupressaceae > Cryptomeria > Cryptomeria japonica. The sequence continues at coordinate 209,091,797 of NC_081412.1, read as the reverse complement.
TTTTTCTTGCAAGCCCTCTTCTTTGTTCTTTTATCATCTATGGGATAAGCTTTTGAATTATCCTTTACATATCCCACAACACCTCTCTTATCCTCTATGATCCTTCCACATTCTTATCCTGAATGCACCTTGGAGTTTCACGGTTGTTCTGGATTTTTGTTACACTGTAGGATAAGCCCTTTTACCTTTTACTTAGGTATTTTAATATCCTTTGAATCTTTTCTTATCTTCGTGGGGATGCGCAGGATAAAAAAGAACTGCATCCTTCTTTGTTTACTTGTCCCCTGTTGCCCTGTAATGTCATTCTGGTAGCTTGGAAACCTCATGGGATAAGACTCCCTTAAGTCAACCCTTATCTCGGGGGCCCTTTACAGTGTTCCTAGTTCATTGCAAGATAAGCCTTCACCCCTTACTTCCTTTGACCGCTCCTTATCCCACAGGCCTCTTTGATCGCCTTGAAGTTTTTGCAAGATAAGGATTCCTTTGTAATATTTTCTTTCTTCTTATCCCATGGTGCTAGACCATTGACGCAAATGTGTAGTGAGATAAGCTGCATTCTTTGGATATTACCATTTCCTTATCTTGCGGGATTAAAAATCACATTGAAACTACTTGCGGGATCATATCCCGCATGACCAAGTCACTTGGGGTCGACACTTAAGTGATCATTTAGAACACATGGAAAACGTCATGGGTTAAGTGGTCGTGCACGGGGCCTTCCTAGGGATCTAAAGGAATTAAGACCTAGGGTTTCTAGTAATACTAAGGAAAATTAAGATAACGTTTACAAATGGTAATTCCTAACATAAGGGGTCGGTAATTAGACGACAAAGAACCCCTTCAATCATCACTTAAGACACAGACACCTGCTATCATAAGTCAACATCAAGAAATAACATATCTCGGGACAACTAAAAGGAGAACCTAAGACAAAAATAAAACCCTTAGGAACCCTAAAAGCCTACCTTTCAGGAGACAGGCATTGCATAAAACCAAATTTTTACCATATCCAACATGTGGGTTCTCATGTCCAAAAAAATTTACAAAAGTGTGAATAATAATAAAAAAATATAGACTTAAATAACATAAAGAAGAGGTATGGATAATAGTTTTTTGATTAAGATAAATTAGTGAGGTATGAATAATAGTTATTTTAACTATAATTTCATATTTATGTTAAAAATTAAAAGAGGATAAGTATAGATAAAAATACTATTATAAATTTGAAATGTGTTAATCGAGGAAGTTGTCGATTAAGAAGAAAACCAATCTTTATTCCTTAACTCTATTCTTTCAATAGCTTTTTATGAACAATATACAAATTTAATTAATAATTTGTCATTATATTGTATCAAAAATACTCTTTCTAATGTGGTTGAAGATCACACTTTTGTTCTTGATTATTTTTGTGTTTCTTCTTGAAATAATTTTTAGGATATTATCAAAGAAGAAATTTAGGATGTTATCAACAATCTACTGAATATAGAAAGGTCTTCAAAGTTATCAATTCTACTTATTTTTACTATTATTTAAAAAAAAATAGCATTCATTTAGTGACATATTTTAAAACTATCCCTGTCATATATAATATCATATGTACATTGATTTTTAAAGTGCTTTTTAAATCTTTTACTAAGAATTACTTTTGAAAAGAATTATAAGTCCTATATTTTTATTATATTTTTCTTTGGCCCTTCTTCAATTTTCATAAATTATTTTTTAAGTGCTCCTTTTCCAATGGAGATAGAGAATGGGATCTTATATATACTTCTCCTTTTATTCCCCCGGCTAAATCTTTTGGATGAAATTTGTAACCCCTTAAAAACATAATTTTTATACATGATCTGAAAGCCTCATCTATAGAAAAATATCTTATTCATCAATAGTTCAAATATCATATGATGATGTTTTATTCTACCTCCATGTATAAAATTAGGATAAATACAGAATTGTTATTATATAGTGAACAATGTTATAGCCAAAAGATGAATATATCTAAATATTAAATTTTATTGTTAAGAAGTAAGAAAATTTTAAAAGAAAATGTATTTCTTCTAGCAAGGTTTCTTTTCAAACTGTTATCTAGGATTTCATCTCTTTTATGGAAGGATTGATAAGTCATCGTGGAATTATAATAAGGATAAATATAGATTGTTACGAAAGGTTGGAAATGAAGGCATCCCTTATAAATTGATAATTGGTTCTTATAACTTCTATTCTTAATTATAATTCTTTTCACTTCTCTCGTCTCTTTTCTGTTGCAATTTGTTGGCAGATGTTATCATTAATGACTTGGTGTTGTAATCAATTTCAAACACAACCTATGTGCAATTGATGAGCTTCATGTTGTTAGATTTCTCAATGTTCCTATTATCAGATAGTACATGGCTCAATGTTGAGAAACACATTGGAGATGGTTATGATATTGTTCCTTAGCATTGATAAAGATATTGGAGATTGTTATGATGTTTCTTATTTGTGCCAACAGTAGAGACTTTTATGATATTGTTCACTAGTGTTGACCCTATGTTGATGAAAATATATATTTTCAATTATATGATGTGGCTCATTTATGTTAGACCTTTGTTGATGGAAGTATATGTTGTTGATTGTTGGTTCCTGTTGTCATAACTATCACATGGTGTAGTTTTGTGTAGAGCTATGACAAGGATGAATGAGTATTTTTATTGAAGATATGCTTTATGTTATACTTAAACAATGATGGAGGCACATGTTTTTAATATCTTGATACCTATAACTTATGATGTTGATTGTTAATAGTTTAAATCTCAACTAGTGACTCAAATGTATGTATGGATAGTTGTGGATGTCCATCCTTTTGGTGTTGATGTCTACACTCAGTATGTTGTAGTATTATAAAATGGAAATCAATGCTAAAGAGATGTTCAGGTGGTTCATAATTCTATTAGATATGTGATATAATTAATTTTAAATGTAGACATGTATTGTGTAAATGGTTAATGAATGATATTCACATTGTTCATGTTCATATCCATAGTCAGGGTACTGGATGATGTAATTATGTATTGTCATTGATCATTACAGAAATGGCATTGAGGTGAAGATGTTCTTGATAGGATGGAAAATAGTGATGATGAGGATACTCATGTTTAATTACAGAGATGATATCATGATGATGATTAGAAGCATTGAGATGAGGACTAGAGGTATTAAGATGAGGGTTAAAAGCATGATTGTGAAATGATATTTTATGTATGATCTTGTGCATACTTCAAGATATTATAGTATCTCCTTTATTTCACCTAAGCTAATCAAATGATGTTCTAATGTCCAGAGGTTGATTAAGAGTGAAATTGTAGAAGAAGTTCTTTTAATATAGTTTTGAAGAATGCTTTGCATTTGTAAATATGGTCTTGCAGTCTTAGATATAATATATATGCTTTGTGCATCTTGTATTCCTATATTTTTAGGTTCTTGGTGATGCAGCTAACAATTTTGGTGATGGAAATCTTTTGGTAGTGTGTTGATTGGTTAGGTTTGCTTTGATGAATGCTTCACATTTCTTTGCATCTATATTATTTTTTTTTAATAGCTTGGAGAATGTGTTTAAATTTTTTGTGTTGTGTCTCAGTTCATAACTTAGCTAATGAAAAATTCTATAAGTGTGTCTATCAATGTTTATTTTATGATTTTGTTTCCTAGCACCTTGGTAATAAAGAATTTTGTGTCCAATTTGTTCTTACAATCTTGTTTTGGCTTGATAGTATGGAATAGGTGTTTGAGAATGTTTTTCAGGGTTTGTGGAATACCTCTATTTGGTTTGCATGATGTTGAATGGTTTTCTTGTTGTTGCATTGTGTCTGATGGTTTTTTAGGGTAATTTGTTGGTATCTAGGAAACAAGGCTTGTTCTTTTTATTGCAATTATACCTTCAAGGCTCTTTGGTAGTGTTGGATTTTCTATTTATTTTCATTCGGGTCCTATTATGGCTTGTGGGGCTCCTTTTAAAATTCATTTGGAGGAATGTTTTTTGGGCCGATAAACATTTTGCATACATATTACCCTATTTATGACCTTGGATGATGCGCACCATCATGTGTAATGTTTGGGACTATCTTGGACAATATATTAAGTATTTTTTCATCCTGTTTGTCTCCTAGATATGACCACTTTGATGCTTTTGATCCTATCATGTTTTGTGGCTAACCTTGTGGGATCACTTCCTGTCAAGTGTTCTAGATGACATGATTGAAATTTTATTATTGTGTGGATGGTATATAAGATAAATTTAATTGAAATAAATGTGGATCAAAGTGTAAAATCTCAAACAAATATAATAAAAGTATACGTATATATATCTTCCCTAGCTAAAATCATAGATCTAATACCACTCATTCTAGAATTTGTAGGTGAGTCAAACTACTTCCTACATATCTCTATGGGAGATAATAATGCATACAATATTATAAAATAACCATAATTGAATATTAAAGATATACCACAATATTACACAAGATATACATTAGGAAAAATCTCATTAAAAAAACCTAGTCTTTAAAAGTATCAACATTTAATTTATTTTTTAACAATGAAATATTATAAGACACTTATAATTTATTAATCAATTCTTTAAAAAAAATCATTATTCTTTAATGTAGCATCCATGTGTTGAATCATAATGGGTAACCATTGAACCACACATCATATAGTATGATTCACATATGTAATTTACTAGACATACCAATACAAATGATATCCAACCCTAATTGTTATGATTTCCAATTTTAACCACTAAAAATTTGATTCCTTTTATACATTAACAATCACATAAATACAGCTATGGTATTAAAAAATTATGTATCTCAAAATTGCGAGCATAAAAAACCAGTAATTCCAACATTCACATTTATGTAGTAAGTTTACTCAATATGAAATATTTTTTCAACATGCAACCCATAAAAAAAAAATCTAACCACTGTTATATAAAAATTTAAAAATAATGGATTGAAATAAATATTTAATGCATTGAACACACATCTTCAAAGATGCAACACAAATTAATATTTATATTTATAGAATTAAAAAAATTATTTCTTATACATAATGTTCAATACCATTTTCCTAACAAAATAATCCTAAGCATTAGAGAGGATATACAATATTTTCTATAATCTATCCTCAACAACCAATAAATGCAAGTTGATAAGGAAAGAAAACCAATAGCACTAGTTGGAGTGCATTGTGTGGTTTCTTGGTTTGTAGCGAGTTAGAGAGGGTGTTTTCTAGTGTTTGGATGAGTGGGGTCCGGATCTTGGTAAATTTTTGTGGGGTTCTTTTGATTGGTGACTACATGTGTGAATTTTTTTAGCATTGGGGAAGAGTGCATTTTGGAGGTAGTCGTTGTGTGGAGTGATAAATTAATGTGGAGGAATTTCTATCCTAGGGGTTTAAAAGAGGGTTTTTTCTCTTTTACTCTGTCTTTTCTAAGTCTAATTTTCATTTTTTCTTTCTTATTGATGGCTCTAGAGCTACACTTAATCAGTTAGTCTACATGGATATGCAACAGATAGGGCCTTCTTTCGAGGTGCATGCAATGGCAATGGATTAGTTGCATAAGGCGTCAAATAGTGAAGGATCATATACAATAGGATTAACTAGAATCAAGAAAGTAAATGGATGTTTGGAGAGAAGCCAGGAGCTCGACCATATTTAGTGATTCAAGTTGATTTCAACATGGAATATGTCAATTATTTATGTAGTCATGTACTTATATGCAAATTCATGAGGTTTCATGCCTTATTGCCATTTCTTAAGTCATGCACACAACACACATGGAATATAGAGGAGAATATAGAGATTATGTTGGCAAACAATAATTATTTTATGGTAGTATATACATGCATGGGAGATAGAAATAGGTTTTTTAAAGGAGGACCCTAATTCTACAATCAGGTGGGATTGTTCATCAAACCCTAGCTCCTAGGTTTGATTTCTATAGAGGATTTTCCTACATGCTTTGTATTATGTGTTTAGCCTCCAAGGTTGGTGTTAGAGTTATGAAGGAATGATACCTTTCAAATAGTTACTCTTCTATTGGCTAATCATGTGGGACAATGACAATAAATAACAAATATAAATGTGAACTCTTATGATTGTATCTCTATAGAGCTTGATTGCAATAACCCTTTACTAGACTCTTTGGAGATTTGTCTAGGAGCCTCTTCTTGGACCTAGTAGCTAGATTAAAAAACACTCTCTCTTCATTACCATATATGCTATGAGTAAGGTAACCTACAAAGGAAGTGGTCCACATTCAACCAAATATCATCTAATACTAGACCTCCTTATCAATCGGCTCTTAAGGTTGATAAAGGAAAATATTTAGTGGTTGAGGAAGATGTAGATAAAGAGTGTTTTATTCTAATCAAATCCATGAATAATGGAAGGGGTCAATAGAGAACTCTAAAGGGTAGATAGAATGATGGAATGTTCAATCAATTTGATGCTTTTGAAGATATTTTGCATGAGGAGTGGCTCCTAATAGGCATGAAGTCTATGGGTTTCCTTATGGATGATGGTCAAGCATAATTTAAGGTAACAAACAATATCATGTTAATGCAAGATGGGCCTTAAGAAGCATAGTCTGAGTAAACTAATGTGTAAGTTTGGGCAATAAAAACTAAATTGGATACAGATAAAATCATAGGGAACCCTTGTGACCTAGCTAATCTAGTTAAAAGTGGGGTGTAGAGACATCAACTCTAACTAATTTGGTCCACATTTCAGAAGAGGGGGTTTTGAAGATAATTAAAATTACTAAAAGTTCATGATATTTGGGATTACAACAAAAGAATATCAAAAAGGGTGGACTGAAAAATGTGTCCAAGGTGCATCACAAGAAACACCCTGATAAAATTAAGATTATTGGGACAAATTTGGTGGAATTAGAGTCTTTTAAGATCATTGATGCTCACTTTTGTAACCCTCAAAAATTATTGTAGTACATTGGAATGCAATGGGGTTGAACACACATCCCTAGATAAAAGGTTGTTCAATATTTGATTAGGAGTCATTCTTTGGATTTTATGTTTATCTAAGAAACCATGTTGTCAGTTAAAGGAATCCTCAATATTTCTCCTAGGATTTTGCGGAGAAGTCAATGTCAAGTAGTATCTACATATGGTATTGTAGGAGGCATTTCTTTCCTTTGGGATCCAAAGTAAGATTTACTCCCTATGGTGTTTTTCTAGTAGATTTTCTATTTCCATAGCTGCTCCTTATTTAAATTCTTGGGAGCTTATCCTATTTACCAATGTATATGATCCTTCTAACTTCTCTATAAAACTTTAGCTATGGAACCACTGTATCTAGTTTGTTAGATCTTCAATTCCTTTCTTTCCATAGATCATGGTTGGTGACTTTAATGCTATCACTATCCTAGAGGATAAAAAAGGTGATGATTGCAAGGATTATTTTGTCCACCTTTTTATTTGAATAAAATATTCATTTTCTAAAATTGGTTGAAATCAAGCTCAGTAATGGGATGTTTACTTGGAGAAAAAAGATATGTGCTGGAGAGGATTTTATTCTAAGACGCTAGATAGGTATTTAATTTCAAGATTTTGGATACAAAAAAATTTGATTATGAGTTACAAAATATTGGATTGGAGAGGTTCAGACCATAGGCTTATCCAGATTACTTCAACAAAGTATGGTGCAACTACAAATCCTAGCTTCAAGTTTCAGCAAATGTTTCTCCTAGAATCATCTTTATAGGATATTATGGTTATCTAGTGGATAAATGGGAAACCTAATCATGCCAGAAATATATATTTTATCAAATGGCAGTTGGATAAGGTAGTAGCTTAGAGTCAGTTGGATAACATCACTAGACAGAACAAAGAGAAAAGGCTTATAGAGGGGTCTCTCAAAGAAGAAGTTGACACTCTAAAGGAGTTAAAAGAATGATAGTTAAGGGACAAAGTCTTCTAGAAAGAGAAGTCTTGTATCGACTAAATATAGGAAGGAGATAAAAATATATCTTTTTTCATGAACTTCGTTAAGGATAGAAGACATGAGAATTCAATCTCTTCAATTGTCTCCTCTTAGGGGACTCAGTTATCATCTTTTCTAGATATCTTAATAGAGGTGATACATCATTTCTCTTATTTATTTTTACAAGTCTCTCTACCTGTAGATGAGGAGCATAATTTTATTTTGTATTGTATTCCCTCCTTATCTACTATTGAGATGAATGTGATTCTCACCAATACCGTCTACTTGGATGAATTTGAGGGTTTGGCATGATATAAAAAATAACCTAAGACATTATCAAAAAAACAAGTAGATGTTGAAGACTATGAATTCTCCTTTCTAGTTCTTATTACTAAGAGAGAAGTAGTGAATTCTCTTGACTTGTTTAGGTCAATCTCTTTGTGTAATATGGTCTACAAGATCATCTCATAGCTAATAGCTATAAGATTTAAGAGGTGGTTTAATATAATTGTCTTAGAGGAGCATAGATCTTTCTTTTTAGGAAGCTAATAGCATATGGGGTGGTTATTATGGTTGAAACCATTCACTCTATAGGTAATGTTTATCAATCTTGATATGGTGAAGGCTTATGACCAAGTTAAATTATTTTTTCATTAGATAATTCTAAGAAACTTTAGATTCAAAGAAGATTGGATTAGTTGGATCATACCTTGTGTTACTTCCACTTCTTATTCTATGTTAAATAATAGTGAGCCCATTGCTTTGTTTCATTCTTTGTGGGATCTTAGGAAAGGAGATTTTGTATCCCCATATTTATTTATAATATTAATTGAAAGATTGGATCGCTTGTTAAAATATCGTGCGAGTCAAGGATTGATCTTAGTCTTAAGACAAAGTGGTAGTCTTCCCCCTCTTTCACATCTACAATTTGTGGATCATACAACTCTCATGGGATTAGCTAGAATAATAGAGGTGACTAATTTCAACTATGCTAAATGGATATCTATATTGTCACCTCAGGTCAGAAAATTAATGAAGGGAAGTCTTCTATATTTTTCTTCAACACCCCCATCTTCAGAAAACTCAAATAGCTCGAATTCTCAAATTATAAATTGGGGATCTCCCTTTTGTATACTTGGGTTTTCTTCTTTCCTTTGGGTCCTTACTGATGGGGGCTTGGAAATCTCCATTGGATAAGTTTAGAAGGAAATTTAATCATTAAACCTTTAGGTGGTAGTTCTATTTTTCTAGAATATTATTGCTATGGAAATCAATACTTTAGGCTTTATCCATTTATAGGTGTTTCATCCAAACTACTCTCCTAAGTTTCATTTGAGATTTGTATGTTCTTTCTTGACAATTCTTATGGGTTGGTAATTTGACATCATAAAAATGGAGTTTGATCAAATAGAAATTTATTTATTGACAAAAATAGGATGAAGGTCTTAGCTTACGATAGGATTCTCTTATTGGCCAAGATTAAGCTACCAAGTTATACAAGTACTAGTGCATAAATAATAATTGGAGCTAGGTAAAGATATTTACTTTTAAATACTTAGGAGTAGTATAGTCTGTTGATGTTCCTAGGATTAGCCTCATCAGGAATGGATCTATGATCTGGGACACTATTAAAGGGAGTGTTAATTTAATCAGCCAGGGCTTGTTTTAGATATGTAATAACGGTTCAAAGGTGATCTTTTATGTTGACTCTTAGGTTATCATCCATCCCATCATGTCTATATACCTACAATTACAATTGTTCTGCCATAACTTTTCGGAGGTAGGCTAGCTGAACGTTGAAGATTAGAAACCACTTGAAGAGAGTGGGGTAGTTTGAGGTGTTTAAGTGAAAAGATCCTTTTGAGTGGTGATATATGGAATCAAAGGAAGATCACAAAGAGATTTCTAGGACTCTCTCAGGTCATACCTATAATCACCAAGAGAGAAAATATGTCTTGGCTTGGACTCCCAATTCAAAAGGGGTCTGTTTAGTGGCTGATGGGTATAAGGTTTTGGATAATAAGTTACATGGAGCAAAGGAAGTCCCTTAGCAAAATAAAGTTTGCAATAAGTTTGCTAGGTATAAATATAATTTTTTCCTTTGGATAGCTACTCGCAAAAGATGAATTACCATGGATAATCTAAAGGAGAGGGGATTTTAAGGGTCTTCAGTATATATGTAGTTTAGAAAAGAGGAGGAAACCTCCCCCAACTAGTTTCCTTAGTTCTCCATTTATAGAGATATTTTGCATATGTGGGGGAGTACTCAAAACCAAGCTTGTATCTATTATTCCTCTCTTCATTATTTTTGGAAGAGTATGGGTTGTCTTTCTACTAAGGATTTATTTCATTAGGCTTCATGGAATATTGGCCCCTCATGCATTCTATTTAAAATCTAGTTAGAAAGGAACTATAGGGATTTTAATGATAGGTTGATGATGGTTAAGCAAGTTTAGCAGAGAATTATTGCGATAATCCAAGAAATGGTCTAGGCTAAGTGTGAGATAGAGACTCCTACAGATCCTCAAAAAATAGAGATGATGCAAGGCTTGGGATTACCAATAAATGGTGTTAGACCTTCCATTTTTAAAAGGAGAACATCTCACATCAGGAAAACTCAGAGAGTTTGTCATTGTAATCCACCACCTACTAAGGTTTTTAAGATCAATAAAGATGGATCGTCCAAGGGAAGTATAGGGAATAATAGAGTTGGGGGGGTCGCCAGAGATTGTAATGATTTAGTTTACTTATTTTATAGCTATAAAAACTTCCAAACCAATAAACTTATGGAAGCATTGGCTATTCTTATTGCCATAGAAAGTATTGTGATATTGATTGGCACAATGTTATTTGTGAAATTGATTAACAATTTCCTATGAAATTGATTCACCAGATCTAGTTAATATGTTGAATAAGAAGGATAGTTATGATGAGAGTTGGTAGTTGGTAGTGATGTCAGGCAAATTTGGAAGCTTTTTAACTCTTTGGATTTTATCTCCTTTCACCACATACCAAGGAATTAGAATGGGTTATTGATTGTTTGGCCACATGTGCCCCTAAAAATATGGGTAATTGGGATTTTTCTATTAGAAGCACCTCCCTATGGACTACTCCCAAAAGATGGAGAAGATTAGTTTTAGGGGATTGTCATGGGTAGTTTGGGTGCTTTTTGGTGTTTTACTAATTTTTCTAATTGATTGATTTTAGATCTTAGTGGTTGTAATTATTCATTATTGTATGGTTGATTTATTTTGATTAATAAATTTTTACCCCTCTCTATTATTTTTATGATATATTAAATTTAAAATTATAGATCTCAATTTTATAAAATCAAATTTATTTTGAAAACAAAAATAATAATCACTTTTGATTGTTGCAAATTAATTGATTGATTAGGTGGAAAATGTGAGAACCATCTAGAGTTATTGGGCATTGCTAGAGATATTGTTGTTTCTAGTTTCAAATATCTAAGTGGTTATTCAAGGAAATTAACTAGGTGAATATCAACATTTTCTGCCTAAAGAGTAAAATGGCTAATTTAGAAAAAAGTGGTGGTTCGTCTACTTTTGAGATTGGGGATGGTAATTATATCATGAAAGAAGATAAGAAAAAGATTCTAGTGACTCTTGAGAATGCAACTAAGGATGCTTCTCACCTGAAAATGGATTATGAAGACCATCACTGTGTGTTAGAAGCAAAACTAAAGACGATTAATGAAAACATCACAAACATGGTGAATACAAGCTACAAAATATTCATAGTGGTTCTAAAAGGATTAAAATGATTATGGACAATGGCCCTTCTACCCAGAGATAGAGGAACCTTAAAAAGTTGAGGGAGTAGGCCAAGAACTAGTTCCAAGATCTAAAGAACCCATCCCATAGTTTGGACCAGACCGAAGTAGGCCAAGCACGAGTTACAAGACTTGCACAACAAATCTCATAGTTTGGACTAGATAAAAGCATAAGTTGTTGAAGCTTTGAAGAATCTTTGTGAAGGTTTTGTTGTTATTTGTTTTAGACATATTGTGTTAGGGATCTCCTTTAATTATTTTTTGTTGTTGCCGAGTTGTGAGTTGGTTGTGTGTTTCTTGTGGATAACTCGTTGATCTTAGATTTTTGAGGACCCTCTAAAACCTAATTTTCCCTTCCCTTAATAAAAATAATTGATTAATTGAACTTCACATGAATCCAAGTACTAATGACCTCCTTAATATAATATTTATTAATTAGTACTTAGACAAACACATAAAGAAAATAGAAAATTAGTCTAAATTGCTTCACACAATTAGCATAGTTCATTTAGTTCCTATCCAAAATCAAACACACAATCTAATCAACCAAAGAAAGCCCAACACATATTCTTCTTCTTGCTCAAAATGGTATGAGCTCAAAATACTAGCCTCAAAACTTAATCCTACTTTTCTCACCATCCAAAAACCTCTCTAACATAAATTTGGAGGCCTTTTTCTATAATATATAATTCCTTCCTACTTCCCACATATTGACTTATACGTTTGATAAAATAGAAAGGCAAAACTACATGAAAATGAAACACTTCTTCCACTTTTTATCTCGTCACAAATCCTCTTTCACTGTTTTTGGGTTATCTCAACTTAAGGTAAGCTATCACTTACCACAACAAAGGATGATACATTAGAAACCTATAGAAAAAAATATACAAAAAACTAATCTATTTATATTCATGAAAATGGGGGTTTTTGAAGAGAATATGACATCTTTAAAGGAGTAAAATTGGAAAGCCCAAATTTTCTATTTCAACAATGTTATCATTAGTATGGAACGCATAATTAGGGTAGGTCTCCATGTCATTCCTTAGCTTATTTTTGCTAGTAGTAGTTTCTCAAGTTTTTGAGGAACAATTTGTGGAGTAAGTGGCCTCATAGATAGTAAAATGGTTGCTTATTTTTATGCAATCCTCTTAAATCATATTGTAAATGAAATGATTAGTAATATTTCTTGCAAATAATTTTTTTAGGAGAAATTGTAGACAAATAAAAAAGAGAGGAAAAAATGGTGAAGCTGCATGATCATTTTTTTCAATAAACAACCATTGGTTATTTCTAACCCCCTCTTTTTTTCAAAGCTTATTTTCAGTGTTTAAGTAGTTGTTTCTCCAAAAAATAGGGAAAGGTTCCATTTTATCCTTTTCTCTTGATTAAAATTTACATGGGAACACTCCAACTACTTAAATTTAAGTAGAAAATGTTATGTTCATAAGCAGCTGCATGGGGACATCAAGTTATCATCCTTACAAGCAAGGATTTGGTCAACACAATCACCTCCCCCTCATTTCTCTAATTGTAACATATATCTGGACTTATTAAATTTTAAGTGAACATAAATAATTAAAAAAAATCTAACTAAATATCCATAATTAAAATAATTATATTTTAATAAAAATAAAATAATATATTAAATAATAATTATAAGTCTGTGTTAGAGGCTTGGCTTGATTGGGGAGAGGTTTGTGGTACTCAGAAGGATCATGCACTTCAATTAAAAGTTGTTAAATTATTTTTTATATAATAAAATGTTTAAAAATAAAATTATTATTTTAAAAAAGTATTGAAAAATATAATGATACTTTTTCTATATAAAAATTATAATTATTAAATTTTCTATAAAATAATTGAATATATTACTATAATTTAAATGTTTCTTATAATGAAATAATTTAATTTAATTTAAATAATATGAAAAAACTATTGTAAAATATTTTATTAGTTCATATACACACACACACATATATATAATCACCTTATTTATAATATTATAGATAACAAATAAAAACTTATTTAAAATAGACAATTCTTTTTTTAATATAAATAAATCCAAAAAACATCGAAAAAGTCTACCATTCCTAAACATCTTCCCATAACATAATTCTTCTACACAAATTATCGTTAGATAAATATTTTTTTTTTAAATATAAATTTAACTTTATAAAAAACTTCTTTATTTTGATTCAAAAAGTACTAATAGCTAAGCTTCTATCACTCTGCTATCTATTTGAATCCTTAAAAATCATGTTTGTATTTTATTTCAAAAGAATAGTTATAACAATAAACTTAATTTAAATAATGTGAGGAGACTTCTATAGAATATTTTATTAGCTTATATATATATATATATATATATATATATAAATTTAATATTATAAATAAATAAATAAATCTATTTAAAATAGACATTTCTTGTTTGAATATAAAGAAATCTAAGAACATCTGAAAAAATCTATCATTCCTAAACATCTTCCTATCACTTATTTCATTTAAACAAATCATATTTAGATAAATAATTAAAATTTTTTAAATATAAATCTAACTTTTAAAATATTTTCTTTATGTTGATTGAACAAGTTCTAATAATTACGTTTCTATCACTATACTATCTATTTGAATCCTCAAAAATCATGTTCATATTTTATTTCAAAAGAATATTTATAACAAATATCGAAACAGCCGACCGAATAGGAAACTAATTAAATAAAAATGAATGAAAACTCCATTTGGCGAAAGCACAGATTCGTTAATACAAATGTAGAAGAGAAAATGCTGTATGAACTACGCCTGCTAAGCTTTTTAAAACTGTTTTATGCGAAATATTTAAGATAACAATCTAATCTGTATCAAATGGACAAGCCAAGTTAAATTTAAAATTGTTTAAACATGCAACGATTAAACGGAAAGTAAGAATGACTGAAAACAGACTTCGCAACTTCATTAAAACATTATTGAACTGATGAATGAAAAAGATGCAAAGCGCTGGTATCGCATAGAATGCTGTAATCACAAAAAATATTAAAATAATAATGCTACTATAATCCTTGCATACCTCCACCATTGACATGATTTCGACGCTCTTCTGTCATAAATAACAATAAGACTTCTGAGAGCCCCCACCATCTCTATAAGTTTCGGTTCACTCCCACATTGTCCCGAGATCAATCAACTATCTTCCTTCAAAAACCTGAATAACCCGATTATATTAGTTTTGAAATCATTCAACAGCTGCGTTCTCAGTGTTGGTGGACAGTTAGTTCATATCCAGAGGCAGTGTTAGGAGAGGAAGTGGATGAGAAGAGGTAACAAGTTGGAGGTATAAGGGAAGATTGTTTGGGTACATGTTTAATGAAGGGAAGAGATGCTTTTCCGTTAACTCTTCAAGTTTTAAATCCCTATTTTTATATCGTATTAGGGTTTGGCAGAGGGGTTGCTAAGTAAGTAGAGTAACTGTTTGGCTCTGATAATATGAAACTCCCATCTATTTCAGCAGTATAAATGTGGTATTTGAATTGCCATTTCATGCTTGTCGGGATATAGTCGGTATTAGTATGCCCATCCAAATTATTGAAGACTGATTCAACGCTGCAGCCGACATTGAATGAAGACATATAAATAAATAATTTCATTCTACTGTCACGGGCACGCTTACAGTTACTTTCAAGTTAGTTAATTCACGACTCTGCCACCATAATAGTAGAAAGTGGGGGACATCTTGCTGCGCATTCACGGGAGCTTTCATGCGGTATTTATTTTGTAGTTAACGAGGTTCAAATACAATTTTATAAGGAGAGGGCATGGCGTACGACGTAAAGTTGATGACATAAGTGCTATGACGCACTTTCTCATTAAACGAGAAAGGTGGACTGCGAGTGGTGATTTTTTTTTAGGTGTTTTCATAAATTACACCATATAGTTTGTAGGATCTCCATAAAAATTCATAGAATATATTATTGAATGTTGTTTCTTTACCATTAATATTTTTTTATTTGATGAACTCTCAACGACATGATCAAGCTTTTATGTAGATAATAATTATATACATTAAGAATAATTGTAACAAAATATTGAAAAATTTATAGATATTAGATCAATTAGAGTAGTTTATGTTAACGATTGCACTTTTGATTTTAGAGTTATAAAAGTTCAATCCGAAGGGATAGATAGGGAATTTAGAGATTTTCAAGTATTTGCCAAGTTATGAGTTAATTTTGTTATATGTCAACAAACATATAGAACCATTTCTAATGTAAATTATTTGCACTAGGCTTCTAGTTAAGTATCATTACTTATTCATTTAATTTTACAAGTTATTATTGAATCTTAGTGAAGGTAGTTCCATTATTAGTTATTAAATTCTCTAGTTATTATGGTTTAATTTAATTATTTTAAGATGATATACAAAACATGTTTTATTATTTCTTTTCATTTTGTCAAACTTCTTGAAACTTACACCCTTTATGGGTTTTACCTTGTAATTTTAATGTTAAAATTTCTAATCTGAGATTTTTTGTAGCATTCATAGACATACATTATAACTCTAATTTAACAATGTTTATCTTTCTATGGAACTGATTTATACTATTAGATAGATAACTCTATAATTTACCTTTAATGAGATGTGATTCTGGTGCAGGAGCACCCAAAGACACAAATGAAGACACAAATGAAGTCCAAAAGAGCCTAATATTACCCATGAGGTGAAAATGATCATTTACAATAGGTTGATAGTTTTGTGAGTCAATAATACCCAATTGATGTAAGGCATTGTCATTGTTGAATTTTATAAGCCACCATGTATAAATGACCATGTGGGTTAGTAGGAGTCTTGGCATGAGTCAGGAAAATAAATATTGGTCTTAGAAACATCAGAACAATCCTTGGAATAGGTCGAATACACCTTGGAGGTGCCAAATTTAAAAAGTGCAAGTTGACAACTTTTATTGTCATTGCAAAATGTTGTTAAAAGGGATAACTAATCCTCCAACGGTTCCAAAGTTTGAAAAGTGGTTGGAGATCGTTAGGGAGGCTATATTATACCCACTTGGATCGATTCCAGGTTATTGTTGGTGTAGTTGTTGAAGTTGATGAAAATTGATGATGTTTTCGAGTTTGGATCAATACAATATACTTGGAGTTTCCTGAAATTTTGCATTTTTGCTTCTCATTTTTTATTAGTACATACTAGTGGATGCCTGAAACCAATTGGACGTGTTAGGGAAGTCTATTACCTTTCATTTGAATTAAATTTGAGGTTTCGTAACAATCGGGTTGTAGAGATCCATAAAAAATGAACCAGACTGGTCACAAACCTTGCCGACACCTAGGGTTTCATTGTAAAGATGCCCTTAATTTGACATTTTCACCAGAGGACCAAACAAATTGTGGGAAAATGTTAGAAGGGTCATTGTATCATAAGATTTTGGTGTTGGTTTGCAGGGAGGCTTCAAGCCTGAAGAGATTGAATTGACCCTAGGCGCGCATCTCTATGTGATTGCCTAAACTATAGAAGTGGAAATCACTTGCAGAAGACAAAGAATATGAGATCAAGTCTTGAAACCTTGGATTTTTGTGGTTTGACACCTTACCCCACCTTGCATAAGTCTTAGTTTAGTCGAGGTCCTAATATAAGGGGTACTTGCTCTATAAATTAGGCCTAGTTGGCTTAATTATGTCTGGAAGGATAGTAAGGGTAGAAACCTTTCAACTTGTGGTTAGAGTCTAAGCCTTTTGGGAATAGTGTAACTAGATAAAAGGTATCTGAATCTACCATTAGTTTGTCTTGTCCTTTGAAATTTTGTTAAGTTGTATTTGGAGAACTCAACCTACTCTACTTGAGAATTCATCTGAAGCACCATAGTTACATTACTCACACCATTTGCATTAACATATTCATCAACATCCTTAGCCCCCAAAGATAACTCCATAGGAGTTCCATCTTCCTGAGTCAAATCATCTAGCATGTCAAACCGATTAAAGTTCTCATCATTCTCTCTATCTCTCAAGGTCCTCTTTGACCCTCTTCCTCTATTAGAAGCCTTAACAGGAATAAAACCCTCCCTATTAGAGGGTTCATCTTGCATAAATGCCTTCCCCTTATCCATCTTTGGGTAAAAATTATAAGGGCCAGTAGGAGTCACCCTTGACTAATTAAAGCGAGGGAATTTCTTTTGCTAGTGCCCATACTCATGAAAAAATATGCATCTAAAGGGTAATGTTTCATAGTCGAACTGATGGACCCAAGAAGAGGCTGCTAAGCATATTTCAACCAAATCAGGAAAAGGTTTATTCAAATCCACTTCAACACATATACGAGAAAAAGAAATCACCTTTTGATCTTAAGTTTGAGAGATAGAACCCACTGACTTACTTACCAACAAGGCAATCAAATGAAGAATATCTCCTCTCTAAAATTCCAGCAGCGACTGAGGACGATGAACCTACATGTTAGGGTTTGATGAATAATCCAACTTTATTGAAGAAGTAAGGACCCCCTTCAAAAACTCTATTTCCATCAACCATGCAAGAAAAAACAACAATAAAATAATTGTTCACTGCAACCAAAATCCTCATATCACCTTCTGGATTCCAAACCCTTCGAGCACATGACTCCAAAACTGGTAGAGAAAGTTGCAAACCTAAAAACTTATAAATAAGTGTGATTTCTCTAATACACAAAATCCTCTAAGATTGTATCAGGTTGGATCACTAAAACTGGGCAATCCAAACTCCTTTCCAAACATCCATTAATCTTCTTGATCTTAAGACCACCCATTGATGAATCACCCAATAGGGATTTGGATTGAGCATCAACACCACTTGTAGGCAACATCAAAGAATAATCCAAATCAGTCATGGCCTCAGGGAGAGTCTCACCCTGAGAAACTCCTTGGTTTGCCATACTGAATCAAGAGATGGCTAAAACCCACCGAAATAAATAAAGAAACCCTTACAAACAAAGCCCATAAATGTACACCAAATGTTGTGCCAGGAAAAAAAAATGCAAACAGAAATAAACCACACCCTAAAATGAATCTCAAACTCATCACAATGAACACACAAAACTCCCACCACACCATTGCAAGACCACTATAGCACAAACCCCAGCCAACGCCACCCCATGGCAATACCCTCGACCTCTACCACTAATGCAACCATAACTGGTAAAAACCTCAAAGAGAATCAACCAACTTATGTAGCAAGAAAACATAACAAGATTACATAAACATATCATATTATTACTTTAGAACTTCTAGCAACCATCATCTATCATCATGTAATCATCAAAGAACATCTGGTAGTTAAGTAGTTACATGCAGGCTATTAACCAGATACAATTCAAATGGGACTCTAAGAATCAACCAGATCGCTAAATACAAATCTCAATCCTCAATCTCAATTCTACTTTCTCTGCCCCTACAAATGATTACATAATAACATATTTATACCCACCGGAACATATCTAGGTTGTCCTCATAAGATTACATTTACTAATGTAGGAAAATGAAATGTGTAATTAGGTTGGCCTTAAGAATTAAAGAAATCTTTCCGAAAAAGAACAACCAAGAGGTGCGATTCAGTAGGAAGGTCATCCACATGCCAAAGAACATTAGAGAAGACCTAAAATAGATCCACATGCCAAGAATCGCGTTGATAATGAAGGAAAACCAACCGGTAAGCACAAGAACTGTCCCAGAACCCAGAAATAGTTAACTGAAAGCAATAACTGACCGGAAAAGAACCCAAATTAATTGAAAATATGGAATTAAGCACACGAACCAGCCTAGAAACTAAAAATAAGATCTTCCATGAAAAGAAAGCAACTACCGATACCAACTGGTAAGAACAGAGAAAATTGCTCAATGAACTAAACAAGAGCAAAACTGAAAGGAAATATTTTTGGTTGATGCAATATTGCTCATCGACCAGGGATGCTCCTGCATCAGACACCCCAGGTAGAAAGAAGATGTTCCATGAGAGGCAACTCATGAACATCTAAAATTATTCAGAATAAAGGCCCCATGCTCATTTATGATCCAAACATCTTCTTTATCTGCCAACCATTGTTTTAGCTCCTTCGGTGCCTCAACCGTCTTCTCTAACCCCTCACTCTCTTTGTTTCTCTTTCTTTTCTTCATATTTGTACATTGTCTCTATTTACGAACTTCTTTCTTCTGCAACTCTATTTTTTATCTACCATAAGTCTTCATCGTGTTTGTCACCATAAGCTCTCTGTCATCCGGTTCCATCTGTCCATCAGGCTCATCTGCTAGATCCTTCTGCAAACTCATGTCACCCTCTTGTATAGCCTCTACAACTGGTTCTATCAAATATTTCTTCATACCTTCCAATATAACCTCTACCACCAGTTTCTCAATACTACAACTTTCTTCAGGACTCAGACTTTTCACCTCTTTCTCTTTCTCCTTCAAAGAAATCAATGTGAACTTCTACCCATCCTTCTCAATAGTGACTAGATTTATTTTACAATCATAAATAGCTTCTCAACAAGACATGACAAGCACTCATAGATACAACATCACACAAAACCTCATCCATGAAAGGCTCAATATTAAAATTTACCACATTGTTCCTCTATTTCTATCTTTTGATCATATTGTAACCAACTCGCCTCATAAGGACAAGGATGCTCAAAAATCTTTAATCCAAGCTTCACAACCATCTCCTCAGATACCAATTTGTGAGTTCTTTTAAAGCAATCAAGGTCGGGAGATCTAATGAAGGACAATCCATCCCTATAGCTTGACACATAAACCATGCAAGATATACTGGTAACTAGTAACAAGATGTGAGAAACAATATAAAGAATAATCAATAACATAAAAGAACACATAACTAGTAAATAACTTGAATAAATCTTATTTAAATTTGAAGAATTACACATGCCACATGTTGGATCATAGTCCAAGATACAAACAATTCTTACAACACAATTACAAGATCCATAGATCATCCACATAACAGATTGGCCTTTGGAAACAGTCTGTCAGTTCTACCCTAATCCAGACCTTAGCCTTCTGACCTCAGTCCAAACAATTCAGAATCTTGCTGGATCTACATCTTCACTCAATTTTGTAACTCTTTCCTCTATCTTCTAAATTCTATCTTCTCAAATGATTCACCAGCTCCCATATGTACTATCCTCAAATAATTACAACTCAATCAAGTCAGCCCTAAGACCAACCGATTCATGAAACATGCAATAGTAATATGTTGGCTCAAATTGCTAAGAACAAACACAAAATATAAAATGATGCATGAACTTCCAAGAACACCAACCAAGACCCAAAGCAACATCTCCAAGGATCCGCAAGTCATAGAGATCAACCGCAACCCAATCCAACCACACTCAACACACTACCAAACTAACCAGTAAGAACATATCAACTGGTCCAAAACCAAAATCCATGTCTCACCAGAAACAAAGACAAATGTTATGAAACTTGAATATGATAAAGACCACAATGCTAAACTCTCAAACAAGAAGAAATGAAATGATCTCAAACAATTCCACTAAAAACTCCAACTACTAGGAACTAGACCAGTGCTCCTACATCAGACTCTCGGGGTTAATTGAAAAGTGAGTCCCATCACTTGATCTAGTTTGGTGATCAAACTGTAGGTACTTGCAACTACCTCAAGGGGTTTCAACAATCTAACTACAGCTTCTAGTTGCCTCTCCATGGCAATCTACTGGTGCAAACTATGACCTGCCTCAATTGGTGATCTGTTTAAGTTTCCACCCACTAATTGCCTCAATCTCAAACACTAGGATCAGAGGTGTACTTGAAAACCTTGCTCTGCCTCACGTTCAGGGATCTGAATAAGTCCAGAAGTTGCCTCAAATTTCTCTGCAACCAACCAGTGCACAAACAACACTCTGTCCAAGAATAGGTTCACAAAATAACTTTAATTCAATGAAGGACAACCCATCCTAGAAATCTAACATAAATACCATGCAAAATATACTAGTAACAAGATGCTAGAAACAACACAACTGGTAACATAAAAGAACACATAACCGGTAATAACTTGAATAGATCTTATGACAATATGAAGAATTACACATGCCACATGTTGGATCGTAGTCCAGGATACAAATAATGCTTACAAAATAATTACAAGGTCCATAGATCATCCACATATCAGATCAGCCTTGAGAAATAGTCTGTCGGTTCTACCCTAATCCAGACCTCAACCTTCCAGCCTTAGTCCAACTGGTTCAAAATCTCGCTGGATCTACATATTCCCTCAATCTCATAACTTTGTCCTCTATCATCAAACTTCCATCTTATCAAATGATTCACCAGCTTCCATATATACCATCTGCAAATAATTACAGCTCAATCAAGTCAGTCCAAAGACCAACCAGCTCATTAAACATGTAATGGTAATATGTTGGCTCAAATTACTAAGAACAAAAAAAAAACATAAAATTATGCACGAACCTTTGGGAATATTGAACAAGGCCCAAAGAAAAATCTCCAACAACCCACAAGTCACGGAGATCAACTGCAACCCGATCCAACCTTGCTCAACACACTTCCAGACTAACTGGTAAGAACATATCAACCAGGACAAAACCATAATCCATGTCTCATCGGAAACAAAGCCAAATTCTATGAAACTCAAAAATGATAAAGACCATGAACACAAGGGAACAACCCCAAAACCACAACCCTAAACTCTCAAATAAGAAGAAATGACACAATCTCTAACAATTACACTAAAAAACTATCCAATTGTTAGGAACTAGACAGACGCTCTTGCATCAACTTCACTATCTACAATAACCTTGCAACACTTACCACTTGATTTGCACATAGTCCAAAAAAGACTCTTCCTCTAAGTAGATCAGGTATCCTTTCTTTTGAACATAAGGGATTCTCCTTCCTTTGGTGCATAGTCAGATCTGGTACCTTCACCTTTTGGTTTCTCATTTGCCACACAACTTTTTGTTATTCCTTGCTTACATTCATAGAATCTATGTCCAGTTTCTCCACACTTGTAACATTTTCCAAGAAATTATCTACTGGTACTTCCAGTACCTTTCCTCTATGTCTTCTGCTCTAGTTCTTTACTCTACTTAGGTTTTAATTCATCTTCCTCAATCAGTTTCTTCATACTGTCACTCATTTATCCCTTGAATTTCTCCTTCCCTCTATTCGGTTGTCTTCTTCTCATCTTCTCCTTAGCCTTCAAAGCATATTGGTAAGCTTTTTCAACTATGAAAAACCTTAACATACTCATCTCATCTTGAATGTTAAAAGTAAGTCCATTTATGTACCTCGCCATCTTTTCTCTGTCCATCTCTCTATGTTCATATCTGATCACCACCTTGTACAATTCCTCAAGATATTCCTCCACACTCATGTTTCTCTATTTTAGGTTCCACAACTTCTTGAATAGTTCCAATTCATATTCTCCCAGTATGAGTTTGGCCTTCAATATTGCAACCATCTATCTCCACCAAGTGATCATCAATTCAGGATTATCTACTCTGACTTTCTGTAATTCTCTCCACCATAAGGCAACATGCCCTTTCAACTTAGTTTGTCCCAACTGGACTCTCTGTGGGTCCTTGACATCCTCAAACTCAAAGTAGTCCTTGAACTCTCTGATCCAATCGATCAGATACTCTGAGTTCAGTGTTCAGGAAAAGTTGGAAATTTATACTTTATAAACTTTACTCGCTTGCGCCACTTCTCTCAAGAATCTTTCCTCTCTTTCATGTTTCAATCCTTCCGCTTCTTCAAGATCTTCACCGACTTCTTCATATACATCCTCTAATTTGGGTTTTCTCTGCAAACCAACCACAGAGTTTTGGATTTCATTGCTCACTTCATTCTTGAAGTCTTCCATCATCTGCTCTACCCTCTAGGGGTTTATCCTTCTAGGTGACATCTCCTCTTCCACTCTGGTGAGTTGCCTCAACTTAGTGATCTGACTACCGGTTTCACTTGCCTCCCCTTAGCGATCTATTGAACACACATGCAACCTGCCTCCAACTGGTGATCTATCCACCCAAAGGAATACCACAATGTTCACAAATAATTCTTCCACCAGCCAGTCCATAACCAGCTCTCATACCACTTGATGTAGCCATAACTGGTAAAACCCTCAAAGAGAATCAACTAGCTTATGCAGCAAGAGTAACATAATGAAAGACATAAGAAAATATATGATGATTACATAAACAAATCATATTATTGCTTTAGAACTTATGGGAACCATCTAGATATCATCATATAATCATCAAAGAACATATGGTAATACACCGATTACACGCAGGCTATCAACTATATACAATCCAACTGGGACTCTAAGAATCAATCGGATCACTAAATGTGAATCTCAATCCCCAATATCAATACTACTTCCTCTGCCCCTACAAATGATTATATAATAACATATTTATACCCACCGGAACATATCTGTGTTGGCCTCATAAGATTACATTTACCAATGCAGGAAAATGAAATGTGTAACTAGGTCGACCCTAAGAATTAAAGAAATGTTTCCAAAAAATAACAACTAAGAGGTTCGGTTCAATAGGAAGGTCGGCCACATGCCAAAGAACATCAGACAAGACCCAAAATAGATCAACATGGAAATAATCGCGCCAATAATGAAGGAAAACCAACCAGTAAGAACAAGAACAATCCCGGAACCAGGAAATAGTAAACTGAAATTGATAACTGACAGGAAAAGAACCCACATGAACTAAAAATATGGAATTAAGCACATGAACTAGCCTAGAAACCAAAAATAAGATCTGCCATGAAAAGCAAGCAACTATTGGTACCAACTGGTAAGAACACAAAAAATTGCATAATAAACTAAACAAGAACAAAACTGAAAGGAAATATTTTTGGTTGATGCAATATTTCTCATCGACTAGGATTCTCCTACATCAACCAAACACCCACCACACAACTTTACAACCATGTACCAGGAAGAGAAAGATGAGTGGATAGGGTTTTCTGTAACTCACTGTAGAGAACTCTGTGCATCGCTCCATCATTCTAGATCTTCTAAATTTGAGAAATTATTCATAAATTTTTAATCATTTGTATTTTATTTATTTATTTTTTACTCTATTACATTGTATCTCATTATTTTATTTTATTTCTATTTTATATGACTATACACTATTTTAGAGAAAAATACTGAATTTTGTTCATCTAAGGATGGATCAACAAATAGATGGATATTGAGACATCCATAGAGGCATGGTAGACTAGCTATAATACCTAGCTACTTTTTTCCATTATCCCTCATTCTACTCTAAATTATTCACATTTTGTGTTTTGCTAACATGCTTCATTTATGTAACTAAATTTAAAATTTTGAATCCAATTTATTTTTAATATTTACTTAACTCTATATCTTATTTTCTAGTTTTTTGTGGTTATTCTCATTAGTTTCTAGGGCTGTAATATTTTTTCCCTAATCTCACATCTCCTGAGATTCATTTCTCTTTCCTTGATGGATGACTTGTAACAGGTCAAAGCACTTCGATGCTAATATAATCAAAACTCTAGATCTTTTTAAATTAATGTATTCCTACATCCTTTAATAGTTTAAATAAGGTAAAACATAATATATTTTGGCATAATTTTAAATTTAATATTATTTTATTTATATTCTCTTACCACTTCCTTGGCTATGGCCATGTCATTACCTCTATTGACAATCCTCACTATCTTTCTTCCATTATGTTTTGTAGTCCTTCTAGTGCTATTATCCTTACAACAATCATGCATGAAATATTTAGAAACAAAACTTATCATGTATGAAAAAACAATTTTATATGGCTAACAATAAGGACTTTATAAGAAAATTTTCATCATATTCTACTAGCTTCTTAGGTTGTTACTTATTTGTTGTCTTCCAATTTAGATGTATCAATAATTAAGCTACATGTAATTAAAAATAGATCATATTATTCACTTAAAATATTTCAATGAAGCATGTTTAGACTTTTCTTGTGATAGTTAGATATTAGATGAGTTTTTTATAATCGACCTAATAGATTATGTGCATTAGATAAAGTATGTTTATTGATAGAATATGAGGTTCAAAAAATAATTATTTGATTAATGTTACACCTTAAAAAAAAATTGTATCTAGTACTTTTTCTTATATTTCTAGGTAAGTGATGCTTAGATTCTATATTTTTACACTATATTTGGATTGTAAGAAGAAGCATCCTATAAGGAAATTACTTTGCTTGAGAATCGATTCTTATGTATCCAATGTCACAAGTTCATGTATAGACACATCCAGAGACTATAAACTATTAAGGTATCATATTTCATCAATTTATACATAATTTCTAAGAAATTTATATCTTGTATGGAAGATGATTTTTTTCTTATTTGAAGTAAATATTTTGTGTCCCTCTAATCAATACAACTTAAACAAGTAAATACTCCATTTCAATTAGATATAATATTTTAACAATTTTTTTTTTAATGATTAAGTATATATTATTACATAAATGTAAGTAAATATAATTTCTGACTATATTTATCAAAAATAAAAAGAACATGCAATCTTCTAATGAAATGTAAGATTGTATTTTAATGCTCAATTTTATAAAATTATTAATGTCTTATTTTCAAGTTTCACAAAAGAGAAGTAATTTAGTCAAGAAAACTATCAACAGGTGTTTCCTTGAAGAATCTCATTCTTCATTTGATTCTCATATTTTATGCCTTTTGGAGATTCCCCTTCTAATGCTTGTCAAATTCATAATTGTTCTAGGCTGGAAACTACCAAGGAGGTGAAAAAGATGTGTAAGTGGAATCAATATTGATAGATCCTAAAGAGGTAAGCTGGGGGTTGCGAGGATTAGTGGAATAAATTGTAATATTAAATATTTAGATAATTGCTTCCTCTCTATTGGTATGGGATGTTGCACTAAACACCAAATTGATGGCCATTATATTATTATAAAATTGGTTAAAGTTTGGGAATTGGGGTGTACAAAACTTATTTATGAAGTAATTATGTGATCTTGGTTTCTATTTCTAATAAAAAGATAAATCTAATAATTTTTCATTGAAGTTGGCTTCTTTGCTTGAATGCATTATCTCTCTTACTCTTTGATTCCATTTCTTTTATCTATATTCCTAAGGAATAGAATTTGGTGTTTGATAATTTTGTTAGTTGAGCTCCTATTCATGACCATAATTAACTTCTATTGATCGAGTGCCTATGCCTTACGACGAGTCCAACCAAATTCTCTACCTAATTCATAATGACTATTCCTAAAGCCAAATAAGAAGTGTGACTATTTTTTGATTCATAGATTGTTGTATTTTCTAAGGTTGATGGTATGTTGGAAAATGAATGTTGTGTCTATCTAAATTATAACTTTTTGAAAAATTATTTTAAAATTTAAATGTCTCATACATAATTTGTTTTTATTTTTCTTAAAAATATCAAACATAATCCTAGTTTATATTTTCTTGTATCGATGTTTCTCTCTCTATTCTTTGAGGGATAGCACTGGCATAAACATCAAGCTATGTTTTTCAAGCTGGACATGTCTAAGGCATATGACAGAGTATGTTGGTCCTTCTTGTGATAGATTTTACCTTCTTTTGGGTTTAGTTTTGACTAGATCCATTGTGTTATGAGTTGTGTTGAATCTACTTCTTTCTATGTCCTTATTAATGGTGTTTATTCTCCTCTTTTCATGCACTCTCAAGATATTTGACAAGGTGATCCTTTATCCCCATATTTGTTTATTCTTATGGCTAAGGGTCTTGGACAATTTATTAGCTATTTCAAGTTAGTTGATTCTATTCAGGGTTGGTTGGTGACTAGAGACTGTGGGTCTGTGTCCCATCTCCAATTTTTGGATGATATTTCTTTGATGGGAGTTGCAACTATTCATGTGGCTACTCAATTTCATAATGCTTTGGATTTTTATTTAAGGGCACCTGGACAACAAATTAATGAAGATAAGTCTAAAGTTCAATTTTTCAATACTTTTGATTCAATTCAAGAACAAATCTCTTCTATTCTATGATTTCCTATTGGTCACCTTCCTTTGGAATATTTAAGGATCCCTTTACAGTTTGGTTCCCTACGGAAAAATTATTGGAAGAGGCTTCTTGATAAATTTTTAATGCAAATGAACCATTGGACTTATCATTGGCTCTCTTTTGCTAGTTGTATTACATTATTGAAAATTTTCTTCTAGACTCTCTCGATTTACAAGTTCATGGTCCTCTCTAGTCCTGAAGCCTTTCTAAAACAATTTGATTCTCTTTGGATGACTTTCTTATGAGCTCGTAAATTGGATATAAACAAGTGGAGTCTAGTAAGTTGGGATCATGTTTCTCACCCTAAATAATTTTGTCGACTATTCCTTCGACAAGTTGTTCTAAATAGTGGGGTTCTAGCTTCAAAACATTATTGGAGTTGGTGTGTCCAACAAACTCATTTTTGGACATGGTTAAAATTACTAGTAAAAAAAACCATGTTGTAAATTCTCAGGATGTTGGTCCATTTGATTTACCTAGTAGGGGTTCATTTATATGGACTCTTCATAAGGGAGCTTCTCTAGTTAGGAAAGGTCTATTTTGGGTTGTTATCTTTGGTAATACAACTCTTTTTTAGACTGATTCCTAGGATAATTATCCTTCTTTTTTATCTAACTATCTTTCTCTTCAACCTTTGAGTAAAATTTTCATTGAGGTTGGTTGAAGTAGGGTTTGTGATTTAAAGGAATGTTGTTGTATGGGGTTGTCCCCCATCTATCGCTAGAAGAATATGTCTAGTTGTTCCTCTAGAGGAGATGTTGCTTCTTGTCAGCTTCCATTTACTATTTTGGTTGAGAGATATTATTCTTCTTTTGAGGCTAATGATATGTTAGCTTGGGGTTTTAATTTTACAGGTACATACTTTGTGTCCAGCGGTTATAAGAAACTAGATACTGATAAGTCTGGTTAGGAGGCTTTCCCCCATTGTAATCAAGTCTGGAATAAATTCTTTTGGCCCAAATGTAACTTTTTTGTTCGGCTTCTTAGTTAAAATAAGTACTTGACTCAGGATAATCTTTGTAAAAGGGGGTTTCAAGGGTCTTCGAAGTATGTTCTTAGTGGGTATCATAGAGAGGACTCTAATCATTTGTTCTTTCAACTTTTACTTTGGGCTTATGGCCTTTATGGTGGAATTGTTGGATTGCCCAATCATTAATGCTACATCTTTGATTGACTTCTAGAGACATTTGGGTCAGCCTCCTACCAAGGCTCTTGCTCTTAAGATTGCATGGGATATTGGTCCTACCTTCCTCCTCTGGTAGGTTTGGTTGGAAATAAGTTATAGGATTTTTTAGGGCCATCAGCATCTTATTGGTTATGTTTGGTGCAAAATTATGAATTCAGTATAGGAGACCCTCCTTTTGATGTGGATCTTGCCCCTATTGATATCACGGTGATTCAATAATTGTAGCTAGGCAATATTCTTGAGAATTCTTCTTCTCATTCTCAACTTTCTCTACATCATTCCTCTTGTCGAATTAACAAGCATGATCACTAGACTCTTCCTCGTCGCAATTTTCTTAAGATCAACACTAATGGTTCCTCTTGTGGGAATCCTGCACCTTTAGAAAATGGAGTTGTTGGAAGGGATAATTTTGGTGCTATGCATTTCTCTTTTTCAGTGGGAAGAGGTTTTGGGACCAACAATCAAATGGAAGCTCGTGCTCTCTTGTTTGCCTTAGAACAGGCTCTTGAGTTACAATGGAATCCTGTTATTTGTGAGTTGGATTTGATGATCTTGGTCTCTCTACTTATGAATTCATATTCCAAGAGTTCTTCTTGGCAACTTTCATCCCTAGTTGACCAAATTCAACAAATATCTCGTTGCTTCAGTTGTATCTCTTTTAATCATATTCCTCGTGAGTGGAATAGGGTTGCTGACTTGCTTCCTAAATGGGCACCAAATGCTCCTTATGGTTGGTGTGCCTTTGATTTGGATTCTCTTTCAGTGGATAAAGCTGCACAACTTTTCAATTTTCTTCAATATGATCTAGGTTGAGGGTGCTTCTTGTATGTTTCCTCTTGCTATCATGTGGACCTTTTGATTATGTAGGTTTGTTACGAGGCCTCTTTGGCTCCTACATTATTTTTGGGTGACTATGTCAACTAGTATTTGGAAATCTCTGAGCTTCATATCTGTTACTCTTTAATTCTTTTAATATATTTTTAGCTTTTTGTTTTAAAAAAAAAAATTAATTTCGTAGAAGATGTATCTAAGAAACTGAATGGCAGGGCTGATAGAAAAAAAAAATATATGAAAACGCTCTATTCTTCAAAAAGGGCGAACGACATATTGGTTAACATAATTATAAAAAATGAATACAAGGCGAAATGTCGTATGAACTCCGCATGCTTAGCTTTAATAACCCTTTTCGCTGAAACGCTTAACCCAAATTGGATACAAAACATATCTTGTCTTAGTCAAATGACTAACCCATCTTTAATTTAGAATTGTGAAAGATAAAAGCATTGAATGCAAAGGTATGGTTACTGAAATTCAACTTCCCAATTTCAACAAAACATTACTGATTTGATGATTGAGGTAAAGAGAAAAGCACAGGTATTGACCATTAAGATTTAATCGCAGAAAAATAATAATAGTGGTACTCATATTACTCGTTCCATAGAATCCATACCTCTATCGCTCACTGTTTTTGTGCCCTCTACGACACATAACATTAGGATTTCTAAAGCGTTCCACTCAAATTAGTTTCCAGTTCTTCTAACATTTCAACACATTCTCTGGACCTTAATCGAATAGAATATCATCTTCCTCCACAAATTTGGAAAATCTCTGAAAATTAGTAAAGAGATCATCCTCCGGCTGCGTTTGTATTATTGATTCATAGTTGCCATCCACAGGTGGTATTAGAACAGGGGAGCGATGGGAAGAGGTAAAAGAGGGAGGAATAAGTGGAGATAGCGAAGGGCTGCTTTTAGCAGTTACTTGCTTAACAATGAGTTGTTTGGCTACAGGCTTAATGAGCAGAGGCTTTTCCATTGCCTTCTCTTTATTTCCTTCCCTCTTTTCTGCTATATTAGGCTTTGGCATTCCGGTTAGTCGTTGTACGACATTGCTGAATCTTGATGGATCTGCAACTACGACAACCACAGAAGATGGTGATGATTCTCTCCTCTTCATACTGCAACAACTAGCAGAGGCACCGTTAAATGAAATTTTTTTGCAACAGTAGAATGCGCACGCTTGTTCTTCTCTTTCTGATAATACAAAACTCCAGCCTTATTTCAGCAATGTGTGGTAGGTTAATTGTAATTTCATGTTTCAGTCTTGTTTCAGCAATGTGTGGTAGGTTATTTCAGCAAGACGATAAAAGCTACTGAAGAAGATGCTTTCCTTCCGCATACAAATTGTTGGGGTTGATGACTGTTCTGTCTTATTTGCCGATATGAAGTAGACAAACATTTTCCCAGACAAATTAGCAGAAGAGGGCACTGATTTCTTTCTCTTCATTGTGTTATTTTTTTGTTATCAAAACAACTTTTATTAAAATATTTATACATAACGAGGAATCCACTGTTAGTGTTTGTGGTCCAGGCGGCAGCGGCAGAATTTTAAAAAGCGCACCCTCCCCCAAAATTTCCAATAATATCATTGCCTGTCAAAAAAATAGTTTAGTGATAAGTGGGGGGAACAAAGCAATCTGCTGCGGCGTTTTCTCCTCTGCTTGCTTCTGCATGTGCTTGCATGATTCCACATGATAATATTCAGCGTTTAAGAGGTTGCCTCAAAAAAACCATACTCGTTCTTTTGTGAACTTCAATCTTCATATTATTGCCCATTATGTCGTTTATTATGTTTTGATCCAAATCCATTGATATATGAGCCTCACTTCCTTTGCGTGAGAATTAGGCAGATCGAACTTGGCAGTCGTAAAGACATGGAGCTGATATTAGTAGCAAATGGATTTCGTATTGTTCTTACACATTGCTGACAGGAATATGACTTTTGTAGGGGTCCTTACTTTAATAACTAAGTTTAGGTGGTTTATTAGATGATGGAATGTGGGATTTAACTCAAATGAAGTGATACAATTCTTTGTCTTCTAATGGAGTTATAAAGATCTAACGTTTTGAAATCTACTACAGCAATTCTCGGGAAATCCGTAGGTCCATCTCATCACATGTGGGTAAAAAAGGTAATTTCACATGTTTGCATTTGTGTTGAGAGTGATCTTAATAATCTAATATTGAAATCTATAAAGATTAGATTAAGTAGCATATAGTGAAATCAACATCTAGATTATGAGGTTATCTCATTTCATTGTCGTCTTTGTCATGTTCATGATTACTTTCAATAAAATTGTTTAAAGAAATTTTCTAATATTCTTCAATCTTGACCTTTGAATGCAAAGGATAAATCTAATGTCTCATCATAAACTTTAGAATCCTTTTATTCCAATGAAATACCATCATAATGGAAATATTGTGACTAAAAAAAGTCTCAAAAGAGTATCTTAATAATAGATTTGATATTTTAAATTCTTTTGATGATATTGACATGAATATGATAAAGAAATATTACATATTCCAAACTTGATATCTTCTACTTCATATTATATATTAAATTCTTCCTTAAAGTGTAAGCTATACCAAGATATGTAAATTCTCTCAAACCTATATCTTCTGGGATAGATTAACAAAAAACCATAAAAGTAGATATATTGTTTCTATTTTAAATTTAACAATTGTAATTTTTTTAAATCTTCAATCGATGTGATGCTAATATATTATTTGAATTTGACTAAGGATAATTTTTTAAATAAAATTATTGCTACTTTAGGTCTCAAAAAATTATCATTAAAAATTGATGTAGAGGCATGGTTCAAACAACTTGAAAATGCTCCAAGTTACTCACTTGCTCAACCAAACAACAAACCCTCCTTTTAAGGATTCACTCCAACTAGGCCTCACACCTTTAAGAGTATCAATTCAACATCCCATATCACCTACTTTCATCCCCATAACCCCACAAAGGGAAAATATGAAAAGGTTATCAAAGTTTGGATTCAAACCCCACAGGCAAAAGTGCTCAAAATGACTCAAATTGCTAACAACCCCTCCAAATGGTTTGGTAGGCCTAAAAAGGCTCAAGATAGGTTCAATAGGTTCCTTAAAACTCAAATTATTTCAAACAACCCTCTCATTAGGTTGTTCAAGTCCCAAAACTCACAAAGTGCAATTTGGCTCTTTAGACCTAGTAACCCTCAAAACTCAGTTTTTTGGTTTCCCACCCAAAACTCCAAAGAAAAGGCCAATATTATTTGATTTTATTGATCACCAACCTAGGGAAGAACTTTCTACAAAAAGACAAGTTCTGGAACCTCCTGCAAGTACCATTACTAATGAACCCTCATTTATGGCTAGAAGGGCTAATTTTAGCACTTAACAAAGGAACTACCCCCCAAACCTGAAACTCCACCAAACCAACTATTGGAGAACCTTGAGGTATCCAAATAATCATAAAATACCAAGTTATAGGTTCTGGTTTGCATTAAAACTAAAGTTATGGGGACTGTTCATGAATTTTATTCAATTCCCACAACCAGACACATAGAGATGCCTGGCCAAATTTAACAAAATCTCACCCAAAATGAATCCTTTAGGTTTGAAACCTTTTGAATCTTAAAATAAACTCCTCAATCCTCCATCTAACAAAGAATCATATTTTTCCCATGGTTGAAATGGTAGGAATGAGGAAAGGAAGTAAAAACCCTAGCCTAGGGCACATTCACGGGTTGTAGAGGTTTGCAGTGCCTTTTCTCCCTCAATAATCCACTTCAGAACCTCCCCCTTGGCTCAAATTAAAGGTAACTCAACCACCTATCTTTCCATGAAAAATATTTTTCACATTGGAGGCCATACAGATCTGCACCAAGCAATTTTGTAGCAAAATTATAGCAAAAATGCAGATTTTATTGATTTCAAATAGCAATTTTTACAATTATCACCCACAACAACCCCCACATGAGTTTTTTGAGGAATTGTATAGTTTTACCAATATTTTAAAACCAATTGGAGATGGTTATGAACATTGGGCAACCAATTACAACAACTTTTTGAAAAGTTGCTTTACAATTTGACAACTTTTGTCAATTTTTGACAATTTTTGCATTTTGCCATTCAAACTAATTTTATCATCAAACTAGGGACCTAAACACATTTAAATGGATCTAAATAGACCAAAAAAAACTTCACTCCCTAATTCTACTCATCCCAGGTCCATTTGACCATAGTTGACCATAGGGTTTATAATGCACCCTAGGCCACTAGGCCTTACAAAATGGACAATTAGGACCTTATTACAAAACAAAACATAAACAAAGGATTCTTTGATCCTTCCCAACACCTTTCTATTAAAAACATGAAGTGTTCAATCAATAAATTATTAAATTGAGGCTTGTGCCACTACACCATACTCTCGGGGTGGGCTGATCTCATTTCCACATGAGATAAGTTTGTCCAATGAAGTGCCATGGTTCAGAATCTCTGCTTCATCCATTCATACTGCCTCTTCAATAGTTTGTCCTACCCATTTCACAAGGTATTGTTTTTATTCTTTATTTCTGGTCTTCTAAATGACCCTTTCATCAATGATCTTTTCAGGCCTCTTTGGTGCATGAGGAGGTATATCAGTAATGTCCTCTTGAATCTCCTCAACACGAAAGTATGTACCTGCAACAGCATTCCCTTTGTAGGGTTTTAGATCAAAAAAATTAAAGATAGGATAAATACCAAGGTTAGAGGGAAGGGATATCTCATAGGCATTCAACCCATGTTCTTCAAAACCTTGCAAGGACCCACTTTCTTCGTGAGTAACTTTGTATGCTTCCCCTTTGGAAATATTTCTTTTCTTAGGTACACCCACACCATATAACCAATCTGAAATTGTACATCCCTCCTCTTCTTATCAACAAGTTCTTTTTACTTTTGTCAACTCCTTTGGAGGGCTAGCCTTACTTGATCATGCACTTCTTTCATGCTATCAAAAAATTGCTCTCCATGAGCACTTGTTTTGCCATCATGTGAGAAGTCTCTCAACTGCAAGATGCCTCTTGGATTCTTCCCATACACAATCTAAAATGGACTCTTTCCTGTACTCCTATTCACAGAGTCATTGAATGCAAATTTAGCTTGTGGAAGTACAACATCCCACTTCTCTCCGTATTGTTTTGTCAAGAATCTCAATAGGTTTCCCAAGGACCTATTCACAACTTCAGTTTGCTCATCTGTTTGTAGATTGTAGGTTGAACTAAAGTTCAATTTTTTTCCCAACCTCTTCCATAAGGTTCTCCAAAAGTGGCCAATGAATTTCACATCTCTGTCAAACACAATTGTTAGAGGAAGTCCATGAATCCTCACAATCTCTTTGGAAAACAAATTTGCTACATAGGTTGGATCACTAGTACTCTTACATGGCAAGAAATGTGCCATCTTACTGAACCTATCTATAACAAAAAAGATGCTATCAAATTCTTTTTGAGTCCTAGGCAGCCCCATTACAAAATTCATACTACAACTTTCCCAAGGCCTTGTAGGTATGGGTAATGGTTGATACAATCCTGCATTGGTGGAAGTACCTTTGGCCTTTTGACAAATAGTGCATGTTTCAAAAAATATTCTCACATCACTTTGCATCTTAGGCCAATAGTAGTGTCTTCTTACCTGCTCAAGGGTTTTATCCAACCCAAAATGTCCACTCATGCTTCCACAATTCTTTTCTTTCACAATATTCTCCCTCATTGGACACCTAGGAATTCTAGTTGATGTCCTTTGAATAATAAACTATCTTAGATCAAGTAATCAATATATTCAACATGGTATGCTTCAAAAAAATTAGAACAAACTTTATAAATTTCATGAAAGTCTTCATCACCTTCATACATACCTTTCAAGGAGTCAATTCCCACACTTTGCAACTTCACCTCTTGCACTGTCAAGGATATTCTACTCAAGGCATCTGCTACCTTGTTTTCAACTCCCTTTTTGTGTTTGATTGTAAAGGTATATGCCTGGATAGATTCTACCCATTTCATATGCTTGTGACTCAACTTCTCCTAGCTATTCAAGAAGCTAAGTGCCTGATTATCAGTAAAAACAACAAATTCATTTCGAAGGATATAATACCTCCACTTTTTTAAGGCTTGAACTAAGGCATACATTTCTAAATCATATGAGGAATACTTCCTCTTTGCCTCATTGAGTTTCTCACTAAACAATGCAATGGGCCTACCCTCTTGGCTCAAAACAACCCCTATAGCAACATTAGATGCATCACACACAATTGTAAAAACCTTTTGGAAATCTGGAAAAGAAAGTATAGGTTGCTTTTCTACCTTTTGTTAGAGACTTTGAAAAGCCTCCTCAGCCTCATTGGTCCATACAAACTTGCATTTCTGCCCCACTCTGATTGTCTCGAGGATAGGTGCACAAACTTGGCTAAAACCTCTTATAAACTTCCTGTAAAGGGAAGCCAAGCCATGGAAGCTTCTAAATTTAGTCATTAACCTTGGAGAAGGCCAATTCAAGATTCTCTTCACCTTCTTAGGATCCATCTTGATGCTTCCACCTAAAACTATGAAATACACGAATTCTTCCTGCATAAAAAGACACTTGTCCACATTGATTAGGAGTTTTTCTTAGCTGCAATCTCTTAAGGACCAAATTCAAATGCTACATATGTTAATCTCTATTCTTACTGGAAATAAGAATATCATCCAAGTAAACAATAAAAAATTTACCAAGAAAAGATTTTAGAGCTTCATTCATGAGTCTCATGAATGTACTAGGTGCATTGGACAAGCCGAATGACATCACTCTCCACTCATAAAGGCCTTCATTAGTATTAAAGGTTTTGTTCCATTCATCTCCAACCCTTATCCTAATCTGATGGTACCCACTCTTCAAATCCACCTTTGAATACCACCTTGCACCCCCTAGATGATCCAACAAGTCTTCAATCCTAGGTATAGGGAACCTATACCTGATAGTAATCATGTTAATGGCCCTTGAGTCCATATATAACCTCCAAGTACCCTCCTTCTTAGGTTTTAATAGGGCTTGAAGAACACATGGAATCAAACTTTTGGAAATCAAACCCTTTTCTAAGAGTTCTTGGATTTGTCTAGCCATCTCTTCATTTTGTTGGGGTGTTAACTTATAGGTAGCCTTATTTGGGAGTGTAGCCCCTGGGATTAGATCAATATTATGGCTTATATCTCTTATTGGAGGTAGGGTATTAGGCAGTTATTTGGTGACAATGTTCTTATAGGTCTCAAGAAAACCAACCACCTCTTTTGGTCCTACCCTCCTAGGCTCTTCCTTTTTCTTGTGCACCTTTCTCTCTTCCGGTTTTGGCAATACCACCAAAGCATAGCAAGGAGTATCCTCCTTCTTCAAGCATTCTAAAAGCTCTTTCTCTCCTAAAAATAAAAACTTAGAGTATTTTGCTTCTTCACCATTATCAGGTAGGGGTAGTAGTGTTACCTTCTCACCTTTGTACCAGATGGTGTATGTGTTCTTATCACCATCATGTTTTGACTTCATGTCATCTTGCCATGGCCTTCCAAGTAGCAAATGGCATGTATCCATAGGTACAATGTCACAAAGTAACTTGTACTTGTACTTGCCAATAGAAAACTCCATCCATGCTTTCTCTTCAATGACTGTTTGCTACCCCTTTATAAGGCATGATACCTTGTAGGGTCTTGAATGCTTAATCCTCTTCAATTTTAGTTTCTCTACTGCCTCAATGGATAGAAAATTATTAGTAGAACTTGAATCAGTCACCACACTACATACTTTGTCACCACTTCTACAAGTAGTTCTGAAAAGTGCCTTCCTTTGGGGTGGCTCTGGTGGACTTGGTGCTGATCAATGTCCTTCTCATCATCATGATCTCTCCTTGTTCAGGCTACACAAAGGATCCATGAGAGTGAACGCTATGTGTCTCCTCATGTCTCACCAAATTTTCTCTTGTTTCACCTTGTTTGTTTGCCTTGTCTAGACATTTGGATGCAACATGCCCCATTTGATGGCATCTATAGCACTTTATGCCTTCTATGCCTCTTCCTCCACCTCTTCCTCAAAATTTTCCTCTCTTTCTTCTGAAAGATCCTCTAGAACTACCTTCCCCTTGTTTATTTCCTTGGCTTGATTCACCAAGGTATTTGGAGCCTTATCCTCTTCCTATGATGGAAACTTGATCAGCAGGAACTTCATCTTCCTCATCCTTCTCAAGGGAATCCTCATCACTCCCCTCTCCAATAACATCATATTTTCCACCACTTTTCTTATGAATTTCCCCATATATTCTATCAATCTCCTTCTATAAGGAATCAATCTTGGAAACAAAGTTTTGATCCTTCCAAAACTTCACTATTTGTGCATTGGTCATCCTTGATGATAACTCACCCTCCTCTTTTTCCCTTGTCATGGTTAAACTGAAACAATCCTTCTCCTAAGGATCTCACTTGCTCTAATACCAATTGATGTAGAGGTATGGTTCAAACAACTTGAAAATGCTCCAAGTTACTCACTTGCTCAACCAAGCAACAAACCCTCCTTTTAAGGATTCACTGCAACCAAGACTCACACATTTAAGAGTATTAATTCAAAATCCCATATCACCTATTTTCATCCCCATAACCCTACAAAGGGAAAATATGCAAAGGTTATCAAAGTTTGGTTTCAAACCCCATAAGCAAAAGTGCTCAAAATGACTCAAATTGCTCACAACCCCTCCAAATGGTTTGATAGGCCTAAAAAGGCTCAAGATAGGTTCAATAGGTTCCTAAAAACCCAAATGATGCCCCAAAACCCTCTGATTAGGTTGTTCAAAATCCAAAAGTTACAAAGTGCAATTTGGCTCTTTAGACCTAGTAGCCCTCAAAACTCACTTTTTTGGCTTCCCACCCAAAAATCCAAAGAATAGGCCAATATTATTTTATTTTGTTGATCACCAACCTAGGAAAGCACTTTCTACCAAAGGACAGGTTCTGGAACCTTCTGCAAGTACCATTACTAATGAACCCTCATTTATGGCTAAAAGGGCTAATTTAAGCACTTAACAAAGGAACTACCCCCCAAACATGCAACTCCAAAAAACCAAATATTGGATCACCTTGGGGTATCCAAATCATCACAAAATACCAAGTTATAGCTTTTGGTTTGCATTAAAACTAAAGTTATCAGTACTGTTCATAGATTTTATTCAATTCCCACAACCAGTCACATAGAGGTGCCTGGCCAAATTTAATAAAATCTCACAAAAAATGTATCCTTTCCATTTGAAACATTTTGAATCTTAAAATAAACTCCCCAATACTTCATCTAACCAAGAATTAGATTTTTCCCATGGTTAAAATGGTAGGAATGAGGAAAGGAAGTAAAAACCCTAGCCTAGGGCACTTTCACGGGTTGCAGAGGTTTGTAGCGCCTTTTGTCCCTCAATAATCCACTTAAGAACTTCTAATTTAGCTAAAATAAAATTTTACTCAACCACCTATCTTCCCATGAAAATATTTTTTACATTGGAGGCCGTACAGATCCGCACCAAGGGAGTTTGCAGCAAAATTACAGCAAAAATGCAGATTTTATTGGTTTCAAATAGCTATTTTTACAATTTTCACCCTCAACAGCCCCCACATGAGTTTATTGAGGCATTTTATAGTTTTCTCAACATGTTCAAACCAATTGGAGATGGTTATGAATGTTGGGAAACCAATTACAACAACTTTTTGAAAAGTTGCTTTACAAATTGACAATTTTTGCATTTTGCCATTCAAACTAATTTTATCATCAACCTAGGGACCTAAAAAAATTGAAATGGATCTAAATAGACCAAAAAAATCTTGACTCCCTAATTCTACTCATCCTAAGTCCCTTTGACCATAGCTGAACATAGGGTTTATAATGCACCCTAGGTCACCATAGGCCACCAAGCCTTACATAATGGACAATTAGGACCTTCTTACAAAATAAAACATAAACAAAGGATTATTTTATCCTTCCCAACACCTTTCTATCAAAAACATGAAGTGTTCAATCAATAAATTATGAAATTGAGGCTTGTGCCCCTGCACCAAAAATGTTCTTATGGATAAAGAGAGGTTGTTAGGAAAAAAGATTAAGAGAAATGAAAAATTATCAAAGAAAAATAGGTTGAATTCAGTCACAATCATACTTTAGATTCTTATTTTTGTATTTCACATAAATATTATCCTTTTATGAAATACTATAGTATAGGCAACACCCCTTGTCAAAAAGTTGTTGAAGATCTTGGCCGAATTCGTAGGCCTCAATTTTTCTCCATCTAGAAATAAGTTTTTTTATGGAGGAGATGAAGTCATTCATGTCCTACCTAAAGGAAAGGTAGTTAGTGTTAATTTGCTAGAGCTCAAGGTTATATGAGATGATTTTCCTGTCTTTGAAATCATCATGAGCTTACTCCTATTTATCTAGTGTTTGTAAATAAATTCATCATTGCAATTATATCTCCAAGAATTTCCATGCTTTTTTGAAGAACAATAATACTTTTAAAATAGTTTGAGAGATCATTACAAATTAGAAGTATTTCTTCATGTTTGAGAGGGGTAGCACCCTTGTGTGATAGCATTTTAGTTTTTGGGGTACTCTTTTGTGACAAAAGTAAATGGAAGCTAAATTAAATTTGAAATTAAAATTTGATTTTAAATTCAACACAATAGTAAATCTAGTATAAAAATCCATTCTTAGAGAAAATTATTTAGAATGTAACGAGGGGGTGGCTGCAAGAAGTTGTCCCACTTTTGGGCAAAAAGTGGAAGTGTTTACTCTATTTTTCAAATTTTCTATCGATTGATGTCAAAATTTGATGCACTTAGAGATTGAATCTCAAAAAACTTCACTAATAAAAAATATAGTGCTCACAGTCTACTTTTCAAATATGTAATTTATTTTAATACCCACATGCTATAAATCCCTTTTTAGTAGGCATGTTTAAAAACCAGTTTTTCAAAATGCCTATTTCAGGACCATACCACACATGTGTACGACCACCCTTTTTTGATGCAAATAAATGAATTTTTGTAAATCCTTCTATTCAATGATACCTAAGACACCAAATATTGATGAGAATATTTTTTCTTTTTTTTTTTGTCAATGTCTTTTTTTTAATTAATTTTTAACTGACAATAA
The DNA here is from genome assembly GCF_030272615.1 of Cryptomeria japonica. Classification (NCBI taxonomy): domain Eukaryota; kingdom Viridiplantae; phylum Streptophyta; class Pinopsida; order Cupressales; family Cupressaceae; genus Cryptomeria; species Cryptomeria japonica. Next base: position 209,050,742 of record NC_081412.1, on the reverse strand, counting down.
AGTATATTTTCAAAACATCAAGTGTACGACCACCATAATTTGATGAAAAATTCATATTTTTGATTATTTTTTTTAAATATTCAAAATAATTGTATGTAGATTGATGTCATATAATTTATTTTTCTAAAATCCTAAAAACAAAAAATTTATTAAAGTTTTAGTGAACCTTAGTATTTTAGGTTTAGGTTCCACTTTTGATTAATAAATAATACAAAAATAGTAAAAATAATCCTATCACTATGAAATTTACATTTCTAAAATCACGATGCTAAAAAATCTAATGGGTTTTCATTTCGTCAAAAAATTCAATCAGAAAGGCCCTAAAAAAATTAGGCCAAGGTAGAAATCTAATGTTGTTTTACCTTAGTGACTTTTTTGGAGGTCGAAGCATAGGCTTGCTGGGACCAAGCCCATCCCGAAGCAAAAAAAAAAGCTAAGGTTTGTTTTCCACCCCTAATTTTAACAAATGGGCACCCGTTTCACTTTGTACCATTGAAAGCGAAATAGGTGCCTGTTTTCAAAAACTGGTGCCTATTTCATTAAATAGTGGGCACCCATTTTTGAAAAGATTCGTTGCGCTAGAATCTGGCCCACAAGCACAAATCCCAATGATTGAATGATTTTTCAATCATTGCCTGATAGGTACGACCTGCAAAGAGAATTTTTTGATTAATCATTCTCTTTGTTTGTCTTATTGTCTATTTGGTAAGGAGATTGATTCAAATTCAAATTTTGGTGTAGCCATGGGATCAAATCCATGCAGGAAGAGGCAAAGGAAGATTCTGACAACTAAGGAGATTGCAGAAAATAGGGAGAAGGAGGCAATGCATCAATGAGAGAGAAGATGAAGAATGAGACAAGGAGCTTCAAGTTCCACAATCATTTTAGAAGAGGAGAACATCAATGAGGCCATAAATGCTGATGAAAGAAACACAATAGAACCATTTAATTCAGGTGTATCTTCTACTCCATTACTAGATACATGTATGTCTTCACAGCCCTATGTTTTTTCTCGTGAAGAAATTGGTGATTTAGTAGAAGCAGGTTACTTATTAAATGAAATTCTAATTGAAAATAAAACCCCAAATGAAATTATAACTCAAGTTGAAACTGAAATTGAAATCCAAATTGAAACTGAATTTGAAACTCCAAATGAAATTTAAAATCCACCTGCAACTAAAACCAATAATGTGTATGTAGAAATGGAGACACCAATTGAAAATGAAACATGTTTGAATGATAATCAAATGAATGAAAACTTTGAAATTAAAAGTGATGTACTAGACAACCCTCCTGGCTTGGTTTGATGGAGACAAATTAGGACAAATGTAAATAGATTGTTTAGACATTTTTTTTATAATAAGAAATTTGGGTTTCAATGTCAATTAATGGTACAACTAATTAAAATGACTAAAATGTGAAAAGTGATGAAGAAGTTAGGCTTTTATGTCAAACCCAAGAAGAAGGACGAGTCTTTAAAACAAGTTGTATCGACTGTTGCTAGCACCTTTGATACAATTGGAAATAAAAGTCGTTCTAAAGATAAAAATGTGGCACAACGGGCAATAACAACAAATTTAGTAAGCCAAACAACTTCTAATAAAATAATGATGAGTAACATAAGTGGATATCTTAATATTCATTGCAAAACATTGTCAAGAGCTGTAAAAAGAAGAGTTAATTTTGAAAGTGATCCGGCAAACAAATTGTGGATTTTTAGTGGTAGACTACCAAGGTCTGATATGAAACTTACTGGTGAAGTCAAAAATTTGATCGAAAAATTTTGGCGCAATAATACGAGAGTATCACCTAATGTTAGAGATATTCTTAAATTAAGAGTTGGATCAAAAATTTGTGATCCACATCCAAAACACCTATTGGACATGACTAAAACTAAATTGTATAAATTTTTTTTGGATGATAAGGTGTTGACTATTAATATTTGTCAAAGGTCTTTTGAAAAGTATAAACCTTGGTATGTTCAAATTAACAAGGAAAGAGACACATGTTGTTGCAAAACTCACGTTCAATTTTGCTACCATTATGATGTATTTTGATATATACATGTTACTATGCATAGTAATGGAATATTACAAGAGTGTGGTATAAATATACCACCTGAAACTATAAAGGAGTTTATTTCTAGTTTTTTTTGCAATCTTGCATTGTTAGATGAATGTTTGCATGAAAATATTTCAAAAGATTTTGGACAACAATTAGTTGATGTTAAAAGATTTAAAACTATTAAGTATCCACTGAAGGATGGAAGGGTTGAAAAATGATGCGATCTAATCACTGAAAAAGTTAGTGTTCATGCATTTATGAATGAATTCAAGAGTAACATCGTACATAAATATGTTAAACACACTCAAAAGGCTAGATGGCTCGATGGTCAGTTTTGAATATGTAAGGATACATTTCCTATTGGTAGTATACTTTCAGTTGTTGACTTTGTAGAGAACTACACACTTGTACCACAAGATGAGGTCCAATCACAATACTACAATTCAGTGCAAGTATTGATTTTTGTCCATATTTTCTATAGGCATGCACTAGATAGTACAGAAGAGGATCGCAAAATTTTGAGAGAGTACCATTTCTATATGAGTGATCATAAATTACACTCATCTGAGTTTGTCTAGTTTTGCTTCAAGACCTTTTTTCAAAATTTGAGGGAGAGAGAAATTCAAATGACACAACATCTAATATGGTCTAATAATTGCGCAGGGCAATTCAAGAATGCTAGAATGTTTTATTGGTTGAGTAGGATTAATAAGAAAACTAATATCGAACACATGTGAAGTTTTTTTTAGGTTGGACACGAGAAAGGAGAGCATGACGACGCTGGTGCATGTGTTAAGAGAGCCCTTTGCAAAGAGAAACTCCAATTCAATAAATAAGCTAAATTTAAAAATGCAAGTGCAATTGTGGATTGGTGTAGTGCAAATTTATCCACAAGATCAAGTCAGAACTCTACAATTAGACGTTTCTTTTGGCTAGTTAAAGAGGAGAATATCCTTCCAAGATATGATTGTGATACAATGAATGGGTTAGCTAGCTGGCATTCATTTAAGAGTTCTAATTCTAACACTTGGACTATATGCACTAGAGAGATTGCATTTTTTTGTCAATTTTGTGTTGCAGGTGAATGGGAAGAATGCGAGAATACAGAATGAGTCGAAGAATGGAAACACAAATCCTTAACACCTACTAAGACACAATATGAAGATGTTAGAAGAAATGAAGACCCCGATCATGCATTTGCATCAAAAGATTATGATCATGTTTCAAACCTCATACAACCTGGTAATTTAATTCAATTTCTTGTTTATAACTTTAAATTATATATTTTTATGTATTGTCATATAATATATGATTACATATTTGAATTATCAATTCTAACAAGTTTTATTTCTACATGTACTTAAATTTGTTTTCTAGGACATGTGTATGCTATTGTTGCACCTGAGGATAATGATGAGCAAGTTGAGTGTTGGCTAGCTAGATGTGTAGAACCTAAGAAAAAGTTGATATGCGATCAAGTAGATGATGATGGTTTTCAGTATCCAGTTGGGTCTATTGTGGTAGTTGGTACATGGCTACACAAATACTTAACAAGAAGGAATGGCTTACCAACTTTTGAAGACTACCAATTAGAAAAAGAAGATTATACACTATTCTCATTTGGTGGTGGCAACAAACATCAAATTATAAAGATACAAAGGTAGACCTACTAATAAGGTATTGTGGACACTTTCAGTAGAAGAGCATGAGGCAATCATAGATGCATTGCAGAAGAGAGAGGATGCATATGGTACATTAGGTTGAATCAAATTTATATACATGTAAGTTTGTGTTACTTGTGTGAACTCTATATTTATCATTGTATGACAAATCTATATTTATAGTGATTTTTTATTTTAGTACCATTCTATCCATTCTTTTCATACCACTACTATCTGCACTTATAAACCTTCAATACACTAGTAAAGTAGTGTGGTCAACTCAAGAGGAAAGTTGATACTATGTTTTTAGCTCTTACTCTAATAGACATTTTTTATTCGAGGTTATTACACACTCCTTTCCCAATGGATTTGTTATAACTATATAAATGAATTATATTATAGAAAAGGAGGTCACAATGTTCACCTACCATCTTTTAATGTAATTATTCCATATAGCAGGGCTTCCTTTACTTATTCCAACCGTTCAAAATGTCAAAAGAGTTATGCATATCAAAAAGAAATTGACAAGAAAGAATCTATGTCTACTTCCTTTCAAATTATTGAATAATGTTCTTCAAACCTTCCTAATAATTTGGTTAGCCTTAGTTCCATCAATCTCTTGGATTCATCTATGAGATTAATTTATAATTAATAATCCTTTTATAGTTTTCATATCAAATTTATATGCATGTAAGTTTGTGTTACTTGTATCAACTCTTTTATATTTAATCATGATAATTGTTTTTTTTTGTCCCTTTAACATTGTATTTGTCTACATTTGATACAATTTTGGTTTCATAAACAACATTGCATTAGTTATCTTCTTCTTAATGTAATTTTGTGCACATTGTAATTGTGTTACAATTGAATTCTATTTTTTTATGATATATTTATTTTATCATAATCTCTTCATAGATTAATTGTAAGTTCTTGATTTTATTATTATTTTAAGAATAGGATGTTATTGTAAATTGGGATAATTATTTTATTGAATTATACACTGTTGCATTATAAGATGATAAATCACAATGTTAAAATATAAAGTCATAAATAAAAAGTCCTATATAAAATCACATAACAATTCCTGATGACATAATAACAAGTCTTGGAAAAATAATAATAAGAAAATGACATTAAAACAAGTCCAAATAACATAATAACAAAACAAAATCACATATATAATCATTAGAGTGCACCAAATCACATAACATGACCTAATATCATAATAGCAAGGAAATGACATAGTAAAAAGTTCTATATATAATCACATAACAACAAGTCCTATATATAATCACATAATAACAAGTCCCAGGATAACATAACAAGTGTCATCATAAATAGTCCATAATACAATAACATGACATGATCTAAAATATATAATCTAATAACTCAGATGCATCTCATCTGCAATCCTCTTCACTCCATATGAAGGTGGCTAAGATGAATCATCCTATTGCACGTGATCCTGAGATGCACCATCCTATGTTTGTGTAGTATCAGTGTCACCGCCCTCCTATGCGGTATCAGTGACTCCACTCTCCTATGCAATATCAATGTATGCACCCTTCTGTACATTATTAAAAGATTTTACATGAGAAGAAGTTACTTGGATAATTCACTTATAAAGTAATTAAATACTTAAAATTTAAAATAAATTACCATACAACCATGCTCTAATGCCCTCACTGTTATGTGGAGGTCCACTATCATGAACAAGTAATGTGGTCGTAGTCAAGTCTTGCAAAAAAAAAAATTGTACATCAATTTTGATAATCCCTATAAAAGCTGGGTACACAGTATAAACAAATTAGAAATTAGTTTTCTAATCATCACCTCAAATGACAATGTCAATGGTTGCATCTAGCTCAATCCCATAGCCATACCAATATTGGTAGTGGTATCAACCTGAAAAACATATATAAAGAATGAATCAAACTTGTATATATACATAAATTATAAAGTATATATATAGACTACAAGATTATCACATAAAATCATACATGTGATGCAGGCAAAGTAACTGATGGTCGAAGGCATACATGTGATGCACCATAAAACAATCCAGAAGCCTACAATTGCAAAAAATAATGAACATGAATCAAAGTTGTACATAAATTAGTAAGCATATAAACACTTCAAATTAATGGATGAAAAAAATACTAGTGGTATATGAGGCTGAGCCTCAGTGGTCCATGGGTCACATGAAGAACTACCCACCTCAGTGCTACATGAAGCACCCTACAAAATTGAAAAGAACATATCATACACATCATTACATTAAAAAATTTATTTTTTATTTTAAATGTACATATCAATACAATGTATCTAGATGAAAGTGCATATCATAAATGGGGCACCAACATCTCTAGGTATTGAGGTAACATGATGTTAGTTCCTCAATGACATGGTATGATCCATCCTCTACTCAGAAAAAAATGACTCATGTTATGGTTCATATGTGTATATATAAGGAATTTAATATTGCACTGTAAATTATATAAACAAATTTGTACCTCTGTAGGTTGATCATCATCTTCCCACAGGAGATCAATATATGAAGAGACAACATCAACATTTGTAGCCTCCTCAGCATTATCATAACCACCATGGGCAGCATCAAGATCATCATAATCACCATCTCCTCCAAGGGCAGCCTCACTCTATGGACCTATACATACATCCCCATAGCTCATGCAAACATGTGCTAAGGTGGGGGTAACCCTCACCTCACGCAACTGCTGTACCAAATTGCTTGACAGGGCACTCAATGAACCTAGAGCAGAATCCACTACTCGATGATGGGCAGGTACTGGAACAACTAGTCATGGAAGAGGAACCAATGGATCATCGTGCACATGGTTTCTAACCCTGTCGCTCAATTTTTCTACTGTCCTATCCTAGGGCATGCCTCTCCCAACCCCCTGAAATGATCTAATATCAAATTAATTGGGCTTTTTTCCCAATTCAAATTCGGCCCATAATTTCTTCAAAAAATGCATCGGGATGTCATGATTGGAGTGTTGTGGATTGTCAAAGACCATCCACCAACACTCCCAAAAGTGTCGAGCAATGCCCGGGTGCCTACACCATCGAATAGAGATCCATGGCTTCTTCGGATCTATCTCTTCACCCATCTTAGGGTTCACAAAATATTGTTTCAAATCCATTTTTGTTATTTTTAATTCATTAACTTGTTTGTATGTGAGGCCATCAGCGTAAAATGCACACAATCCCTCACGCCAACTATGATAGCTATCTAACTTACTATCTAAAGCCTGCACAGACTGTACAATGCCTTGCATACTATCTACAAGGTGTAACAATTGCGAAGGTGGATGAGGCTCACGCCTAATAGTATGAATATCTATAATCAAAGAATCAATATTCGTCCTAATTGTTTGTCTCAACTGATCAGGTGGAGGTGGAGGTGGAGGTGGAGGTGGAGGGGGTGGAGGTGGAGGCCATGGTGCTAGACCTAATAGGTCGTCTATCTCAAAATCATCCATTATGTGAAAATAATCTGCATATATATACAAACATGAAAATTTACAATTACAAACAATTTAATTTACATTTCACCTTCCAAAAGAACTTATAATTAAATACAATTTAGCAACTTAAATATAAAAAAAAGGAAACTCACATAGATCTATAATATTATTAATAGGTGGATAATAATAAGAATCATTTAAGAAATATTATCCACTTAAATCAAAGTATAAGAAATATTCTACAAAATAATACATCATAATGCCCATGCAACTCAAACAATACTTTTTAGCATCTAAAGATGAATTAGTATAAGTTCCACCAAAATCATAAAAATAATCATGAAAGAGAGACAGAGAATAGATAATTAATAAATGACTCCATTGATTTAGATAATGAAGGTAACTTCCATGGAATTATAGATTAGTACCCTTGCAATATTTAACCATTATCATCAATTAGGCTACCACATTATATTTTCAACTTGATAGGATTCAATATTGAACCATTCATCCTTCTATGGTAAAATTAGAAAGGGATAACTATGATTCTTTTGTAAAATGGTATCTTAATAAGTTTTAGGTGGTGTAATCATTTTCATTTTATGTATGGAGTCATAACTAAACTATAAACACTAGAAATTATATAATCTTGGTGTAACATCATTGACCATGTAGGAGTGATTTGATCTAGTATCAATATCATGATTCTATGTGTATTGCATTGGATATTGATTTCCCCCACACACTTTGGAATAGACTTTAGAAGATCCATGGAGACCCTCATATCTCTCCATTCCTAGAGGATCCTATTGTAGATTGTTTCATTACGTCTATAGATGAAGATCACATACCCTTCGATGGTGATACTTAAGAGGAAATTTATTATATCATCGTTCTTGCACGTTTTGACAATTTAGAGGCTCGTCTCATTATTCAAGTACTCATCCTATCAAGACCTAATATCCATCTTAAATGTTTTTTATTATTTTAGATTATTATCACCAATTCCATAAACCCAATCGATTTAGTCTACATGGCATTAATCACCTTCTAAACATGACCACTTGGGATTCATATCTTTTGAATATATCATCCTTGTTTGAGGAGTTTAAAATTACATATTTTAATTATTACTTTGAGGATATTGATATCATCTTTCATGATTAAGATAAGTTAGGAAGTAGTGAGGATTAATAGTGATAGTTAAGAGTATTATCAAATTTAAGAACCCTATTTTTCACACACACAAAAAAAACATATTCATATTCATTATCATTTTAAAGTTCAATTTAAACATAAATTAAACATCTAACTTTTAAAAAAGAATCCTATAATTAAATAAAACATTTAGAAATATAAATTTAAACATTCATACTTTTATGTATGATTAAAATAGAGAGAGAGAGAGAGAGAGAGAGTAGGTAATTTGAGATTCAATGAGTTAGAGAGAGAATAGATAATTTGAGATATAGAGAGTAGGTAATGATAGAGAGAGTGTAATGTGTGAAAGAAAGAGAGGGGGGTAATGTGTGTGTGGGTGTGTGAGAGAGAGGGGTTAATGTGTGTGTGTGATAAAGAGAGGGGATAATGAGAGAGAGAGAGAGAGAGAGAGAGAGACAGAGAGAGAGACAGAGACAGAGACAGAGATAGAGAGCATAATGACAAAGATGGTAACGTGTACATGTGTGTGTGTGAGAGAAGGGGGGTTTATTGTTCATTTTCATATAGGGTTTATTGTTTGTTAATTTTTTAGGGTTTGTTGTTCGTTTATTTTCCATGGTTTATCATTCATTTTTTTCTATTTAGGGTTTAGTGTTCATTTTTCTGTTTAGGGTTTATTGTTTGTTTTTTTGTGTCTAATGTTTATTGTTCATTTACATTTTTGCTTTTTTGCTACGGTTTAAATACTATTCATGTTTTTTGTTTTTTTCCTACAATTTTTACTATTCATGGTTTTTGCAATATTTAAAAACTAAAAACTATTTTAAACATGAAATAAAATAAAATAAAAGATGATTTTCAAACTTTAAAACATTAAAATTAAAAAATAACAATACATTAACATTCTTTTATGAAAAATAATAAAAATAAATAAAACAAACTATGAAAAATAACACTAAATACCTGGAAGGAGGTAAACATGGTCTGGGGGGTCAGCTGGGGTAAAAAAAATGGGTACCCGTGCTCCTCTGAAACGTCTACCCATTTTCCAAATAGTGAAAATGATGGAGAATGGTTTAAAAAAATAAATAAATACATTTAAAAAATGGGTGCCCGTTTTCTTCAAATTGGGAGTCTAGTTTGAAAGGAACACTGTATGTATCTATTTGGATTGCATTACCCAAACACTGCAATCGATCACTCGCACACGAAGTTCCATGAGTGTGATTTTTTTCAAATCCTAATATGATTTCTATCTTGTCAACCTCTAGAGGAGCCACCTGACTTGGCTCCACCCAAACCAAGATCCATTCTTCCCACTTTTCAAGATTGTATTTCTCTTCACTCTCTTGTAGTTTCCCTCATGAATTTTCAACTATAGTGTAGAGTTCTTCATGAAGGACACCACCACATCGTCTAGAGTCTATGCTGCAATTTTTTTCTTTGATCCCATGGAGGCCAATAGTCCTTTGTTTGAGGAAGTGCTTCCTGAATAGTCATCGGGGGGAGAGGTAATGCTTGAAATCACCCTTCTAATGGGAGATTGTGTACATAACCTCTTGGTCTTCTGAAAGCTGAAAATTACTTTGATTCCACCAACTTTGGTTCCACAATATAAAAAATTTTGGATATTGACTTCCAAATATCCTTCGGTGCAAAAGCATCATTCTCATAATAGAAAAAAGGTGCTCCTTGCATGAACACATTGATTTCCTCCAAGCATGGCCCAATAGGTTTCACAGGAACTCCAAAACTAGTTAGTCCCTCCGGACATAAATTAGAGATGTCACATCACACACTCGAGACATTTTTTGTTTTTATTGCATACTCTCTATCTATTTATCACCCTTAGACACTTTCCTCTTATTTTCTCCAATTCCTCTCTTCTATGCAGCTGATGAGCTTGTTTCCATGTCTTCTATGCCTGCTTGCTTTCTTTTACGAAATTTTCTTGCACATGACTCTTCAACTTGTATGTTCTGCTTCCATATAGATATAAATTTTAATTCACGCTCAAATAATAATTAAATAAAATAATTATTTTTAATGAAAACATTTAGTCATTTGATGTTACATATTATCTGATGGAAAGATCCTAGACAATTCTTGGAGAAAGGAAACATCATTGATAATCATTTTTTGCAAATAACACTGAATCAAATAAATTAAAAATGTTTAATGTAATTTTTAAAAGTAGAACTCGTTCAATGCTTTCATGCATCGATGGCAAATCCGTCTGACGCACACCATTATCTATAATAGAACAAATCAATATAATAGGCTATTATAAATAATATATACAAAAATATGAAAGAACATTAAATTACCATTACAAACCCATCATTTTAAATGAAAGGTGAATCCATCATCATTTGGATGGTATAATGTTTGGAAGAAGGGTATATGAGAAACCCTACTTTTAAGGGTTTGTGAGAGGCTAAATAAGGGATTTTGTATCTAAGAAGGTTAAAACTTGTAAATAATTGCATTTCCTTAGTTTTGAATCATATACATTCCAAAGCAACCTTTTGATACTAGATTAAGTGTACCATCCTAATCCAAAAATCATTCATTTTTTTGACATCTAATAGTCATTGCTAAAATTAGTTTAAAGTGGATTGATTTAGGGACCTTTCATAAAATATTCTCAACTTACACATCATAAAAGGATCTTAAAATATTATTTGGTTGTTCCATACACCTTCCTTTACTATTTTAAAAACATCATAGAGGAAAATATTGTGCAACAGTAGTATGGAGTGCATTTCATCTATTTTATGTCTAAATATTTCATCATACCACTTTCTTTTCAAAGGTGACTAATCGATTGCAGTGTTTGGTTAATGAATTCCAAATAGATACAGTTGCATACCATTTATCTATCTTGATTAAAGACTTTTATCCTGATGGCATTAAATTAAAGTTCTTTCTCTATTTTCTGGTGATCTTTGGAGTAGAGGTTTCTTTGCATCGACCTGGGATATATTTAACTTATGTTGTATCTACGTAAATTTGTATCCTAGGATGATACAATGCAACCTCTTCTCCACCAATACTAGATAGAAGAGAAAGTACTTTAATTTAAAGCCATCAGGATAAAATGCTTTCATGACATATATTAGGTATAAAAGGAAGCCTACCCTATCATTTGAAGGGGTCTACCTACAATTCAAGTGATCTCTTAATTTAAAAAACTAATTCAATTATAAGTGAATAGGCAATCAAGCATTGATGGAGAATTCAAGTTGGTGCAGGTGCATTTGGAAGACCAAAGGAATCAATGAAGCCATTAAAGACTTTTAAAGGTCTTAGGAGTGAAGAGCCAATCAATTATGATGACTTAAGGGACCAACCTTAAACAACACACACTAAGCTTTGACTACTTAGGTGTGTTGTGGGCCCATTCCTTCCCTTGACGTCCCTTCCTGTCCATTTCCATTAAAAAGACAATCGCCATTAGCATTTGAATTCAAATAGTGTTCCCACATTTGACTGCATAGAACAAAGCAAATGGCATAAGAAACTCCCATCTACCTCGCAACTGTCATAGAATACCTCCCCGAGGAGATATTCTCATGTCCTTTCCTTCTTTATGTTGTCGATGAAAGACATAAGCATCCTTACAATGCAGTCAATGCAACAAATAGATTTCCATTTCGATCAGTTTTATTTGCCAACGTACTCTCTACCTGTGCCAAAATGGGAGCTTTGGAACAGAGTATGGGCTTCCATCAAAGCAGAAGGTAAGGGAGATTAATATCAAATTCTTATGGTTGGAAATGCTTTGTTTGACATGTTTGGAAAATGAGGAAGTATAGATATGAAAGCGCATGAACTATTTGGTCAGATGCATCAAAGAAACAAGATCTAATGGAATGCTATGATTGCAAGATATGTACAAAATGTGTTTGAAATGGATTTAGAAACTTCCAACCAAATGTGATTAGTGACTATAGATGTTGTAGTGCAACTACCCAGGTACACATGCATGCAAAATGTGTAAGCTTAGATAAGGCACATGAACTGTTTGACATAATGCCTCAAAGATCACCCAATATCCAATGACGGTTGGGAGAAAGAAAACATCAATTTTTTTAGAATCTTAAATATTTCTTTATTCATCACTATAAATCTATTATGAATTTAGTCTCAATATTGTAGAAATTTATTCTATTATGAATGCAATATTTAGGGATGTAATCTTTATTATTATTTTTTAATTAGGAAAAGGTCCTAGTAGAATCCCCAACTAATTAATCTAGAGAAAGATACCACTAAAGAAAGAAATTCAATCCTCACCACTATGGTCTTGAAGGCTTTTAAGGCACTTGGATTCCTATTTTGGCCTGCTTTTCCTTGACCCTATGTTAAGATAGTAAACTAGTTTGAGAGAATCTATTGGGTGGGAAATTGTGTATGGTTGCAATTATTTTCATGCATGGAAAGTGATTTAAAGTTTGGACCAATAGAGGATAAGTATTTCTTGAACCTTCGAGGACATGTGTAGAGAACCGCATGGATGTTTCTCCATTATTTAACTCTTTGAATATGTAAGTAAATTATTTTTGGTTGATGACAGAGCAAGTGTGGTATTTATCTTTTCGATATGTTGTGGATAATATTAATCAAATATGGATTTTTTTTTATGTTGTATACACTATGTTTTGGATTGAATTTAGGTAAGCAAAGAGGTAATGGAAGAATAAAAGAGGTACACAAAGGAAGAAGAGTGGAATAGGTGGTTTGGGATGGAGGTTACAAGTATATATGATAATTCATATGGATAATTTGTTGTTTATAAAGAGGCAAATAAGCTATCACAACTTCAACATGAATGAATTCCTCATCTATAGAAGCAAAAGGTACCTCTAATGGTTTCAAATATTTGTCAAAGTAGTTATGATATACCAAATAATCAAGTGGAATATCCTTTAGGTAACTAATATTATCTTCAAACTATTTATTTTGATTTTCATCATATATGGACCTAATTGCCCCACCTTTAGGAGATAACTATAGGAGATAATTTATTACATTTAAAAGTCGATCATAAATAAATTATTTATACATGCTATGTGAATGTTTACTATCAAAAATTGATTTTAATTTATTTATCTACATGAATACACTCTTTATTTATTAGTTGTAGGAATAGAGAACTCACATGGGCAAACAAAATGCTAGGTTTGAGAAAAATAGTTAAGAGATTGGATATATTTTTTTATATTTTCCAAATGGCTTGAGTATAATGATAATATAATTTTTAAAATAGGTTTATATCACTTTCCTTTGACTTGGTCATGGAAGATCATCTAAACCCCGAATGGACCTTCATCTTTAAAAACATGTAGTTTAAGGTCAATAATTCATATCTATCTTATCAAACATTAGAGGAGTGAGCTTCTAAAAGTAAGAAGTACCAAGATGCGTGCTCTAGTAAAAATTTTGTAGTCCTAAATATCCACAAAATTTGGAACAATAATACAATTTTTTAATAATATTTAATTGTAAAAGAAATGATTAAAATAGAACTAAACACTCTAAATAAATTAATCAAGATTAAAGGGATAAACTAGGATCAATTCATGAAGGCAAGATCTGTTATCTCAAAATTAATAGATACATGCAAGAGAAGAAATATTAAATATAGAGATAAAATTCTTGAAAAATTTAGCTACCTAAAAGTGAAATAAGCTGTCAAGCTCTCATTTTCACATAGACTAGAAGAATACTGGGAAAGGTTGTATAGGGTAAAGGCTGCTAGGAATTGTAGGGTCCAAATTTATACCCACCAATCAGATTTTGTTGGAATTTTGTAAATCCATTTCAAGAAACATTGTTTGTGCATATCCTGCAATCATAGCATTTCATTAGACCACATTTCTTTGAGGCATCTGACCAAACAGTTCATACCCTTTGTCTATACTTCCACATTTTCCAAACATGTCAAAAAACCTCTATAATGCAATGCAATGCAATAACTCTACTCCCTCGATAGGTGGCAGGTCAGGTTGATGCAATGCAACCTCTGCTCCACCAATACCAGATAGAAGAGAAAGTACTTTAATTTAAAGCCATCAGGATAAAATGCTTTCAAGACATATATTAGGTATAAAAGGAAGCCTACCCTATCATTTGAAGGGGTTTAACTACAATTCAAGTGATCTCTTAATTATAAAATCAATTCAATTCCATGTGAACAGGGAATGAAGCATTCATCAAGAATTGAAGGAGAAATCACTATTGAACTTACCGCTATCTCATATAACCTATGTTGTCTAGGCCCCACAATAATTAGAAGATCCTAATTACTACTGTCATAAACCTTGCATTGAAGGAGAAATCACTATTGAGCTTACCCCTGTCTCATATAACCCTATGTTGTATAGGCCCCACAATAATTAGAAGATCCTAATTACTACTGTCATAAACCTTGCATTGACCATCACAATTTCACAGTGAGTTGAGTTAATTAGTCCATTAGCGAGATTGGGAAAGAGTTTGGTATTGAGTTAGGTGTAGGTGGAAGGTTTCAGGAGGTACACTATCATCACAATTAATTTTAGAGAGTGTTGTGTGAAGAAGAATGGCCATCAAAGGAGTGACTGTCCTAAGTGCTTGAGACTATCACAAAAAGTGAGTGTTGCAGCAGTGAATCTTCCTTTGACCTTTGTGTGTTTGGGAGGGTTAAGACCCATGGTGGTATATGTTGAGTGGTTAGAAGGGTAAAGACCCACATATCAACTATCTACTTTGACATCCTAGGATGGTGTCCACCTACTCTAAAACCTTGTGGGCACTCTCTATCTGATACTAACATATACATAACATGTGCCTCTCATATAATCCTATGTTGGCTAGGCCCCACCATAATTAGAAGATCCTAATTACTAAAAACACTAGATTCTCCCCTAAAAGGTTGTTGAGTCATAGAAGGCCTAGCTTGATAGCCCTATAATCTCTCATACCTAAAATGAGAGACTTTTCCATAGTTGGTTACAAACTTCTCTCATGCCTCTTGTGTCCTCCCATGAACATCCTTTTCCATAAGAGACTTTGGCATAGAAACCCTAAAGTCATTTGGATTGGCCATGTCTAGGAAAACTGAAATTTTGGGCTTTCCACCTCTAATGAAATAATTGACAAGTAACTCGTGTTGATTGTAATCTACAAACTACAAGAACTCCAAAAACTAACTCTCATGTTGACCCACTATGGAACCTTATTATGTAAATAGTGAAACTCATCAATGCATCTCTTTCAAAAATATTTTGAAATAGAACACACTTTGAAGCACTCCAAAATGGTATCTAGAGAGGGTTTCCAATGTGAGTTGGTGCATTTTATCCTCCCAGTACCACAAGGTGGATTCAAATTCTCTTAAAAATTGCATTGAAAATTATGCCTTTAAGTTGCTCACATATAGATGTAACCCAAAGCATAAGTCCAAGCTAACTAACCAAGACTTATCCTCAACCCCATTTGTGGATCTTAAAAATGTAGAGGATTGGAGATGAAGAAGCTCTCGAATATGATCCTTTCGCTCATGATATGTGCTTGCTATAGTCTCTACCTCTTGTATTTATGCATGATGAGGCTAGGTAATATGTATTGATCAATATTCTATCTCCTCTATGTGTATTTCCCAAATTCAAGGCAAACTTCTAATAAGCTTCCAAGATGCAAGTATATGCTCCTCTACTACAAGTGGATCCTCGTGGCTTGTAAGATTTGAGGTCCATACTCGGGCTACTCATCTTCGTGAAAACTCTCAAACTGATATGAACCTTCCTTCCATTTCCTACACCCTATTTTCTAACCCACACCTCATAACCTTTACCTCACTTCCTATCATTATTACCTTCCTTATACCTTTCATATCCCCTATCTTAACCTCCTCCACTTTCCTACATCCTATCCTAAACCTTAACCTCATACACACTTACTTTTACTTCACCTACCTAACCCCATTCCATCCTTCACATCCTTTTATCTCCCCCCATTCACTTTCCTACCTTCCAAACTCCTAACATATCCTAACTTACTCTTTCACCATTACATCCTTCATCACTTACCTCCCTATCTTATCCTAACCCACACCTCATAAACTTATACCTCTCAGCTTCCATTTTATACCACCTTCCTAACGGTACACTTATGCTCCCTTCCAAAACATCGACAAAATATAGCACTCGATCACTACATAGTGCTCTCATGGTTTTGTAGCAAGGATTTTCTGTCACAACCATATATACCAGCATCCATAATTAGGATATATTTTACATAATGGAACTCGATCACGCAGGTTTAGGTCATCCCTCTCCTTAATTAGGATATATTTTAAATATGGAAAGTAGTGTAAATATGTTCTAGGCTAACTATAGTGCTTATTATTTAAAATGCAGTGTTTAATTAATACATGATTGTAGGATTGTTTAAAAATTTAGGTCTTGTAAGAAATTCTTCTTTTAAATCGATCATATCATATTATAGAAAGCTCTCACCATCTCTGCCATTGGCAATTAATCTAATAAATCTACAATAAACTTTGAATCTAAATATTTGAACATGTATAACAGTGAATTTGCTAATTATACCCTACCTTTTTCCTGCAGCAATTAAACCATTCCTGCATCCTGTAGTTATTAAACCCACAGGGAACCTATGTTCACCTCCCTCCTTCGTGTTCAATGGGGGAAGGCCCAACAATAACTTCTCGACTTGCTAGAACCCCACCCGTGACTTCTTGAGCATGTAATCAATCTGGATTCTTTTGCTAGAATCAGCATGGGAGGAACCACTTGATGGGGAGGCCTCAAGAGGACTGAAACACACAATGAGATGTGAGGGAAAATGAACAGGGGAACCTACTGGGATGACATGGTGTTTTTGAGTAGAAAATTCAGACTGACACAACAACTCTACAATCTATCAAACTTCAATCTCCAATCCCTAACTTATTCCCACACAACTCCCATTCATAGGCACTCTCACGGCAAGCACATAGAGATGTTGCCCTACCACCTTTGTGCTTCTTCTACCCACGGCTCGTTCCTGCAAATGAACATGAGAATAATAATGTACATTCTTCCTAGCTGCACTCCTCCATGTTTAGGCCACTTCACATGGTAGACATGCGATCAAGAGGCATATTTACTCAACTATTCAATTCCTCCAACCCACGTCCCCAATCGATTTGGAGGGAATAAGAAGAAAAAACAAACAATTACTTAACTATTCTGCAAACACCAGACCAGGAAAAAGTTTTCTAATGTTGTTTTAAACATTATATACTTATAAACAAGGATTTAGTCTCTCAGCCAGGTATGGAGATGAATCTGCTACTTGTTAGGTGGTTCTAGACAGGATATGCTAGCGCCGGATCAATGGCTTAATCAGCGACATCTACTCCTCTTTGTGCCCACTGATTAGAGATGGGGGGGAAAGCAAGGGAGGTGGGAAGGGTTGCTAGCAATGAGTAGCAAAACAAGGGAGGGGATTGGGCTATGATCGATCCCATCTCGAAATGCTACGAAATGGGTCGGGCAGGCGGGAAAGCAATGGATTGGGTGAGCCAGGGTGGGAATAAGAAATGTATGATCCCACTGTGGGTCAAGAACTATAGAAAGTCTTGTTGTTTAAATCCTAAACCCATAAACCCCTAACAAAATGCCAAACGGCTTACAAATGGGCCCAAAACATGCCCTTATTACATTAAATAATGCCTAGACTTCAAAATTCCCCTAAAGAAATGACAAACACAAAAACGTAACAAAATTCCTACCATGAAGCTGGAAAGTTTCCTATCGCTTGGTGTTTATGGTGAAAATGGATAACAATAATAACAAAATTGAAAGGCTAAATGAATTCAACCACCAAACCCTAGCCTAACAACAACAAAGATCCATCATAACATATGAAGATTACCTAAGACAATGCAAATAACTCAAAATCACAAAGATTATACCATCACATGTCCAATAGGGTTTTGATCTCCATTCTTCCTATCTCCATTGATCTTGCTTGATATATTTGCTCTCAGATTTTTATATGCACAAGAGGTCAACAAAGAACGGAATGTGGTTGCAAGTAGGATCGTAGTGTAACCAAGTCCTCCAAAATTGTTGATTAGTCTGAGTGATTAGGCTGAGTGATTAGGCTTAGTGATTAGGCTTAGTGATTAGGGTTTGACAATGAAGAAAGCATCTCCTTAAATAGAAGACACAATAAGAAATGGAGGGTTAAGATTGAGAGGTGTAAAAAGAGAGGTCGGCTAGGATTAGAGGGTAGGTAAAAGAAATACCAAAATAATGAAAGAGGTAGGTAGTGTATGAATTAAGAGATGAATGACATGTGTCATGTATAGAAAAACATAATGAATTAATTAAATAAATAAAGATTTATTTAATTAATAGAAGAAGTAGGACAATTAAATAAATAAAATATTTATTTAATTTAGGAAAGGGATAATTTAAATAAATAAATGCATTTATTTAAATGAGAAATAAGGCTAGAAGAGGATAAATGAATTAATTAAATAAATAAAAATTTATTTAATTAATAGAAGAATTAGGCTTAGATAATTAAATAAATAAAATATTTATTTAATTAGACATGACAATTTTGAGTGTCTACACTTGGTATCCTAGTATAGCTACTCCTGCAACACCACTTCATTCCATGGTTGGTTCCTTGTAGAGGCGGGATGAAGAGGTGGGATTTTGTAATGGCAGAGGTCGACGGGACAAAGATGCGGGATTTATGAAATGACTTGGTCTTTTTTTTTTTTTTTGAAGTAATGCACGTAGTCAGCGGAATTTCGATGAACACGGACACGTTTTCTAGAAAAACCCAAATTTCATTGCCAATTCCTTTTTCTTCAAAACCAAATGTTGCATTATCATCGAATTTCTGATGAAATTGGGCATTTTTCAAAAAAAATTAAATTTGATCATAATATACCTTCTCCGTTAGAATTTTAGGCCAAATGTATTAGTGGCTTAACTAAGTAGGGGAAAGATCTTCCAAGGGGTTTCTATTGTGAGAGGGAGACATCTCAGTCTTCCTAAGTGTGCTTATCAAGTTTGGTGTTTGCCATGGTGGATGATTTGTTGAATTTTCAGATTGGCAATTTAGGTGTTCATTGCATATTGATTTTGGCTAGAAAGGATAACTTATCCTATTGAAGGAGTATTTGGAGGGCATTGTAATCTTGTTGGTCATATTCTAGGTCTAAAGTAAATGTTGAACAACTAAACCCAAATCCACGACTTGGCTCATCCTTCACCATTGAATCATCAAATACCTAGTTGTAGGGCAGCGATGTTATTGGAGGACAAAGGCAATTATTCTTGTGGCAATTTGAGAAGGTTTTGTTGAGGAATCAGGCTTCACATTAGTCTAAAATCAGATTCAAACTGCTATACTGAGAGCCATCATTTTTTCTCATAACCTTTCGATTTGGCATCTAGACTCACCAATAAGGATAGAAAATCACTCATGAGATAAGGGAGATCATTTTGGAGGAGATTTGAAGTGAATTCAGATTATCTAACATTGATAGCTAATACCATAGTTGTAGCAGCAAGGGTGATTTATGTAGTAGGTCAAATTGGTATATAGGTGGCTCCCTATCATCTTATATTGCTTGCTTCTTCAAGGAAAAATTTTCTAGGTTGCTTTGGTATTGTTTTTGATTAAGGGAAAATAGGTTCCTTTGGTATTGTTAAACTCCTTGTAATCTCAGTTTGAAGGAATGAATTTGTTGCAGTAATCTATCTTCAGAATGTCTAAAAGTGGTCTATAATAGCAATCCTTAAATTGGATCATTTTGTTTCCTATGTACTATCTTTGTATGGTCAAATTAAATAAATAAGAAAGGAGTTTGGATTGCATCTAAATCACCTCTACATCTATGATTGTTTGAGGATGTATGCCAAGTGTTTGTCTTAATGTCAATCTATTGTAGGTTATGATTTTGATGACTTAGACTCATAAATATCATCCATAGATTGTTTCTTAAGAATCTCTAGTCATCTATCAGTTAAGAAGAGTCATTTAGTAATTGATTTTTCATGAAATATTCATATATGATGGTCCTCATTACAAATTGAAAACTCTGTCAGCATAGCATACAGCTTAAGAACATCATAAAATGTGATTTGGACAACAAAATATTCATTGTTTTCAGTCATCATAGGATAGGGGATATTTCAATAGAACCTTTTTTGAAATGAGGATTTTAACTTGGGAAACAAAAGGTCCCAACAAAAAAAAAAATACATCATCAGAACTGAGGGGTTTAGAAAGGAACCCCAAACCATCTTGTTGAAACAATCCCTTGAGCTGGAATCAAAGTAGCCTAGGGCACAACCAACAAAAGGAAGATTTTGAAAGGCTTCATGCAACCTTTTACTTAAAGGACCACCTTGAACCAAGATAATCTTAGTCAAGGAATAAGACCATAGAGAACTAGGTATATCCAATGTCCCTGTTTCAAAGTAAACACCTAGGTATTTTAATATAACAATAGCCAAAATATCCAAAGAATAACAAGAACAAACAAAATCAAAGGATTTTAAAAGGCATCAGTAAACTTTTTCTTTCTAAATACCTGTACAAAGGCATCCCTAAATCTTTTCCAAGAAAGGAAACATGCAATAAAAATATAGAGAATCACCTCAATAGGTTCATTTATTGTAGTGCCCCCTCTAGGAGACAAAGACCCAAGAGAAGAGGTCACTACTAGAGTAGGAAGGCCCCTTGCTATCAAACAAACATCATAGCCAAACACATCTTCCCAAAAGAACAAAGAGAAGGCCATGGAGAGGAGTTGACAAGCATCAAAACCCCTAAGAGAGGCATCCACCAAAGAAAATTGACATATGTTACTCAAACAAGTGTTGAAATCCAAGAACACTGATGGGGAGGTCAATCAGTCTTCTACCGATATGATCAAATTTAACCTTATTAAAACATGCATACACAAAGCAGTATGCTGATACATAAATAATTAAAGGAAGTGAAGCATCCAATAAGCCAATTACATAAATGAGAACCATAACTCACAAAATTATACATGGAAAGCCTCAAACAGGAAAACCCATGGTGGGATTTGTGACCCACAATATCAATTCACTGGCCATATGAAGAGATATTACAAATTATAAGAGGCTTGCACTTGCAAGAAGCCTTACAGCCTAGAGTACACTACTCAATCGAAAAATGAGTCTCACTGACTACATATAAATCCATCCTACAATCCGAAGAAATGAGTCAACTCCTAAGATAACATCTTCTATGCCAGAATACAATTTCGGTTTGAAACCCTAAACCCTTTACCAAAATCCTTACATAATTATCCTCACATACATGATCTCTCGGATATATTTTGCATCATATCACATCCACATATCTGTATACCTATCAGTATGTCAAAATGATCTAATCCAACTGACGTATATATGCTATACAATTTATCATGCCTTATGTCATCTTACAAAGATAATTACAATATCAATATACATGTCAGCTAGATAACATAAATACATGAATATCAAAAATAATTGCCGATGTCAGATCTAAAATATGTCAGCCTCCAATACCGATAACTTGAATCTAAACCATGTCATCCTGCATTCTTGATAACCTGAGAATTCCTTCCAACCTGGCGATGTTGGTGTCGGTGTAGTGTTTCTGAAGTGCTTGCCAGTACACAAGTGAACCAAAACATGAATCCATAACAAGATGCCATGTTTCCATCAATGACAACATAGTGAAACCAACCAATTGACTATCATTTGCCAACAATCGCCCCTTTTGGCATTGATGGCAACACTCATGTGAAAAATGATCATGGTTTCATCCATCGGTTTCATCCTGCCTGCTCGCTTGAGCTAAATATTCCTCATCAATACAAAATACTCCATACTCCCCCTAATGTATACAATTCCCTCTTTTTATTTTTCACATCTATATCACCCCTCCTTTGACATCAATGCCATCAAAATTTCCAAAAAGAATGCCAAAGATCCAAAACCGAGATGAATATTGATAATGGATATCCCCAAAAATATCTTACCGGAGCTTAATATAGTTGAAAATATCTGGGTATGCCTTCTCAAAAAGCTCAAGATAATTATCCCAACCAGATTTTAAAGTGTTGGAAATAGATAAAAGTCCATTGAGCATATGGGAAAAGGACTTTTTCTCAATTAGCTCTGTCGGTGTTGGCTTACCAACCATATCTATACAGTCCTTCGTATGTACACTGCGTGAATCCAATCAGTGACTCACCAAACCTCTAAGACTTCTGGCTCTTCTTATGATTTTGTCTTTTTCTTAATCTAGGCTTCCAAAACCAAAATTTGACCACCAATGGATGTAGTCAATGAATTTAATCCATCAAAAGAATTAGCTATACTTGCAATTTTCTCATGGAATTCCTTAATCTTCTTATCCAAATTAAATGTAAGAGCATCTATGTTACAACATACTGTAAATATTTGTATAGTTCTCATCAATTTTCTTTCTCTCAGACTTAATCATCTGATCAAATGTATCTCTTTTAGCTGGTGTGAACCTCTCCAGTGCTTGCCGATTTTAAATTTTCTCCAAGGATTGAAAATCCTTTGAAATCTGCTATGTAATTATCTAAAGCTTGTCACATGGGCTCGCTGCTCTATTAATCTTCCACTCTGGGACTACTCTATGTAAAACAGTGATAGATTGATCAATAATCCCTTTATACATAGATCCCTCCTTCATCAATTTTTGTGCAACCATCATTATGAGTTCAGTAGGACTCATCTCAGTTATGTTTTTCTTTTCAACCCGCGAGGTGTCAATTGACAACAATGATGGACTCACTACTGATTCCTTTCTGAATTCCTAATTCTTCTCCTATGATGATGTATCCTTTATTGTTTCCTCACTTGCACCGGTGGCTTCACCACTTGGTGCAGCCTCTGTAACTGTCGATTCCTCTCTAGGAACTGTAACCTTATTTTGTACATCTGTATCCAGAGGAGTCTTGTCCTCAACATTAGTATCATTTACATTATTAGTTTTTACTATTTGTATTTGCTGGTATCTCAACATTTGTCTATACATTTATATCTACTGGGGACCTAATTTCAACAATCTTAATTTTTTTTAAAAATTGAGGGTGAAGTACCCATAATTCCCTTTCCTTTTCCTTCAACTAGGGTGTCTGCAATATTTGTTTTTGATTCCACTAAAGTAAAGAAACCATAGTTCTCTTCAAAGAATTTAACCCATGCCTTGTGGGTCTCCTTGATTATCTCATTTATCCTTCCTAACATAAGACTAGTTATTCTATGTTTGCTATTAAAGATTTTTCTATCTACAACCTCAACTGTCCTTTCCATCTCCTTTGGAGTAATAGAACCACAAACTAATAACAACTTTTGTATCTTAATATGCTTATCTTATTGCATTGCTGATAGTCTCCTAGATTCTAACATATCATACAATTCTATCAGTATTTGATCTTCAATTTCTATCAAGGCTTTCTTATAAATATCCAAATATAACAATATTGCTTCCTCTACCTCTCTTTGTTCATTACTAGCTAAACGATAATAGTAAAACTATACATTATTTAACATGTCATCCTTAGTGATTTCATTACTAACTTTGCACAAGTTTTTGGTGGAATAATAGTTACAATACCAGATTGAATTGTCATATCAATATCATTCTTCTTCTTCCTTTTTGTGGTATCAGACGAAGTTGAAGGTGTTGCTTTTGGTGCTTTCTTTTGTGCTGATAATTTGAATGTAACTTTTGTAACCAGTTGCTTTTTAGCCTCTACATTGGTTTCCTCTATTTTCTTCCTTATAACCCTTTTGAAAGCCAGGGGTGTGTCATCCTTAGATGTAGACTTTCTTGTAATAGACTCAATGAATACTTCTGGTTCTTTCCTCTTCCTACCTTTCTCCGGGACAACAATAATCATGCTTTGATGTCTTGTGAGACCTTTTCCACAAACTTGCTTTCTTTTTTTCCCTTATTCTCTCTCTTCTTCCAGTTGAACTCTATTTCAACCTCTTGCTTTTGCTACTTTGCAGTACCACAAGGCTTCTTGGCTTCATCAATAGGTGTATCAATCAACATTTTTGCATAAGCCACTAATACATTTAGCCTAAAATTCTGACGGAGGTTTTCGATGGAGAAGGTATATTATGATCAAACTTGATTTTTTTTGAAAAAATGCCCGATTTCGTTAGAATTCCGATGATAATGCAACATTTGGTTTCAACGGAGAAGGAATTGGCAATGACATTTGGGTTTTTTAAAGAAAAATTGCCTACATTCGTCGAAATTCCGATGACTGTGTGCATTACTTAAAAAAAAAAGAAAAGACCAAGTCATTTCATAAATCCCACCTCTTTCCAAAATCCTGCCTCTCATTCATCCCCCTCTATAGCGAACCTGTGGGTTTAATCGTGGCGGGGAAGATCATTGGTGTGAAACTAGTAAGTTTTGCAGCTCAAGTTGGAAGTGATGATGGAGTATGATTTGGTGGAAGTGGAGGCAACCACTCACTATCAAATCTCTATCCATCTTCTTTGGCTTCAACCACAACTATTTGTGTAAGCATCCCTTCACTGGTTCATCATGGGAAACAACGATCTGGCCGACCAAATTCCCTAAGCATGGGTAGTGCAATGCAGCCCGGGGACTGTAGGTTTAATGGGAAAAGTGATGCTAGAAACCCTTCTAATAGTAGGGCCGAATACCATGGTGATCCTCCTTTTTCAAACCATGCTTGGGACTTATCAGACTTGATTCAGAATGATCACAAGGCTGGCCTCTTTCTATACAATAATTGAAGAAGGATACTTCAAGGCCCTACCTCCCTACCCCTCGATGTTGATGCCACTACTTCAACTCTAGCCAATCGAGAGGTTGACTCCCTAGTGCCAACCCCAACAGCAGATAGTTGTTTGATCTCTCCCTATCTATCAAAGGTGACTTTTAATCGCTTTCATTTCCAGTTAGTTTCATATTAGGGGATCACAATGGGGATCACAATAGGGAACATGTAGGTAGGGGCCATCCCCCGATGAACATAAAGGAGGGAGGTGGACGTAGTTCCCTGTGGGTTTAATCACTGCAGGATGTAGGAATGGTTTAATCGCTGTAGGAAAAAGGTAGGGTATAATCAAAAAATTCATTGTTATACATATTCAAATATTTAGATTAAAATTTTATTATATATTTATCAGATTAATTGGCAATAGCAGAGATGGTGAGAGGTTTCTGTAATATGATATGATCAATTTAAAAGAAGAATTTCTTACAAGACCTAAACCGTTGAACAATCCTACAATCATGTATTATTTAAACACTGCATTATAAATAATGAATAATATAGTTAGCTTGAAACATATTAACACTACTTTCCATATTTAAAATATATCCTAATTAAGGGGATGGATAACCTAAATTTGTGTGATCGAGTGGCATTATGTAAAATATATCCTAATTATGGATGCTGGTATATATGGTAGTGATAGAAAATGCTAGCTGCAAAACCGTGAGAGCAATGTGTAGTGATCGATTGCTATTTTTTCTCGGTGTTTTGGAGGGGAGCATAAGTGTACCATTAGGAAGGTGGTATAAAGTGGAAGCTGAGAGGTATAAGGCTATGAGGTGTGGGTTAGGATAAGATAGGGAGGTAAGTGATGAAGGATGTAATGGTAAAAGAGTAAGTTAGGATATGTTAGGGGTTTGGAAGGTAGGAAAGTGAATGGGGGGAGATAAAAGGATGTGAAGGATGGAATGGGGTTAGGTAGGTGAAGTAAAAGTAAGTGTGCATGAGGTTAAGGTGTAGGATATGATGTAGGAAAGTGGAGGAGGTTAAGATAGGGGATATGAAAGGTAGATGGAAGGTAATAATGATAGGAAGTGAGGTAAAGGTTATGAGGTATGGGTTAGAAAATAGGGTGTAGGAAATGGAAGGAAGGGTCATATCACTTTGAGAGTTTTCACCAAGATGAGTAGCTCGAGTATGGACCTCAAATCTTACAAGCCATGAGGATCCACTTGTAGTAGAGGAGCATATACTTTCATCTTGGGAGCTTATTAGGAATTTGCCTTGAATTTGGGAAATACATATAGAGGAGATAAAATATTGATGAATACACATTACCTAGCCTCATCATGCATAAATACAAGTGGTATAGACTATAGCAAGCACATATCATGAGCCAAAGGATCATATTTGAGAGTTGCTTCATCTCCAATCCTCTACATTTTTAAGATCCATAAATGGGGTTGAGGATAAGTCTTGTTTAGTAATTAGCTTGGACTTATGCTTTGGGTTGCATCTATATGTGAGCAACCTAAAGGCATAATTTTCAATGCAATTTTTGAGAGGACTTGCTTCCACCTTGTGGTACTGGGAGGATAAAATGCACCAACTCACATTGGAAACCCTCTCTAGATACCATTTTGGAGTGCTTCAAAGTGTGTTCTATTTCAAAATATTTTTGACAGAGATGCATAGATGAGTTTCACAATTTACATAATAAGGTTTCATAGTGGCTCAACATGAGAGTTAGTTTTTGGAGTTCTTGTAGTTTGTAGATTACATTCAAGACAAGTTACTTGTCAATTATTTCATTAGGGGTGGAAAGCCAAAAATTTTAGTTTTCCGACACATGGCCAATCCAAATGACTTTAGGGTTGCTATGGCAAAGTCTCTTATGGAAAAGGAGGTACATGGGAGGACATAAGAGGCATGAGAGAAGTTTGTAACCTTGATTAAGGGACTAAAGTGTCCATAGGCCTCCCCATCCTTCAAAGGATAATTTAGACTTACTATATAATTTACAAAG
Organism: Cryptomeria japonica; assembly: GCF_030272615.1. Taxonomy (NCBI): domain Eukaryota; kingdom Viridiplantae; phylum Streptophyta; class Pinopsida; order Cupressales; family Cupressaceae; genus Cryptomeria; species Cryptomeria japonica. The sequence goes on along the minus strand of NC_081412.1, from coordinate 209,023,499 downwards.
AAAAACCCAATAGTATCAATATTAGGGACAAAGGTCTACTAGAGAATAGTAGGGGTCATAGTGTAGTCACATTTGACCATCATAGACACAAGGATATTTTAGGTATGAGAGACTATAGGGCTATCAAGCTAGGCCTTCTATGACTCAACAACCTTTTAGGGGAGAATCCAATGTTTTTAGTAATTAGGATATTCTAATTATGGTGGGGCCTAGCCAACATAAGGTTATATGAGAGGCACATGATATGTATATGTTGGTATTAGATAGAGAGTTCCCGCAAGGTTTTAGAGTAGGTGGACACCATGCTAGGATGTCAAAGTAGATAGTTGATATGTGGGTCTTTACCCTCCCAACCACTCAACATATACCACCATGGTTCTTTACCCTCCCAAAAACACAAAGGTCAAAGGAAGATTCACTGCTGCAACACTTGACAGTCTCAAGCACTTAGGATAGTCACTCCTTTCATGGCCATTCTTCTTCACACAACACTCTCTAACATTAATTATGATGATAGTGTACCTCCTTAAACCTTCCACCAACACCTAACTCAATACCAAACTCTTTCCCAATCTCGTTAATGGACTAGTTAACTCAATTCATTGTGAAATTGTGACGATCAATGCAAGGTTTAGGACACTAGTAATTAGGATCTTCTATTTATTGCGGGGCCTAGCCAACATAGGGTTATATGAGACAGGGGTAAGTTCAATAGTGATTTCTCCTCTACAACCTTTGTCAGTCTATGCAAAAATGAGAGCTTGACAACATTCTTTCACTTTTAGCTAGCTAAATTTTTCAAGAATTTTATCTCTCGATTTATTTTCCAATATGCAAGATTATTACTTGGGAAAGAATCTTGGAAGAGGATTGAAAAGATTCCTTGAACTAACATTGTCTCACTTATCCAAAATTATGAGGAAGGATTCATTAATGAAATGGTCATTAACAAGATGGAGAGAATAATAATTAGGGAGAGATAGATTTCACATGCTAATAGGTGACTAGATTGGAGAGAAACTAGAGGCAAATCATTTAGCTTGTCCATGACACAAAGTCTTAGAATAGATGCCAACCTTGGTGAATGGAATGAAAATCCCAAACAATTAATGAGTGGTGAGACAAGTAGAGGCATCTATAAATTTTGTTTTGAATAAATTAAAGAAAAAATGGGACTAAAACAAAGGGAAATGCACATGGAAAGGATATGATGAAAATCAAAATAAATAGTTTGAAGATAATATTAGTTACCTAAAGGATATTCCACTTGATTATTTCGTATATCATAACTATTTTGACAAATTTTGAAACCATTAGAGGTAACTTTTGCTTCTGTAGATGAAGCATTCATTCATGTTGAAGTTGTGATAGCTTATTTGCCTCTTTATAGACAACAAATTATCCATACAAATTATCATATATACTTGTAACCTCCATCCCAAACCACCTATTTCACTCTTCTTCCTTTGTGTACCTCTTTTATTCTTCCATTACCTCTTCGCTTACCTAAATTCAATCCAGAACATAGTGTATATAGAATCGAAAAAATTCCATTTTTGATTAATATTATCCACAACATATCGAAAAGACAAATACCACACTTACTGTGTCATCAACCAAAAATAATTTACTTACATATTCAAAGAGTTCAATAATGGAGAAACATCAATGTGGTGCTCTACACATGTCCTTGAAGGTTCAAGAAATACTTATCCTCTATTGGTCCAAACTTTAAATCACTTTCCATGCATGAAAATAATTGCAACCATACACAATTTCCCACCCAATAGATTCTCTCAAACTAGTTTACTATCTTAACATAGGGTCAAGGAAAAGTGGGCCAAAATAGGAATCCAAGTGTCTTAAAAGCCTTCAAGACCATAGTGGTGAGGATTGAATTTCTTTCTTTAGTGGTATCTTTCTCTAGATTAATTAGTTGGGGATTCTATTAGGACCTTTTCCTAATTAAAAAAAAAATATAAAGATTACATCCCTAAATATTGCATTCATAATAGAATAAATTTTTGCAATAATGAGACTAAATTCATAATAGATTTATAGTGATGAATAAAGAAATATTTAAGATTATCAAAAAATTGATGTTTTCTTTCTCCCAACCGTCATTGGATATTGGGTGATCTTTGAGGCATTATGTCAAATAGTTCATGTCCCTTATCTAAGCTTACATATTTTGCATGCATGTGTACCTAGGTAGTTGGACTACAACATCTATACTCACTAATCACATTTGGTTGGAAGTTTCTAAATCCATTTCAAACACATCTTGGGCATATCTTGCAATCATAGCATTCCATTAGATCGTGTTTCTTTGATGCATCTCACTAAACAGTTCATGTGCTTTCATGTCTATACTTCCACATTTTCCAAACTTGTCAAATAGAGCATTTCCAACTGTAAGCATCTGATATTAATTGCCCTTACCTTCTGCTTTGATGGAAGCCCATACTCTATTCCAAATCTCCCATTTTGGCATAGGTAGAGAGTACATTGGCAAATAAAACTGATCGAAATGGAAATCTATTTGTTGCATTGACTGCATTGTGAGGATGCTTATGTATTTCATCAACAGCATAAAGTAGGAAAGGACATGAGAATATCTCCTTGGGGAGGTATTCTATGATAGCTACGAGGTAGATGAGAGTTTCTTATGCTATTTGCTTTGTTCTATGTAGTCAAACGTGAGAACACTATTTGAATTCAAATGCTAATGGTGATTGTCTTTTTAATTGAAACAAATGGGAAGGAATGGGCCCACAACACACCTAAGTAGTCAAAGCTTAGTGTGTGTTGTTTAAGGCTGCCCCCTTAAGACATCATAATTGATTGGCTCTTCACTCCTAAGACCTTGAAAAGTCTTTAATGGCTTCATTGAGTCCTTTGGTCTTCCAAATGCACCTACACCAACTTGAATTCTCCTTCAATGCTTTATTGCCTGTTCACTTGGAATTGACTTGATTTTATAACTAAGAGATCACTTGAATTGTAGGTAGACCCCTTCAAATGATAGGGTAGGCTTCCTTTTATATTGTATATATTTCTTGAAAGCATTTTATCCTGATGGCTTTAAATTAAAGTAATTTCTCTTCTATCTGGTATTGGTGGAGTAGAGGTTGCATTGCATCATCCTAGGATACATATTTCCGTAGATACAACACAAGTTAAATGTATCCCAAGTCGATGCAAAGCAACCTTTGCTCTAGAGATCACCAAAAAATAGAGAAAGAACTTTAATTTAAAGCCATTGGGATAAAAGTCTTTAATCAAGACAGATAAATGGTATGCAACTGGATCTATTTGGAATGCATTACCCAAACACCACAATCGATCAGTCACCTTTGAAAAGAATGTGGTATGATGAAATATTTAGACATAAAATAGATGAAATGCACTCCATACTACTACTGCACAATATTTAGGTCGATGATATTTTTAAAATAGTAAAGGAAGGTGTATGGAACAAGCAAATTCTGATCATTATAAACAATGAATATTTTAAGATCCTTTTATGATATGTAAGTTGAGAATATTTTATGAAAGGTCCCTAAATGAATACACTTTAAACTGATTTTAATATACCTTGAAGTGTGAAATATGGATGGTTTGTATTCTTAATCTCCTACCCATTTCTTAATTTAAAAGATGATATCTTTATTAAATATCTTTATTAACTTGATTTCTCCTTCAATTCTTGATGAATTCTTGATTGCATGTTCACTTGGAATTGAATTGATTTTATAATTAAGAGATCACTTGAATTGTAGGTAAACCCCTTCAAATGACAGGGTAGGCTTCCTTTTATACCTAATATATTTCTTGAAAGCATTTTATCATGATGACTTTAAATTAAAGTACTTTCTCTTCTATCTGGTATTGGTGGAGCAGAGGTTGCATTGCATTGTCCTAGGATACATATTTCCGTAGATACAAAATAAGTTAAATGTATCCCAGGTCAATGCAAAGCAACCTTTACTCCAGAGATCACCAAAAAATGAGAAAGAACTTTAATTTAATGCCATCAGGATAAAATTTGAGTTTGATTGTCATCATTTACTTTGCCAAATTCTTCACACGTAACTCCTGAATCAATTTCCTACTCGCAAGAATTTTATTATGTCTCAAATATAGGGAAACGAAAGGCTTCAAATAGAAAACTTGCACATGCAACTAAATCCATTGACTAATCAGAAGAACAAAATTAAGAAATGGTTTGATCATCTGAGAGATGTTGTAGACTTGCAACTCACCAGCTACTTAGTTTTTCTGGGTATGAATTTTTTTTTGTTTTGGTTATGGTTGTGGTGTTTATAGGGAGACATTTACAAATTTATATCTATTTTCACTATTTAATGGTTTATGGGTTTGTAATGGTAATTTAATGTTCTTTCATATTTTTGTATATATTCTTTATAATAGCCTATTATATTGATTTGTTCTATTATGCATAATGGTGTGGGTCAGACGACTTTGTCATCGGTGCATGAAAGCATTGAACGAGTTCTACTTTTAAAATTACATGAAACATTTTTAATTTATTTGATTCAATGTTATTTGCAAAAAATGATTATCAATGATGTTTCCTTTCTCCAAGAATTGTCTAGGATCTTTCCATCAGATAATATGTAACATCGAATGACTAAATCTTTTCATTACAATTGCTTATTTTATTTAATTATTATCTGAGCATGAATTAAAATTTATATTTGTACGGAAGCAGAACATACAAGTTGAAGAGTCATGTGTAAGCAAATTTCCTAAAAGAAAGCAAGCAGGCATTATCTTGAATGACATGGAAACAAGCTCATCAACTACCTAGAAGAGAGCAATTGGAGAATGGCAAAGGAAAGTGTTTAAGGGTGATAAATAGATAGATAGTATGCAATACAAACAAACAATGTCTGGAGTGTCTGATGTGACATCTGTAATTTATGTCTGGAGGGACTAATTGGTTTTGGAGTTCCTGCGAAACCTATTGGGCAATGCTTGGAGGAAATCAATGTGTTCATGCAAGGAGCACCCTTTTTCTATTATGAGAATGATACTTTTGCACCGAGGGATGTTTGGAAGTCAATATCCAAAAATTTCTATAGTGTGGAACTAGAGTTGGCAGACTCGAAGTAATATTCAGCTTTCAGAAGACCAAGAGGTTATGTAGACAATCTCCTAATAGAAGGGCAATTTCAAGCATTACCTCTCCCCCCCATTACTATTCAGGAAGCACTTCCTCAGATAAAGGACTATTGGCCTCCATGGGATCAAAGAAAAAAATTTGAATCTTAGACTCTCGATGATGTGGTGGTGTCCTTCGTGAAGAACTCTGCACTATAATTGAAAATTCATGAGGGAAACTGCTAGATAGTGAAGAGAAATACAATCTTGAAAAGTGGGAAGAATGGATCGTGGTTTGGGTGGGGCCAAGTCAGGTGGCTCCTCTAGAGGTTGACAAGATAGATATCATATTAGGATTTGAAAAAGATCACACTTGTGGAACTTCGTGTGCGCGTGATCAATTGTGGTGTTTGGGTAATGCATTCCAAATAGATACAGTTGCATTCCAAATGGGTAATGTCTTGATTAAAGACTATTATCCTGATGGCATGCAACTGTATCTATTTGGAATGCATTACCCAAACACTGCAATCGATCACTCGCACAGGAAGTTCCACGAGTGTGATCTTTTTTAAATCCTAATATGATTTCTATCTTGTCAACCTCTAGAGGAGCCACCTGACTTAGCCCCACCCAAACCAAGATCCATTCTTCCCACTTTTCAAGATTGTATTTCTGTTCACTATCTTGCAGTTTCCCTCATGAATTTTCAATTATAGTGTAGAGTTCTTCACGAAGGACACCACCACATCGTCTAGAGTCTATGCTTTAATTTTTTTCTTTGATCCCATGGAGGCCAATAGTCCTTTGTTTGAGGAAGTGCTTCCTGAATAGTCATGGGGGAGAGAGGTGATTCCTGAAATCACTCTTCTATTGGGAGATTGTGTACATAACCTCTTGGTCTTCTGAAAGCTGACAATTATACTTCGAGTCTGCCAACTCTTGTTCCACACTATAGAAATTTTTGGATATTGACTTCTAAATATCATTCAATGCAAAACCATCATTCTCATAATAGAAAAAAGGTGCTCCTTGCATGAAAACATTGATTTCCTCCAAAGTGTGGCCCAATAGGTTTCGTAGGAACTCCAAAACTAGTTAGTTCCTCCAGATATACATTAGACACATCACATCAAACACTCCAGACATTGTTTGTTTGTATTGCATACTCTCTATCTATTTATCACCTATAAATACTTTCCTTTGCCATTCTCCAATTGCTCTCTTCTAGGCAGCTGATGAGCTTGTTTCCATGTCATTCAAGATAATGTTTGCTTGCTTTCTTTTAGGAAATTTTCTTGCACATGACTCTTCAACTTGTATGTTCTGCTTCCGTACAAATATAAATTTTAATTCACGCTCAGATAATAATTCAATTAAATAAGCATTTGTAAAGAAAAAATTTAGTCATTCGATGTTACATATTATCTAACGAAAAGATCCTAGACAATTCTTGGAGAAAGGAAACATCATTGATAATCATTTTTCGCAAATAACACTGAATCAAATAAATTAAAATGTTTAATGCAATTTTTAAAAATAGAACTCATTCAATGCTTTCATTCACCGATGACAAAGCCGTTTGACCCACATCATCTCTCACCATCAGAATTCCGACGACAACTAATGGAACATTCAACAAGGATGTTGTATATCTGACGTCACTACCATGTCAGATAGTCATCGAGGAGAAATCATAAAATCCATCAGAAATTTGACGGAAATGCAATCGTCAAAAATCCTGTCGGTGAGTTTTTGACGGTAAAGTTTGTCGGAAGACCGACGTTTGGTCATCACAAATCCGACAATTAGCCATTGGAAATTAGGCTCAAATGTACTAGTGAGCATCTAGAATATGTCCATCAACTTCATAGCCCATTTCCTCAATCTTGTTCTTTCGGGGTTTGACCGCTTCCACAAGTGTTTCATATTGCTTCACCATGAAGCATATATCAGTTAACTATTTTTCGACAATTTTCTTAGGAACCCTTTCTCTTAAATTCATAGCTTTCTAGAATACTTTAAAATATCCCCATACCTTGTCATCTCTTTGACTACCTAATGTAGCAATTGTGTTTCAGTTGCCTCCCTACTAGGATATCAAATGCCCATTGCCTTTTCTCAAAATCGCGAGTCTCATTCATGAAAAATAGCATTAAACAGACAATTAAATTTCCATACCAGAAAGTCTCTTTCTTTTCTTCTTTAATATTTCCTAGGTTTATCAACAATTCATCCAACATCCAATCACATAGATCTAATCTCTCATTTTCTCTCAGAATTTTGTAAGCTACAAAAATGTTGGAGCTAGAAACAAAATTTAGTTGGTTTGACTGAGTTACCTTATAACTAATGACCATGCTACCGAATTTGATGTCTATGTTGGTAATAGTGTTGATTCTCATGGATCACTTTTTTGATGTTGCATCAATGATTTTATTTACATAATCATAGAAACCTTCTTATCTGGACACTGCCCAAATTGTAGCAAACCGGTGAGTTCCCTGATGGCCTCCTTCGTGATCTTGTATGGTCCATCCAGCCAGATAAACTCTCCATGTACTCTTCTCAAAACATACCTAAGAATTTCAGCTTTGAATTTTGGAATGTCCAGAATACTGTTTAACCCTAAGTGTTCAATGTGTTTGTATTCAGGTTTGATCTTTCTAGAATCTCCCATTAGCTCGCTCATGTACGTTCCCTTTATATCAGATGTCCCCAAATCCTCAATGTGACAGTGTATGTATTCCCTAACATCTTCAAAATATATAACTCCTTCTAGAAACATAGGAAAATTCTCCAATCGAGTCATCTAGAGTAGCCACATGTAAATATCGGTTGAAAGTTGGCCTGGGATGATCCTTGATCTCAACAACTGTCGGGTTTGGAATAAAGATAGGAATAGATGATGATCCCACTTCCATGATTAAAGATAAGAACCTGATAATTGTTTCCAACCAAATCATTCAAGAAGATATCTAATCACTCTGAATTGCCTTTGATCACTCTGAATCACTCTTAATCATTTTGAATGCAACGTGATAAAAAATGAAGTGGATTCAACCTTTTAACCTTCAAGAAAAATCCTAATCTGTCACTAATAGAAATAACTTCTGGTGAAGGATACCGGATCTTTGTTAAAACATCTCTATGCCAGATAAGCATCTCCAATGTCTGGAACATCTTCAAGAATCTCTTCGTGAGGCATATGCAATATCTTCATGAATTTTTCCTACCCCTAATGCATATGGCTTAGTTATCAGATGAGCTACCTATTGGTGTAGGAGAAACCTTCTCTATTGGATAAGTAACCAGTGAATTCCCATCTATTGATTATTCTTCATTCTTCCTAACCCATCTCTGGTTATGACCTTATCAAAGTTCATTAACTTTCTCTTTTCCTTTCTCATTTTATCCTCCATTACCAACCGGTGGATTTCTGCTTCTACAAAATTTAGCAATATGTCCAACCTTATTACATGCATAACATGTAACGTTGTTCTTTTTAATTTCTTTGCTAAAACCTATATAATGGTTTGACATGCATTGATTAGCCATATATCCAAATTTTCCACACGCATAGAATTTAACATTCATTCTGCAATATTTTATCTTATGACCATTCTTATTACATTTAGAGCATTGATCGGGAGAAGAATCAGGGTTCTGATTTTCTCTATTTCTACATTGCCTAGCCATGTGACCAAATTTATTTTAAACAAAGCATCAACCATTAAATTTATAAGCATTAAATTGTCTTACTAGTTCCTTATGGTTTTTATCTTCATTAGCAGTATTGGAACTCTGTCCTTGCTCAAATCTAAGTCAACTGGAATCTCCATTCTGCCTTTGTCTCTTCAATAACTCATCTAGTTGTGCTGAACTAATCTTGATTTTTTCTTTATATTCACTTGCAGTAGTTAGATCATCTCTCAGAATTATCATGTGTTTCTTAGGCTCTTGTTTATTACTGTGGGATTGTACTAAATTAATTCTCAACATATCATTCTCATGTACCAACCTACCACATTCCTCAAATTTGTTCTTCAGAGATACAACAAGATTTTCTTCCCATTTCTTTCGATCCTCAATCTCCTTAGACATCCTCATAGTTATAGCTTGCATTTCATTTCTCATAACCATGTTCTCCTTACTCAGTTTCTAACACTGTTCCTTAAGTGCATCTTTCTCGTCATCATCCTGATTTTTCAAAATTTCCTTCCTCCTAGCTTGAACAGATGACAACCTCTCCTGTAGGACAAGAATGAATTCTTGAGCAAAATTCAATTCATTTTGAAGCTTTAAGATCTTCATCCTTTCAACATCATAATCTTCAAGTTCCATCTAAAGTTGCTTTTCTCAACCCATATCCATGGATTTCGGATTTAGGATCATCCTCAAGCTATTAAACTTCCTCTGAGGCACAAGGATCTGATACCAATTGTTGGAATCCAAGAACACTGAGAGGGGGGCTAAATCAGTGTTCTACTGGTATGATCAATTTTAACCTTATTAAAACTTGCATACACCAACCAGTATACCAATACATAAAGAATTGAAAGAAGTAAAGCAACCAATAAGAAAATCACATAAATGAGAATCATAACACATATAATTATACATGGAAAAGCTCAAAGAGGAAAAACCACCATGGGATTTGTGACCCACAATATTAATTCACTGGCCATATGAGGAGATATTACAAATTATAAGGGGCTTGCACTTGCAGGAAGGCTTATAGCCTAGAGCACAGTGCTCAATCACAAAAGGAGGCTCACTGACTACATATAAATCCTGACTACAATCTAGAAAAATGAGTGAACTACTAAGATAACATCTTCTATGTTAGAATATAGTTCCAGTTTAGCTGTCTATTCTAGTCTGAAACCCTAAACCCTTTACTAGGATAACCCTTACATAAATATCCTCACATGAATGATCTCTCTGATATATTTCGTATATCACATCCACAAATCCATATATCTATTACTATGTCAGAATGATATAATCCAACTAACTTATATACCCTATACAATTTATCATGCCTTATGTCATCTTACAAAGATAATTACAATGTCAATATACATGTTGGCTAGATAAAATAAATACATGAATATAAAAAAACAATTGCTGATGCCGGATCCAAAAGATGTCAGCCTCCAATACCAATAACCTAATTCTAAAGCATGTTGGCCTGCATTGCGGGTAACTAGAGAATTCCTTCAAGGCTCCTAGTGCTGGTATCAATGACGGTATCGATATAGTGTCTGCGAAGTGCCTGTCGGTACATAAGTGAACCAAAAGATGAATCCAGAACAAGATACCATGTTGCAATCAATGAAAACATAGTGAAACCAACCAATTGAGTGTCAATTGCCAACAACAAGTACAAACGAGGTAGAACACTCTCTAGTTAAAATCCCATAGGGTAACTAACCCTCATTATGCATCCATATTTTACCCCCAATGAGTAGTAGAATACCAACACCTAAAGGAATACCATCATCCACATGAAAGGATACACCCTCAAAACTCCTCCAACACCCTCCTTTACTCAGCACAAAGGACAAAATGAACTAGTTTTGAGAAGCAAATTGAACCCAAATGTAGGAAGAAAGGAGAAAAAGAGAGCCCATAAAAACCTTTGTGACCCCTAAAGAGTCCACCTAGATAGGAACACATGCCAAGTTGATAGAGCAACCAAACTCAAAGAAACTAAAAAAAATAGAAAACCCAACAATTAGCTAAATAGGGTTTGCATAATCATTTCACTACTAAAGCCATAGCCATTGGGGCAAAAACAACAAACCCTCATATATGAGAAGGCACATTCACAAGACCACAACTAGTCCCCTAGCCAAACCTAAAAGAGGAGTAACAAAACTTCCCATGGCTAAAGAAAAACCTACCATGGATGTAGTCCACTAATACATGCATCTCCGGGTGAACTCACAATAATGGTTCCCACTTTTTTGCCACTTTTGACACTGAGATGTACATTTTTAAAATAATTTTCAACTTCCAAGAACTATAACTTTTAAGCTATTAAAAATTTGAAGATGATGTAAATTAGTGATTTTTAGCTTTTTGTTTGTAGATTCTATATACATTTTTTTCAAATTTTTTTGAAGGATTTTTTTTTTAAATTTCCATCTCCCTCAAAAAGTAGTTTTTTACAACAAGCTACATTTTTTAAGAGTGAGGTGCCTCCCGAAATGCATAATTTTTTTTATATAAATGATAAAAACTCAATTATTTCAAATTTTAGTTTGTAACATCAATATCTAGGGCTTTCATTTGGTTTTATAGTGATATATTCAATATTTTTCATTTTATAAAGTTTTGAAGTCCGACTAGTCATAATTCAGACATAGGTTTACGTTTGAACACATAACTTGTTCTATATAAATCGAAATTCAATTTTATTTTTTTTGTTAGAAAGAAGACATCAATACCAGAGGCATAGATATTTTTCAGAATTTTTTTGAATTAGTTTCTTATTTTTGCCAATGCGTTGAACAGAGAAGTTCATGTTCGATGAAAAGCCAATTTTCCATAAAATTAAAAAAACAAGAACATAATAAATTCAAAATATAACAAAATTATACTCGTTGGAAAGCTTGCTCCGAGTAATACCATCTAATATGTTTGGGTTATCAAGATTATTTCATTCATGCTTTGAACCAGGGCTCCGAAGTCATTAATTCTTCAGAATTCTAAAAATTTTTGGGACAAACCTCAAATTGGAGGGTTCGAATGAATAGTACTTCGAGCGAATGGGGTTCGCTCGAATCCCTTATGGTTTGAGCGAACCCCCATTCGTTCAAACCAATAGGCTTGATTTTGGCCCGTACAAAGTCACCCTTGGTTCGAGCGAACCCAGGTCCGCAACGTGGTTCACTCGAACTCCTAGGGGTAGTTCGAGCGAATACCACTATTTCGCTCGAACACCTAGAAAATCAAAGTTCCCACTTTCGCCAAATTCCTTCGTTGGCAAAAGTGGGAACCAACTTTGTGAATTCACCCCTCCCTTGGGGTAGCATAGACCCTCCAAACAACAACCTCAACCACAATTGGGGACACCAAGACATACACCATAAATTCTAAGGAAAAAAATTACAAAGCTACCTCCAGCACAAACAAACAACACCAAAACTCATAGTAACCTAGACAAAGATGTTGTACGACACCCACCAAATGCTAGAACCAAGGGCACTGAGAAAAGAAAGAAAAGTAGTGTCTTAATAGGAGGATTTCCCACCACCATTCACAAATTTGTAACAAAGAGCCCCACATGGACAAAGATGTGACTAGAGTTAGTTGCACTAACAGAAACATGCCAAACACAGGTAAATACAACACCAAAAACTATATTGAAAAATAAGATAAGCATGCATTCAAGACATAGCCTTAAGGCGCACCAACCACCCCACAACATGACAAGCACAAAGTAAAGATCCAAAAATTCCCAAATAAGGCACACCACAAACCCCTAAGGGAGGGACACCCCCATAGTAGACCAATCTAGAAGGAAATGAAGTAACACAAAACAAGTAGGGGAATCCAACAAGAAAGGACCCATAAATGCCCCCCCTACAAAAAATAGATAGGGGATAGAAAAGGCCAATAGAGACCACTAGGAAAAAAAGAATAAAAAACAAGGGAACAAAAAATTATATTTCCACATAGCAGTTCTAGGAGCATGGCTCCCACCACCACAGATGAGATGGATCTTGCCAAGACATGCAACATCTTCCTCATCATCTGAGTCCCCATCCTCTCTTGCATATTCACCATTTATAGAAACCCTAATCCCTCCTCTCCACTCACTCCATATCTTAGGTGATCTATGTTAGAGGGAGCAAGTTGATTAGTTTTGACCTCTTTTTAGTTAGCTATAAAAGATAAAATTAAGTTTCTTATATGAAAAACTATCAAATGTTTGAAGGTTAAACTAATTCAATCTTCTTGAAAAGTACTATAATAGTAAACCTAATTTACATGTAAAGTACTATTAATTTGAAAATTACATAAAAAGTAATATTTACTTAAGAAGCATATACTATGATAATACAATCCAATACTTGACAATAATATTTACATTAGAAGTTTTTAAACTATAATAATAAATCAAATTACTTGTACTATTAAAACAAAATCTATTTACTAATAGGCTTTAAAAATTAAATTAAATAATTGAAATATAATAGTACAAAATAAATAAAATTCTCAGAATATGAATCTAATACTTAAAACATATTAATTGCTTGAAAGTGAGTCTTTTAGCATTAGAACTTGAAAATAAAACTAGCATATATACCATAAATTTTAATTTAATATATATAAAATATGCTAAGAGATATCCTTCTCGAGGTGCCTATTTGACTCTAGGGTGTAATTTCATTAAAAATAGGTGCCTCGAGAAGGATATATCTCGACGTATTTTATATACATTAAATTAAAATATAAGGTATATAAGCTAGTGACAGTTGCACCACACAACACGAAAAACATAAAATAAATCAATATATAATTATATAGTATCCTTTTATTTAAAATAAATTATATTATAATATTATAACATATTATTATATTATTATATTATTACATTATTATGACAAGATATATGATATCTTTTTAGACTATTTGCAAGAATATATATATGTGTTGCAAGATCAAAGCAAATACTAAAAGCTAAGATACATTAAATTATATTTAATGGCAAGTATTATGGTTATGGTTATAATTAGGGATAAGGTTAGTGTGATGGTCAGTGATAAGGTTTACATCGTGGTTTGGGTTAGGGTTTAGGGTTAGAGTTATGATAATGGTTAGGGTTTGGTTTTGGTTTAGGATTATGGTTAGTATTATGGTTAGGTTAGGGTTTAGTGTTAAGATTAAGTTTATGGTTAGGATATAGTGTCAAGGTTACAATTACGTTTACGGTTTACATTAAAGTTAGGGTTAAATTATTATTAAAGTTCAATTAGAATTAGGATTTGGGATAGATTAAGGTTAGGAATAGATTAGGATTCAAGTTCAATTTGGGTTAGGGTTAAGTTTAGGTAAGTATTATTGTTAGGGTTCGGGTTTATGATTGTGGTTAGGTTAGCATATGATTAGGGTTAGGAGAAGGAATATGATTAGGGTTATGCTTCGGGGTTATGGTTAGGTTTATTTCTTACCTCATGGTTGGGGTTAAGGTTAAGTTTAGGATTATGGTTAGGGTCATAGTTATGATTATGGATAGTGTTAGGGTTTACATCAGGGCTAGGGTTAGCATTAAGGTTAGGGTTAGGGTTATGGGTAGGATTGGTGCTAGGGTTAGGGTTAGGGCCATGATTAGTATCATGGTTAGGGTTAGTATCATGGTTAGGGTTAGGTTAAGGCTTAGGGTTAGGATTTACATCATGTTAGGTTTAGGGTGAGGATTAGGGTTAGGGTTAGGGGTGAGGATTAGGGTTAGGGTTAGGGTTATGGTTTAGGTTAGGGTTAAATGTTAGGATTACAGATAGGTTTTGACATATGGTTAGGGTTAGGGTTATGGTTAGGATTAGGTTCAAGGTCAGTGCTAAGGATTATTGTTAGGGGTAGAGTTTATGGTTATGATTAGGTTAGGGTTAAAGTTAAGAATTATGGTTAGGATTATGGTTAGGGTTATGATTTACATCATGGTTGGGGTTGGAGTTAGGGTTAGGTTTATGGTTATGCTTAGGGTTACAATTATGGTTAGGATTATCGCTAGGGTTAGGGTCAAGGGTTATGATTAGGATTAGGTTTTAGGGTTAAGGTTATGATAATGGTTAGGGTTAGCTTCAAGTTTAGGGTTTATTTTATGTTTAAGATTATGATTAGGCTTAGGGTTATGGTTAGGGTTTAGTGTTAGAGCTAAGTTTATGGTTAGGATTAGGGTTTATTATTAGTGTTACAATTATGTTTAGAGTTTATATCAAATTTAGGGTTAGGGTTTATTGTTATGGTTAAGTTTATGGTAAGGGTTTATTGTTAGTGTTACAATTATGTTTAGAGTTTATATCAAATTCAGTGTTAGGGTTAGTGTTAGGTTTTAGTGTTAAGGCTAAGATTATGGTCAGGGTTAGGGTTTATTGTTAGTCTTACAATTATGTTTAGAGTTTATATCAAATTTAGGGTTAGGGTTATGGTTAGGGTTTAGGTTAATTATTAGTGTTACAATTATGTTTAGATTTTATATCAAGTTTAGGGTTAGGGTTATAATTATAATTGGTGGTAGGGTTAGGATTATGATTTTATTTATGATTATTTAAGGTAGGGTTAGGGTTAGGGTTAGGGTTTAGTGTTTGTGTTAAGGTTAGTATTATGGTTAAGGTTAAGGTTAAGGTTTACATCATTTCTAGGTTTAGGATCAGGTTTATGATAATGATTAGTGTTAGGGCTATGATTATGGTTTAGTTTTAGGGTTAAGATTAATATTAAGGTTTACATAATTGTTAGGATTAGGGTTAGGGTTATGGTAAGGGTTAGTCTTTTCTTTAAGTGTAGGATTATTGTTAGGGTTTAGTGTTAGGGTTATGTTTATGATTAGTATTAGGGTTTATTATTAGTGTAACCATAATTATAGTTAGTGTTAGGGTTAGAATTATAATTAGAGGTAGTGTTAGGATTATAATTGGAGGTAGGTTTAGGGTTAATATTATGGTTAGGGTTAAGGTTTACATCATGATCAGGTTAGGGTTTAAATCACAGTCAGGGTTATGAGTAAGATAATGGTTTAAGGTTAGATTAGGATAATGACTAGGCTTAACGTTATGGTTAAGGTTAGGGTTATGGTTAGAATTGGGATATACATCATAGTTAGGGTTATGGTTAGTATAATGTTTAGGGCTAGGGTTTACGATTACGGATAGGGTTAATGTTTACATTGAGATAAGGGTTAATGTTAAGGTCATGGTTAGGGTAAGGGTCATCTTTAGGGTTAGGGTAAGGGTTATCTAGGGTTATGACTAGGATTGTGTTTAGAGTTAGCGTTTGCATCATGGTTATGGTTTAATTAAGGGTTTGTACCATGGTTAGAGTTAGGAAAAGAGTTGGGGTTATGATTAAGATAATGACTTAAGGTTAGGATTAACATTGTGGTTTGGGATAAGTTTAGGTTTAGGGTTATGGTTAGAATTAGCATATACATCATGGTTAGGATTAGGTTTAGTATTATATTTAGGGTCAGGGTTTATGATTACAATTAAGGTTAGGTTTCACATTAGGATAAGGGTTAGGGTTAGGTTCATGGTTAACTTTTAGTATTAGGGTTGGAATCATGATTAGGGTAAGGGTTAAGGTTAAGATTATTGTTAGTGATAATGTTTAGGGTAAGGGTTTATTGTTATGGGTTTTACATTAAGGTTATTGTTATGAGTAAGATAATGGTTTAAGGTTAAGATTAGCATAATGGATAGGGCTAGGGTTATGGTTAGCTTTAGGATATACATCATTGTTAGGGTTAGGTTAGGGTTAGGATTAAAATTCAATTTGACTTAGTGTTATATTTAGGGTTCAATTTTGTATAGGGTTGGTCTTTATAGTATTAGGGTAAGGGATCAATTTGGTATAGGATTAAGGTTCGAATTAGTTATGTCTTATGATTTGATTTGATTTTAGTTAAGGTTTAATTTGGTTTAGCATCATGTTTAGGGTTCAATTTGGTATATGGTTATGGTTAGGGTTTAATTTGGTTTAAGGTTAGGGATAAAGTTAGTGTTCAATTCAGTTTAGTATTGATTACTTTTATCTTTATGGTTTATTTGATTTAGTGTTAGTGTTAGGGTGTAATTTTTTTTAGGGTACAATCAGGGTTCAAATTGGTTTAAGGTTAGGGTTAGGGATAATGTTATAACCCTAAACCCTAAACCCTAGCACTAAACCAATTATGTTTAATGTTTAATTGGTTTAGTGCTAGGGTTTTGGCTATAATTTGTCAGCCATTGGATTAGTATTAGGCTTAGGGTTATAACTTGTCCCATATATATTAGACCTAGGAGATTATTTATATTATAGATATTGATAGTTTCTCTCATGTCTACATATTTTCTCATTTTACTCCCACATATTATTTTTGAAAGGTTTGTCTCTCTCATCCCATGTGGGTATTTTATTACATCTTTCTTCTTTATAGATTTCTGCTACTTGTTTGAGAGATTCCATCATTTGTTCATACTTATTCATATATCATGGAAATGATGTCAATATATGAGTATTATAGTTCAATAGTATGCACTAAGACATTTCCATCAATATTTTACACTTTTTTTAGTTAATTGTTTTTCTCCTATAGGGGTTTTAGTCATTTAGTTCAATAAGACCATATATGTATTTTTTTATAATAGTATCAAGTACTTTGTAAATAGATCATGATTATTTATTTTGCGAGTTTCACCTTGTAAAAATGTAAGACAAGTTTGAGAGCTTCAATTTCTTCTTCAATGGTAATTCCATTCCAACTTTTAATAACTCTTTAAGTACTTAAGTTTGAACTATGCTTTAAATTATGCTTGGAATTTTAGCTTGTCCTATTCCACTTCTTAAAAATTTTGACATCCCATGATCAATTCAAAATTATGGCATTAATATCTTACAAGATGAGTAGAGAGAAATATCTTTAATTATGCATTGGTAGAACTATAATTTATGTAAGATAATAATTGAACAAAATTCTTCACTAAAGTTTAAAAAATAATATAACATCCATAATAAGTAATTTAAAAAGTACTTTTAAAATTCTGTTAAATGCCTCATATTCTTTATCAACCATATTTCTAAATTATCCCTAATTGTGCCTAAACCATAATGCTAATTAAACTATGCATTGAAGATATTAAAAATCATTATTTATTTATTTGTCTAAAAATTGAACTTTGATTTTTTGAGTTTAGAAACATTTAAATTTTATAAGATAATTCTTTTTTTAATTTTCCAAATTGAAAATTAAAAAATAAGATTGTTTTTTCAAATATTGTGTATGAATGTAGCTATGGTTTTTTGAATTTAGAAACATTATAATTTTAAGTTTATTATTTAGAAACATGGAAATATTTTTCATCTTTCTAAATTGAAAATTAAGATTGTATTAAGATAGAAAAATTACTTTCTAATTTTTCTTTCATTTTTCTAAATTGAGAATTAACATTGAAAATTACTTTCTTATCTAGGATTTCTTTTATTTTTATTATTCATCAAATTTTCATATCATATATTTGTTTTTTATTTATAATTATATTTGAAAAACATTTAAATAGAGAATGCCTAAATATATTTTTAATCAAATTTTAAAATATTTAACATTCAAAAGCATAAACAAACCATATAACTACTATATTAAAATGCAGTTATAGTATTGGATTTTTTCATTTTGCCACTGCTAAGCTTAGTATTTTGACGAGATATCAACTATTATAAAATTGAAAAAGCTAAGTATTCTGAATTGAAATACTCTTTTAATAAGATAATTTTATATCTTCAACTTCAATAGGAAAAGGGAAACAAAAAAGAAAAAGAAATTGAAGTTGTTATCTACAACTTCTACTTCTACCAGTCTAGTGTTATAGATGCATTAAAATATCACAATGAAGATTGTAGTTCTTTACCCTTAAATAATTGCATTTTCATCTACAAATATCATCTCAAGAAAAATTAAATTTAACAATAATTGCTGGCATCGACGATTTCTATAGAAAACTATTACATCCTTGCATTTATTAATTTGATAGAACCAAAAAAATTGACAATGAAGAGTGGACTTTTTTAACAAATAAGAACATTTTCCTTTGCAAACTTCATCTCACTAAAGAAAATATACCAATAAACGTTTACAGTCTAATATCTGTGGTAGGAAAGGACTATGACAAGCATATCATTTATAGACTAGAAAATATTAACTATGATGATTAAGAGAAGGTCTATATGATTTTAGTAACATGTGTAACATCACTAATATAACAATAAGGCACCAAACATTTTTGTTGAAGGAAACATGCAATAAATATATACAAACATGATACCATTTTAGAGATTTGAGAAATCTGATTATTACTCCAGCAAAAGTGAGCGTAGTTGATGTGTAAGCATCGAAGGCCTGCAAAGGAAGATGCCTGGAAGTCCATCTAATAGTCAGCCATGATGGGTTTTAAAATTTACGTTTAAAGGGTTAATGAGTGCATAAGCTTCACCTATTCAACAACTCATGTGGGAGACAACAATCTAAGAAAACAACCTGCTCCATTTGGCCTCCCAGAGTGCGTTCAAATCTACCATTAAAATGTTTAACTCATTTAGATCAAAATATAACTCGTTGTATTATTAGTGATTCACGTATTAAAATAAAGAAAAAAAACGATGCCTATAGCTTTAAACAATATCATGCTGAAACACTCTACAACCAAATTGTTCTCAAATGTGGTACCCATTTTATATTCCTCTCTGGAATACCATTCCATGAATAGATCTAAATAGCTAGTGCATAGCCCATTGGATTTGAACTACACAAAAAAGTTGCGTAACAATAATAAAAATTGAGTTATAAATATTATATTTGCCTAATGTATTCCACCACGAATCTTGAAATATGTAAATATAGCGAAGTATAATGGATTGGTTAAGAAATACCAAAAAATAATAATCTAGTTTGAAAAAAAATATAGTTTTTGTTGGATTGTAACAATAATAAAACAATAAAACAAGCAAAAAAAAATAAGCAAGAAAACAAATCATATCTCAGTTTTTTAGAAAGAAACCAGTTTTATCTTTTAAAAGGAAATTTCTAATATCTTTGAAGGATAAAACAAGTTTTTTCTATGTTAAATGATGATTGTTATCTTGAAGACATTATTTATATCTTGGTTGCCTTGAAGGCAAAGTACGAGTTGATGATTGCAAATTACAAGAGAAATTTTTTTGAATTGTAGATTGCAAGAGTGACTATAAGTTTGATGTTATTGTAAATTGCAAGAGAAATTATGATAGCATCAACTGTGAAGCTTGTAATTGTTTTCTCGAAGCAATAAAATAATGGATACCTTTCCCCATAGATGTTTCCTTGATGTTTTGTCCAAGTATTACCACATAGATCAACTTCTTATGTATTGTTCTATTTTTCATTTAATTCTCTAGATTATTTCTCTACAACTAATTTGTGTCGCAATATTTTAATCTTCTAGGTTAATCCTTCTTCTTTCATAACAAGTGGTATTAGAGAGATAATTTTTGTAGTGACTTTATTAAGATTTGGTGTTGATTTTTGCAACATCAAATGGTGAAGGTTTTGAATGCAAGGTTTGAGGTGGACGAATTTAATGGAAAGAATAGCTTTTGAGCTACGAAGCTTAAGGTGCATGATTTGTTAGCGTAACAGGGATCACATAAGTTATTGGTAGGAAAGTAAAAAGAAACCTATAGATATGTTTGATGAAGATTAGGAAGATCTAGCTATGAGATCTCTTAGCACAATTCGGTTGTGTCTGGTACATGAAGATCTTTTCAATATTGCTAGAGAAGGAACAACAACAACCTTGTGGATTAAGATGCATAGCCTTTACATGACGAAATCCTTGATGAATTGAATCTACTTGAAGAGGAAATTGTATACTTTGAAAATGAGGGTAGGTATAAAAATTATCGATCATTTAAATATTTTTAATACTCTTATTTGTCAATTAACTAGTATGGGTATACAAATTGAAGATGAAATTGTATACTTTGAAAATGAGGGTAGGTATAAAAATTATCGATCATTTAAATATTTTTAATACTCTTATTTGTCAATTAACTAGTATGGGTATACAAATTGAAGAGGAAGACAACATGGTTACACTATTGTTTTCATTGTCTAAATCCTGGAATCACTTAGTACCTTCTATTAGCTTCAACACAAATGACACCCTTGAATTTGATTCTATTGTGGGGGTTTTATTGTTTGAAAAGGTTTGGAGGATACCTAATACACAATTCTCCACACCATAAGCAATGGTGGCTAGAGGACAGTCCATAGAAAGAGGCAAAAAAGTTAGAGGAAGATGTTGGTATTGTATTAAATGAGGACATCTCAAGAAAGATTATTGGAAGTGGAAAAAAGATAATAATGAATCCAAAAATTGAACAAATTTTGTTGAGACAAGTTCTATGGCTGATGAAGTTTTGTATGTTTGTGATATCTTACAAAATCACGAGGGAGGGTTGTTTGATTCTAGTGCTTCTAATCACACATGTCCACATAGGAGTTGGTTTTCTACTTACCAACCTGTTGATGGTGTTGTTGTTATGGGAGATAATACTTCTTGTAAGACTATTGGGATTGAAACCATTAAAATTAAAATGTTTGATGGTGTTGTAAAGATGTTAACAAGGGTAAGACATGTAACAAAACTGAAAAATAATTTAGTTTCTCAAGGAGTTTTGGATTCTAATTGTTATAACGTCTCCAATCAAGCTGGAGTACTGAAAGTGTCAAAGGGCAATTTAGTTGTTATGAAGGCTACAAAAGTCAGAAACCTTTATAGGCTAAAAGGGAGTATTGAGTTAAATAAAGCAATGGTAGTAGTAGTAGTAGTATCTAATGAGCCTACTTGTTTATGGTAATTGGATCATATGAGTGTTGAATGGCTAAAAATAGTGTTAGACAAGTTGAGGTGGAGTTTGACATCTCTTGGCTTGCAGAAAAGGTAGTTAGTAGGGATGAATAGGTATTAGGTAAATTATTGTCAAGGTGGAGATTGCTGGATTATGACAACAATAAAACAATAAAAGAAGAAAAAAAAACAAGAAAACAAATCATATCTCAGTTTTTTTGAATGAAAACAATTTTATCTTTTAAAAAGAAATTTTGAATTTCTTTGAAGGAATAAAACAAGTTTTTCTATGTTAATTGATGATTGTTATCTTGAAGATATTATTTATATCTTCATTTGCTTGAAGGAAAAGTAAGAGTTGATGATTGTAGATTGCAAGAGCAGTTTTTTCAAATTGTAGATTGCAAGACTGATTGTAAGTTTGATGTTATTATAAATTGCAAGAGAAATTGTTGAGATTTGTAAAATTTCTAGAGCAATTATAATAGGAGCAACTGTAAATCTTGTAATTGTTTTCTTTGAGCAATAAAATTAATGATACATTTCCCCATGGATGTTTTCATTATGTTTTGTCAAGGTTTTACCACGTAAATATGCTTCTTATGTGTTGTTTTATTTTTCATTTCTCTCTATATTATTTCTTTGCAACTAATTTGTGCTACAATATTTTAATCTTCTAGGTTTATGCTTCTGCTTTCACAACAATTTTGACTACTAAATGTGTTAAGAAACCTGACATCAGTAAAAATTAACAAAGTGAACCTGCTAAAAATATAATATATTAAATCAAGAAAAAAAAAAACAATGTATCTTGCTACAACTCCTAATTGACAAATGTTGTGAAATCCTCAGGCTATTTCTCGTGGAAATCTAGTCTGGAGCTCCCCTCCTAAATTATAAACTTACCATCATTCTAGTATAATATAATTTGTATCTTCTGCAAATCTAAGGTTCTCCAATTTCAAGCTTCACCATTTGAATCTTCATTCCATATTTTTCCAAAGCCATCTTAAATATAATTTACATATATGGATAGAGAACTTGAATCGATTAATCTTCCATATTTGATAGTACTGTGAAGCCAACTAAGGTGAGTTGCAGCGATTGTTATTGTCATAGTTTTGTAACTGCACCTTTCATCATTGATTATCCTATTTCATTCGTAACTGCAATATTCATTTACAATAATAATGATCATATGTTATTTTAACAGTAGTTGCTTCATGTTTAGGTGATGCGAGCTATAACTTTGAATAATATGAAACAATTCATTTTCCTTACATGGATAAGATTGAGTGGGTGCCATTGTAGTGTTACAACTCTAGATGTAGCTAGAAATTCATATCAAAAAAACTATTTATACATTTAATTTTTTTTACAATAATATTCTAATTATATTAAAAAAATTAGATAATTATTATTTTATTTCAATAAAAGTGGATTATTCCACTAAACTTTTTTATTTATATTTTTTATTTTTTACATAGGATTCAAAGAGCATACCAGAGGAAAGAACCCTGGGAAGAAAACCTCCGGTCATAGCTCATAAAATAAACCTATAGTATCTAACGGGTCAATTTATACACCCTGCCCAAAACCACATACAAAATGCGGTCACAACACATATAATATCAGTTTTGCATAGAGCCTATATGACAATTTGCTAAAAAAAACCCATAGGATAATTTTTAAATGTAGACTCCATAGCTGCTATCAACGAAAGAAGGCAAAATTTTCCAAAGCCCTATGCCAAATCCCATGAGCCAAAAACCTTCCTACCAAAAAAGAAAGTATCAAAAAACCTTTGGAAAAACACTATTATATCAAATACCATGACCTCAAACTCTTCTCTAGACAATGAACATGAATACTTGAAATGAAAGGGGAAAGCGTGAATAATTATCATCATAGAATTTTACATTGATGTTACTCAAGAAAATCATATGACTATTGTTGCAAACCTTCCCATACCCTAGAAGGAATTTCCTCAAAACCCACCTCTTGTTGATTAGCATTGCTATCAATGGCTAAATTTTCCAAATAATCTATAATCTTATTAACTTCTCTGTAATAATGGGATACCAAGAAAGATTCAAACAATTCTAATTTTTGTAAAATGGGATCAAGTATATACTGCAAATTCCAACAATTCAATTTTTTTTTCATAACACATTGAATAATCACCATAGAATCACCTTCAATTATTAAGTCCTTAATTCCCAAAGAGATTGCCATATCCAATCCAAAAGACAAAGCATGAAATTCCGCATAATTGTTAGTTTTAAAACCAATAGATTGACACTTAGCTCGAATAAAATTTGCATTGTGATCATAAATTACCATGCCTACCCCAGCCGACCTAGGGTTACCACAAGAGACCCTATCAAAATTCATTTTAAAGTGCCCCTATGGAGGAGGTTTCCATCTAGCAGAGCATCTCTTACCTATTGCATCATTCTTTTTTAAAATTGAACCATGAGAGGGTAAAACAAACAACAGCTTCCAAACTCTAGTCCTCTACTATCCTAATGTGAAAAAGAAGTAAGATTATCCAAATTCTTATAAATAAATCACAAAGCAACCTCAGAGATTGAAGACTCAATTTTTTATAGAACATTAGACATAGGAGACCTTATTTTTTTAAATATCTTGGTGTTTCTCTCTAGCCAAACATTCCAAATCACAATAGATGGAGATATGATCCAAAGGCATGCATAAAAAGATGAGGCAAACATAAAGGGCCAAGATCTAAAATGGGAAATGAGATCCTTACCAATAACAAAGAATATATTTAACTTTTGAAACAACTGCTGCCAACACCCATAAGCATAATCACAATGTAAGAACAGGTGTGAAGAAGATTCCAAATTTTTGTTACAAAAGACACAAGGGAAAACACCAGTAATACCAAGCCTGTCTAGTCTCATACCTATAAGGAGTCTATCCTGAACTGCCAACCAAGAAAAGGCTCTAGCTTTGGGAAGACAATCTGAATGCCAAAACAACTTATAAGGCCAAGAAGATAAATCTCTAGCAACTATAAGAGAGTTGTAACCATCTTTAATAGTGTACTTACCAAAAATATTCTTTGTCCAACTAATTTCATCCTCAGAATCAGAAAGAGATACAATTCTATCCCCCAAAATCTTTTCAAAATCTAATTTCATTCTTTGATCAACAACTAAGAAATCAATAGACTTCCATCTAGTTAGATTAAGGGGTCAACTAGTCATAATTTTAAAATAATCTGCTACAAAAACACCCCAAAGGGAGGAAAGAACAGTGATCAGAGGAGACCAATCCCTAATATTCACCAAAGTTGTGTGTCCATTCCATACTTCATCCCAGATTCTGACATTTCTACCATTATGAAGAATCCATGAGAGATGAGGCAAAATAACTGATCTACATTTACAAAGGAAATTCCAAATAGCAGAACCCAAAGGCAAATTTGAGACTTTAAAAATGTACTCTCTCAGTCAATTATTTAAATATTTGGCAAACAATACCTGTGCCCATAAGGAGCTAGGCTTGTCATATAATTTCCAAACCAACTTAGCACCTAAGGCTGAATTCTGATTCTCTAGACTCTGAATTCCTATTCCCCCAAGTTCCTTGGGTAGCACATACCTTATCCCATGCAACTAAAGGGAGTTTCTTCTTGCCATCTTTATTATTATTCCAAAGAAAATCTCTAAGAGTATCTTGTAAACTAACAATGGCTGCTTTTGGAGACTTGAAAATACACATGAGATATATGGGAACAACATTCAAAACAGACTTGATGAGAACAATTTTACCTGCCAAAGTTAACCATCTATGATTCCATGAGAGAATTCTTTTAGAAATGACCGAAATAATCTTATCCCAAAAACCAATCTTATCCTGCTTAACAAAGAAAGGAATCCCAAGGTAAGTACATGGAAGATTTCTAGTCTCAAATCCCCAAAAGAATTGGAACCTATGTTGAACCAGTTGTGATGTATTAAGGAAAAAAATCTTTGATTTATCACCATTCACTTTCTGACCAGAAACCGATGCATAATTTTGTATTAGCCCTTTAATCACTTTTGCCTCAACTTAAGAAGCATGTCCAAATAATAGAGTATCATCTACAAAGAGACAATGAGAAATACTTTGGGGAATATTCTAAATCCTTATACCTTTCCAAAGCCCACCCACTTTAGCAGCCCTAATAGCCCAACTAAAGGTGTCAGCTAGGAGAATAAACAAAAAGGGAGAAAGGGGATCTCCCTATCTCAAACCCCTAGTGGAAGTGAAAAAACCACAAGGAGAACCATTAATTAAAACCGAGAATCTTGTAGAAGAAATACATGCATGAATCTATTTGACCCAGGCCTTGGAAAAACCTAACTTCTCAAGAACAACACATAAAGCCCCCCACTCTACTCTATCATAAGCCTTCATCATGTATAGTTTAAGTATCATGGCTAGGGTTCTTTGGGTGGAAATAGAATGCAACACCTCATGTGCTACAATTGCACCCTATGTCATCTCCCTTCTGGGAACAAAACCACCTTGCTCCAATGAAACGATCCTAGGTAGAATTTTTGCCAACCTAAGGGAAATTGCCTTTGTAAATATCTTATACAAAGTGTTACATAAAGCAATGGGGCAGAAGTCAGCAAAAGTCTTAGTATCCTCTTTTCTAGGAATAATTGCAATCATTGTAGTATTAAGTTATTTTAAAATGGACCTATTTCTCCTAGATTCCTCAAGAGCCAATAAAACATCATTTCCCACAAAATCCCAACATTTCTGAAAAAATAAAGGAGTAAAACCATCTGGTCTTGGGGCTTTATCCGGATTCATGGCAAAAATAACACTCTTAACTTCTTCTAAGGAAAAAGGAGACATCAACATCTTATTGTCTTCCAAAGATACTAAAGAAGGAATATTATATATAATATCCTTGCTGAGATTTTCAATTTTTGAAGATAATAATGACTTAAAAAACCTAACTTCCTCTGAAGCAATGTGCTCTGGCTCTGTCAATAAATTTTCTCATTCTGACACTGAATACAAGATATCTTATTCTTACATCTTTTAATCTTAGTTGAAGAATGAAAAAAATTTGTGTTCCTGTCACCATCTGAAAGCCACAACTCTCTAGATTTCTGTCTCCAATAGATTTCATCTCTAGCTAATACCTCTTAAAGCTATAACTTTAGTGACTTCAATTCATCAAAAACTTGTGGCACCATACCATGTTGAAGCACACGAGTATTAAAACACTCAATCGTATCTTGAATCCTTTGTTTCTCCTGAAAAATGTTCTTAAAATGCGAGATATTTCATTCTCTAATATTCAATTTCAAATAACTTAACGTGTTAGCAATCTGAAACATACAGGACATAGAACAAAAAGGAGTAGAATTCCACGTGGGCTCAAATTTAAATGGAGACTTAAAAGAATCCCTATCCTCAATAACTGAAAGGGAAATTGGAAAATGATCAAAACTTGAGACCGGTAGAATAGAGGAAAAGAATTCAAAATCTAAATCAATCCAATTCTCAGATAACAAAAATTGATCTAATCTCTCAGCAATTTGAGAAAAATCTCTTCTCATGTTTGTCCATGTGAAAACCCCATTCCGAGACTTATAATCAAAAAGGCTCATATCAGAAATGAAATCCTCAAAGTCATCCATAATCCTTTTATTAGGGAAAACACCTCCTCTTTTCTCATCTAAATCAGTGATAGCATTAAAATCACCCCCAAAGATAATAAAGGAACCATGTTTTAAGGGAGAAGAAATCCTCTTTAATTCACCCCATAACTTACTCTTCCCTTGAATTCTTGATGGCGCATAAATGTTAAAAAGCCAGAATTTAACCTTCGAAATCTTGCTTATAACTAAAGCCAACATCCAATTTGTAGCAAATGTCAGTAACTGTACCTCAATATAATAATTATTCCAAAGCAGTGCCAAACCTCCTGAAGCACCACAAGTCGGAGAAGAAAGAAAATTCCACCTTCTCCAAGATGAAAAAACCAAATCAGTAGACTCCTTTGACAACTTTGTTTCTTGCAAACATAAAAATATCACACTTAATTAAGTCCATTTCGGACTTAATTAAGTGTCTCTTGTTAGGGGCATTTAAGCTCCTAACATTCCAAGAAATAATTCTCATTGTCCTCAAGGGGAGGCCAAAGCTCCCCTCTTCCCAATAATTAGAGAATTTTTGCTTTCCCCAAAGAAACCTTGCAAATTATGTTTCATAGCCCTTGATCTTGTCACAGGTGGACTATTCATGAATCTTTTACTCCTCTTTCTTTTTACACTTACATGAGTTAGGCATGTTTTCTTAGGCCTACCAAGAGAGACCAAATGCCTCCCTTGCCCACTAGCAGGAGAAATGGACAAAGTCTTTTGAATTCCAGCATCAATTTCCATTTGAGTCTTAAGATTATTTGGAGGCCTACCTCTCCTAGGAGAAACCACCGATGGTGAAAAAACTGGAGTTGTTTGGACAATTGGTAAACTCTTGCATGACTTTGGAGAAGCCAGGATCAATGGATTATCTTCAAATCCCAACTCTCTTGTAGCCAAAACCGCAAAAGGATTAGCAAATGTAGAAATTGCAAGGGTCGAGTTTATACCCCCCAAATCATTCTCAATTGAATAAACAACTCTATTAGTAATACCCTCACCCATTTGATGTGCATGATTGTTAAAAATATCAAGTACTTGCTAAACCAGATTCTTATCTGGCATAATAAAAGGGACAACCTCTAATGGA
The DNA here is from genome assembly GCF_030272615.1 of Cryptomeria japonica. NCBI lineage: Eukaryota > Viridiplantae > Streptophyta > Pinopsida > Cupressales > Cupressaceae > Cryptomeria > Cryptomeria japonica. Next base: position 208,995,015 of record NC_081412.1, on the reverse strand, counting down.
TTACTATTCCCTAATGAAGATTCATTAGCCATATTAATTTCAACATTCAGAGGGGGATTATTACACACCAAATTCTTAATTTCCTGAACTAAAGAAGCATCATTATGAAAACCTATGGTAGGTACCTATTTAATAGCTTCCATATCAACCACTACATTTTTATCTAAATTCACATTCTTTGAAGAATCCAAAACCTCCTTTTGAGTGTATGAAGATAAATTATCATCCTTACCCTTTGTGTGATTATTTGGCATCGTAGGGAAATCTACCATCAATGGGTGATCTACTCCATTCATCAAGGGATTACCATCCACTATACCCCCATTATTAGAAAATGTCTTCAATAAAGACGAAAGTGAGATGGAACCCGAAGTCTGATCATTTGGTTTCCTAGAACTATGACACAATGAATTATTTTTAAGATTAATGTGACCTATTTCTACCAATTTATTTGAAGAGACATTTCCACATCCTTCAATCGAAGGTCCCACCGACAAACTATCTTTATTAAGGGATTTAGGGACGGAGACAACAATCTGCTGGTTTTTCTTAAAATCCATAAGTAAAGGAGCATCCAAAAGTAAAGAAGACTTAAGAAGCTTTGTATCTAATTTCTCAATTGACTAGTGCCAAATACCATCATGAGACTTGATATTATAAGTACGGGGGCAAACATTGTTAGGGTTAATAAGAACACAAATTTTTACCAGAACCTCCCCCTCCACAAAGTCCATTTTAGATGTTAAAAAAGTTCCAATAGTATTTCCAATTTTTTCAAGAACATCTGGATCCATAAATTCAAAAGGAATTTTAGGTAAACCAAACCAAAAAGGAATAAGTTTCGAACTAGACCAAGAAGGAACAAAAAAAGGTTTCCAAGCCGGAATTGAAATTAAATGTTTTCCAAACCAATAATGTGAAGTTCTTAATACCTCATCTCTGAAAGAAGGAGAATCAAAGACAATAATAAAAGCATTCACAGATAATCATTAAAAATAATGCATATCCCCCATCTTTTCTACAATTTATGTTAAATCTTTAACAAACTAATTTGATCACCCCAAATTTCCCCAGAAATAGCATTCGTATGCAAACAATTCACTTTATTATCGACATAAGAAGCTAAAAGATCGATACAAGGGATAGGAGCCCAAACCTGCAATGAAGAAACCTCGGGCAGAATAGGACCAGAAGGAATCTTACTTACCTTTTCTGGACTAGCTTCCTTGAGGTTCACATATACCTTATTTCCCACCTACTGTGAAGAAACAGAAACCCTAGCCGTAGTCTCCTTATTTGCCAAGCCAACAACCCTAGCAAATGTTCGCTGATTGCCTAGATCCAAAGACCATTTCCTTGAAAATCCCTTGAATTACTTCTCAGAATTCCCATGATTCGCACCATTATTAAAACGCCCTTGAGTGAATCTCCTTCCATTGTTATTCTGCCTCCATGCCACACTGCCTCTATTCCCAAAGAAGCCTTGAAATTATTTTGAAGCTAGCTAAAAAACCTTGTTATTTCTGCTCCAGTTTACCTGTATCGCCATGTCCTTCCATCTACCTTTCATGTAGACCCACTGCAAAACATGAGGCGAGTCTTCCCAACCCACATCCGCCCATGAACCCAAATGCCCTCTAAGCCATGTCCGATCACTGTATTATGTTGATTTGATGTTACCCCAAACACATCCTGCATTAAAAACTCCATGCCGCGGATGTAAGTTTGTATCTTAAAAGCCCATACAAAATGATAGCGAGCATACTCAAGCACCCATGAAATATCTTTAGCCAGCTCTGCCACCAATTGTGACCAAGTCTGAAGGAGCTCGATTTGAATCCCTATGTTGTTGAAGGAAGAAATAACATCTATGCAAATTTGTGAGGGTATGCGGACCTGTGTCTCCCCAGCCCACGTGTTTAGCCAGTAAAACACAGAATCATGTTGTGCTGATATAATGACGGATTGAGATGGCAAAAATCGGTGATTGTAAATGTTATTGATGGACACTAAAGGTGAGGTAAAATTAATATTTGTTTTGAATGGATACAAAATATTTTCCTTGATTAAATTATCTATCAAATAGAGCTATAAAAGAAATTATCTAATTATTTTAAAAAGCTATCGGAATTTTTTTTTATTATGTTTTTTAATATTTTTCTAAAATAAACAACTTTATTTTGTTTGATAGTAGTAATATAGAATATACTATAAAACAATGAAAACTATATAAAAAAAATAAAATATTTGAAAACGCATATAATAATTACTAATAATGAAAAAAAAGAAACATATTTAGTTTATCCTAAACCTCAAAATGAATTGTATTTTATTTTTCATTTTTTTATTTACAATATGATTTCAATTCTACTCTTTTAAAAAATAAATCATTGTAACTGATTGTAAAATAATAAAAATTTCTAAGTGCTTTTAAAGACCTTTACTATTGTGATTATTCTGATATTTTTTTCCCTATATGTTATTTCTATATTTTTTATCTAGTTTTTCTACATATATATTTTCGACAATGTTCTAAATATATATAAATGCATTAATATATCTCTAATCAATTATTAAATTGAATTAAACTAATCTACCCCTTTAATAGATAATAATAATTTGATATTTTTTCTATTATCAAATATTATAAATTACTCAAATATTAATAGTTATCAACTATTAATTCTAGTTTGTCGAATTGTTATCGGTTTCACCTATCTATAGGCAAAGACTAATATTTTCATCACACTCAATTACTATACTTTCAAAATTATATCAATTTTTTTATTCTATGCTTTATCTTGATTTTTTATTAAAATCATTTTTCTCTCCATTTTGGTATTTTTTTTAATGCCCCATACTTTTTTTGCTTGGTTTTTATTTTTTTTCATTTATGAAAAGAACCAAGTGGCCAATCAAATGTGAGGAGGAAAAATATTGGGATGGTTCAATGTTTTTAAAAATATGATATTGATATTTATTTAATATTCATTCTTATCCTTTTTTCTTTAAATAAGTGGTAAAGGCTTTTTAATTTGGAGCTATGAATCAGTGGGACTTGAACCTTGATGGCAAGAACAATAATACAACAACTTAACCATCATAACATCCATCTATTGATATATATATATATTCATTCTTATCCTTATCCTTGAGAAAAAAGTGGATTTTATGTAGGCTTACTTTCATTTTTATTGTTATTGTTATTATTTTCGATTAAGTGAAAAGTAGATTTTGAAGGGGGGCCGAAACCCTTTTTAGAAATATAACCAAATGATAGAGAATTAAAGACCAGCTAGAAAGAACAAAACACAATAGAGAAATAACTAGAAAAGACAAAAAGCCAACAAGAAGCCAAAATAGGTAGAGAGACAACACAAAGAAAACTAAGGGACAACCATGAACAACAGAGCCTAAGAAAGATTTATGATAAGCTTCGTCACTTCTTTCTCTAATAGGACCATAGAGGTAGCAACACTCTTCAAATCCTCTAGCTCCTTGGCATGCTCATCCATCTTCCTAGTACTAGCATGAGTTGTTTTACGATGACCAATAGTCCCCCCTTCAAGAATCAACACCTTATCCTCAGTAGTATCAATAATATTCTTTTCCTGGTGGACATGTTCTAGCTTGCTGATCATCATACTGAAGCTATTGGTAGAGCCTTTTAGTATTTTTTGGCTTTGTTCTCCAATCTTCTCCAGGGTATTCTCATGATTGAGAACCTACTTCTCCAGATCATTGAATCTATCCTCCACAACCTTAAATTCAAAGTCATACGAACTAATGACAGCCTCTACATCTCTGATGGCTTTAGTTAATTCATTCAACTAGTTAGGAAGAGTAATGAGCTTATCAGTACCAATAGCTTCAAGGGTAGTAACTTTCTTGGATGAATCCTCTAACTTATTCTTCAAACTATTGATTAAAGGGAAATTTATGTAGTCAATGTTAATCTCAGGGGAACAATTCTCTAGGGTCTTGATATTAATATCTGTAGCATTGGGAGGCAAAGTTTCACCTTCCTTTAGCATCTTCCCCTCTTCTTCCACATCATCAGTAGAATTATTGGGGTCATGAGGATTGGGTTGAACATTAAGAGAATCATTCCCTTTATCTGGACTGATGTCGGTGATGACGGGGCTTTTCTTGTTTTTCTTTTTTGGCAGAGGGGTAACATAATCACTATCACTCTCCATCCCCTCTTCATCTTCTTTGTCATCTTCAAGACAATTTTCCTCCTCCTGAACCTTACTTCTTTTTCTTTTAACCCCTTTTGGATCTTTCTTATTTCCAAACCCAGATGCCAGATATTTGTCCTTTTCCTTGGTACAACCCTTAGCAAGGGTAATCCTATCAACATTGTCTTCTCACTCAGTATCAGACCCGTTATATTCACAGTCATCAGAGTGCTTAGATTCATCATCTGAATCAGAGATCTTAGTGATAGAATGTTGCACAAAGAAAGCTTTGACATGGTTATATAAGCGCAACATTAACCCTTCATGCATGAGAGGGTTACTATCTAGGTTAGCCCTAAAATCCTTAATGCTAGTGTTAAGGGAGCTAAAAAAATAGAAAGGGAAAGATACAGGGTCTTTATGGCAAAAATTATTCAAAAGAACCAAGTGATAATCACAGACACGAGAGTATCTACCACCAAGTGTAACATATTGCATGACAACAAACAAATTCCATCTTCATATGTTGTTTATCACTTTCAAAGAGTAGTAGGTTTTGCCTGATTTCACCAACTTTCTTTTCTCAGACTCCTCCTTTGAGAATCTCTTGATAGCAGCTTCAATGAGCTTCCTGTCTCTATAAAACATTCTGTCTTCCATTGACATGCTAGTGACTTCCATGATAATTTGTTTGTTAATTTCAACCTTTCTTCTTCCTATGGTTATTTAATCATCTTTTCAATTCTTTTTAATAATTATGTTCAGTGTACGATTTTTCTATACAATTCTCTCCATATACCCTATCATCTTTGCCATTTCTATAATAGCCCAGGCCTTCGACTTGTCTTTCCATTCATCATAGGAAAGAGGCTCAATTCTTTTCCTATTTCCTCCCATGGTGTCCAAAAACATAAAATTCTTATCCTTCACTATGGAACATAGGGTAGAAAAAGAGGTCAAAGTGTAGAGCGGGAATGTCTTCAAAATAGAAATGATCACCCACAAAACATGTGGAATCTTGTTTGCATTAAATGCAAGCTCAATCTTTGAGCCCCGCTCTTTCCGATTCATTTGGCCTTTTTCATTGATAAGTGTATTTTCATAATTACATATCACTCCCTCATAACCATGCACTCTATCATTAATGAGGAGTGCACATGCCTTTTAAGGAAGATCCATCTCATCTCACCAATTCACATTCTGATCAACATGGATAGTCATGTTGGCAACCCAATCAACAATAGTGTTGGTTTGTTTATAATTGTGAGACAAAATACATAACTCAAAAGAGTTGATACCTCCTTAGCTTGAGATATGATATTATTTATGGTCCATAAAGGGAATGATAGGCCTTTTAGGAACTGAACAATATTATTTGAGTCTCATATATTTAACTAGGGCAAGAGTTTGGTAAGTAGCCACGGACTCAACTAAGCGGTTGGTCTAGGATCCCATGGGGAGTGCCACCACAGCAATACAATAGCCAGACTCATTTCTTATCACTCCCCCATACCCAGCCAACCTCGGGTTTCCCTTGGTCACCCCATCAAAATTAGTTTTGATCCAGCTAGGAGGAGGAAAGGACCACTTACTACTTTTTCTCTTGTTTTTATTATCATCTCTATCTTTGGAAGCATAAACTTTCCAGTTTTGGAGGAGGCCAGAATAATCCTTACTTTTGAAAAGAAGAGGCTTAACATTAGCTTTAAAATTTTCCACAATGGCCCACTTGATTTTGGTAGACACTACTTTAGGAGGGGAGTAGGAGCCTCTAAAAATCCTATTGTTCCTTTCTTTCTAGATTCCCCAAACCACGTGAGACAAGGTAAGGTCCCATAGAAATTTGATAGAATTGTTCAAGGAATGACATCTCCAACTAGTGAACACTCTCAAATAGATGCTGAAAAGACCCAATTCAAGTTGCAAAGCTACAAAATCTATGAATAAATAGTAAAGAAGGGACAATTGATATCTAAATGGTCAATATTGTCTTCCTCATTTTGGGAGATGGAATCCTCTTTTGCATATATTATCAGTGGTGAGGATTTTACTCTACAGAAGGATCTAAAAAAATAGGTTGATCTTGGGAGTGAGACCACTAATCTAGGCTTTAGACTAGCAACGGGAGGAATCAATGGATTGGAACAGCATCAAAACCGCAGAGGCCACCGAATTACTACAAGAGGAGGTTCCCACCCAAATGATTGTATCTTCAAGAAGAGGGTTAATCAAGACAAAATTAAGAAGAGCCATAATAGGGTTGAGGGTTGGGTTTATGGAGCTCAGGTTCACCTAGTGGTTATCCTTCCTGTAATCTACCACCTTGAGACCAAATCTAACCTTATATTTAGATATAAAGGGAGAGAAATAAACAATATTTGAGAGGGGGGATTCAAACAACCAAGAGTCGTCCCAAAAATTGACTTTTTGCCATTACCAATAGTCCATATTTTACCTAATCCAGCAACAGATTTAGTCTCGATAACATTGTTACAAATAGAAAAACTATTAGGGGAATCATAGCAATTAAACAAATATAAAAGAGATATCTAAGGTTGCATATATTTGGCTTGCTAGATTGAGTTCCACTCATTGGTTTTTCCAAACAATCTCCTCATTTGTTTGGAGAGAAGGGCTTTATTAATGGTTTTAATTTTTTTGATACCAAGCCCACCCTTCTTTTTAGATCTGCAAACTTTTTCGTCAACTATCACATATATCCTTTTCCTCTCCTCAACCCCAAACCATAGGAAGGACTTTTAAATTTTTTCAATAGCATTGGCGAATCTAGTCAAACAGACTTAAAGCATAAACATGAAGACTTTGGAGAGAAGATTTTAATAATTGGATTTTCTTAGCTAGCTATTTTTTGGTGGAATCTATCCACCAAGCTACTCCAGAACATCTCACAGGGTTTTCTATACAAAGGGAGACCCAAATAGATAGAGGGGAGAAAGTTGATATAATAATCCAAGATTCTAGCAATTCTTCCTTGTCTGTCAACAGGAGTGTTCAGGAAAAAAATTGAGCTTTTAATCTAGTTTATCAGCTGGCCTATGTCTTTGCAGTAGTTAACCAGCACCGATTTAAGGGTTTTGGCTTCCTTGATAGTAGAAGCACCCATTAAAACCATGTTACCAATAAATTTTTGATGGGAACAGATCTTGTTAGCTAACAATGGTCTGATACGTTTCAGTTGACCTTTAGAAACAAGTTTACTTATATATCGGCCCAGGCTCTCAGCTAATATAACAAACAAAATAAGAGATATAAGATCCCGTTGTCTGAGACCCTTGGAAGACTTGAAGAATGGGGTAAGAAAGCCATTAACAATAACCAACAGAGAGGGGGTAGAGATCAGCTAGGAGATCATCTAGATCACTTTCTCACCAAATCCAAAATCATTGAGGATACTAAGAAGAAAGCACCAATGAACTTGATCATAAGAATTTAACATGTCAAGTTTAATAATGAATCCTTGGATTTTGGATTCTTCCAAGGAGTGAATAACTTCATGGACTGCTATGATGGAATCTAGAAACTACCTACCAGAAATGAATCTGGTTTATTGACGAGAAATAATATTAGGGAGAATAGAGAGAAATCTAAGGGTGAGAACCTTATTTATGATCTTGTAAAAGGAATTACACAGACTAATCAGTTTGAAAAGATCCATAGAGTCAGCTCCTAGGGTCTTTGGGATAAGAACCAAAAAAGTAGTGTTAATTTCTTTCAAAAGAATCTTAGAGCCAAAGAATTTTTTAACAACCTTAACAATGTCATGTCAGATGATATGCCAAAATGACTAAAAGAGGAACATCCGGAAACCATCAAGGCCAGGAGATTTATTACTTTCAAAGGAAAAGACATCACACTTGATTTTAGTCTCTGAAGGGATGGTTGAGAGAAAAACATTCTGGTCTCTCCCTATCATCTTCGGAATAGCAGCAAGGAATAAACCTTAGGCACTTTTGTCCAAATTGCAATCCGCCATCAATAGAGAAGATAAATAGGATCTAGCTTTCTTTTTTATTTCATCTTCCTCAAAGAACAAAGTCCCCCCTATGAACATTTTAGATATCCTCTTAGCCACCTTATGTTTCATGGCAGTCATATGAAAGAATCTTGTGTTCTTGTCGCCTTTCTTGAGCCGAAGAGAACGAGAACACTGCTTCCAAAATATCTCTTCTTTATTAATAAGATCATGATATTTAGATAATATCTTGTTCTTAGAAGTGATGGAGACCTCACTATACCCATTATCTTGGATTTTATCCTGAATATCCTTAAGATCAATCTGGATCATAGATTTAAAGGCAAAAATATCACCAGACACTTCCTTGTTCCATCTCTTAACCTTGTCCTTAACATTCCTTAACTTTTTGGCCACCTAAAACATAGTAGATCCCTCCACTTAAATGTTCCACCAGACTTTGATAGCTTCCTCAAGCTTGGGGTGGCTCATTCATATTTTTTCAAATCTAAAGAGAAATTTCTCCTCCTAGAGGTGGGGTCTGTAACAAAATAAATTGGATAGTGGTTCGAACCAATGTGAGGGAGTGAATTTAAGAAGAAGGTATAATTATTGAATGAATAATTATAGATAAGGGCCATGTCAAGTCTCACTTGGATCAAATCAGACCCGATTCTTTGATTAGTCCAAGTAAAATTAGCACCCTGCAGATCCATATCATGAAGCACCTAATTATCAATGAAGTTCATCAAATCCATCCTACTATCAAGCTGAGAAGGAGTTTCCCCGAATCTATGCTTCTCCTTGAGGGGAGTGTTAAAGTGTCCCATCACCAACCAACCTTCAAAGTTAAACTAATATCTAATAGAATCCTTTTTCTAGAATCTATATCTACCAAGTTTAGAATTTGGGGCATAGATATTAGATAAAGACCAAGTGGTACCATCTTTAATGTGATGAAATCTAACAAACATCATATTATTGTCAAGATAAACAAGATTTCCCTGGATGTTTTGAAGGTTCCAAAAGAGAGCATTAGCTCAAGAGGTACCATCCGAGCTACCCCCAAAACCCCATAGTTCTTGAACACTTTGAATTTTTCAACTTTCTTCTTGGGAATTTTAGTTTCTTGAGTTAGAAAAATATTGGGTTTATGATCCCTAACTAAATTCTTGAGTATTTTCTAATTATGCAGACCATTGAGTATGTGAATGTTCCATGAAATGATCTTCATAATCGTTTAAAAGAGCATACCTCATGGATGGTGAACTAGGTACCAACCACTATATTCTTGCTGGCTTATAGCTCACTAATTTGAGTAGTTGATCTCCCTCTTGGTGTTACTCTATTTGAACCTACATCAGCTTTGCTCCTCCCCCTAGTTTTCATAGGAGTAGTCTAGGGTGTAGATTTGGGCCCTTTTATCAAACCCACTTTTTCTCTATAACATTATTGATCTGGATATAATCATTCATAGGGTTCTGGGAAAGAGCTTTTAGCAAAACATCATGTTTTCCTTCTTCATCTTCCCATTTTGAGCTATTATCGAGAAGAGAAGCTGTTGATGACAACAAAAAAAGACAATCTAACAAATTCGTTCTAGGATTATGAATTTGAGTTTCCACCAAGAATATTACATTGTTGGGCATCTTCATAGGTGGCATAAGACTCCTCATATTTCAAGTCCTCCTCCATATTGTTATCTTTTAGAACAACATGGATCTCACCTTCCTCCAGGTCTTCATCCTTCTACTCATCACAATTAGGGCTAGGCTTATCGCCTTCATCAGATCTGGCCCGATTGCGTTCAATATATTCCTTCTTAGATTCCTCCGTACAAGCTTTATTATCATTTTCCTTTCAAAAATGGGTATCAGGAATAATGGCATTCTGGATCTATGTTTCCTTATTGTTGAAATTTTTAGCTTTCCACTGCGACCTCTTATAATTTCTAGCTTTCTCCTTTTCCACCTACACGGGCATTTCTTGGCAATATGTCCTACTTTCTTACAATGGAAATAAGCAAAAGGAACGCTCTCATATTCTAATGGTTGGTTCCATATCCCAAGCCTAGAGTTAATCTCAGTGGATAGAGGCATATCCATTCCTTGAGAGACACCCACACAAATTAATGCCTAGATAAGTCATCTTTTGGCAGTAGTAGTGGGATCAATGGAGAGGATTTTATCAAAGGAATAGGCTAAATGATTAAAGACATCTTCAACCCAAAATTCTAGGGGCATACCTTAGAGTCTTACCCAAATAGATGTTTGAGCAAAGAAGGGAGCATTAAGGTCCAACAAAGGTGACCATTTCTAAAGCACCAAAGGAGTTTTCCCAATCACCTAGGGACCACCATAGAGAATATTATTCATATCTTCTTCACAAGAAAAGTTAAGGGAAAGAGCCCCTTTCAGCATAGCTATTGTTTCCTGCTACCCCTTAAGAACTCATTTTTTCCTAGCATACTCCCTAACCACATCAATATTGGGCCTAGGACCCAAATGATTTCCAACCAGAGTTAGGACCATTAGAGAAATATTGTGCTCAATAGCCGGATAGGGGACTTCAATAAAAAATTTCCCTTTCACAGGGTCAAAAATATTACGTACCTCAGGGAGAGAAGAATTCCTACATGGTTTGATGCCAAATAGGGAGGACTAGGGGAGAGACGTGTACATCCAAATGGGCCCCTTTCTTGAGTCTCCATCACGTGTTGTTCTCCCTCTCCCTGAATCCAAGGGTTTGGCACCCCTTTTGTGGGTCCCCAATAACTAGATCCTTGCCATCCTCCTGAGGATCCGCAGACTCAGGAGCTTCACGTGATCCATCCTTACTGTTAGCATCCTAGATTGTAGGGCCAAGACAAGGTTTCTGGCCTAAAGCATAATATTAAATTCTTCTCTGCATCCTGGATTAGTTATTCTTTGTTGTTATTGTTAGTTATTGTTATCGTTATTGTTATTATTGTATTGTCATTGATACCAAATTATTATTAAATTATGATTTATTTTTATGTCTTCTTAATACCAAATCATTATTATTATTATATTTTTATATTATTTATAATAATATAACAATAACTTATATTTTCAAATTTTATACCATTCACTTTTTCTTTAATGTTAAATTATTATTTTATTAGTCCCTAACTATATATATACGCAAAGTCACTATCCTATATTTGACATTATTTATGATATGAAAAGATAATAAAAAAATACATAAATAGATTTAATTTTTAAAAATATTATTAGTGTAAAATGTAAAATATAAATTGTATCAATTTTAATATAGTTTGTTTTATTTTATTTTTTATCTCTTATTTTAATTTAGTTTTAATTTTTTAAATTTAATTTATTTAAGAATTTAAAAATATTTCTCCTCAATTTAATAATATAAACTTAGTTGTTAATATTGAATTTATCTTTGAATTTATGCTATTATTGCTTGTAACATAAATTTGAAAATGGAGTGGGAGAAGGGAGCGACTTTGCATTTGAATTCAAGGCAGGGCATGAAACCCTACAATGAATAGGCCAACCAAGGGGAGAAAGGAAAGATGATTCCTGGGACTGCTTGGATTCCTCTGAGCCAAATGGAAAAGACCTGGTTGATGGGGACCCACAAGCAAGTGACAATCCTATCGATCCTAATGGGGAAAATGGAGAATCACATTCTAGAGACATACCAAGGCAGGGACTATTCAAAGGGACAACGATCAGTCTTGAACTTCTCCATTCGATGTCAAATTGAGTGGAAATTCCTCGCTCCCTCCAATTCGTAATATATCAGACCCATAAATAGGTAGATTTTATATTGAAATTCAATACCTAGTTATTGAGAATAATATTAACCTTATGGCAATGACACTGGTTGGAAAACATTTCTGCCCGAGGCCAAATATTGACGTTGTTAGAGTGTCTGCTAAACACAAATGGGTGCATAAAGGTCAAGTGGAGATCACTGCTATATCCAAAGGGGAACTGTCAATGGCTTTCTCATGTAAGGAACACATGTCAAGGGTGCTTTGTGATGGCCCTTAGCTGATCAATAAATCAATGCTTGCTATGCAAAAATGGATGCCTTAGATGGACATAAATGAATCCTTTTTTGTTCAAGCTCCAGTTTGGGTTAGACTGTCGGGATTTCCCTTGGAGTTCTAGTAGGAAGATGTCTTTAAAGGAATTTCTAGTTCCTTCGGTGAACTTCTATCTATGGATCCTATCATAGCTGCTAGAAGAAGACTTGCCTTTGCTAGGATCTATGTAGGAGTTATGCAAGGAATGGTCATGCCCCTATCCATTGAGATTAACTCTAGATTGGGAAAATTGATCCAACAAATGGAATATGAAAGTGTCCCTTTCGGTTGTTTTAATTGCAAAAAAATGAGACATAGAGAAAGGAAATGCCCTCTTCAGGATGTCAAAGAGAAAGAAAAGAAAGAAAAGGAAATGCAATGGAAAGAAAAAGACCCTATTAAGCAACTTGAGAGCTCCAAAAAAGAGAAAATGATTAAAGAGGCCGAAAGTGTGATCATCCCTAACATGGTAGAACAATAAGAGAATGATTGAAGAGGCCCAGAGTGTGATCATCCCAATCTAACCACTTTGTGGAGGCCAGCGTTGCCCACATTGGGTTACACATTGCTAAAAGAGAAGGCTTTAGAAAAGTCTGGCTAGAGTTTGACTCACTAAACACTGTCAATTGTCTGAATGGGTGCACGGATCCTAGCTAGATGATTGCTAATCTGATCAAGGATTGTTAGGATATAATAAATGAGCTGGAAGAATTTAAAATTTTGCATGTATATCGGGAAGGCAACAAAGTGGTGGATCTACTGGCCAATTTGGCGATGCGCTACATGGGGACTAAATGGTGGAGTAGTTGGGATTCATTCCCAAAAAACCTGTGTGATCTGGCTTGTGACAATTCCACCCACTTGCATTAATCAATGATCTTTAATCATGATTTCATAGAGTTTGTGGGGAAAAGATCCTTTTTATTCTGCCTAACCGAAGATCTAGAAACTTCCCTTGTGCTTAGATTTTCTGTCTAGTTGTGTGGCCCATTTCCTGCTATTGCTTAGAGACTTCTTTGGTGTGGCCCATTTCTTGTGATTGTTCAGAGAATTCTCTAGTGTGGTCCATTTCCTATTGTTCATGGACTCAAAGTATAATGGGTGGGGACAAGAATAGGCAATAACTGTCTACTTGTGAGAAATGGAAGAAAAACAAGGAAGTGTGGCATAAAATCGTTGATGGGGTAATTGTCCCCTTCTTGGATAGAATTCATGGCCCTTCTCCTCTACTCACAGAATCCTTTGTCAATGGGTGGAAGAAAGGGATCCTGAGGGCTTATGGTGTTGATTATTAGCTAGATGAAACCCTGGTGGCGATAGTTACTAGTCTGGTGACGAATGACAGAAAGTTCTATATAGATAGGAAAACTAGGGAGGAGGACTTGACAAAAAAATTTTAAAAAGACAAGGAGCCCTCAAGAGTAAAAAAGATGGTTGATGGTGGATACAACAGGAAAGATCTTATGGCTCCTTGGGCAGACATGGCCAAGGTCATCATGAGGTATATTACACTCGATGGCAGATATGATAGTATCTTTTCCTACCATTTTACCATTTTGAATCAATTTAGGCATGGTAAAATCATTTATGTTCCTTTCTATCTGGCCTCCTCTTTAGGAAATAGTCTTGAAAAACATATGGAGAATCCAAACAATCATGTTCTTCATGAACGGCTTATTGTGCTCACCATGGACAATGCTAAGACCCTTGAAATTGTGCCCTCTCTATTTGAGAAAGGCCAACATACTAATATTCAGGATGTCTCTAACTCAAAAATGGATTCGGAGGATTGTGGGGGTGTCATTCCTTTTAATGACCTTGATAATAAGCCTGTTAAAGAAGGGGAGATGATGGTTACCCTTTGGACATTTAGTAGTAAGAATCATCCCAGATGGGAGGCAAACAAATATAAATCTACCAATAGACTGATTTCTAAGGCCGAGTCCCTTTCTAAAAAGAAGAAGATTGCAGCTAAGAACTATGGTCCGAAGACTTCAGATTAGAAAATTAAAATGGACATTCCAATCAATGACTGAAGGAAAAGCAAGGGACCATGGCTAAAGAAGAGCAAAGTGGATTATAGAGGACTAGTATTCTGATGAACCTGGTGATGGAAGTGACTAGAAGCCAAGAGAGTTGTTGGAAGTGGGTGGAGAGAGAAATTGATATCTCAAAGTGGGGGTTAAGGAGATTATTGATATCTTCAAAGCCTCCCTCGATTCTAGCAGATCTAAGAATATCATGATTATGACCCAGAAGCTATGCCAATATGTCGAGGTGATAAAATGCAATCATGAACAAATAATTGAAAAGGTCGAATAGTCTATGGCAGAGATAAAGAAAAACCTGAAGAACCTGGTCAACATAAGCAAAGAAGCCATGAATAATAGTATAGAGGGGCTTGCAAATATCAATGCCATGGTTGCATAATATAGATACCTTCATAGTGAACCTAAGAAAGATCTTGGAGGTGAAGACATGGCTGCTGGAGACAACAAAACCATAGGCCCTAGTTCTAGGACCAAAAGAAGGAGCAACAATAAGGGCACCTCCAGATTCATTATGGAGGAGTTGGAGGGAATCAACAAGATTTCCATCCAAAAGAACAAGGAGCTGTTGCACTCTTTTAATTGAATGATTTTCATTTGTTTTTGCTTTCATGATTGTTTTGGGGTGCTCCCCTGTTTTATTGTTGGTTTATGTCTTTTTGGCTGATGGTTAGCTTTTTTAAGACTTTTTGTTTCACATCCATGTAAAACACATTTATCTTTATAAAAAACAAGAGAATATTAATGTGAAAAACCTTAAAAAAACTTTTCTTGAAGATTGTAAAGAGGATCAAATAGGAAAAGATGAGAGAGAACAACAAGATATCAATCGAGAGGATCAACGTAGTGATAACCTGAAAGATGGAGAAATTTGAGTGGTGTTACAAGACAAGGTGGAAGTGAATTCGAATCACATTATGGGAAAAACCACCAGAGATGGCCCGAGAATGGACTATGAGGAAGCCCATAAGTGTTTGATCCTTGGAGGAATCTCGTCATCAAAATCACAACAATCGGTGGAGATTGTGAAATCTACCTTCCAGCAATCACCAACGACCTCACTGCTTAATATAAGTACTAAGTGGGTTGAGGTTGAAGATGTTTACCAGTAGATAACCACCCAAAATATTCAAGAGGAAGATTTCCAAACAAGTGAAGTATGGGATCGAGAGTGGTAAAAAAAGGGCTGAAATATAGCCCTCAGGCTACTCCAGTCAAGACAAGAAACTGGACCAAAGTCAACACAGGATTTAACCCCTCTCCTCCTGGGAGGAGTAAAGAAAGCTAGATCAGAGATCAAGAGGCAAGAAGAATATAGCGGATGACACTCAATTGACCATCCATGGGGTATGTTCCCTAGAAAGAAGATGAAAATTATTTCATGAAATATTCAAGGATTGAATAGTCCACATAAATAGGATGTTCTCACAAATTTAGTTAGAGAACATAAACCGGACATTGTTATTATCCAAGAAACTAAAATGACAAAAGAGAAAGTAGAAAAGATAAATATTTTTAAGGATGGGGAAGTTCTTGGTGGTAACTTTGATGGTGCTTCTAGGGGAATTGCCATTTTCTTGAATCTAAGGTGAGTTTCTAGGGAGCCTATCAAGCAGGATAACAATTTGGCTTTTATCACATTTCATCACACTGGAGATGGAACCTCTTTGCTCCTTACAAATATTTATGCCCCTAATAATAGACTAGGTAGAAGTAAATTTTGGAAGAAGCTGGAAGCTATCCAGGCTCTTTATAAGGATGATGTGTGGATTGTTATGGGGGACATCAACACACCTCTCCATGACAATGAGAAGTTTGGAGGTGTCTCTTCTCAGTTAGATTGTAGAATGGATCTTTTAAACTTTATCAACAACTAGGGTCTGCATGATATTGATCTCCAAGGGGCTAATTTTACCTAGATGAACAAGACAACAGGAGAAGATCTCATTCAAGTCAGACTTGATAGGGCCCTTATTTCTAAAGAGTGGTTTAACAATTATCAGTACTCCCTACCGACCATCTCTAGGATTGGTTCCGACCACTTCCCTTTGGTTTTTGTTGATGATAATTCAATTGTTTTATATAAGGATAAACAGGTTTGGCCTAAAACCTAAAGTTTTACAATAGCTAGCCAATAGCCAATCTGGCAAGAAATAGCAAAAAAATAGGGGAGCAACCCTGAACATAAACAAAACCAAAAGAAACATAGACAAACAAGCTAAACAAAAAAATCTCTCAGTTAAGTGAGAGCACCACATCCTTGTTCTTTTGCATGGAAATCCTGATGATTTCCTCAAGCTCCTCCATGATGAATTTGGAGGTACCCATGTTGTTGCTTGTGCTCCTAGTTTTGGAACTGGGTCCCGTGGTTTTAGTGTCTCTAGCAGCCACATCATCTCCACCAAGTTCTTTCACCGGGTCACTGTGGAATGATATATAATCAGAAACCATCTTGTTAATCTTTTTCGACCCCTCAATGCTATTGTTCATGGCTTCTTTACTGATGTTGACTAGAATCTTGATATTTTTCTTAATCTTAGCCATGGATTGTTCCACCTTATCAATCCTTTGTTCATGGTTACATTTCATAACCTCAACATTCTGAGAGAGTTTTTGAGTCATGATCATGAGTTATAATTCAATTGTTAAAAGAAACTTCCCATTTAGATTTGAAAGGACATGGTTGGACCATCCAAACCTTGAGAAGACCATTGAGATGTGTTGGTCTATTGATTTCGAAGGTTTTACTATGTATAGAATGGCTAAAAAATTAAGGTACGTGAAAGATAATATTAAAAAATGGAACAAGGAGGTTTTCGGGGATCTGTTTGCTGCCAAGTCCAAAACCCATCTGGAACTTAAGGAAATGCAGAATAAAATCCAAACTAGTGGCTATAATGAAGTATCAATTAGGGAGGAAAATGAAGTTCTTGTGAAGTACCATAATATTATCAAAAGAGAAGAAGAATTATGGAAACAAAGGTATAGATCTCTATGGCTTAAAATTGGGGATAAAAATACTAGATTCTTCCATATGACTACTATGAAACACAAGGTTGCAAATAGAATCTCAAAGCAGAGAATTGGGGGAATTGAAACTAGGAAGGATGATGAGATTGGGAAGGAAGCTAGGAACTTTTTCATTTCCCTCCTCTCAGTGGATAATGGTCTGGATAGTTATTCTCAGAGATCCCTCTTAGAGATCATTCCTTCAATCATTAATGAAGTTCAGAACAAGGCTTTGGTGGCCATCCCTTCTGAGGAAGTTAAAAAAGCAATTTTTTATTTTGATGGTAATAAAGTCTCGGGCCCAGATGGCTTTCCATCATTCTTCTCTCAAGCCTTTTGGGACATCCTCAAAAGTGATGCGATTAAATATGTTTTAGAGTTTTTTGGGGCTAGAATTATCTTAAAGGAACTCAATGCTACTTTCTTGGTTCTGATCCCCAAATGCCCTGGGGCTGACTCTATGGATAAGTTTTGTCTGATAAGCTTATGCAAATCTTTCTATAAAATCATCTCTAAGGTGGTGACTGACAGATTTCTAAGGATTCTTCCTTTGATCATTTCACCCCAACAAACTGGATTTGTTCCCAACAGAAAAATCCTTGAATCTATCATTACTATTCATGAAAATATTCATTCACTAGTGGATTAAAAAAAACAAAGCTTTCTAATGAAGTTGGATCTATCAAAAGCCTATGACCATGTTGATTGGAGCTTCTTGGGTAAGGTGCTTGGTGCTTTCGGCTTTGGTGCTAGGTTTATTCAATTGATTGATCAATTTATCTCAACCACTTATTTCTCTGTTATTGTGAATTTTTTTCCTTCCCTGTTCTTCAAAACTTCTAGGGGCATCAGGCAGGGGGATCCCATATCCCCTATTCTCTTCATCATTTTGGTTGAATATCTGGGTAGATCTATTAGTAAATCTATTTCTCTGGGGCTTCATTGTGGTATCTCCCCCTCTTCTAGTTTTAGAAGTTGTCCCCACCAACAATTTGTAGATGATACCATCTTAATGGGTACTTCATCTATCAAAGAAGTGTCCAATTTAAAGAACCTTCTCAATACTTATAGTTTAGGCTTGGGTCAAACAATCAATTGAGAGAAAAAATCTGTTTTCTTCTTTATCACCCCAAAGGACAGATAGATGAGAATGGACCAGATCCTTGGGTGCTAAATTGGTAAGCCTCCTTCTATTTACCTTGGTCTCCCTTTGGGTATGAAACCTTCAGAGCTTTCCTAGAATAGTCTTGTGGATAGATTAAGTAAGAAGTTGGCTGGTTGGAAAGGTACCCTTCTTAGTCAAGCTAGAAAAATCCATCTTTTAAAATCTTTTCTCTAGAGTCTTCCGGTGTATGCTTTAAGCCTCTTCAAAATCCCTAGAAAATTTGCTGAAGCTACTAAGAAAATTAAGAAAGCCTTCATTTGGTCTGGGGTTGAGGAGAAGAAGCGAATGGCACTCATAGCCTGGGATAATATGTGTAAGCCCAAAAAGAAGGGGGGTTTGGGCTTAAGAAATATGTTGACCTTGAACAAAATTATTCTTGCCAAACAAATCTATAGAACCTACTAGGGAAATGGAGAATGGAATGATATCTAGAAGGCTAAGTACTTACAGGAGGTTCCCACCATAGAAGATTTCCTTACCTCTTACCAGATACCAAGTAGCTCTTTTATTTCGAACAATGTTATCCAAGCTAAAGGTATTGTTAGTTTAGGCAATGTCTCGGCCATAGGTGATGGTAGGAAGGTGGGTTTGTGGGATGATGCTTGGATTGGAGGAGCCCCTCTTCATAAGTGTACCTCTCATATGCTCATCTAGAATTGTAACTAGAAGTTTGATGTTAAAGTGGCTAATTACTTGAAAAATCAAAAGTGGGTGGACCTCGGTTGTATTCATCCCAACCTAAAGTAGGTAAACTTAATGATCAACCATGCTATCTTAAATATCAGAAGGGAAAACCACATGGTGTGGAGTGGGACCTCCTTAGGGACATTCAATTTCATTTATTGTCCTTTTGTTGGCTCGGTCCCAAGACCCTACTCCTTGCTAGGCTAAGGTATGGTATCCAGGTTTGACTCCTAAAATCAATATCCTTTTATGAATTATTTTGTAAAATAAGATTCTAAATATTGATAATTTGAGAAAGAGGGGCTTCTATATCCCCAACAGATGCTATCTTTGTCTCAATAATGAAGAATCTGTGAACAATATTTTTATACACTTTCCTTTTATCCTTCCTGTCTGGGGGATGTTTTTTCAACTTTGGGGGTTGAATTGGGCTTTCCCAAAGGATATTCAAGATTGTTTTAGAAGCTAGCACTAGACTACCAATAATCTGACCATAAGAAATTTATGGAAGTTTTCCTTCACTCATATCCTTTGGGGTATATGGAAAGAGAGGAATAACAGAATATTTAGCAATGATGTTAACACCTCTGAAGTGGTGTGGGCCACGATACAATATAGTTGTGTTGAGAATGTGAAGGCCAAGGGAGAGCATTGCTTTAATAATAAGGAGGATTTTGATGTTCTCAAGAGATGGAATATCCCAACCTACATGGGCACCAACATCAACTAAATCAAAAGAAGTATGTGTAGTTGGTCTTTTCCCCCTAATGATTAGTTTAAGGCCAACTTTGATGGTTCTAATAAAGGGAACCCTGAACCTACTGGTTGTGGTGGAGTTATCCGAAATGGTGTTGACTTTTTTGTATTGGGGTGGTTGCCTATCCCTTGGGGATTCAGACTAGTCATCTGGTTGATGTTATGGGCATCCTCCAAACTATTAAATTAGCTTGTAATTTGGGTGTCAAAATGTTATGATTGGAAGGTGACTTTAAAAACATTATTAATTTCCTCCTTGCTAAATACCAACCCTCATGGACGATTAAAAACATCATTGATTCTACTAGGGAGTTGTTTTAAGGATTTGATAAGTGCCATATTTCCCATGATTACAAAGAGGCCATTAGGTTTGCTGACTAGCCTGCCAATGAGGCATTACAGAGTGAGAAAATCAAGATCTTGAATTGCGAGGGGGAGCTTCCTTGTGCGACACATGATATCTTAACTTATGAAAGGTTTCATGGTAAACAAGGATGGATTTTAAATCATTTTTCGAGATGATAGGGGAGGTCAGGCAACAATAGTTGGTTTTGTAGGCAGCCGAGAAGGAGGTACAATAATAATTATAGGATCACTTCACATGCTTTATGGGTGTTTTTTCCCCTATCGAACAGAAGTATTAGAAATCTCCATAGGCTTCTAGTGGTTTCTCATAGATATTTCATTGTGAAGAAAGGTATTTGTAGGAATTTATAGTTGATAAACATCAATAACAATATGGGGGGAAATCACAAGAGAATAAAGGCTACCACTATTGATAAATGGAAAAACCATCCTCAGGTCTAGATGGTACTTCAAGCTGTCAAGATGACTGATTTCATGGAGAGGATGCAAGAGAAATGACTCAAAATTACAATAATTTTTGAGAAGGGTTGGAATAAAGGCACACTGACCATTGGTAATAGGAAGGTCAAGGTGACCGAAACTATGATCATTGAGGCTACGGGTCCTCCAATGGACAACATCAATTTCTATAGGGATAGGAATATTTTAGACACTGTCGTGAAGAAATTTCTGAAGGATGAGGAAGAGAAAGCAAAATTGGTGAAGGGAAGCCATCCTTACTACTTGCCAAAGGTAATTAAGCTAATTTGGCAAAGTGTTTTGCTTGCTATTATGGAATTTATCACTCTAGATGGTAGATTTACTATGATTTACAACTATCATTTTGTCATTCTCAACCACTTTTGGTATAAAGAGAAATTTTCCATTCCATATAATCTTTTCTGCACCCTAAATTCTAGGATCAAGGATGCAATATCCTACCCCAATACCAATCTAGCAATGCATGAGGGTTTGATGGTGATTCTGTATAATCACATCAAGAACATTACCATCCATCTAAACATTGTTGAGGTCTCTGAGTCAGAAGAGGATCTCAATGACTCTGATGATGAGGAAGGCAAAGGTTATGACATGGAAGCTAAGGTAGAGAACGACCCTCAAATTGTTGACTCAAGCAAGAAAAAAGGAAAAATAGGGCATGAGCTACAGAACATAGGGTTGACCAAAAGGAAGCAGAGAGGGGAGGATGAGGATAGCTAGTATGAAGAGGATAATGAGATTGATAATGACATGGATATTGAAAGCAAGGAGGTCCAAATCCTCTCGAGCTAGAAGTAGAAAAGGAAAACTCCTAAAATTAAGGATATGGGAACCAAGAATCATTTGCCTCTCAAGACCGACTCTAAGGATAAGGGCCTGATGGGGGAGGACATGGCCATGAAAGAAGCTCAAATCTCTGATTTCAGGGACGTGGGTCTTGAGGTAAATATAGATCCTACTGGAGATAAGATCTAGGAACACCATCACCTAGATATCGATCGTTGCATCAATAATGGCACAAAGAGCTTCAACAAGGTGCTCCACTAGATGCAAAGTGAAATTACCGGCACAAAAACCAAGCAAGCCCAAGAAGCCAGAAAAATTGAGACTTTAGAAGCTATAGGCTTGGGTAAATTCAACTCCCTCCTAGATTGTCTCAATGAGATCACCAAAGCTATTAGTAATGCATAGGAGATCATCAATGCTAATCGGAACAACTTTCTTACCTTGGAGAATTGAGCAGGGGCTACAGAGAAAGACTAAAAGGAGTTGAGAACACACTCAAAAGGATTGGTGAGCAAAGTCATAAGATCCTTAAGGCTACCTCAGCTAGTATGAAGGGTCTTATCAGTAAGCTTGATAATGACCATGAGGAGAAGCCTTCTACAGGCATCATTGATGTGAAGGAAGATACCCCTAATGATAAGGAGGTTGGGCTTGGTAGAAGAACGTGTGCAAGCATAAGAAAGATGCAAAGCCAAAGAAAGGAAATTGAGTATATGAAGCGAGCAGCTGATAATATGGAACAAATAGAGCTAGAAGCCACTAAGATGCTTCAGAACTTAACCTAACACTAGGCTCTTTCTCTGTCAGTCCTATTTGTTTTTTTTAGTTGTCTCTAGTTTGCTAGATTTTTGCTAGTCAACTATCCTATTCTTAGTTGTTGTCTTTTGTGTTTTACTATACTTTAATGTATATCTTTTGATGTTTTGGTTGTAATGGGTTTTAGGGGCTCATTAAAACCTATTTTCCCTTATTCAAAAACATCAATATTTTATATTCTTATACATTTTGATATTTAAATTTGGATTAAAAGTATAATTTTATGAACTAATATAATATTATAAAATAAAATAATATTATATAAACATGGTATATTAAAAAATAATAATATCCTGAGATAATAATATTATATAGTTAAATGTTATATATTTAATTTTTATATATAATTATTATTCAACTATATTTATTTCATTTTTAAAATATATAATATAATTTATACTAGCTATTATATACAATATTTAAATATTACAAATCATTATATATTATACTATATTATATATCATTTCCTATATATTTATGTCTTCCTTTGTATATGCATGTCACTTCATCTCCCCCTCCGTTCGTATTACAAACAAACATGTGTGTTTTTCCAATGAATTCTTATTATTCTCTATCACTCAATATAACCATGTAGATCTATTTTCCTTCTCCATCTTCCTTTACATCTAGCCTTCTATTTTGCTTTATATCTCCCTCTCTATCTTTCCACCTCTCCATATTTATTTCTCTCCCTTTTTGTCTCACTCTAACTTCCTCCTACTCACTCTATCTTTAGACATGTTTCCCTCTATTCATTTATGCTTCTCCCTCCATGTCCCCTTTTCTTGTACATTTTTTATATCTCTTCTTGTTTATATCTCCCTCTCTATATTCCTACATCTTTATATCTTTTTGTCTCCCTTTTTGTCTTTCTCTATCTTCTTCCTAATCCCTTTATCTCTAAAAATGTTCCCCTCTATTCATTAATGTATCTCTCTCTTTGTTAGTCTCTCTATTCTTAAGCCTCTATTTCTATATCTCATTGTCTCTTTATCACTATCTCTCCATACTTCTTTGCCCAAATCTCCTTTTATGTCAATCTTGTTATTTCATCCTCTCTCTCCACCCCTATATCTCTACCTCACTCTATTTCTATTTATATATCACTTCATATCTCTATATTCATCTCTCTCTCTCTCTCTCTCTCTCTCTCTCTCTCTCTCTCTCTCTCTCTCTCTCTCTCTCTCTCTCTCTCTCTCTCTCTCTCTCTCTCCATACATTTTATTTCAATCCTAAATGGATATTTCTATGGCAATGCATAGTTGAGTTAAAGATATCATTTCTTTAATAAGACCTTTGTTTTCACAAACAACATGAACTGCTAAATGGCCTTTATTTTCACAAACAACATCACCTACTAAATGGCCTATTAATTGAACTCATTTAATACACAAGAGTGTGCAACTAATACACCAAAAAATTCCCTAATTGATCTTCCACACCTCTTTAGCATACCTATTGAAAACTATAGTACAATTTCTAGTATTAAGCTAATGTGAGATTACTTCATCAATTGTCTTATTACACTTTCACTTCTGAAATATATGTATGTTTGTTTCAACATCAAAGAAAAATGGTGGAAAACAAAAATACAGTTAGATTGAAGTATTCGACAATCCACAAACAAAATAAAATCAATCACTAAGCTTGTTATGAAATCTAAACAACAAGCAATCCTTTTATTATTTTGACAAAAATTAATTTAACTCATCAATATTTTAGCCAAATGCAACTCACGTTGGGCTTCAACTAGCTATTCATGGAGGGCATAAGAAGGCATGTTTAGAAAGTGATTCACTTAATATCATTAATTGTCTGATTATGATTGCCAAACTATATGAAATTCAAATAACCCATGTCTTTCAGGATGACAATATACATGTGGATTACATGGAAAATATTGGTGTCGTGTAAGAGGAAATAATATGGTGGATGATAAGGGAATAATTCCCAATTAACTTGTGTGATTTGACACAAAGGGATGCCAAAAATCTTTCCCAACAGCCAAATATTAATGATGACATCCTCTCACATGAGTAAAGTTGTTTCTTGTAATACTTGTGGAATTGACATTTTAGATTGTTCTTGGCTGCCTAGTTTGGTATCTATTGGTTTGGGTTTGGGGATATTTTTGTAAATATTTTAAAGTTCTAGGGGCAATCCTTTTATGGGGGGAGATAAGAACAGGATGGAGCCATCATCGTTCTAGAAGTTGGAACAAAATAAGGAGCTATGGACTAAAATTTTAGATGGCGATCTTGAGCCTTACCTCTATAAGTAGCATGGCTAGGATCCCAGGATGATAGAGGAGTTTGTGAAGAGATGAAATAAAGGCATTCTCAATGATTATGGTGTTGAATTCATAATAGATGAGCATTCTCAATTTAAAATGGAAGGAAAAATTTTTCACAGAGAAAGAAATGTGACGGAGGAAGCCTTGTCGGTTTTCTTCGACAAACAAAATAAAAGATAGACTGGAGAAAATGGCTAACAGGGGCTAAAAATAGAAAAGACCCCATGAATATTTGGACGGAAATGGCGGAGGTTATAATGAGGTACATCACTCTGGGTGGTCGCTATGCTAGCATTTTTTCAAATCATTTCACCATTCTAAATCATTTTAGGCATGATAATAAAATTTTTTTGCCTTTTTATTTACTTTCCTTGCTTGAGCATAGTTTGTCAAATCATCCCAAAAATAGTGAGAACCTTGTTTTACATGAGCGGTTAATCCTTCTTATAATGGAATATGCCAAAGTGCATGAGGTTAAGCCTTCCCCTATTGTGAACAACCCTAAATGCATGGCTATCCCTAATGTGCATGACATTTCATACATCAAGATTGATGACAAGGAGTTGGGTGAGAAGGCCATGGATTGGTGTAATCTCCATGTGTCTGATAACACATATTATTGGCCTTAAGAGGATGAGAGATCCCCACAGAAAGCTACTCTAGGTACCAATAGTACAAGTAAAAGCAAACCCCTCCCTAGACTTGCAACTAGAAAGTTAAAACCTCCCATTTATAATTCCAAGAGTTGGGCCCTCAAAGCTCGATAAAGAAAAAAGTGGGGAAAGCGATGGAGTCAAAGGGTAAAGGGTAAGATGAAATAAAACTAGATATCCCATTTAATATGGACCTAAGAGAAAACAAAAAGGATGAAATGTATTTTGAAGTGATCCTGGTTAATTGCACCAATAGCCAGGAGAAGTGTTTTCGTTGGGTAAGCAATGAAATTGTCTTCATAAAATAGGGAATTAAAGACATAATCAACACCTTTATAGAGAGCCCTATGGTGGACCAAAATGATAAGATCCCAAGACTTACTAAAAAATTAACCAAAAAAGTGAGGGTTATGGAAATAAAAAATGAGTCAAGAATTACTTATCTAGAAAAACGTATGGAGGAACTAAACAAAAACCTCAAGGGTTTGATGGAAATAAGCAAACAAGCTATGAATAATAATGTGGAAGGTCTCAAAAAGGTAAATGAGAAAATTACTATTTAGAGAGCCCAATCATTCAATAGTATACCACCTTCATCTGCCAAGTCGGAAAAAAAGAATTCGAAGATAAACTCACAGGGTGTGGATATGCAAGTTTCAACTGGACCTTCTACTAGGACTAGAAGTAAGAACTAGGAGACGAGCGCCACAAAATTCATCATGGAGGAGCTCAAAGAAATAAATAGGATTATAATCTAGAAATTTTTTGAGCTCATCCAATCTCTTATCTAGTGTTTTATTTGTGTTTAACATTTTTTTTCTATGGTCTCTTTGTTTTTGTTGGGTTTTGTGGGGTGTTTACTCTGTTTCTGATGTTGTTTGGTTGTTGTTTGTACTCTGGCTCTCTACTAGTTTAATATTATTGTATTTGGATTTGGTTTTGGGATGCATGTAAAACCTATTTTATCTTAATAAAAAACTCATCCATTTTTAGCAAATAGTCAAGTTGTATCACAACTATTGTTAGTAATTTTCTCCTATACTCATTGCCATCTCATTTGTGCATCTTTCTATCTATCTTCTTCACTATTTATACTATTTCCCTAATATTTTTTCATGGTACTTAATAAATAGTTTTTTGTTTTAAAAAAAGTTTTAAATCTTTAAATAATTTTTTTAGATAATTAAAGTATAAAAATATTAATAAAATATTACTTTTTCTATTTCATACTAATATTTTAATTTTTAAAATAAATCAAGATAATCTTTAACAAGACACTCGATAAGATAAATTTAGGATAAAAGTAAGCTTTAAAGCACAAAAGATAATTATAAATTGAATTTAGGATAAATATTAGTTTAAATAGAAACTTTCAAACTATAAGGTAACTTTTAGTCTAGGATAATTCAAAAAAATTATTTAGGATACTATTTAAGATTATTTTAAATCAATCATCGAGATAAATGAAATATATAAATATTAATAAATATTGCTTTAGAGAGTCTTTTTAAAAATATTATATAGGATAAAATTAAGATAGACATAATTTTAAAGCATATATGGGAATTATAAATTAAATTTAACATAATTTTTTTATTGGGATAAAACCAATGATAATTTGAAAATATTATCTAAGATAATAATTGATTATAAAATTTGGAAAAATAATTAAGAAAAATTCATAGCTATGAAGATAATTATTTTATTTTATTTTATTCCTGTAACATAAATAAACAATTTAATAAAATGGCATCTTTTAAAAAAAACTAAAAAATTAATGCCTAGTAAACATTTTGATGTGACTGGCAACGTTGGCATGACATGCCCTCCAACTCCACGTGAAACATTTTTGACTTGTAGCTATGAACCGGAAAGGCTAAAATGGGGGTCCTCATCCCCACATTTCACTTGTCCAAACCTGCGAGAACAATAGCCAAGTGAAAATACATGGCCTACGAGCACACTAACCCAATAGGGGTTTGAACCTTGGTGGCCACTTCACCAATGAACTATTTTAATTGTGACACTAGACATCCAAAGACATATAAAAGAATCTTCCTAACCAAACACTCAACTATCTAGATACCAAAAACAACTCACGAGGTTTGTGGATTCAACTATCCACAAACCAAAAATAATTAACCAAGTTTTTTAATACATCAAGTGCACCCACAAGAAAACATATCCTCCATGCTCCTTGAAGGGAGACAGATCATGCCAAGCTCCCTCTTTTCTTCAGGGACATAGATGGAAAAGTGATTCTCATGCAACAAATTACCATTGAGCAAGAAGCTACCTTGAGATGATAGATATCCGTGTGCCTCAATTTCCTCCAACCTCCAACTCAACCTATTTAATTCTTAGAGAAGATATACATCTTCATAGCCACTATGAGGAGATTATTGATTAAAAATAGAAACAAATTATCCTTCTTTCTTAGTTTTAGTAGTAATTAAATCATTGTATAGTTTTAACATGCCATCAATAAGATCTCTATCACTTTGAATCCAATTCACTTGAATGTATCCTTTCCTATTACAATAGAAATATTATAAATTATCCATCCCTATTGAAACATTAGTCTTCCTTCAAGAAAACAAAATAATCTCCAACAATTGGGTGAGTTTTAGTGACTATTTTTTATTTATCAATCAAAATATCAAAATTTCTAGACACAGACTTAGATTCAGTTTGTTTAAACTAAACACAATATTGTCAAAACTTGAAGGAATATTATTTCATAAAATGGCTTTGGCATTGTCATCAATTATACATATTATTATAGAAATATTATTAAGAAGAGAATGAATTATACCAATATATTAAACAATACTATTATCCTCTTCTATTTCTAAACTAAAAACTCTTTGTTTGGTTCCCATTTTAGAACTTGAAGCTCGCAAACCAAATAAAGAATTAATGCCTTCCCTTATCCAATTTGAATTTTTTGTCAAATCAATAGCCCAAGACCTATCACTATTGTAGTTCTATGACAATTTCTTCCTATTTTAATGCCTTATCTACATCTTATAATTAATTTATTGTTTAATTAACAATATCCTAAAGACCTGTAATATAACATCGAAATGGTAAGCGGGAGTGGATCATCGGGTGGGAGCGGGTCATCTTCTATGGTTTCCTCAACTAATGGCATTGTAGGGGAGGCTGATGGGGAGGATGGTGATGGATCGATTGAGGAGGTGGGTATGGTAATGGAGGATGTTGGTCTGCCATGAATATCAAATGGTGTCATTTCCTCTCTTGGTATCTATTATGTTGACTACTGGTCTCTGTTGCATCTTTTGGAGCATATTGGTGGTAGTTGTGATGGAGATCTTGGTGTTTCCTACACTAAGAGGTGTGCCCCTTTGGGTTTGGATATGCACCCTCATTGGTTAGGTCACCTTGCTCCTCTCCTCGGTTCTATTGTCCTTCTTTGTAGAGGCTTCCTATTTTGTCTCTGGCCTTGATGTAGTCTAATCTATTGCTACTTTCAGAAGGCCTTCCCTTTGATTTGGGACCTAGGTGGATCTTCTACATTTGGGGGTTTCCTAGGGGTTTTGTGCTCACCCTTCCTCTTGGGTTGTCTTTTTCCCTTGGGATGGGTTTTGTTGTTTGATTCTACTTTGTTCCTTCTTTTGACAACATTGTCTTTTATGGAATCCTGATTTAAAGAAATGATGGTGGGGATGTACTGTTTGATTCCAAGGCCCTTTCCCCTCTTTCTTTTTATTGATCTGGTTGACCCTTTGGGGTTTCTTTTAGTTCTTTTCGATTATGTCCTACCTTGGAGCTTGGTGGAAGATCTAATGATGGGTTGTTTTCTTTGGTCCAGCTATGTTTTTTCCTATAAGATCTCTTGGCCTACCTTCTCTCTATAACATGGGTTCTCTTCAGATTGCCTTACTGAGGTGGACCTTCCTTCTTTGTCAGTGGAGATGGACGGTTTTGGAGTTAACCTCCCTCCCATTGAGGTGTAGTTGGGTTTTCTTGTGTACCTTGGGTATTTCTATCCTATAAAGGTGGATAGATGCTTTGTTGTTGGAGGTGCAATTATCAGATGCTTCGAGGGTGCTGGCGTCAGACCTTTGGTTTTGGAAGCCACTTCAAAACCCATTTCTAAGGTTAGGGGTGTCTTTCAAAACCTCCATGTTATGGTTCATTTTTTGATGGTTTTGGGAGCTATTGTAAAACCCAATTCGAAGGTAAGGGGAGCCTTTCAAAACCCTCTTTCTTATCTTTGGCTGGATGCTTACAGTTTGAAGGGCCCAACTTAGCTAGTGTTTATTTTTGGTTAAGGGCCATACTAGCCTTTTCCTGCCTGTTTTTTCTGAATATGGGTAGGGGATCTCGAAAAATCCCTGATGTTTGGATGTGGTAGTCTATCGACTTCATCTATTGTTGTAGGTTGTGAGGCTAGGAGGTTTCATGCTGACTTTTGTCCGGTTTTGGTTTTGTTAGCTTTTGGCTAGTTCTAGCTAGTTTTGTTGTTTTAGTCTGCTAATTTTATTTGCCTATCTTTCCGACAGAAGTTTCTCTGTAGGTTCTAGATCCTAGCAAAATCAGAGGGGTTTCGGGTCCCTTTAAAAATGTGGTGTATGAACTTTCTAGTCCCCTCAAAACCTATTTTCCCATAATAAAAAACTATTAGAATATTTAATCTTTACTTGGCTTAGGTTTTTTTGTGTTTAGTTTAGGATATTCCTTTGGAATTCCTACATGTAATGTGTTCTCTAGTACATGTGTGAGGACAAGTCATTTATTTTATTTTCCTTTATTAAGGAATATTAGATTTCCTCCATAAGCGGATGTGGACACATGGCACACACATTTTATGAATGGTTACATTCATAGATTTGGGAGTTACTTTGTAACTCCTCTCCTCATCTCTATTTAAGAGATGTCTCCTCTCTCATTTCTTCTGAATGACATTATTGTAAAGAGCTTCTCTCTCTCTCTCTCTCTCTCTCTCTCTCTCTCTCTCTCTCTCTCTCTCTCTCTCTCTCTCAATCTCTCTCTCTCTCTCACACACACACACACGCAGACACATTTTAGGAATTGCCTCATTCATAATATCACAAGGGGTTTTTCTTTGTTTTTTCCCTTTCAAAATTTCTTGTGCCTCCTTCACATTTGGGTGATTGCTCCAAGGTTTCTGCATTTCTCTTGGTAACATTTACTTCATCAATAAACTTACTTGGATTTTATTTTTCTTTCCTTTCTCTTGTATTTCCTTTCATGGTATCAGAGAAGGTTTCTAATCCTTGTTTCAAGTTGAGATTGGTGAAGGTTACTTTTATGTGAAGTTCACCTTCTTGGAGGCATTCTTGAGAGGAGAAGAAGTTCTTTCTCTAATAATTTCTACTATGTAGGTTTTTTATTTCAGATTTTAATTTTTTTTCAAACTTGTTAACAAGTTTGCGTGCAAGTTCAATCTTCTTAGAT
This sequence comes from Cryptomeria japonica, assembly GCF_030272615.1. Taxonomy (NCBI): domain Eukaryota; kingdom Viridiplantae; phylum Streptophyta; class Pinopsida; order Cupressales; family Cupressaceae; genus Cryptomeria; species Cryptomeria japonica. The sequence continues at coordinate 208,964,279 of NC_081412.1, read as the reverse complement.
TCTTTTTTTTTTTTAAATAAACTTAGGAAGTCTTGCCACCAAAGTTTCTTCTTTCTGGTTTTAAGTTGTGGCTGTGGAAGACTTGCCACCAAAGTTTCTTCTTTCTGGCTTTAGAAGGTTTGCCACCAAAACTCCATTTCTAACCTCTTTGCCTGCATTCTATAATTTATATTTATCAATTTGGAGGGCTTGCTGCCAAAACATTTTGCATTACTCATTTGCTTCTTTATTTATTTGTGGATTCTACCATTTTATTTCACTTGCAGATTATTACTAGTTTATTTTTCTTTTGTAACTATTTCTATTTGATTCAGAGATATATTTTAGTTTTTTTCTTTAACATTTCCTGTAGATTATTAGATGTATTTTCTAACAGTTTCTGTTTGTATATTCAAAAAAAAAATTAGTTTCTCTCTGTTGTAATCCATTTTTTTTTCAATATTGTTTCAATCTTATTGGGTTAGTTATTCTTTTGCTTCATCCTGTACTAAGTTCAAACAAATCTTTCCATCATATTTTGTTTGTTGTGTATTCAATATATCGCATTTTGTATTCTATCATTTTATGTGTTATGGATATTTGAACATCTCTACATTTTTCCCTGTAGATTCTCTGTGGATATCTCTATTTCTTCTTTTCATCTTCTGTATTTCTATGTGCCTTGCACGTTCTGCATTTCTTAACAAAAAAAATGTGTTCTTAATAACAGTTTTCTTTAGTTTTCAATCATTTCTTCTACCCTGCATTTCTTACATTTTTTTTAATAAGCTTCGTTTCTCTATTCCTTACAAAAAGCTTTGTCCTGGTCATGTATAAAAGAAGTTCTTTTTCAAAATTAAAGTTAAGTTTAAAAAAGTTTACTTCATTCAATATTAAATCTTAGTTGGTTTTAAATAAGTAAAAGTAAAAGTTCAGTTTACTTTATTTCACATTAAAGATTAGTTTGGTTGAATATTTAAATAAAATAATAAAGTTTATAAAATTATTTAATAAAGTTTTTTAAAATATCTAAATTTTTGTTAATATAAATTATTTTATTTTATTAGTAATAAAGATTTAAAGTTATTTTAAAATACAAAGTTTGTTTTAAAAATTTTAATTTGTTATTTAAGATTTGAATATAACATTTTTTTATATAAATTTTGTTATAGTTATTACTCAAATTTGATTTATTTTTAAATCAAGGAGGTTAATTTTTATTTTTTTTATTTTTTTAATCAAAGAGGTAATTGTTTTTACTAACCATTATTTTGCTATCATGTCTACATTAATTCCAGAAATTAAATTAAATAGTTCCAATTATCATTCATGGAAAACACATATTTCTTTCATTTTTTGTTTCAAGCACCTTTCGGATGTTGCAACTGATAAAACCTTTGATCCCGCTACAACTACTCCTCAAGCTGACCAAGATAGATGGAAGGCTCAAAATGAGGAAGCACTTGGTTTAATTTGTATTTCAATGGTTCTTGATTTGTATATTTTAATTGGAAATTGTACCAAAGCGTATGAAGCTTGGAAATTTTTTGAAACAACTTATGATAGCTCAAATGAATCTCGAAAAATTCAGCTTCAAGATCAACTCGAAGATCTCAGGTATATGGATTTTAAAACCATGGATGAATTCTTATTAAAGTTTGATTCTATTAATAGTCAATTAATTGGTTTAGGAGTTACACTAGTTGATTTACGTTTAATTCATCTTATTCTTAAAAAATGTCTTCCTCATCAATTTCAACAATTTATTATGAATATTCATGCTCAACTTGCTATTCCTAGTTTAGCTACACAATTAACTTATGACATTTTTCATAATTTATTACGTCAAGAGGAAGATAAATTAATTCAATTTGGTACTCTTAAAAGCAGTGAACATGCTTTTATTTCTAAAAATCAAAATCATAATAATAGTAATCATCACAAATCTTCCAATTATCAATCTCATTCTAATTCCTATCATAATAATTCTCATAATAATAATCATAATAATACATACAATAATCAAAGGAATAATTCTCAAACAAGACCCCTTTGCACATATTGTGCGAAAGATGGACATATTACTAATAATTGTTTTAAGAGGCAAAATGGTAAAAAGCCCATGAACCAAAATTATCAAAATAATCAACAACATAAACCTCATTATAAGAAAGGTAATAATAATGGTAATTCAACTCTTCATGCATTTACATGTACTTATAATGTTTCTCAACCACTTGAATGGATTATTGATTTTGGTGCATCTCAACATGTTACTTCTCATAAAGAACGTTTTGAATCTTTGCATCTTGATAATTCCAATATTCCTATTCAGTTATCTAATAATCATAGTTGCAAAGTTGAAGCTATTGGTAATGTGAATGTTCCTAATGAGAAATTATATGATGTTCTTTATGTTCCTGAATTAAAATCAAATTTGATTTCAATTCCTAAACTTTGTCAAGATTATAAAATTAACTTTTATAGGGGCATGTGTTCTATCATTGATCCAAAAACTAATCATGTTATTGCTACTGCTAAAATGGATAGTGATAACTTATTCAAGTTCTATGAATTTGCTCCTACAAAGTATTCCTTGCTTAATACTATTGATTTTACTATATGGCATGAAAGACTTGGCCATCTCAATTCTGATTATATTTAATTGATGCAAAAAGAAAATATGGTTGATGGATTGCCTACTATTTTTCCTTCTCAAATTGTTTGCAATGGTTGCATGAGTCGTAAGATGCATAGGGAACCCTTTCCTCATGGTCAATCTTGGAGGGCATATACTAAATTGCATCTAGTTCATAGTGATCTCTTGGGTCCCATGGAGAATCTCTCCATCCAAGGTTCAATGTATGCTCTTACATTTGTTGATGATTTTTCAAGGAGAACGTGGATATATTTCCTTCATAGTAAGGATCAAGTGCTTGATGTGTTTACCAAATTTCATATGTTTGTAGAAAGGAAATTTGATTCTAAAATTAAGATTCTTCATACTGACAATGGAAGAGAATATGTCAATAATGTATTTGATGCTTATTTGAAATCTTTAGGAATTAAACATGAGCTTACCATTCCTTATACACCACAACAAAATGGTGTGGTTGAACGGAAGCATAGGACAATTGTTTAAATGGCTAGATGTTTATTACATGCAAAAAATATGGATTACATGTTTTGGGCTGAAGCTATGGCTTGTGCAACTTATTTAATTAATAGAACACCTACCAAAGCTTTAAAGGATAAAACTCTCGAAGAAGCTTGGTCTGGTAGAAAGCCCAATTTGCAGAATTTAAGAATTTTTGGTTCCACAACTTATGTTCACAAACCTAAGGAGAAAAGAAAAAAATTAGATGCTAAATCTTCTCCTTTTATTTTTGTTGGTTATGATGAAAATACTAAAGGTTATAGAGTTTACAATCCTATTACTAACAAGGTAAAAGTTGCAAGAGATGTTTGTATTGCAGAAAAAGGCATTCATGATTGTTTTAAAGTGGAGGATGATGAACTTTCTCAAAGCAAAGTTGTGCTTGTGGAGGACCAACCTCCTTCTCTTAACCCTACTCCTAATGCATCTCTTTCTATTCCTTCTAGTGATAGTGAGGATGATAATAATAATAATTCTACTCTTCATGACTCTTCTTCTAGTGATGAATCCATTACTTCTAAAAGAAGACCTAAATGGTTTAAATCTTTAATTAAAGATAGTGATGAATACTTATCTAGAATGGATAGAATTCAAGCTTGAAGAGTTAACTATTGTAATTATTCTTTAATGACTACTATTATGAATTCTAACGATCCTAAAACATTTGATCAAGCTAAAAATCAACCACATTGGTAGAAAGAAATGAAGGAATAATATGATACTTTAATTTCTAACCAAACTTGGGATTTAGTTCCCTTTCCTCATGGTAAAAATATTGTTTCTTGCAAATGGCTTTATAAAAGTAAATTGAATGCTAACAATCAAGTTAGTAAATTTAAAGCTAGATTAGTTGATAGAGTTTTTCCTCAAATTGAAGGCTTGTTGCTAAAATGCCTACAATTAAACTTGTGCTTTCTTTGGCTTCTAGAATGAATTGGCCTATTCACCAAATGGATGTTAAAAGTTTTTTTCTTAATGGTGATTTACACGAGGAAATTTATATGTCTCAACCTCTTGGTTGTATTAAAGAAGGTAATGAACACTTAGTTTGTAAATTAAAGAAATCAATTTATGGATTAAAACAATCTCCTAGGGAGTGGTATTCAAAGATTAATGCATTCTTTCTTTCCCAAGGCTTTATTAGAAGTAAAAATGATCATAACTTGTATATTAAACATAATGAAGGTGATATTATCATTATTATCTTGTATGCAAATGATTTGATTCTTACTTAAAGTTCCAATACTTTGATTTTTGATATTAAGTTTCAACTTAATCGAAAAATTCAAATGACTAATTTACATCTTTTACATTATTTCATAAGAATGAAAATTTGGCAAACCTCTAAAGGAATTTTCTTATCTCAAAGTAAATATGCTCAAGATCTCATAGATAAGTTTAACATGAATGATGCTCACCATGTTTCAATTCCTATTGAATTCGGCACTAAGTTAATGCTTGATATGCAAACTCCTCTTGTTGATCCTACTTTGTATAGACAATTAGCTGGAAGATTGAATTATTTAACTCTTACTAGGCCAGATATTGCTTATAGTGTTGGTTTGGTTTAAAGATTCATGTCTAAACCTCAACAAACACACTGAAAAGTTGCTAGAAGAATTTTAAGATATATTAAAGGAACTATTAATGTAGGTTTGTTTTATGATGCAAATTCTGATTTTACCTTAAACGGTTTTGCTGGTTCTGATCTAGGTGGAGATCCCAATGATGGGAAATCTACTTGTGGTTATTATTTTTTTGTTGGTTCAGGAGCAATTTTGAGGATTAGTAAAAGCAACAATCTACCTCTCTTGGATCCACTGAAGCTGAGGACAAAGGATGCACTAATCCTTCCAAAGAAGTCTTGTAGCTTAAAAGACTACTTGAAGATTTGGGTCTACCTCAACATGAACCAACTCCATTGTATTATGACAACCAAAGTGCCATTGCCTTGGCTAAAAATCTAGTTTTCCATGCAAGGACAAAACACATTGGTCTCCAGCACCACTTTATTAGAGAACAAATTGAAGACAAGCAAGTTTCACTCCTCTATTGCAAGGGGGAAGACCAAGTTGCAGATATTTTCACCAAGCCACTTTGCAAAGAAAAGTAATAATTTCATTGTAAAAATCTTGGCTTGCAACCCATTGAAGGGTTGACGTAAACTCCCCAAGTAAAGCTTAAGGGGGGGTGTTAGAATATTTAGTTTAGGATATTCCTTTAGAATTCCTACATGTAATTTGTCCTCTAGTACATGTGTGAGGACAAGTCATTTCTTTTATTTTCCTTTATTAAGGAATATTACATTTCCTCCATAAGAGGATGTGGACACATGGCACATACATTTTATGAATGGTGGCATTCATAGATCTGGGAGTTACTTTGTAACTTCTCTCCTCATCTCTATTTAAGAGATGTCTCCTCTCTCATTTCTTCTGAATGACATTATTGTAAAGAGCTTCCCTCTCTCTCTCTCTCTCTCTCTCTCTCTCTCTCTCTCTATCTCTCTCTCTCTCTCTCTCACACACACACACACACACACGTTAGGCATTGCCTCACTCATAATATCACAAGGGGTTTTTTTTTGTTTTTCCCCTTTCAAAATTTCTTGTGCCTCCTCCTTCACATTTGGGTGATTGCTCCAAGGTTTCTGCATTTCTTTTGGTAACGTTTACTTCAATAATAAACTTACTTGGATTTTATTTTTCTTTCCTCGCTCTTGTATTTTGTTTCAAAAACAATATCCTAAAGACCTTTTTCTACCATATAGATACACATTAACAGATGATTTCCCCATTTCAAATAAAATCAATCGAAAGACACATAATTCACTTTTTATTTATAAAAATAAATATTAGGTTTTCTAAAAACAAAGAGACACCTTGATTTTGATAAAATAAACAAATGATACCAACTGCAACTTTAAAATTTCTTCAGCAAATGAAATCTTCCATTGTTTTTTTCATGCCTCCACACTACAGTTTAATTCTCCTCTATTTTTCCACATGCCCTCAAATGTTAACACATACTGCAAATTTCTCCACAAACTAGGAGAATTCTCCTTGTACAAACTATTCTCATCTCCCTTCCATTCTTTCACAAGCACAAAATCTTATCATTGCTTTGATATCAATGTAGAATAATATTAAAAATTTAAATTGCAAATGATAACAAAAATAAAGAGATTTTATTATAATCCTTGTACTCCAATTGCATTAAATACATTGACTTTATAAAATCATTATTTTCCTGGAACAGCTTCCCAACAAACTTACTAGCCTAATTAAATTAATTTACTCACATGTTACAGCTTCTTCCAAAGATTGTGGGGACCTTGATAAAATAGATTACTATATTCTTGGAGAAATTTTGGAAAATCTCAGAGAAGTTGCATTGATATCATTGACCAGCTGCGTCCCAATTATTGATAAACAGCTCCCATTCAGAGGCAGTGCTAGAAGAGTAGCGGAGATGCGAAGAGGTAAAAGAGGGAGGAATAATTACAGATAGCCAAGGGCTTCGATTACCGGCTACTTGATCAATAGCAGGTCGTTTGGCTACAGGCTTGATGAGACGAGATTTTTCAGTTGCCTTTTCATTATTTTCTTCCTTCTTTTCTGCAATAACAGGCTTTGGCATTCCCGTTAGTTGTTGTACGACATTGCTGAATTCAGATGCATCTGTAACCACAACCACCGTACAAGATGATGATGACCGTCCCCTCTTCATACTTCAACGACAGCTAAATCAAATGGTTTCGCGATTGATGACAGTCGTCCCTTTTGCTCTGACGATATGAAACTAAGGTATTTTCAGCAATATATAATAGTGTAACTGTCACTGTTTTGTCATGCTGATCGATCCCATTGCACAAATCTTTCTCAGATTTCCCTCAGTCCGAACACCCAGAAAACTAGTCATGTAGATGCTTTCCCTTCGCATCGAAATTATTGCTTTTGGTGCTCCTTCTGTCGTATCGCCGACATAAAAATTGTATTCCAAAAAAATTCTTGCCAATACAATAGAATGGTACCCCACTCTGTATTCGCTGTAGTTATAATATCCTTATCAGAACAGCTTGGATTTGAATAATATTACGTAAAGGGGAATCCAGCGCTCTCATGTGAGGGCTCGTTTTGATCGAGGGCGGCAATAGTAAACAAATGTCAACCAGATTCTTTTATATTGCTGGCTTTTAATGCTGTTGGGGAACAGCCCGTGGTTTGTAGTACGTTCGGTTGCCCTATGCCACTGATCCCAGCTGGACGATCACAACGGAGGTTTGACTTGGGATAATCTTACCTGCCAGCTATGTGCAATGTATATGTCAATTTCAAACTTCCGCTTTCTTTGTTGGAAGAAAAAGAATTTAAATCCCGTTGACTTTTTTAGTTTTCTTTCCACTAGCTTTGGTCTCATTATGATGGAATAACATAATAGATTTCTATATGCATGACTGATAGTTTTTGTAATATGTTTAAATAGTCATTTTATTGATTCAAAAGTTAATGTGTCTATATTATCAATTATAAAATAATTTTACATATATTCATGAAAAAAGTGTGTGGATATAATTCAGACCTCTAGTGTTCATATAATGCTAAAACACAAAGCATTAAAACATAGAAACAAATACAATGTCTTTATGTGGCTAAAGCAATACTTAAGGGGGAACTACTAGATCCAGATCAGCGATCTTGTTCGATACATCGATGGGGTTTAGGGTGTCTATAGGATGATCCTAGAAATCATCATCTTTATCTTCATATTTATCTTCTTTTATAACATGGGTTAGCAAAATAACAAGATTTAATTATAGGAACTTACTAGAACCAAACTAGGTGAATGCACCACTAATACGTCACCTAGATGTTCCTTTCATAGATTCTACAGGAGTACAGTGCTAAAGAGTAGGCCATGACCAGCACCACTAACCCTAATCCGTTTATGCAACCAAAGGAGAATTCTAGGAATATGTCTCTCAAGTACCTTGAGAAAACAAATTATTTCCATGATGGTGCCCACAAGATGGAGAATAGCCTCTAGAGGAAGAGTAGATCAAGAAATTCTAGCACTTATAAGTTGGTCAATTCAACTAAAACTTAATTTTCTTGTACTTCAATTCACAATAAAATATTATATAATATCATAGCATTAAAATAAAATAAAACATGCTAATCATTAAAACAATTAGCAAAAGTAGATGAATTTCTATATTCTACATGCTAAAGTTAATCTCCAATTTGAAAGCATGTCTAATCGAGATTTATTTGTGAGCTATGTAAGGTTAACCTCTTAGACGAATCATATGTCACAATGTTTTTTCAACTTCAAGGGTTTAATATAATCTTGGATTGAGAAAACATTCTCAAATTAAAAAAAAATAATAGACACGATTCTTAAAAGATATCAACTAACCACAAAATGGGTGGCAATGGTCTATAACTCTCTAGTAGATTAGCTTGGAGATAATAGGAAGGACCTACAAAAGAATACACTAGGAAATAGTGAGGTGATTTTAGGCTTTGGAATAACTAAACAAATGTTATGAATTTTTTGTTTCTAGAGAAAGATTGATCACAACAACTATCATCATTGGATCAAAGTGTCACAAGTGATTTGAATGTTGGGAGAAATCCAAACATAGCCTTTTCATGTTGGCAAATGCACACTCCAATGAGAAATTGTAGGTGATTGAAGGTTTTGTCATTGATGGAAACCTTGCAATCATATGATACCGACAAGACAATATATCGGCACTGGCAATAACAAACTCTACACTGGCACACAGAACATTAGCAAAGGAAGGATACCAGCACCCTGGCCGACAGGAATTTTGTTTATAATGTATTTTGTAATTAATTGTAAAATCATTGTAAGCCGACATGGCGAGTTGTATTATGACTCCTATATGTATGAGATCATTGTAGAACATTTTGTAATAATGTCATAGGCGAAATAAGGCAAACCTAATATGCGAATTAAAGGTTAAGGGTTTATGTATGAAGTAGAGCTAAAACCGGTAATGGATCTAGCATAGCAGATGCTTATTTGAAGCAATACAAGACATTGCATTTGCATAATCCATTTTGTAAGTCATTGTGACTTCTTATATTGTAATTGAGCAGTGAGCTCTAGGCACTTGGCCTTCCTGCATGTGCAAACCCCTATTGTAAGAGTAATATTCACTTATTGGCTAGTAAGCGAATATTGTGGGTCACAAATCCCACCGAGGTTTTTCCCACACCAGGTTTCCTCGTTAAACTACTATGCTATGGTGTGCTTTTCATGTCATTGTTGTTATTCTTGGTTTACTGGTATACAGTATTGATATGCTTTACATGTTTTAAATCAAGTAAATTTAATAACCGGTTAGATATTGATTCACCCCCCCCCTCTCAGTATCTTTGGGAATCCTAACAATTGGTATCAGAGCCTGGTCCTCTATTTTCAGAAGCCTAACAGCTTGAGGAAGATCTTGACACCAGTAGAGATGGATAAATTCAAGAAACAATTGGAAACAACTCTTTCAGACTATGATGCAGAAAAATTGAAAAATATCAAACTTGATGATGATCTAAAAGCTGCCTAAGATATCATTCAAGCAATTCAAGAGAATTACCTTATAGCAAGGAATAAAAGAAGAGAACTTTGTGAGAAGATGCAGAATTAGAATGATGAAAAGGAAACTCTTAATGATCTAGTAAACAAACTGAGATAAGAAAGCAGTACTACAAAGAATGAAATGCAAGATATGACTATGAGATTTTACAAAGAAATTGAAGATAGGAAGAAAATTGAAGAAGATCTGACTAGAAGATTGAATGATGCTGCAAATGAAAACACAAGACTTAGTTATGAAAATGATATGTTGAAGATAGATCTGATGCATACACAAAATGACTCAAATGAACTTATGAGATAGAAAGGAATCTTGGAAAGAGAACTGGCTACTACAAATCAACACAAAGAAAAATTCAAGAAAAGCTTAGAAGAACTTGGTGACATGCTGAAGAATCAGAAACCTAATCGTGACACTAATGGCCTTGGCTTTGAAGTTGGTGAAAGCTCTGGTACTGCAAACACACATGATCATAGCAAACCAGTAAGGCAACCAAATGCTTATAAATTTAATGGCAAATGCTTTAACTATAACAAGTATGGTCATAGAGCAAATCAATGTAGATCTAGAAATTATCAAAACACCAATACACCCACCGATCAATGCTCTAAATGCAACAAACTTGGTCATAATTCAAAGAATTGCAGAATGAATGTAAGATGTTATGTTTGTGGGAGATTTGGACACTTATCTAATCAATGCAGAACACAACCAGCATAGGATATGGGAAAGCTATTCAGAAAAATAATGTGACTTGTTATGCTTGTAACAAAATTGGACATATTGCAAAATTCTGTAGAAGTAAGGCACCACCGAAAAATAATAATGGTGCTAGTTTGAAAGGTAAAGAAAAGGTTGACGAGGTAAAGAAAAGGTTGATGAGGTAAAAAAAGAATTCTCAAAACAATGGATCAAAAAGTCAGAACAAAATGTTGATGGGAATACTCCTCCACTGGTAGAACATAATAACACTCCACCGACAGGAGACTCTTCATTTAACTAAAGAAAATTCCTTTGGGAGTTTAGCAACTAAATGAAAAACATTCTATTATTCCCTCGGTTGATGGTGAGAAGTTGAGATTGCTTCTTTACCAGCAAATAAGTTAAGTTGTGACTTAATTGACAAGCATTAAATGTGGCAGGTGAAGAAAATAACATTATAAAACAAGTGTTTTGGCTCCATTTTCATTTCACCGAGCATTCAAATCTTTGAGAGCGCGAAAATCTTGAGCAAAGGCATTCCAAGAAATGAAGCGAAGCAATCTATCAAATCTTTTGTCCCTAAGGCAGATTAAGGTATTTATAGCTATGGCATCTTCATCTACTCCTGAATTTATTGCAAACCCTACTATTGTTGAAGTTATTAAACACCCGAGTGAACTCACAAAGCTGGTTCCCACTTTTGGTATGTCTTGATTTTTGCTGAAATCGTACATTTTTAAGAAAATATAATGATTTAAGCTTTAAGAGGTCCCATTTGAAGTAATTATTTGAAGAGAGTTAACTAAAAGTCTCTTAGATCAAAATTTCTTGGATAGAACCTCTCTACTTCTAAATCATACTTGCAATGGAGTCTCCTTTGCATCTATTGAATGTTGATAAAAAACCAATTTTACATTAGCTTTTAATTTTTTTTAGGTATATAGTCCTTATTATAAGCTTTCCAAATAGTATAACTTTTAATATATTTAATTTCATGAATATATTTTTATTTTATTTCTTATGAATGTAGGGTTTTCACCAAACATGAACTTCTTTGTTCAATGCATTGAGAAAAATAGTAAACTAATTCTAAAAAATATCTATGCACTAGGTATTGGTGTTTTCTTTCTAAAAACAAAAACAAAATTGAATTTTGATATATATAGAACAAGTTATGTGTTCAAACGTACACCTATATCTGAATTATAATTAGTCGAACTTCAAAAATTAATAAAATAAAAAATATTCAACATATCACTATCAAACCAACTGCATGCCCTGGGTATTGATGTTACAAACCAAAATTCAAAAGAATTAAGTTTTTATCATTTATAGAAAAAATTTATGCGTTTCAGGATACACATCACTCTTAAAAAATGTTGTTTGCTGTAAAAAACTACTTTTTGAGGGAGATGGAAAAATTAATAAAATTTTATTTAAACAAATTTGAAAAAAACATATTTAGAATCTACAAACAAGATGCTAAAAATCACTAGTTTATATCATCTTCAAATTCTTAACGGTTTAAAAGTTATAGGTGTCGAAAAGTGAAGTTTTTTTTTTAAATATTCATCTAAGTGTCAAAGTTGGTGAAAAAGTGGGAACTAGTATTGTGAATTCACCCCCCCTCAACCCGTATTCCAGCTAGTTCCCGAAATTGTGAAGAAAGATGATAGCTTAGGTGCATATTCTCAAATACCTAAAGGGGTAGTATATGCTGAAGACCTAGAAGGTATATACACTATCATATTGATGAAGTAGGTGATGAGAAAATTAAGAATATGTGTGAATCTATGATTTGTGATGAATCAGGAAATGTCAAACCTGAACAAAAGATAATAGAAACCCTAGGTTTCACTAAAATTCTTAGTATCCCGGATTTCCCCAAGGATATCATAAGGATAGTATTAAGCAGAGTACATGGTGAATTTTTCTGGTTGGACTCAGTTCATTAAATCACAAAAGAAGCAGTAAAGGTTGTGACAGGGTTACCCTCCACCAGCAATAGACCTGACAAAACTAAGAAGGTCTCAAATGATCCAGTGACAAACCTAACCGGTGCAAAATTTGATAAGAGATCACTAAGGGTAAATGACGTAAAGGATACAAATATCAGATTTATCAGTATGATCTTAGGTTACAAGACTACACATGCAAATAGGTTAAACTCAGTTTTTAGCCTATGGATTAAGATTGCCTATGATATGGTAAATGATAATGCAAGGATAGACATATGTGAATGGCTTAAAGATGAACTAATAGACAATCTAGCAAAGATCAAAAGGGAAAAGAAAGGAACATTCAGATTTGGAAACCTACTTGTTTGTCTGATGCTATATATAACCAAACAAGTACCTGGTATTGGCACCAAAGATTTTGGATATGATATACCGATAGGAAAACAACTATCAGAATTGCTAAACAATATGGGAGAGAACAGGAAGAATATCAAAAACCTAAAACCTTCAAGGCATATCAAAAGGATAGGGACAAAGGAAAAGGCAAGGTTGGTGGACCTCCCAATATAAAGATAACAAACAACTTACCCCCACTACCTTTAGATACTCCACCAGTAAAAACTATAGAAAATCAACCGGCAATAGAGAGTATGAAGACAACACATGAGGACACAAATCCTAATTCTGAGGTGTTGTACACAATGAATATCGACACACATGAAGTCAACATTGTGGTTGATAAGGGAACAAGTGAGAAAAGAGATGTGGCAATTGAGCAACCGATAGAAGACACAACAGTTGAGACAAATGTTGAAGATATGGTTGGAGACATTGAAATTGGGAGTGAGCAACAAACTGAATAGACAATGGATACAAGAAAAGCTGATAGCACTGGTGTACATAATATATCTATTGAGCAACTGACAACTGATAACAATGAAAAATTTGTTGAGATACCGACTGTAGACATTTCAGGAGCAAGCACAAAGAAACCGGTAGAACATATAGAGTCACAAACAGAAAAACCGATAGTGGATACCACTAAAAAATCATCAAAGGCACCATCAGAGAAACCATTAGTAGAGAGTACAAAGAAATAGGTAGAACAACAGGTTCATTCACAAGTACACTCAGAGACAGTGCCACCGGGTACAATCGAAAGACCTAAACCTTTGGTAGCTAAAATGCAGACATAAAATGATCCTCCAGTGAAAGAGGAAAGCAATGCTATTATCATCATCAGCGGATTACAAATTGTGAAGATAGTTTGACAAATATCTGGAACCTCCATGTCTGAATTCAGACCAACAAATGTGATAGAGCTATTGCTAGATTCAATTAAGAAAATAACAGATTGTAATGCACTAGTATATAAGGCTAGTGATAACACCATACCAATTTTGAGGATGATTGCACCCAAGTGTAAAATAGAGAATAAAGATTCTTTAGAATAATTAGACACATTGTCTAAATTCATCACTGGTAACCTAATCAATGTTGATCAAATAAATAAGGATACTTTTAAGGAAAGGATGGTAAAAGAAAAAGAGAAATTCTTTATGGAAATTGTGAATAAGAACAAAGAGGAGATGGATACTCTTTTATCGGAACTCAATGAAATCATTTTTGACTTCAAGAAATTGTACAGGGATATATGCAAAATAGATGTATTAACAGAAGATCTTAACAATGACATCAAAAAGACACAGGATAAGATTAAGAATATTGCTGATAATCTAATTGGAACATCATATTCATTTTTGGAATTAGAGAAGAAAATTGTAGAGCGGGAAGAGAAAATGAGGAAACTAGAAAATGAAAAACAAAGAATAAAGGACAAAGCAAAGGAATTAAAATGCAGACTTGGTCCAAGAATAGAGTATCTTATTTCTTTGAGAAAAGAAATATCTGAGGCTCTGGTTCCCGAACTAAAGACACCGAAAGAGAAAATGCACATACTCACTGGTACAATGTAGAGAACCCATGAGGCTATAAAAGATAGCAAAAAATTTAGCAACAACATAAATTTAGTTTTGATAGATATCTTTCAGAGTGTAACCCACCAGTTACAAGAAACCAGGCAGGACTCTAGGCAGGAGTCCACTGACAGCGAATGACAACTTTTGTCATTGATGTCAAAGGGGGAGTAGAGGCTATGAGAAAAATGATCAGCAGATGGCTCATCAGCCCAAGGGGAGCTCATATTTTTTTTGGTAAGACAATTCTGGCAGACTCATTTTTTGATGACACTTTTGGATTTTTCTAATGAGTGTTGCTATCAATGCCAAAGGGGGAGATTGTTGGCAAATGCACACTCCAATGAGAAATTATAGGTGATTGAAGGTTTTTTCATTGATGGCAACCTTGGAATCATATGATACTAGCAAGACAATATACCAACACCGACAATGACAAACTCTACACAGGCACACAGAACACTAGCAAAGGAAGGATACCAGTACCCTGGCCGACATGAATTTTGTTTATAATGTATTTTGTAATTAATTGTCAAATCATTGTAAGCCAACATGGAAAGTTGTAATATGACTCATATATGTATGAGATCATTGTAGAACATTTTGTAATAATGTGATAGGCGAAATAAGGCAGACCTAAAATGTGAATTATAGGTTAAAGGTTTATATATGAAGCAGAGATAAAACCAGTACTGGATCCGGCAGAGCAGATGCTAATTTGAAGCAGTACAAGATATTGGATTTGCTTAATCCATTTTGTAAGTTAGTGTGACATCTTATTTTGTAATTGAGCAGTGAGCTCTAGGCACTTGGCCTTCCTACATGTGCAGGCCCTTATTGTAAGAGTAATATTCACTTATTGGCCAGTAAGCGAATATTGTGGGTCACAAATCCCACCAAGGTTTTTCCCACACCAGGTTTCCTCATTAAACTACTGTGTTATGGTTTGCTTTTCATGTGGTTGTTGTTATTCTTGTTTACTGCATTATTCTTGGTTTACCGGTATACAGTATTGATATGCTTTATATGTTTTAAATCAAGTAAATTCAATAACTAGTTAGATACTGATTCACCCCCCCCCCCCCTCTCAGTATCTTTGGGATTCCTAACATTTCATGGTTTGAAGTTTTAAAAATGGATATTAGAACACCACTTGCAATATTTCCACAAGGGCCTCAAATAATTTATATCAGTTTCATAAACTATATTCACCAAAAGTACCCCCATGATTATATCAAAATATTCATGATCTTAATTAGAAATCTTAAACTTAGCTTTATCTTTAATCTATAATAGAAGATCCATTGAAGCTCTAGAGAAGATATTTTGCAAAGATCAAATTTATTTCTTGTGAAGTCTTAAGATATGTATGTAAGGTGGACTTACCAAATTTTGATCTTGATATTGCAAACTAGGGGACCATTAGATGTTTTGCTAGGCTTTAGAAAATCCATTGGAAAATTCAAAACCAATTTAGAGAAGTTGAGGATTTATGGCTTCTGAGTCCCTAAAATTAATCTTTGTTACAAAAGTCCCTTGGACCTATATTGTATTCTTCTTTGTGAGTAGGGATTGAATCCATGTAATTAGTGCTTCACCATCTTGAAATATATAAATGATCTACTTAGTGCAAAAACCAAAAATATAATAATGGGTGGATGAATGCCTCAAACATCTAGAATCTTGAATGTAGTAAGGTTTGAGGTTTTCAAAGGATGATCATAGCCATCATGATATTTATCATTAACTTTTTATTCTTCTTCTATTACATTAGCTAACAAAATAACAAGAATTAGCTATGGGAACTTGTTAGTACCAAACTATGTGAATACGCTACTTGTATTCCACTTATATGTTCCTCTTGTAGGCATTACAAATGTACATGGCTAAAGAGTATGTCATGAATAACATCACCAACCATGGTCCCTTGATGTAGTCAAGGAAGAAGCCTATAAGTTAATCCACAAAATGCCTTGAGACTAAAGACTAATTCAACATTGTGACCCATAAGAAGGAAGTAAACCCCTAGAGGGAAAGGGAGATGAAGGAACTTTGGAAACCACAATGACATAAGGGGCATTACACTAGTTATTGAGGAGAATATATAAGTGGGCCAGTTTAAATGTAACATTATTTTCTTATACTTGAATCAAACTAACATATTAGATCATATCATAGCTTTAGAATAAAAAAGAATGTTAGTCAATATAACTATTGGGAAAAATAGATAAGTATATATATTTCTACATGTTGAATAGAATCTTCATCCTAAAGTCATGTAATATATGGTTGTATTTATGAGGAATGTGAGGTCAATACCTTAAAAGAATTATATTCCATAAAAAAATTTTGGCTTGAAGTGTTTGAAGAAATCATGGATCGAGATCCAAATATTTCTAAACTTTACCAAATAAAAAAACAAACTATTAGTGTTGATTAAAGGACATAAACTACTACCAAAATAGGCAACAAGGGTCTATAACTACTAAATAGAATAACTTGGAGCTAATATGAAAGCATTAGAAAATAATACACTATGAAAATTGAGTCAATATCAGTTCTAAAATAGTTGACAAAATGGTGTGAAATCTATGTTGGGAAAGAAAGATTAACTATTACAATTGACATGATTGGTTCAAAGATGGAAATATTATGAGGTTGAAATAAATCCAAAGATACCATTTTCATGGTTATATTTTTTTAAATGGGTGTTTGGAAAACACTTTCAATCTTTACTCAAAGGTATACAAAAATTGATACCAAATTTGAAAATCTTTTTATATAGAACTATCCCCATGATATTAATTAGAAAGCTGAAACTTAACTCTAGCTTTATTCTATGATAAGAGACACAATTTAATATCTCAAGATGAGGGTTTTCAATTTTTAAATTCCTTTCTTTTGAAATCTTTCAAGCAATGCACCCAAGGTGGCCTTTCCAAAGGGTGATAATGATTTTAAAAAATAGGGGAATATTCATTTTTTTCTAATTGATATAAATCCTATCATAAAATTTACAAGCATTTTAATGAATATAGGGTTTCATGGCCTCCCAATATCTCATAATACATTTTGTAGAGAAATACCCTTCATTTGTATTGCATTCTTCATGGTGAGAAGTGTTTGAATTTGAATCCATTTGTACATGTTTCATATAAATATTTTCTAGGATTCATCACATTGAAGAATATGAATGATCTACTTAGTGTAAAGAGCCAAAACCTAACAATGGGTTGTTTTAAGAACCAAAATTAAAAAATATTTAGCTAGTGGAACTCTTTGTAGTGTTAAACACATTTGTATATTGTTTTCATTGATGTCAAGCCTTTGTCAATCTCAAATTGCAACAATTGTTACTGGTGATCCGTATATCAGATAGGATTAGTTGGTGGTCCAGATATTTTGTTCTATTGACATTATGCTAATAAGAAGATATGAAATGATGTGTGAATAGCTTTCTTTCCTGAGGTCTGGTATTCTTCAATTGATCCAAAAATACTTCTAATGATTTCTCTAGATCATAGACTAGAATAAATATTTGTTCAGAATATATCTCATAAGACTATGTTTGGTTACAATAGATGTTATGGCTCCTTTGGGTCAACCATTTTACTTGTTTTGGTCTAGGATAAGTAGTGTATTGCACAAGGTAGATTTTTATTGGTACCAGTTTGTGCTTTTTGGTCCGTGTAGTTGAATGAAATTTTTTATTAAAATTAGTTGGAAGAAGTGCAAACTTGATATCAATAATTGTACCTTCTAGAAAATATATTTTTGGGTCAATGTTATTTACACGTCACATACAAGCTTTCCCAACCTAGTGATAGTTGTTCTTGATCTAATTGGTATATATTGATTATAATAGATGTGGATCAAAGAGAGAAAAAATATATAGAGGCAAGAAGTAGAAGTGATACAAATGCAGGATGGATAGGTGAACAATATGCAAAGTGAGTAAGAGTAGTGATTCAGAGGTATACAAAGCAGTCAAATAAGTATATCCATGAAACCATTATCTTCATTGTAATGGATGCATTTTGTGTATAGTTCAATATATTATTCTTATTTCTTTATGAGATCAGTTTTTGTATCTTGCCCTAAAGAAGTGATCTTTAGTAGAGAAAGTCTCTCTTTTTGTATCGTTCTTAAGGCGATGCATCCCAGTCCGCGAGTCCAAAGAAGTAATATCTTTTTGGTAGAAAGCCTTGTTGATTGTAAAACAATTATTATATATTATGAGTTTAATCCTCACCATATTTTTTCCCAATTTAAGTTTCCCACATAAAAATATATTGCCTTGGTGTGAATGATTTTTAATTTTTTTTTTGCTCATTAATATTGATGATTGATGAAGTTAGAAAATCTTTAATTAGGTGGTACTTTGTGAATGTTGATTCATCCCCCCTTTTAGCCTTTGGTAGTACTCAACACACAAACCCTGTGAAATCCCTTCTAATCTTTTTATGTGGCCCCAATAAAATTGCATTGAAGCTTGCCCGATTTAATGTAAAAGGTTGTATAAGGAGCTTAAAATGAGAAATAAGAAAAATATTGGTCTTATGAATGTTCAATTGAACCTTAAAAAATTACCAAAGCAAAGGGGTTTTCTAAACTTGCAGGATAGTTTCTTTCTTAATCGAGGTAAGGAGATCATGCCATATCAATACTTAGAAACATCTAAAGAAAAAAATGGTTAATAGAAATCTAAAAACCTCTCTATAACCTATTCATTTTAGATTATCAAAGTTGATCTAGGAGGGAATAGTGAGAAACTATTGTCGATAGAATCAAGTCTTATGTCACTAAATGAAAAATTTAGAATCTTTACAAAATGACTACATGTAATTAAAGGCATATTTGATATTTTTATTTCTCTTCTAACATTTTGAGGAAAATAACTGTTTATAAAAATACCATTAACAAAATGAGTTGAGCAATAAGCTAAATTTAAACCTTTCACCAACACTTGACAAGTATTATGATAACCAGATCATTTACTAGTAGAACATAGTGATACAAGGAAAAATAAAAACATTCCCAAATGACCTAAAAAACCTAAGGGAAATACATTAATTACCATTAATAATTTTTGAAGAGAAGGAATGTATAAAGAGAATGGTAGTATATTGATTGAATCAAATATTTAATTTTGGTGTTAGAAGGATGTCTAGAATGAAATGGCCATTAAATATAATCATAAGTCTTTGAGTGTCAATTTTTTGATGAAAAATGAAACATTTTGTTGAGGGAATTAAACCTACTTTATACCCTGTGATTAATGGTGAACTTTCCAGAAGCAGGAGCAGGAGCAAGAGTTGACGCGAGAGCAGGTTTAGGTTTGAATTTGAATGGCTCTGGTACTAGGAGTCTAGGGGATTCCCCTATGACTTGCCCCACCAAATCAGTTCTTGATCTCTTAGATGGGGCCTCAAATGATACATGGGATGGTGGTACCATGCAAAATACTGCCAATGGTAAATCTATCATCTCTGATTATCCTAGTGATGTTGAGGGCCCCAATAATAATATTCCATCTGTGGAATGCAACAAGAAATGGGCTTCTTTATTTGCAACTAAGCTTAAGGGTAAGTCCATTTTGACGATACCGCATTAAGTTGACCGAGATTCTGGTGCTTGCTCCATCTCTATCCTAGACTATATTGTGGATCAGAATATGGCTCACATGAACTTAGTCTTGGTGGGTAAATTTGTTGGAACACGTCCTAATATTGAGGCTGTTAGATCCTGGGTGTCCAGAAAATGAAAAGGTAAGGGTCAAATTGATGTTGTGGCTGTGGCTGGTGGCTTCTTCTCCTTTTCATTCACATGTGAAGAAGATATTTGATCTATTTTGGTGGGAGGTCCGTGGATGCTAGGCAAAGCCTCACTGGCCCATAAAAAGTGGGAACCAGGTTTTAATCCCAAAGATTGGGAATGTAATGAAGCACCTATTTGTGTTAGGCTACTAGGTTTACCCATGGAATTCTGGGGAGAAGAAATATTTGTGGGTATTGTATCTTTTTTTGATGAGCTAATTTCAATTGACCCAATGACAATAGCTAAACATCATCTGGTTTGTGCCAGGTTGTGTGTCAATGTTAAATAGTCTACAAATCTACCTTCTGAGATTGATCTTTTCTCTAAGCTGGGAAAATGGGTGTAGAAAGTGGACTATGAATCCATCCCTTTCGCATGTTTCCATTGTAAAAAAGTGGGTCATTTAGCTAGGCAGTGTCTATCTAAGCCAAAGAAGGAATGGAGAAAGAGGAATGATTTTCCATTTTTAGAGAAGATAGATGCCCTACCCATAAAGCCTCCTTTGAAAGATTTGAGAAATGATTTGGATAAATCTATTAATCTCTCTACTCCTACCCCAATTATGGGGGATGGGTTTTTCCTAGATCTTACTTCTCTTCAAAAGTTCCAGTTGTCTTTGATTCAAACCTCTCACCCCTTGCGGAGAATATTGGAGAATCCCATGCTATGGATGGCCCCTGTGAAGAAGATATTATTATAAATACTATTGGATCTATCTAAGATATTCCCATTCATCTATTTTTTGATATGGATCACTCTATTGAGGCAAAACCCCTGACCTCTCCCATGCCGGAATCATCCCTATAGGACTATACTCCTTTTATTGAGGTCAAACCCAAAAAGAGAAGAAGGAACTCCTGTATTGGCCAAAACACTCTGGTCTCAGGTGGTCTTAACTAGAAACAGACAAAAAGAGGACTATGAGTCAAATTCCAGGGGGGTGGGGAGACCACCCAATGCAGGTAGCAGAGATAGGCAAAGTCAGGTTTCCATTGTAGATGAAGCCTAGAGAATGTTACCAAAAATAGGGATGGGATCCCCCTCTCATGCTAAATGAAAGTTATCTCATGGAATATAAGGGGTTTAAATCACCCACACAAGAATGACCTGCGATCCAATTTGGTTACAGATCATAAGCTAGATATTTACCTTGTCCAAGAAACTAAAATGGCTGGTAGCAAAGTGGAAAAAATTAAATTGGCGATTTTTGGAGATTGTGGTGTTCCCTGTGTGGATGCAAATGGTGTTATAGGTAGTATCACCACTCTTTGGAATCTGAGACTACTATGTGGTAAGGTGGTTCTCTCTTCTCCTAATCACATTGCTATTAGATTCTTTAATCTTAAAGATGGATCCTCTTGGATTATTTCCAACATCTATGATCCTAATGGGAGATTTGCTAGGAAATCTCTCTGGTCTTCAATTTGTCATGCTAGATCTCTCTTCCCTAATGAGAAATGGTTTCTTCTAGGCAGTTTCAACACCCAACTCTCAAATTTCGATAAATCTAGGGTTATGCCTATCTCTATTGATAGTAGACAAGAATTGGCTGACATGATCAACTCTTTGAGCCTTTTGGACCAGGATCTTATTGGTGCTAAGTTCACCTGGTCCAACAAATACAGTGGGGAGGATCTCATTCAGGTAAAGCTAGATAGGGGTGTTGTCTCTCCTGATTGGATTCAAAATGCTTCCTATAGACTCAATGCCTTTCCCTGTGTTTGATCAAATCACTTCCCTATTTGCCTTTTGGTGACTCTGTTGTCTGGAAGAAAGGTTTACCCCTTTAGATTTGAGAAAATGTGGTTGATGGCCCCTGACATCCAAGATAAAATTATAGTGGTAGAATATTGATAACCAAGGTACGATCATATTTCGTATAGCCAAGAAGCTATCCAATGTCAAGTCCAATATTCAATGTTGGAACAAGTCATCTTTTGGCAATATCTTCAAAATTAAAGATAAGCTCAAACTAGATCTTAAGGAGGTTCAAAGCATACCCAAGCTTTTGGGTTTGATAGAGATGTCTCAAACAAAGAAATTGAGATTTTGACTAAATTGCATGATATTTTTTTCAAAGAGGAGGAATTCTGGAAGAAGAGATCTAGAGCTTTATGACTTAAAAGTGGTGACAAAAAGACTAAGTTCTTTCATATGATGACCCTTAACTACATGACTGCTAATAGGATAAATAAAATTCAAATTGGCCATAGATGGGTTGATAAGCATGAAGAGATTTGTGAGGAAGCCATTAGTTTTTTCACTAATCTCCTTTTGGTGGATGATCCTCTTGACCCTCTAGCTCAGAATGAGATCTTGCAAGAGGTTCCCATCATTGTCTCTCAGGATATGAACTTGGAGCTTACCAGAATCCCTTCTCCTGATGAAGTTCACAATGTGGTCTTCTCATTTGATGGTAACAAAGTCTCTAGCCTTGATGGCTTCCCTCTATTTTTCTTTCAAAAAAATTGATAGATTATTTTCTCTGATGTGGTCATTGTGACTAAAGAATTTTTTGGATCCTGCTCTCTTCTGAAGGAGCTGAGTGCTACCTTCCTTGTCCTCATCCCCAAGAAACCTGATGCCTACGCTTTTCAGTATTTTAGACCTATTAGTCTTTTCAATTCTTTATTTAAAATTTTCACCAAAATCCTGGTGCTCAGACTTAAGAATTTCATCCCTTCTTTAATTTCAAAGCATCAAAATGGGTTTTTTCCTAGGAGGCAGATCCTGGATTCCGTTTATGGATCATGAGAAGATCCACTCCTTATCTATCAATAAACAAACAGACATAGTTTTCTTCTTTGAATCCTTAGGGCATTTGGATTCAGAGATAACATCATCCAGATTATTGAACAATGTGTATCCACCCCCAAATTTCTAGTGTTGATTAATGGATCTTCCTCTGCTTTCTTCTCCACGTCAAGGGGCATTAGATAGAAGGATCCTCTATCTCCTTTCCTTTTCATTCTAATGAGTGAAGCTCTCAGTAAAATTATCCAGAGGGAAGTCAAAAAAGGCAATATTATAGAAATATGGCCCTCCTCTGAGGCCTCATCATGCTCTCACCAATAATTTGTAGATGATACTTTGTTGATGGGGGGAGGTTTGGTTAAAAAATCTAAGAATTTAAAAAAGACTCTGGATACTTATGAACAAGGCACTAGGCAAAAAATCAGCCTGGCTAAAAGCTCAATTTTTTTCTTTAACACCCCTCAACACAGGAAAAACAAGATTGCCTCAATTCTAGGGTGTAAAGTTGGAATTCTACCCGACTCTTATTTCTTGGTCTTCCCCTCTACCATGGTTCGGCCCCAAACTCCTTCTGGGAGAACCTTATACATAGATTCTAGAATAAGTTGGCTGGGTGGAAAGGTGCTTTATTAAGCCAAGCTAGTAAGCTCCAGTTGCTCAAAGATTTGCTAAAGAGCCTCCTAGTTTATGCTACGAGTTTATTCAAAATCCTCACCAAAATTGTTGATAAACTAGAAAGAATACAAAAAGAAAATTATGGATAGGGACTGAATCTAAGAAAAGATTAGATCTTGTGGCTTGGAATTAGGTTTGCCTTCCCAAGTCCATGGGGGGACTAGACATTAGAAATCTGAGAGATTTCAATAAAGCCCTGATGGCCAAGAAACTATGGAGATGTCTTAAAGAGAATAATAAATGGATTGACATTTTCAAACATAAATACCACATTCTAGATATCCAAAAAACTCTGGAATCTTGTGATTTTCCCAATGTTGTTTCTGATTTATGGAGCAACCTTTTTGGCTCCTCCAAAGTTATTTTGCATGGTTGTAGATGGGTGCTAGGGAATGGTGCCAAAATCAGGTTTTGGGATGACTGGTGGATTGGTGATGGGCCCCTATCGGATACTATTTGGGCTTCTCCTTTCAAAGAATTATGTCTTAGAAAAATTGGCTCCTAGGTGGCTGATTATATTAGAGATGGATCTTGGTTAGATCTCAATTTTGTGGATAATGCTTTGATACCTATGCAACCCTTGTTGAATTGTATACACATCCCCCACTCTCATGTGGAGGATGAAGTGTTCTGGAATTTCTCCTCTTCTAGAAAATTCAAGGTTGCCGATGCTTATAAGTTCATCTCTAAAAACTTCCCCCCCCCCTCTTCTGGGCGGGTATCTGGAATAAGCTCTTAATTCTAAAAATTAACATTTTTTTTTTGTTGTTTATGTAGGGTAAGATCTCTACCATTGACAACCTTTGAAAAAGAGGTCTTCCTCTTACTAATAGATGTTTCCTTTGCAAAGAAGCGGAGGAAAATGTTGGTCATCTGATGCTTCACTGCTCTTTTATCAAGGATATCTAGAATTTTTTCCTTGACATTTGGAACCCTAATTGGGTCTTCCCTGATTTTGTTCAAAGGTTTTGGTTTGAATGGAAGTGCCCCTTTGACAATTAGGCTCTAGGACTTCTCCAAAATTTGTCTCTTCCTCATATTGCTTGGGGTATTTGGAAAGAAAGAAACAATACTCTTTAGAGATTTGGAATCTTCTACGCTTGTTGTGGCTACTAGAATTCATAATTCTACCAAGGAGAATTTTCTGCACTCCTACCCCAACAGAAAGAATGATAATCCACTCCCTACTCTCTAGGAGGAATGGGATACTTATCAAACCATGGATTGATTGGGATATTGTCATTCCATTTCACAAAACAAAGCAATGTAGACAAAATGTTCTTTGGCATCCCCCCCTATGGGATTGTTCAAAATCAATGTGGATGGGGCAGCTAAAGGGAATCCTAGGCCGACCGAGTATGACGGAGTGTCTAGGAAGCATATGGGTATGTTGGTTTCTACGGCGGTGCTCCCTTTGGGCACCCATTCCAACCACTATGCGAAGGCCAGTGTTGCCCATATTGGGTTACACATGGCTAAAAGAGAAGACTTTAGAAAGGTTTGGCTAGAGTCTGACTTACTAAACACTGTCAATTGTTTCAATGGGCGCACAGATCCTAGGTGGACAATTGCAAATCTAATCAAGGATTGTCGACATATAATAAATGAGTTGGAAGAATTAAAAATTTTGCATTTTTTTCAGGAAGGCAACAAAGTGGTGGATCTACTAGCCAATATGGTGGTGGCCTACGTGGCAGTTACATGGTAGAGCAGTAGGGATTCATTCCCAAAAAACTTGTGTGATCTAGTTTGTGATGATTCCACCCACTTGCAGTAATCAATAAATTTTAATCATGATTTGATTGAGTTATTGGGGAAACGGCTCCTTTTTGTTTTCCCTAACCGAAGATCTAGAAGCTTCCCTTGTGCCTAGATTTTGTATCTAATTGTGTGGCCCATTTTTTACTACTATTCAAAGATTTTTTTGGTGTGGCCCATTTCCTGTTGTTGTTTAGAGACTTCTCTAGTGTGGCCCATTTTCATTTGGTGACCCACATCATTATGGGAGGGGACAAGAACAGGCAAGAACTGCCTACTTTTGAGAAATGGAAGAAAAAGAAGGAGGTATGGTAGGAAATTGTTGATGGGGGAATTGTCCCCTTCTTAGAAAGACTTCATGGCCCTTCTCCTCTGCTCAGCGAAACCTTTTTCAATGGGTGGAAGAACGGGGTTATGTGGGCTTATGGTGCTAATTACCAGCTCGATAAAACCCTAGTGGTGATGGTTACTTGTTTGGTGATGAATGGCAGAAGGTTCTATAGAGACAGGAAAATTGGGGAGGAAGACTTGGCAAATTTTTTCAACAAAGACAAGGAGCACTCAAGAGTTAACAAAATGTCTTATGGTGGCTACAACAGGAAAGATATTATGACTCCCTAGGCAGACATGGCTGAGTTCATCATGAGGTATATTACACTAGATGGTAGATATGCCAATATCTTTTCCTACCATTTTCAACCATTTAAGGCATGGTAAAATCATTTCTACTCCTTTCTATCTGGCCTCCTCTTTAGAGAATTGTCTTGAAAAACATATGGAGAATCCAAATAATCTTGTTCTTCATGAAGGGCTTATTGTGCTCATCATGGAGTATCCTAAGACACTTGAAGTTGTTCCCTCTCTATTTGAGAAAGGCCAACATACTAATATTCAGGAAGTCTTTGAATCAGAAATGGATTTGGAGGATAGTGGAGGTGCCATTCCTTTTGATGACCTTGATTATAAGCCAGTGGAAGAAGGTGAGATGATGGTCACCCCTGGTACATTTAGTAGTAAGAATTCCCCTAGATGGGTAGCCATCAAATATAAATCTTCTATTAAAATTATTTCTAAGACCGAGCCCCTTTCTAAAAAGAAGAAGCTTGCGGCTAAGGACTATGGTCCGAAGGCTTCAGACTAGGAAATAAAATTGGACATTTCTATTAACATCTTGAAGGAAAAGTAGGGGACCATGCCTAAAGAAGAGGATAGTGGGTTACAAAGGAATGGTAGTCAAATGAACCTAGTGAGGGAAGCAACCAGAAGCCAAGAGAACTACTGGAACTGGGTGGACAAAGAAATTGATACCCTCAAAGTGGGGGTTAAGGAGATAAGAGATATCTTCACAAATTTGCTTGAGCCTAGAAAATATGAGAAGCTCATGGTTATGAACCAATAGCTCTCCCAAGATGTTGATGTTATGAAATGCAACCATGAACAAATAATTGAAAAGGTGGAATAGTCTATGGTGGAGATAAACAAAAACCTCAACAACCTGGTTGACATAAGCAAGGAGGCCATGCATAATAGTATAGAGGTGATCGAAAAGATCAATGTCATGGTTGCGGAGTATAGATCCATTCATAGTGAACCTGAGAAAGACCTTGGAGGTGAAGACATGGCTGCTGGAGACAACAAAACCATAGACCATAGTTCCAGGACCAGAAGCAGGAGCAGCAATAAGGACACCTCCAAATTCATTATGGAGGAGCTGGAGGAAATCAAGGAGCTGGTGCACTCTCTTAATTAAGTGCTTTTATTTTGTTGTCTGTGTCTCTTTTTCTTTCATGTCTATTCTAGGGTATTCCCCTATTTTGTTGTTGGTTTATGTTTGTTTGGCTGATGGTCGTCTTTTGTAAAACTTTTGGTTTTGGGTCCATGTAAAACCCATTTATCTTGATCAAAAACCTACTTTATACCTTCCCAAACTACAAAATTTTTATCTAGAATATACTTAGATTTGACAAATACATTTTAGGAGACATTAAACGAGGTGATAGGTCTTCCAATTACCTTAATTCTCTAAATTTAGCTATGAATTTAATATTTTATTTGTATATTACTTTTCTTAATGTCTTGAATTGGAAGTCTTTAAGATACAATTTATCTAGGTTCTCCACTACATAATCATAAAGCACTAATCAAAATTAATAAGGGAAGCATTACAAATAGAAGCATATGGATTGGCTATAGTATGAATAGCTTCCCTTTGGTCAACAATTCATAGGGACTAATCATAAAAGGATTGTTTTGAGGAGTAAATTTGACATAAAATAACTTGGAGGCACTCTACAAGAACTTGATAATGTTTAAAGGAATTTTCCTAGGTATTGAAATGTTCTTCATTATGTATGTTACTAGTTTTATGACGATATATTGTCCATCCTTGATTTAGTTGATTACTTGTTCTAGGTGGCAATCTTTGAGAGCTTGGAATAAATTTTTATATGCTCCATCCTCAACCTTAAAATAGTAGAATTTGGATTTGATTTAAATGCCTCTAGGTGAATCATTCTCAATAGTTTGCCTCAAATGAGGAAGGTGAAAACCCTAACTTCTAAATTAGATGAAAAGTATTTGGCTTCAACAACTAAGGTAGGCCTAAGAAGCTTTAATGCTATAGCCTCATATGCATATATTTAAAATAATTTATGTAGCATCAATATATGCAAAGGAATCAATTTGTTTGCATGATGAGTCTATTCTAGAAAAAAATATATCTATTTATCTAATTTGGGCTTTCAGGTTCAAAAAAATCTTTGTATGGCTGTGAGAGAGCCAATGAAGTATTTAAATAATATTTATTTTTACATTGAAGTTTACAACTCCATATTATTCTCACTTTCTCAAATATTCTAAACCTAAAGGAAATATTCTATGATTAGATATTTTTTTATAAAGGATCCATCAGATGTAAAAGATCATCCAAAAATCATGACAAAATCTAATAATTTAAAGATTGTTATAACTAGCACAAAATTTATTCCACCTATAGCATTGGAAGTGATTATGGTTATGGACCAAATTTAAATAAAAGAGGCAAAATTTATTACATGTGTAATACAATAGGTCTCTTATTTGAGCTATATAATGTAAGCGTAGGGTCACATCTTTATCACATTTTGTCTCTACCATATTGAATTTTCCATATGTAACCCAAGTGGTGGTAAACATTGAATTAATGATCCATTTCCATCAAGAAAATATCACAATAGTATCATTAAAAATATAAATATTTATAATGATAAAATAGTATCTAAATTTAGGTGATCCCAAGTCACACACACTGTAAGGTTTCAACCATGGATGTCAATGTTATAAATCCACCTAATAGAAAGATATATATGGGCCCTCAATCACTAACATAATTATTTCTACTAATATAGATTTGGTTGTCTAAATGAACTGGAAAATACTTGAAAGAGTCAAAACCAATCATGTTCACTTCCTATAAACAAACAAGATCTAATGCTAAATACTTCTAATTAATATCTTTTATTGATTATTTTTTAGGGAGAATAATAAGGCCTTGGAAATGATATGAGGTTTAACTCATTTCTTGTAATCAACAAGTATTTAAACACTATTTGAATATAGAAGAAAATACTAATTTTATTAATATTATATTTAGGAAAAAGTATGCAACTAGATATTGGGAATCGACATTCTTTACTTTTTTATAGAATACTCTCCCTCTTCCAACTACATAGGGAAGATATGAGAATGTCACAAATGATCTTTGAAAGAGAGAGAGTGAGCAACAAACCATATCTAAGAAGATAGTACTAATATAATTTGGAACATCTAAGGTAAGATTTCCTTTCACAAGGGGACAACAATAGGTGATATAACCATTTTTCCTTTCTCAAAAGGGTTTCAAACATGCATAAACCCACAACGATGATTCCCAAACTCGGGACATCTTTATTTTTTCTTGAAATTGCATATTTATTAGAAAATATAATGATCTAAGTGTTCAAAGGTTCTATTTGAAGGATTTTAATTGAAGAGGGTTAGACCAAACACTCATAGATATAAGTCCCTTGGATAGAACCCCTCTAATATTAAGTCATACATATAATGAAGTCTTCTCTATAAATATGGTTAAAATCCTATGTAATATGTATTCCATAATACTTCAAAATGCAAAAAAATTTTGTGTGTTATTAATTTTTCCTTAAGTTATTAAGCATTTATTCATATGTATACTTGAATACTCCTATTGATATTGGATCCAAGTACTAGTATAGTTCAGGAAAAAATATGACTATATCAATTATGCATTTGTTCATTCATGATAGGAATCCACCAAAAATTGGGTAGGAATATATCTCTATTAAAATATGGGATAGGCATGTTCTTTGGTCAGAGTATTATGACTTTTCAAGACCATTTGATTCCTTATACATGCCATTGAAGTCTACACTTTCCATTGAAGGTGCACCAACGTCGTAATCCTCAGAGGTCTGCATCATGAATATAAGCTTGAAACCCACCTCAAAATTCAACCTATGGCCTTGGGGAGTCAAGAAATCCTTCTAGGATCCATCTAAGTATAACTTGAATATAATTTATCTTATCATTAATTTTTATATTGTTAACCCAATATCCCTGACTCAATTATTTATCTTCTTTTTGTTGGGAGATCGCTAGAGATTGGCTGATATGTTATCATTGATATCAACATATGTGAAGTCAATATGTGTTTCAGTGTTGCAGTCAGATTGGTTGAGTTGGTTGAGTCTGTATGTTGTAGATGAGCTGATGCAGTTTAATGATTTTTTCAGATACTTATCTCTAGTTGATTTAGCTTTAGTTTTAGAGGTCCACATGATGATTTGTTCAAGTTATGGGATTTGGTATTCTGGTTGGTTATTTAGTTGTTCAGTATTGGAAATTTTGGTGAATCTATATGTTGTGCTCTGGAATTGTAATATATTTGGTTGTGGATATCTAGGATGTATTTAGGATGTTGATGTGTGTCCTCAATTTGAGTAGTTCATAATTTAAAGATCCATAAGAAAATCTTTAAGTTTGATAGTCAAATATGTTGATATTTTTGTGATCTAGTATAATGATGATGATGATGATGATTCTTGTAATATGAGATGTGGTGGTTGTTGCAGTGTGATTTAAGTTATGTATAGATGTTTCTAAATTATGTATTATGTGTACTAGTGGTTGGCATTAATTTTTTTGCGTGTTATTGAAGATTTTAATGGTCTAGTGATGTTCTTTATTTTATATGACATTCATGGTGTTCTAGAATGTTGTGGATGATTGAGGCATAATTATTGAAGGTATTTCATATTTATGGTGGTTGTTTAGGTCCAGACTATGTCTTAGCTCACATTGTTTTGGTCTGCATTCATTATTGTAGCATGTGTGATTATATTTTTGTAATATGTAGTGTGTGGTGAGCCGACCTATCTTTCATGGGTTGATGATGTGTATAAATAAGTGTTGTAATCATTGTGAGAGGTATTTGTGAGTGAATATGAATATGTGTGATTGAATTAGTGTTTGAACAAGTGATTTGATCATTTGGTAGTGTGAATAAGTGTTGTAGAGAAGATCAGACAATGTACTTAACTGAAACTATACTCATGCATGCGGAGATGCTATTTCATCAATTCATGATTCTCTGGATTTAATCCAAACACTTTTGTAAGTCAGTGAGACTTCTTGTAAGATAGTCAACCTTCCCTAAGGGTTGTATCCTTTCTGGGTTTTATAATTTGAGTAGTGAGCTCTAGCAAGTGTTCCTGAATACATGTACATTCCCCATTGTAATATTTCACTTAATCCTAACAGGATATTATCTCATTGTGGGTAGGTTCCCATCGTGGTTTTTCCTTTAACTGGGTTTTCCATGTCAAAAATATTGGTGTCATATGTGTTATTGATGTGGTGTTTTTTTATACTTTAATTGTTCACTATCATATTTGTGTTCTGGTTTAAGTTGCAAACTGATTCTACATCAATGCTACTAGCCTCTATTATGACCTGAGGTCTTCATTGCATTTATGGCTAGCACCCTCTTTGACATTGACCATTTTATCTCTAAATCGAGTTTACTCTCATTACCGACACTATTTACTGCACTTTCATTATTTGATTAGCATGGCTCTTATTTTTGGCCGATCTTTATTTTGTAGTTAGAGCACATTTCAATTATCCTTTGCACCTATTAAATTGGCATCGGACATTATTTTGTGGTTGCATTTTGGTGGTACAGTCTATTGCTTTTCATAGTTGATGGTTAAACAAGGCCTTACTCTATACTAGTTGTGAGTTTTATTGGTTGACTTCATTATTTTCTTCAATCCTCCTTTGACTAGTATGATTCCTCACTAGGGCCAGAGTATATCGATGATTTCTGGCTTGGTGTTATCCTCTTGATCTCTTCTTTTGTTATTAATGCACTACATTATTTTTTCTTTGTTAAGTGTTCTTTATACATCAGCCAATAGATCATTCTTTGGAGGGGCTATTGTATTGTATTCTCATGATGGATTTTGTAATGTCCCATTAAGAAACCCTAAATGAAACAACTATAAACACTCAAAAATAGTGTTGATGCTCTACAAAAAGGATTAGAAAATATTTTTGATGGCAACACACACAAGAGCACAAGAAACAAATGTTAGTGTTAGCAACAAAAGATTATCCTAAACAGGCATATCAAGCGAGATATTAAGCATGAAATAGAAAGTATAAAAAAATAGAATAGATAAACTATACTCCTCCAAATGCTAATCAAGATGCTCATAGTTGCTCCTCCCTTGTTCCTCTCCTCTTCAAATTCCACATGAGTGTAGATCTCAGCTTTTAGCACTAGCCATGGATGCCATATGGAGATTCAAGATGGCTGGATGAGATAAACAAATGCTATGCAAGTGTAGATAGTGATGCTATGAAAAAGCACTATGCTAATACCAATATAACAACAATACTCTAATGCTTCCTCCTTTGCTTGAGGAGAAGGGTTCTATTTATAGAAGAAATGGGGAAATGAAGAGTTAAGATTGAGCAATCTTAACAGGGGTTAGGATTGAAAGATATTCAATCCATGTGAGACTTTCAACCCAATCCCATGTTGACAAGTGTCACCATGAGGAGGCTTGAGAGGAGAGATAAGGAGCATTGAATGCTTGAGGGGACATGATGGTTACCCTAGGGGGTTGGGTTAGGTTAATGGACATTCCTTTTATCCAAGGGATAAATGAATGTGCAAGGGTTAAATGGATACTTTAGTCAAAGAATTAAATAATTTGAAGAGACCCATGAGTCAAAAGGATGGTTAAGTTAGAGTAAAGTCTCTAACCAAAGGTAAAAGGTGAGTTAACCATAAATGGTTATGTAAGATCCTTTAAAGGTTTGGAAGACTTTAGAGGTTAACCATTTGAAGACATAAAGCCTTTAATGGTTATTGAAGACTTTGGAGGTTTTTGAGAAGTGACTTCATTTTATTTAGGAATGTGACAATGATTAGGATAGGATTAGGCTAATTAGGAGCTAGAAGAATCTAGAAGGGATTTAGGCATGCAAGTGGGAGGAATTTTGGGATTTTCAATTAAAATAAAATCATTTATTTCAATTAAATGGTGTAATTTACATTTGGATAGATATTTAAAGAAATATTAATTTATTTAAATGTGAATGTGAATTTTTGATTTTATTTAAATAAATCTTAATTTATTTACATGAGAAAAAGGAAGATAAAGCATTAAATGCTTGAAGACTTTGAGGGAAACCATTAAAGGCTTAAGAAGACTCTAGAAAGAAGCCATTAAGTTTGAAGACTTTAAGGGAAACCATTAAATGCTTAAGAAAACTCTAGAAGGAAGCCATTAAGTTTGAAGACTTTGAGGGAAACCATTAAAGGCTTGAGAAGACTCTAGAAGGAAGCCATTAAGTTTGAAGAATTTAAGGGAAACCATTAAAGGTTTCAAGTGGGTGAGGATAAATAGGATTTTAAATAAATAATTTATTTATTTAAAATAGTTGTGCAACTTGCATTTGTAGGAAAATGCAAGTGGGTGGAGGATATAAGTGATTTAAATAAATGTTAATTTATTTAAATGTGAGAGATGGGATTTCGGGGAATTTAAATAAATATTAATTTATTTAAATGTGAGAGAAGATTTAATTAAACAAATATGATTTATTTATATAAAGTAATGGTCTAAATTTAGTTAAGTGAATTAAATCAAATAAATTGAATAATTTATTTAATTAATAGGAGAAGAGGGTTAAGATGAATTAATTAAATATTAATTTAATTAATTATTGATTGATGGTTAAATAATCAAATAAATACTAAATATTCATTTAATTAAGTGGACAGATTTATGTGACTACATTTGCCCCTCTTTGAGACGGTGTAGTTTTATCGTGTCATTTCAAAGAAAGAAAAATAGGTGTGAAGAAATATTCCCCATAAATGTTAATTTAGTGGGTGGTATGCCCCCTCGAGAGATGGGCAGAAAATTTTTGAAAAATTGGGCAATCTCTCAAAAAAGAACGAGAAGTGGAGGGGAGGTAGAACAAAATAAATTAGCAATAACGGTGAAACAATTGAAGAAAATAGAGTGAATACAGAGAAATGGAAAGCCAATGAGTACCCGTAGGTTATGCAGGAGATACAGTGCAAATGTGGCGTTGTGCTTTTGATTGATAGTGTACAATTGATCAAAATTGGTTGGACAATCTGGTGCAATCAGTTTAATTGCTCCGATCGAGTCAAAGCATGACAGTTGATGTAATTTGTTCGCTTGGACAGGATAAAGTTTGAGTAAGTGAATCAAAGTGACCTGATGGTGACTTAGACAATTGATGTAACTGCCTGATGAAGTCAAGGTATTTGAATCAAAATACTCGTTCAGACTTAGACAATTGATGTAATTGTCTGTTATGATTGTGTTTGATTGGTTGATCAATTGATAGTGTGTGTGTGTGACGGATGGTTGTGCTGAATCATAGCAGCCCCATTAAGACTAGGTCATTTTAATAAATGTTTGTTGTAGTCTAGGTTTTCCATAATTTATTACCTATTGAGACTAGAAGATACTTGATCAGAGTGTCTATTGATAGTCTAGGTGTGTGTGAGTCGATGTACCTGTGCAGATAGAGTAACTTGCTTGATTGGGTTGATGGGAAATGATGTAGGGTATGTGATACTGACTATCGAGATGGGGAGGGTGAGGGGAGGTTCGATATTAAATAGAAGAAATGGAGGACCTATGATGCATTCCTATAGAAGAAGAGGAAAATAGAGTATCCATTATCATTGCTATGTATGAATGATATGCATCTATTATGAATGTATGGATGGATGGAATGCAATATATATAGCTGAGATGGAATGATGATCCATAGTGCTTTATTTTTCATCATTGGGCATTTAAAATATTGTAAGAAAAATACAAGCAACTTGACATAATGATTCAAGATGACCTAAGTATTCCTTACATGGATTTTGATATAGCAAGTTAATACATGTAACGTGATATAATGGATCAAGTTAACCTGAGTATTGCTTGTAGAATAGACAAGGATTATCTCCTTTCATGTATGACCTGGAACATCCTCCTTGATCTTTTACCAATCATATCCAGAGACAAGTTCATACCGTAGTAAGAGATAAACCATTATCGAGCTTGGATGAGGTAGTAGGAACAAAAGATGGAGCATTGTACCTGTAAGCAAACATCATATATAAAGAATAAAGAATATGGACCCTCGATAATGGTTCATGCTCATATGGTTGAGGTATACGCTATAGTCAGCAAGCCATAGTGATCCATGACTATACCTTGCATATGATCATGTAGCTTAGTGAACTTCCCATGTAGACACCATTAGTACATGCCCCAGAACTTCATTGGAATAATTCACAAAAGATATATAAACAATGCCTAGGAACCCACCCAGCCACTATGATCACTTGTGGATATCCTAGAGTAGCGTAGGAACCTAATATAAATGAATAAATAACTAAGAAACTGACCAAGTACTTGATAGCTTGAACAAAATTTTCTTGTCAAAGAAAATGTTATCTTGTCTTTGTTTTGGTGAGGAAAGATTTATCCCTATTAAGATAGTTTGCGTGTTTGATGTTGATTGTCTAGTTGATTGGATAAGTGGTCATTGTTTGATTATTTCACAATGTTTGTTTGGTATCTGCTTTTGAAAAACGTATGTACAAGGTGTCGCCATGTTTTTGTTTGTTTGATGTTTTCTGATGTTTTTGGATTTTGTGAGATAGTTTTTCAATGTTTTTGGATTTTGTGAGATAGTTTTGAATGAAGAACTCAATGAATCAAAAAATAATGTAGAATCCACTTCCATCAACTAGATTAAGGGCATTACCGCCAGTTTAGATATGACTATGAAAAAGTGGGATGCAAGATGCATGAAGTACTATCCTTGATTGCAGATCAATAACAAGCCATGGTTTTGGACTGATGGATGAGTGAATGTGATCACAACAAGTCTGAAAGACAATGGAGTCATAGCCTTTATGAGTGGTGCCTATTTGCTTGGTTTTCACCATCGCACTTACCCAAGGTGCCACCGGAGTGGTTGTTCACCATTTGGATGCATGATTTTTCTTTACTATTTTGATTTTTTTGTATTTTATCAAGACATTTATCTGAATGTTTTTGGTGTTTTTTCCGATATGCATGGGATCCTAATGCTCTGTGCAGCTTACATATAAAACCATTTGAGGTGCCTATTATTGATTGGATCTGCTAGCGGTTCTCCTTCTGAAGCCAACTGATATGCCCCTGACCCAAATACTGCAGTGATAACATATGGACCTAGCTAGTTTGATTCAAACATCCCTTGATGTTCTTAGTTTGGTTGGTTACGAGGATTCTCTCAAAGAACAAGATCACCTACCTCAAATGTGCGAGGTCTAACTTGATGATTGTAGTTTCTGCTCATATGCTGCTGATAGGCTTTGAGGTGATTTTATGCAGCTTGTCATTTCTCATCAAGTAGCTCTAAGTCCTGAAGACGTGAGACCCTGTAGGCCTCATCATCTATAATATTATGCAAGGAAACCCATAGTGATGGTATCTCAACCTTAATAGGTAAAATAGCTTCTGCAAAATAGACCAATGAGTGGGGAGTTGGGCCTGTAGGGGTTTGAATGCTAGTTCGATAAGCCCATAGTGCTAGCTTCAATTGAACATGCCAATCATGGTCAACATCATTAACTATCTTCTTTAGGATTCTCAATATGTTCTTGTTTGATTCTTTAGCCTGACCATTGCCTTGTGGGTAATAGGGAGTGGAAAAGCCATGTTGGATGTGAAATTTCTCACAGAGCTCACAGACATCCTGATTTTTGAAAGGAAGACCATTATCTGTGATGATGGACATGGGTACACCATACCGACAGATGATGTAATTAAGGATGAATGAGATGATCTACTTGTCGGTAACTTGGGTAAGTGTAACATCTTCGATCCACTTTGTGAAGTATTCAGTGGCAGTAATAATGAATTTGTGGCCGTTGGATGAAGATGGGTGGATTTTACCCACAATGTCAAGTCCCCTTTGACAAAAGGGGCCATGGTGTTGTGATTGGTTGTAATTCTTATGCTGGTACATTTATCATGTCTCCATGAACTTGGTATTTTTTGCACTTTCTGACAAAGTAGTAGGAGTCTTTTTTCATTGATGGCCAATAGCATCCAGCTCATATGATCTTCTTAGCTAGTGATGGGCCACTTGCATGAGTTCCACAAATTCCTTCATGTACCTCTTCCAAGGCCTTTATTATCTCATCCTCTTCCAGACATCGAAGGAGAGTACCATCAAGACTGCGTTGGTATAGGGTTTCAGCAATAATGGTATATCGAGCGGTTTGGTGAATGAAGGTTTTACGTTGGTTATTTGATTGATTAGGAGGAAGTGTGTGATCACGGAGGTAGGTGTAGAAATCATCGTACCATGGGGATTCAGAACTGATAAGGTGACATATCATCTCAGATTCAGGGATATCATAAGCTGGAATCCAAAGTTGTTCTACCAAGAACTCATAGCGTGTTGACTTATGTGGAAGATCCAGGAGAGATGCAATGGTAGCCATAGCGTCAATAGCTTGATTCTGATGTCTGGGTATGTACTCAAAGGTGATATTAGTGAATGATGTTTTTAATTTGTCCATCATTTATTTATATGGCATGATTTTTTCATCCTTGGTGTGATATTCAACTGTTGCTTGTCGAATGACCAGTTGGGAGTCGCCATATAATTGTGGTTCTTGTAACTTCCATTATATGGTAAGCCTGAGTTCTATGATCAAGGCCTCATATTCATTTATGTTGTTTGTGCATGGAAATGTAATCTTGTAAGACTTCGAGATACTGTCACCTTGAGGTGTGATAAACAGAATGCCTGCACCCAAGCCATGCCTAGTGTATGAACCATCAAAGTATAGTTTCCATGGTTGTGTTGTTGTGATCATGAATATCTCTTCATCTAGAAAATTGGAAATGAGAGGATGATCGCCCATGAGGGGAGAATTGGCTAATTGATCTGCAATAACTTGGCCCTTGATAGCTTTACGGTCCACATACTCAATGTCAAATTCACTTAGAATCATCACCCATTTGGCCAAATGGCCTGTCAATGTTGCTTTACTAAGTAAGTATTTGAGTGGATCAATCTTTGCAATTAGCTGTACTTTATGTGTTAATAGATAGTGCCTCAGTTTAGTGGCTACCAAGATTACTACTAGGCAAGCTTGCTCAATAGGTGTGTAATTGAGTTCATAGCCAACCAGTGTGCTAGAGATGTAGTAAACAACACACTCTTTCCCTTCTGCATTGTGTTGTGCCAATAGTACACCCAATGATGTATTTGTTGTTGATATATAGAGTAGTAAAGGCCTACTTGGATCTAGTGGGACCAACAATGGTGTATTCATGAGATAGTCTTTAAGCATTTGGAATGCTTGTTGGCATCTAGTATCCCATTGAAAGCGAATGTTCTTGTATAACAGGTGTGTAAATGGGTGACACTTATCTACCAATTGTGAAATGAATCTTTGGATGGATTGTAGCCATCCTTGTAATTTCCTTAGCTGACTGATGTTCTTTGGTGGTGGCATGTCCATGATTGCTTGGACCTTTGCAGGATCAACCTCAATACCTCTACTTGAGACAATGTATCCTAGAAGTTACCCTCAGGTTACTCCAAAGATAGATTTCTTTGGGTTGAGTTGAACATGATATTATTCGAGTCTATTAAATATTTTCTGTAATATTTGGAGATGACCTTCTCTTGTTAGTTATTATTTTAGTAAGTCATCAACATAATCTTCCATTATAGTATGCATTATGTCATGAATGATGGTGGTCATTGCTCTTTGATAGGTCGCTCCTGCATTCTTTAGACCAAAAGGAATTACATTCCAGTAGTATGTTCCCCATGGACATGTGAAGGCCATCTTATGTTGATCCTCTGGTTTGATCTTTATCTGATTGTACCCTGAAAAGCCATCCATGAGTGAAAGCATGGCATGTCGTGCTATTAGGTCCACTATTATTTCAATGTTTGGTAGGGGGAAGTCATCTTTAGGACATGCTTTGTTCAGATCTCTGAAGTCAATATAGATACGGATGTCCCTATTTGGTGTGCTGACAGGTACAATATTGGATATCCAATCTACATAATCAATTGGTCTAATAAAACTAGCATCTAGGAGTCTATTGAGTTCTACTTTGACTAGTACTGCAATCTGAGAATGCATCTTGTGAAGCTTCTACTTGACAGGACTTAGGTTGTTCCTTTGGAGTTAAAAGAGAAGCCAAATGTATGTGGTGAGGAGTTTCAAGAGTCCCCACATTGTATTTTTTGGTTTCCTCGATGAGAATTGTTGATCATTCTTGTTCTGTACTAGAAGGGAGAATGTAAGACATTTCATCCTTTGGTGCCTCAAAGAGGTTTCCACCATTGGATACACTCTTTCTTTTTACTTTTGTAGGATCAAACAGTGCCACGATGTGGTTTTCATTGGAAGATCCATGTTTTATTGTTATATTTTTGTAGTTGAAAGGTTTGGCATCCGCCCCGAAGTATGTTGCACTATTAAGTTCAATGGCAAATCTAGCTTTGTGATCCCCACTTGGTATATTATCCCATAATTTCAAAAAGTCAATGATCGCTTCATCATTTTGGAAATGGTCAAGACATGGGGGATTAGGTTGGTTCCACTTGATGAGTTCAGGATGGATAATGGGCATTACCTCATCGATTAGGTTAATTTTGTTAAATGTGTCAATGAGGGTTAAGACGTTGTGGTGAAGGTTGTTGATGGTACTCTCCCTATCATAATCAGGTGTAGGATGTGATGTAGCATCTGTGGAAGAATTTTCCAGCTCAGGAACCCAAGAGGTCTTTATCTGTGCTTCTCCGTAAATAGGTATGTCTTTGCGAGGTGGAGGTAGTTATGTGTCTTCCTCATCTGAAGTATTAAGCTGGACAAAATCAAATTCCCACTCATGTGAGTCAGTATCTGAGTCACTTTCTAGTATCTGATTACTATACCATACTGGGATATCCTTTGAGTTAAACACTATAGGTGTGATTGGTTGATGTACCTTTGTAGATGAAATGATTGGTGTTGTAGGAAGGATTATGGGGATCAATGAATCTAATATGGGGAGTATCGATAGTGTTGAATCTACTGCTTCTGCTAGAATTGCTGGTGTTGTCAATACTACTATGGGTTCTGATATAATTGCTACTGCCAATGGTGCTATTGATGTTATGGCTTCCGCTAATGGGGTTGTTGGTTTGATTGGTGGGATGAATGGTGTTGTAGACAGTTTTGTTGGAGCAGTTGGTGTGGTTCGTGGTACTACTAATATAACCAAAGGTGACCTCTTTTTAATAGGTTGATACAATGGTTTGCTAGGTTTCCCTTTGAATCTGAGTTTAGGAAAATCTCCTTTCAAAATCCTAGTCTTGTGTTATCTTTGGGCTTTAATTCCAGCTGTAGTGGTTCATGTCTTCCTTGCTCGCAAGGTCTCAAAGCACTCCTACCATCATAACCCATTCTTTGCATAATGAGAAGGCCTTTGTCATATTGATCTGTGGGAAACTTAGCTTGTGGGATGTCCATGGTGATTGGGTCTTTATAGATCCATTTTGCTAAGTCCTCATCTCTAGTTTCTTCTTGACTCTTTCCGAGAATGAACGACGTCAAAGTACAAGCTGGCTTGTCCAGTGGCGTTTGAAGTAACCTTTAAGGTTCACCATGTGTTCTAGTAGAAGTGGGCATTTATCCAATACAAAAGAGTTGGCTGAGATTGTATTCATCAGGACCTTCCTCTGCTATTTTCATCTTGAGCTTCTCTTACTTGGGTAGAGTGGTGTTTGAATTGGAAAGAGAGGCTGGACTTACGTATGATCACTAATACATTTGGACTAGATTTCCAACTAAGGTTTCTGACGGAGAAGGTATATTGTGGCCAAATTTGATTTTTTTTTTGAAAAAATGCCCGCATTCATCGTAATTCCAATGGCAATTTCCCATTTGGTTTCGACGAAGAAGGCATTAGCAATGAGAATTTTATTTTTTTCAAAAAGTGCTCGAGTTCGTCATAATTCTAACAACAACGACCATTACTTAAAAAAAAAGAGGGGAATTCATTTGCACATTGCAATCCCACGTAGGCATCTGTGGTGACTTCAACCCCCAAGAATATCAAACCCACATTAAAGGCATTTGTGGCATTTCTCACAATCCCATGCAGGAGGTAGACTCAAATTGCCTTAGTTTTTAATTTCATGTTGCAAAAAATATACATGTGGTGGTTAATTTCCCTAGTTTAATCTCATTAAACCATAGAACTATGATTGAGGAGTGAGCATTCAATTTTGTAGCAGCAATCCCTTCCTCCCGTATATGCATGTGTTGATTGTTCCCATGAGATCACATCTCTTTGTGGAATCATATCAAACAAATCATGAGCCTTGTCCATGTTTCCATATTTTGCATTCATGTCAAGCAAGGTATTTGCAAGTACAACACCTAACAAAATTCCCCCATCCATTGTGCTTTGATGGATGTCCATACCTTGTTCCAAAGCTCCCATTTTTGCACAGGCAAGGAGGATGTTGGCAAAGGTTGTGGAATTTGGTTTTATGCCTTCCAATTTCATTTGCTTGAAAGTGTATAAAGCCTTTTTGACAAATCCATTTTGTGCATATCCAGCAATCATTGCAATCCACGAGACAACATTTCTTTCAGGCATTCTATAAAACAATTCAGGTACCTTGTCTATGCTTCCACATTTTGCATACATGTCTACCAGGGCAGTTGCAACTACAACATCTGACAAAATTCCTCTATCCTTTATGCTTCGATGAATGTCCATACCCTGTTCCAAATCTCCCATTTTGGCACAAGAAGGGAGGATAGTAGCAATGGTCGTGGAATTTGGCTTTACACCTACTGATTGCATTTGCTTGAAATTTTCTAAAGCCTTCTCAACAAATCCATTTTGTGCATATCCGACAATCATTGCAATCCAGGAAACCACATTTCTTTGAGGCAATCCATCAAATAGTTCCCATGCCTTGTCTATGCTTTGCATACATGCTAACAGAGCAGTTGCAACTACATCTGACAAAATTCCTCTATCTTTTATGCTTTGATGGATGTCCATACCCTATTCCAAAGCTCCCATTTTGGCACAGGCTGGGAGTACACTGGCAAACGTAACTAAAGAAATGCAATGATCAGCTCCAAAGACATCAAAACACTACTAACAAAACTAAGAGTCTAAAATATGATAGGGAATAGTGTGAGCTGTCCTGAAATAAAATATTTTATTTTCAATTTCAACTAAACATAATTACTCAGCCATTTAATGTTATTAATAAGTGTTTAATTTATGAAAGAGATAAATGGTTGGCCACAAGTACATGAGTTACTCAATGCACACAAATAAGTGAATCTGATATTTAAAACTATCTACAATGAATTCAATTCTTGTACATTAGTCATTTATGTTTGTAATAAGCATCTTTCTTGGTTTTTCTTAATCTTTATTCATAGTTATGTCCATATTTCACATTCTATAATTAGGATATCAATTGCTATGGCTGAACACTAGCATGATGTTTGTGTTGTGGTATAGATGCGTGGAAACATAATTATGGGATTGTTATATTATAGAGATCATAAATCTAGATATCGCATATTAGTTCTAGCTCTTCTTGGATTGAGTCTAAAGTTGACATGTAGTCATAAATCCATTATTAGAGATCTATCCATTTCTAGTAAAGACAATTGAGAAAGTCATTTTGATATTGAGAGTTTCTTATCTGT
Organism: Cryptomeria japonica; assembly: GCF_030272615.1. Classification (NCBI taxonomy): domain Eukaryota; kingdom Viridiplantae; phylum Streptophyta; class Pinopsida; order Cupressales; family Cupressaceae; genus Cryptomeria; species Cryptomeria japonica. The sequence continues at coordinate 208,921,522 of NC_081412.1, read as the reverse complement.
TTACCTATTGATCATTATTAAGCCATAATATCTAGGTCTATTTATCTCTCTTGCAAAAACCTTTGTAAGTGTCCTAGATTGTCCCTACTACTCACTCTTCAATGAAATAGTGGAGTTCTAAAGATTTGTTGCACAAGATGGTGTTGAACGTATCAACAAGGCTAGCATGGAAGGCATGTTCAAGCTTCCACTTGTACAACTTACAACAAATGATTTGTTGATAGAAGAAATTCTTGAAATAGGGATACAATCAAAAGACAAGTAACTACATATAAACCTCCTCAGTTGATAGTAAAATCTGTGTATAAAAAGAGTACATTGATTCCCAATCCATAAACACAATAGAGATACTGATAGAGACTTAATTGGATGTAGCATGTCGCACCAAAGTTGTTAGAGTATGCGAAGCTAGTACATAATGTTTCCTAAAGCCACATTAGTATTTTTCCCAGATCATTATCTACCAAAACTAACTATAGTAATCCTTTTGAGGATTCATTTCATGGTGCTAGATCTTCATTTAGTTTCACTTCTTGTTGGTGAAAAGAACAGTTATTTCTTGAGGTAGATGAATATCCCATCAACAAAGGACAAGACCCTTTCTAGAATATAACAAATTCTACTCCAACAAAAGATCATGGGGGTTTCACTAGAGATATTGAATAAGAGATAGACTTCTACTGCTGCATTAAAAGCATTGGCATGTTCTTCATTTATTGATGTAAACTCTTTGTGACGCCACCACAACCAATATAGGTGTAAAAAGTTGTTTGCAATGCATGGATTTTTAGGATTGTCCTTTGAGAAAATAGAATTAAAGTATGGAAGCAGGATCTGCTAGCTCCTAAGGGAATCTTGATGAAAAATAACTATAAAATATTTGGGCGAGCTTATATGGAAAAACTCATGCTTCCTGATGGGTTTATGTACAAAAATAAGAACAAATTAAGTGGTAAAGGGGCTTCTGGAAACAAGAGGGACATAGAGGCAGTGGAAGTGAAAACTTCTGGTGTTGTGTCTACTCCATCTCAGAATGGGAATGACAAAGGTGTTGTAAGAGGAGCTAAGAAGGGTGTTGGAAGAAGTGAGTGTGTTTACATTCCCCCATTTAAGTTGGCTCAAATGATGAAATATGTGGAAGATAAGAGCAGTGTGGAATACAAGCGCATCACATTGGATGCCCTTCAGAAGAGTATAAATGGGTTAGTAAACAAGGTAAATGCATCTAACATCAAGAACATCATTCCAAAGTTGTTTGTAGAGAATCTCATCTGTGGGAGGGGTCTATTTTGTAGGTCTTGTATGAAATCCCAAATGGCATCCCCTAGATTTACAGATGTTTTTGCTACATTGGTTGTTGTGGTAAATACAAAATTTCTTGAAGTTGGCAATTTGCTTTTGTGAAGAATTATTTTGCAGCTTAAGAGGGCATACAAACGCAATGACAAGCACATGTTGATAGCAGCAGCCAAATTCATAGCTCATTTAGTGAATCAACAAGTTGCACATGAGATCATTGCCTTGGAACTTCTCACCCTTTTACTAGAGAACCCCATAGATGACAGTGTAGAGGTTGCTATTGGGTTCGTGAAAGAATCTAGCTCTTTGTTGCAAGAACTTTCACCCAAAGGTCTCTATGGGATTTTGAAAGATTTAGAGGTATTCTCCATGAGGGCGAAATTGACAAATGAGTATAGTTTTTAATTGAAGGCCTTTTTGCAATTTACAAAACTAAGTTTGAGGGTCATCTAGCTGTGTGTCCAGATTAGTAACACATGAAGTTTTCCTAGAAGATGAACTTGATTAAGAAGCTGGTTTGGATGTTTCCAAGCCAGATCCTGATTTCTTAAAGCATGAGGCAGCCTATGAAAAACTAAAGAAAGATATCCTTGGAAATGCTTCTTCAAATGAAGCAGAAGGGGAGAATGATTCATGTGATGATTTAGATGATGATGATGATGATGAAGAGGAAGGTGAAGAAGCACTGAGAATACATGATGAGACAAAGACAAACTTGGTCAATTTAAGACATACAATTTATTTGAAAATCTTGTCAAGTGTTGATTTTGAGGAAGCTGGTCATAAGCTACTAAAGATCAAGCTTGAACCTGGTCAAGAGAGAACATACCTTCATTATTACAGTGTTCTTGGGCAAAGATTTTGTATGATCAATAAAATTTATGAGGAATTTTTTGATAAGTGTTTTGTACAATAGTATTCTATGATACACAGACTGGAAACAAATAAACAACATAATGTTGCAAACTTTTTTGCCCACTTACTTGGCACAGATGCTCTTCCATGGCATTGTCTTGCTTATATACGTCTCACAGAGGAAGATACTACTTCCTCTTGTCGTATTTTTATAAAGATTCTCTTGCAGGAGCTAGTAGAGCAACTTGTTATATTGTTTCTTAATGAAAGGTTGAACAATCCAACAATGCATGAGTCTTTTGATTCAATTTCTACGAAGGACAGTCCCAAAAATTCATGGTTTGCTATCAATTTCTTTACTTCTATTGGTCTTGGTGGTATCACTAAGAGTTTACATGAGTATTTGAAGAATATGCCAGGGCTTGTAATGTAGCAGCAAAATTCTATTCCTGAGTCAGATGAATGTACCTCTAATGATGATTCTTCTAGTTCATCAGGTTTGTCAGATTCTGATACATCAGACTCGGATTCTAAGAGTGAAACTAACAGTGAGAGCAGTAAGGAGTCACCAAGAAAGAAAAATAATTCAAAGCATGACAATAAGTATGAAAAAACAAGAAGAAAGAAAAGGGCGCAGGCATTTGACTTGGAGGATGGAAGTGATAGTGAATAAATCAGAAGGAAAAAGAAAAGGAATTAAAAATCTTTCTAGTCAGTTATTCAAGGCTCGAGTAGACACCATTTTCCTGGACTGTGACAAACAAAAGAAGCACTCCCAAGTGCTTTGGTTTTAAAATAGATGATTATAGGATGCTACAATGTTGTCTTAAGTATTTTAATAGCCACGGGTTTTAGAGTTCTGTACTTGACAGGTAATGGATAAACAATTATAAAAGGAGAAAATATTGAAGGCCAAGTGTAGATTGTGATAATACTAGATCAATGAATCTTATTATTTATTGAGCATTTCTTGTTTTCCATGTTGTGTCATGTACCATAAGCAAACTAGAAATCTAGATTCAATAAGATGCTTTGTTCAATGATGATAATTTATATTTTCTTGCCTGTGAAGAAAGACCATGTCAGACAATATCAACAAACAACAAAATAAGGAGACAATTGCTAGATTGTGGTCTAACTTGAAAATAAAAGGTGATGGAAAATTTTGTTGTCCATGCAAAATTTGTAAGGGGTTAAAGACTAGAAGACCTCTAATCAAAATAGTGAAGAAACATTGTAGAATGCATGGTCACATTGAAGATGGACTGATTATCATCCATGGGTAAGTTTTTCATTATATCATTTTGACAATTTATATACATAATAAATCACATGATGATGAGATCATGATCATGGTTTATTTATGTTTATCAATTTTATTTGGGTCGAGCACCCTGAAGCACATGGTATGGATCAACACAACCCTGAGAATATGGTTTTCAAAGTGGACAAACATGAAGGTGTGAATATCAAAGCTGAAGATAATGATCCCATGGAAGATGATGATTTGTTAGGCCCAATATGGAAAGCTAATGTACTAAGAGGGGAGGGGTGAATCAGTACTTCAAATCTTTTCTTCAATAATAACTTTACTATTAAGCATAAACCAAAAACTGTTGTAACATACCATAAAGCTAGAACAAATAAATAACAATCATACATGATTCACTCCATAACACATATATTTTGGTTACGTAGAAACTCTTGGTTAGAGAGAAAAACTACGGTGGAGTTGGCACCCACAAATTCCCCACTACAATAATAAAGGTTGATTGGTTAGAGCTACATGTTTAGCTATTTGTGATAGCTTACCCTATTAGGAGTATCAAGATCATTAGTCCTACCTTGCTAAAGGATTTTACAACACTTATTCTAAATGTTGCACCTGGTTAAAGGCTTTACAATTTATAGACTTTGTTAGAGTCTTTTACTCTGTTAAAGGTTTCTCTTACAATTCAAAATATTACAATAAAATCTTTATAAATATCTCCAACTTTACATCTGAAATGTTATAGCAAATTCTATGTGCTCAAAATGAGATTACCTTGCTTATAGCATACCTTGGTAATCCATAAAGTAACTCGGTAAACCCTTCTGTTTACTCTATTCCTTGACTGTTCTTTGAAATCCTTCTTGGTGACCTCTGTGTCTCTAACAGTCACAATACTCAGTGCTTCCTTATCTATTACACATGTCTTGCTTCATATACCTCTATTTGATCCTTAATTCATGTTGTATAAATAGATCTCTTATGTTGGTGATCTGTTCATTGCTTTGATCTTACAAACATGATTTATCGAATGAATAACCATACAAAATATTTCATTGGATAGATGACCTCAAGATCATATAAAATTTTTAAGGTGCAATTTCCTAAGTGATAATGATTCCCTGCTCGTCGATCTTGTAACATGTTTCCCATGTGTGTCTAGGTTCAATGAATCTAGTAACACGTTTCACTCGGTGTGTGTTCACTCGGTATATCATTTTTGCTACTATGTAGACATAGAGTGTTACTTGGTAGATAGCTCGGTGTATACTAGGCTCTGTGACTACTTTCTTCTATAACCGACTGCTTTGTGCTTACCGACTGAATATTTTGGTAGTAGTAACCGACTAGAGTATATAGAATGACTCTGGACATAAAACTAATGACAACTTAGTAAGTAGTAACAATCTCCCCTTTTGACATTAGTTTTGAAATGTTTGACAAAACTCCTTTCAAAGTCATAACTCAAAAAAATCTATATACTTACAAAATTTGACTAATCAGACAGTATATACATTTGTCAATAAAATAGTATAATCAGATATACTCCCCTTATCAATATATTGTACAAAACTCTAATTATGCATGTGTGTTGATCAATATTCTGTATTAAGTGCTCGATTATCACTTCTTGGTTCATTGCTCGGTATACTCCCCCTTTTTGACAAACATCAAAACTTAGTTACCATTCAGTGGAGGAAACTGGTCAAAAATGGATTTTTACTTTGTCCTTGCATTAGTAAGAGCGGAAAAGAGGGCATCCTTGACACTATCCATGAGTGAATTCTGAGCTGTAATGTCAACTAATAGTAAAATTAGTCCATCTAAGGTGCTTCCCTCTGGTTGAGTGGATAGGGAGGTGGCCTTGTTGATCTGTTCTTGGATGGAGGACAAGTGTGGAATGAATAAGGTTTGAAGAGTCATAATGTCCATCCTTATTTTGTGCTCTTCATTCCTAAGTTCTAATTATTGAGCCATTAGCTTTTGTAACTTTGTATAGAAATGCTAAATAGAATTTGACTCAGTTGTCAACTTATTTGAGAGATCGGTGATCTCTTTCTCAATCACTTTTGTTTTATTTTTTATATCTTTAATGAATAAAGAGAATGTACAGAGTTTCTAAAATAAATAAAGAATGTGCTTGAGTTGAGGGGACAACTCAGCAATAAATTTGACAAGTTTTACTTTGCCAATGGTGATGGCTTTCTATACCTCTTCAATCATTTTTGCAGTGAGCTCTTTGTCCTTTAACTTTCTCAAATATTCAGATGCATCTACTCTAGATGTCTCGATCTGATTGAGGAGTTCATCTAGTTGAATATGAATGGCTACATATTTTGACATTGTAGCTTCAAGTAGCATATTTGTTAATAGTGCTTTCACCTTTTAAAGTACTTTGTTTTTCTTTTTAATAGCCATTTGTTTTTCATGTTCTACTTTGTCTTTGCATAGTTCACCAAATTCAATGATTGCTTGCCCTTTTAATTTAGATATGTCTACTTTTAACAACACTATTGGTTTTGACAAGTCTAATTTGAAACTATGCTTTTCCATTTTCTTTTCTTTAATTTTCACCGGTTGAACTAATACAATGGCTTGGGAGGCTTGTTGACCCTCAGTAGGTTGCTCGATAGAGGCAACGCTTTTGTCAATTTCTTGAACCTCTGATTTAGCCTTCGGTGAGTCCTTTCTTGGGGTCTTAGTTGTAACATTTTCAATGCTAGAAGAAGCTTGAGAAGTCTGTTCCCCAGTGGCCTAAGAATTAGCTTCTCCTTCTATAGACTTGTGACCCTTTGTTCCTTGTTCAGTATCCTAAGGGGCCTCGGTTGAAATAGGCTGAGTGACCGGAGGATAGGGTTGAACTTGTTCCAAAACTGACTCACTGGATACTAGTTTGTCATATGCATTCCCTTCTATCATTTCATGTTCTTGTGCCTCGGTGTCCATGATATCCTCATCAATTTGTATAGTGTCAGTAGGGTCTTGCTCGGTGATATCAGGATCTTGCTCGGTGACATCAACTATTTCAACTTCAACTTGCTCACCATCATTCTTGATTCAAAATATTTCCTGCTATTTTTCCTTGGTCTCATTCTCTACATCTAGATAAAGGCCATTCATCAATTTCAAGGCTCTTTGCTTGACTAGGAAGTTTGTCTGGTGGTTTTTCAAATGTTCATTGATCTCATCTACCAACATGCCTGGAAAGAGATGGACTAGACTTCTTTCTCTCATCTTCTTTTTTGAGTCCATGGCATATTTCCACCTATTATCAATATGCAAATACAATTCTTTTGGAAGAGAATTAGTTACTTCCAATAGGACCAAGCAGAATTTTAGAAGAGTGCAGATTACGGCTTCATCAATTTGTCTCTTTTTTGCATCAGATCTGGAGTCATATTTTACATATCTGAATGCTCCAGATCCACCATATTGCTTTGGATTGGCACAAAAATTATCAGCACTATGTATATCTTCCTTTTTACTCTTGACAATCTAAAATTTACTTTTGTCTTCAGATTCAGTGTCACTGGACTCTTTAGTCAAAATGAGTCTCTGAGTAGATTTCTTATAAGTTTTTGTTACCTTTGGTGTGGAAACATTCTTTGGTTTCTTATTCAATGACGTTGTAGATGATCTTGTGTTTGGGCACTTTATTGAAGGAGTTGATGATACCTTTGATGTATCCTATTTCTTCCTTTTCAAAATTTTCCCTTTAGGCAACTCAGTGCTCAATGTAATAGCTGCCTCTTGGGCTTCAGATTCCTCCTCGGTGATGACTAGAGTTCCCTTGACAGGTGTGGAGGAAGAACCTTCTCCAAATTTCTTAGTTAATTCCTTGATCATTTTTGTTGCTTTCCTTGTAGCCTTTGGTACTACAATGCTCATCTTAACTTTCTCTTTAACTTCTTCATATGTACCATATCTTAGCTCGGTAGCATGCCTTGGTAATGTAAGAAAAGCATCTATCTGTTGTTGTGTGATGTCAAAATTAATCTCATAACCCATAGGTGGTAAAGATTGAGTTCTTAGTTCCATAGCATTGACATAGCAGTAGTCGGTGTGCACTTCAAAGCATATATCATCCTTGTATTTCTCTACTAACTTGGGTGAAATTCTATACCTGTTATGCATCTTTTCTTGAAACTTGCTAAAGTAATCATCCATAATATCATTGAAGCTATCACCTAGCCATTTGATGAAGTCATTGATTTGATGGGTGATTGGTCAGTGTAGCTCCCAAACTACATTACCGACTGATGGAAAGAATTTCTCAAAATAAAAAAACATGCATACCAAAAGTGATCCAAACTTCAGTGTGTTAGCCTAGTTGTTCTTCTTTGGCTTTCTTATGGTGTTTAGATTCTCAAATAGGTTTTTCAATAATACTTCACATAGATCAATTTTCATTTCTTTCTTCATAGTTTTATATGCTAAATCAACTGCTGCACAGGGTACACTATTTTCCCTTGCCGATTGAAAGAAACAATAACCTATTACTATAATGGAAAACTTCAGCTCTGCATCTATGACATTGTTAAGTTTCAGTCCTCTACAATCAGATTCAACTCCGATTAAAGTGATCAATTCCTTTTGTGATATCATTTTCTATGCTCGGGCATGATCAAAAATAGGGTAACCGGTGATCAAATGAATGATTTCCTTGGTGATCTTGAATGGTTGCTCCTCTAACCACATGAAATCATCATGAACTCTACTCAAAAAAAACTTGACGCATTGGGGTTTGAAGACATGGGGATAGGTTAGGGCTTCGGTCAATCCCTTGATTTTAGTGTGTTCATACTTGCTATCTAATTTCCCATCAGTACACAATTCATCATATGTGTCCTTGATCTCAACATGAGCTAGTTCCTCAACATGACACTTAGTGAAGAATTTGACATCCTCAACTAGTAAAACCCTATCTAGAATGAGTGAAAATGCAGTTTTATCATCCGGTTCAGATGCTACTTTGGGAGTTAGAGAGTATTTCAGTGAGGTCTTTTCAATGTTCTTAAGAACAACAGGCTTCTGGATCTTAGCTGCCATTACAGATTTTGAATAAATACTAACAAAATATTCTTAGGGTTTGAAAACTTTTAAACAACAAATGCTTTTCACTTAACAAATGTAAAAAAGATATTCACAACTAATATGACTGGTAAACTAGCTTGACAATGCGTTGTGATTGATGTAAATACCCTGAATTTCGCTTCAGAGAAGGTTTGATCACCTTTGAATCACTTTGCTCAGCTTTCTTGAAAACTTGGTAAGTGTAAAATGACCATGCAAAAGCTTTAAGTACACAATATGCCTTATCGAGCTTCATGCAGTTAGGTCAACAAACATTAAATGCACTTGGTACCACTTCCTTATTATGCTTTTACCGAGTAGCTAGACTTCCTGTATTTACCGACTAGACAAGCTTCCAAAAGACTTGATAAAATTTCAAAATTCCTAATGCATCTTTATTTATGCAGATTTTGAATTAAGTACATGATAAGATAGGAACTCTTAAGATTTAACCTTGAGAGAATACAATCCCTTCATACCTTTACCGATTAATTTGTAATAGGTGCACCTAACTCGGTACATAAGGTGCTTTCTTCATTTGACACAATTTCCTTCTTTTTCCAAATCATCTGTAATTTGCCTTTTATTTCCTCAATGTCTCCTCTAGGTTGATCTCTGCAATCTCTAGCCAAGTGTCCAACTTTGTGACAATGAAAACATGCCATACCAAGATTTCTCCATGATCGGTGGTTGTTAATTCCAAACCTTATAAAGTAGTTGGCACTTATATGTCCATATCTTCCATAGCATTTACACCATATCCTTGTATTGTAATCCCATGGTACTATAGTATACTTTCGGTTAAGATCTGTGTGAGTACGGAAACCTCTAGCATTTGCTCGGTGTGCAGACCACATATAGTTCCTCTACTTAAACCAACACTTCTAGGTACTATGTCCATACCTATTGCATTTTTTACAAAACCCTTTGAATTTTGCCTTCTGATAATTGCTAGCAGACTTTGTCCTACATTGGTTATATGTGTGACCATATTTATTGCAATTGTAACAATAACCATTAGACCTTGTGACATTCAGTTGCTTACCTTTTCTGATTTGGCACATGTTGGCAGTATGTCCTTGTTTTCCATAGTAGTTGCAAATAAGTTTCTTTCCTTTGATGTTCTTCTTGTTTCCAGCTTGCTTTGATGATTCTCCTCTCTCGGAAGTGTGGATTCCCTTCTTGGTAGAGTCTTTTCCTTTGTAACCGAGTCTTGCAACTTTGTTGGGTCTTTTTGTATTAAGTTGTTCATCCAACATCTTTGATGCTTCATAACTCTTCTTTAGTGTTTCTTTGGATTTCTTCTTTGTTTCAAGTTCATCGATCAATCTTGATAGCTCAAGTTTTAATGTTTGATTCTCATCATCTTTCAGATTTGCTTCATGATGTGCATAACCTAATTGATTTGACAAATTTTGTTGAATCCCAGTCAACCTTGTGATTTCATCATTCTTTTCAGATACTAATGCTTCAAGATGTTGTTTTTCTCTTTCTAGATCTCTTACTTTATCCTCGGCTGTCCTCAATGCATCAAGATTTTCAGTCATCTATGTGCTGAAATGTTCATGTTCTCTTTTCATTGCTTTTAGCTGATCAGTAAGTACTTTGTTCTTTTCTTTCAGTTCTCCAATCATCTCTTCAGTCTCTTTAGATATACTATTCTTAGATGATGTCTCAATTTGTTCCATTAACTCTTGAGAGTCCTACAAATCATCAGACAATCTTCTTCTGACTTTCAATGACTTTTGCATTTGTCTTTGCATGTCTGCAATCACTTGATTAGCATGATCCAACTCTTCTTGCAAATACACAATTCTCTAAGATTGTTTATAGCCTTCCAATGATAAGATCTTTTTCTTTAGGCTGTTAATCCCTTTTCCAAGATTGAAGCTCTGATACCAATTGTTAGGCCCAATATGGAAAGCTAATGTACTGAGAGAGGAGGGGTGAATCAGTACTTCAACTGTTTTCTTCAACAATAACTTTACTATTAAGCATAAACCAAAAATTGTTGAACATAACATAAAGCTAAAACAAATTAATTACAATCATACATGATTCACTCCATAACACATATTTTGGTTACGTAGAAACTCTTGGTTAGAGAGAAAAACTGCGGTGGGGATGGCACCCACAACTTCACTACTGCAATAATAAAGGTTGCTCAGTTAGAGCTACATGTTTAGCTATTTCTAATAGCTTACCCTATTAGGAGTATCAAGATCATTAGATCTACCTTGCTAAATGATTTTACAACACTTATTGTAAATGTTGCACCTCATTAAAGGCTTTACAATTCATAGAATTTGTTAGAGTCTTTTACCCTGTTAAAGGTTTCTCTTACAACTCAAAATATTAAAATAAAATCTTTACAAATATCTGCAACTTTATATCTGAAATGTTATAGCAGATTCTATGTGCTCAAAATGAGATTACCTTTCTTATAGCATACCTCAGTAATCCATAAAGTAACTCGGTAAACCCTTATGTTTACTCTGTTCCTTGACTGTTCTCTGAAATCCTTCTTGGTGACCTCTGTGTCTCTAACAATCACAATACTTAGTGCTTCCTTATCTATTACACATGTCTTGATTTATATACCTCTATTTGATCCTTAATTCGTGTTGTATAAATAGATCTCTTATGTCGGTGATCTGTTCATTGCTTCGATCTTACAAACATGATTTATCGAATGAATAACCATACAAAATATTTCATTGGATAGATGACCTCAAGATCATACAGAATCTGTAAGGTGCAATGTCCTAAGTGATAATGATTCCCTGCTGCTCGATCTGGTAACATGTTTCCCATGTGTGTCTAGGTTCAATGAATCTAGTAACACGTTTCACTCAGTGTGTGTTCACTCAATATATCATTTTTGTTTCTCGCTAGACATAAAGTGTTACTTGGTAGACAGCTCAGTGTATACTAGGCTCTGTGACTACTATCTTCTATAACTGACTACTCTATGCTTACCGACTGAATATTTCGGTAGTAGTAACCGACTAGAGTATATAGAATGACTTTGGACATAAAAGTAATGGCAACTTAGTAAGTAGTAACACGATCATGAGCTAGAAAACACAATTGAAGTTGATGGTACAAATACATTGATCCATGACTCATTTAGTACTCGCACAACTGATCATGATGATGAAGATGACCTTGATGTTGTTCATGATGTCCCTCTACTTGAGAAGGCATTTGAGGCCCTTTACAAAGGCTCACAGACAACTCTTCTCTCCAGTGTATTGTTGTTGGTGAACTTGAAGGTTATGAATGGTTTATCCAATATAACAATGTCACGTACGTTAAGGTATGTCATATATGTCATAATAAACTATGAATCCTGTTGTACCATTAATATTCTTTATTATAACAAATTATATCTTTTTGTTGTAGATTGATAGGTGAGATTTTGTTACCACCATCAAATATTCTACCTTGCTCATATCGAGAATTATCTGTTGTTATGAAAGATATTGGAATGGAGTATCAAGCAATAAATGCTTGTCCCAATGATCATATTATATATCAAAAACAACATGAATTTCGAACTAAATGTCCTGAATGTCATATCAGTAGATATCGAATAGATCAAATAACAAAAAGGGTTCCTTGCAAGGTTCTTCGCTATATTCCCATTATTCCATGTATGCAATTATTATTCAAGTGTACTAGCTTGGCACAATTTATGGATTACCATGCATGCAATAGAAGTTGAGATGACATTATTCAAATGCCTGCGGATGGTTCAACATTTATGGACATAGAGGAAAAGTGGCCACACTTTAAAGAAGAACCTCATAATCTCAGGCTTTCATTGGCAGCAAACGATGTCAATCCATTTGGAGAGATGAGATCTGTTTACTCAGTGTGGCCTGTTTTTGTTATCAACAATAACATTCCTCCATGGATGTCAATAAAGAGGGAGCATATAATGTTGGCAATGATTGTTCTAGGTATTTAATTATTTAAATATAGTCGTCTAAATTTAATTATAAATATTGCAGTAAAATGGTCATAATAATTATGTAATGTTTTTGTTCATTCGATTAGGTAAGTACCAGGTTAAAGATATGAATATATATATTGAGCCTCTTATTGATGAGTTGTTGGAGTTATGGAATGGTGTCACTATGTATGACATCTCTAGACCAATAGGACAAAGATAATTTCAATTCCATGTGATGCTTCTATGGACAATACACAATGCCCCGAGGCTAACACATTTTTGTGGTATGTTATAGTGTTTAAGTTGTGCATGAACATTATAATTCAAAAAATTATCATATTTAATCCAATTATACATTATCTTGTAGGTATTCAAACAAAGGGAAAATTTGCATGTCCTATTTGTGGTCCAAAGATGAAATCTCATCATTCAAAAAGTTTACAAAAGTAGGTGTTTGATGAGTATAGGCACTTTCTCCACAAAAATAATAAGTATCAAAATACTGAAAAACATCTTTTCAATGAGAAAGAAGAGAATAAATCAAAGCCATGAAGAATAACACCTCACCTATGGAAGTTGGAATATAATAGAATTAATCAGCAAGGTAATGCCATTCCATCTATTGGTTTGTCATAAAACATCTTTTCTATTTTGTTTTATTTACTGATGATGTGATTGATGATCATGAAGGTCATGAAGGCATAAATGACCACCTTCCTAAGGGACTAAAAAGTTATCCTTGGCAATTTAGTAGGTTTCCCTACTACGAGAAGTTACAAATTGTTCATTTGTTTGATAGTATGCATATTGGAAAGAATATAATAGAGACAATATGGAAAACATTTGATGGAAAGCGTGACAAAGAAAAAATTGTCAAAATATGTAGTGACATTCAGGATTCCAATCATGCAATGATAAATTTCATTCAATCAAATAGCCATGGAGACTAGATTAATATAAGTGAGCTTCCTTGGTTATTAACGGACCAGCAAAGCAATGCTATAAAAGAAGCCATACAAAAAATTTGATTTCCCACAAGATTTGCTGTGAACATAAACAATCTCATATCAAAGAAAAGTGAATTTGGGCCAGGGATGAAAACGTATGATTGAAATGCCTTCATTAAGGTGATTCATGCTCTTGTGTTTTTAGTATGTATTTAAGGACTGTGCATACATGTACTTTTCATTATGTTACAAAAAAATGAAAAGATAATTTTATAATTGTTGTAGTACGTTCTACCTCTATCTCTCCCAGACGACTTCGACAATAATGTCAAGAAAGTCATATATGATCTTGGAAAATACATGAGGTAAGTAGTGATATTTTTTTAGTTCGTTGTATAGATATTATATTTGCGATTTTTTTTACTTGTTACGTAATATATTTTTTTGCATCTTGAATACCTTGTAGGTGGTTGTCATGTAAAGAAATCCATAAAGACGATATAAAATTGGAAGAGAAAAATTCCTCATTTAACGTGTGAAATGAAAAAGTGTCTACCTCCATCTTTTTTCAATGCACAAGAACACTACCTCATACACCAAGTTGAGGAGATTGAATTGTGTGGAGCTATACACACTAGGTCAATGTGGATGGTTGAGAGGCACTTGAAATTTTTGAAGCCTTTGGTTCGACAAAGAGCACATCTTGAGGGTTCTATGGTGGAGGGATATATGGTATACCAGACTATGGTGTACATTTCTGAATATCTTCCTAAGTTTGCAGCAAAGATCCACGTGGATCGCATTTGGGATCCCAACACCATTAACAAATTCGAAGGGGAGTACTTGATAGGGAAAGGTAGACTGAGGAAAGTGAGAGGTAATTATAAGATGTTATTGTAGTTAATTAGTTCTTAATCTTCAAAATAAATCGATGGTAAGATGTCTATTTACTTTTTGTACAGTTGGTCAAGAGTGGGAAGCACTACATTTGTATATTGCAAATAATTTTGATTGGATGATAGTATGGATTGAACATTGTAAACATTCTGGATGCACGTTAACATGGGAAGGTGTGACTTCATTGGTTAAAGAAGCACATCATAATGGAGATTCCAATGTTATGCAAAGGGAAGTTGATTTAGCATATGGTTTAAGAGATAAACAGGTATGTATAAATTTATTAATCACCCATATGTTTAGTAACTCGCAATGCAATAAATTTTACATGTTTGACATATCGTAGGTCAAACACCACAATGCTATGTGTTGCAATGGTCATAAATTTTGCATAAAAAGTTGGATGACACAAAGAAAACTTGTTATTCTGGCATCACTGTAGTCTTTGAGGTGACAAATATTTCATCAAGAAATGACATACATACTCAACAGTCTCAAAATCGATACTCTGGCATTTTGGATGATATACTTGAGTGTGACTTTAATTTCTTCAATTTAGTTTTGTTCCTTGTCAAATGGTATAGGCTACGATTGAATAAAAATGATCCTAATAGAACTGTTATTGAACATGATAATGGTTTTATAATGTTAAATACAAGGTCATTTGAACTAGTTGGAGATGAGCCCTATGTTCTTCCAAGCTAATGTGAGCAAGTTTTTGACTTAGAGGTTCCACATAAACCAGGTTGGTCATTTGTTGTTAGACATGATCCAAGAGGAAGGCCGATAAAGTATAATGTGATGGAAGAAGAAGATACCGAAGAAGAAGATACCAAAGAAGTAGAAGATGAAGTGGATGATGATCACGATCGACAGTTTCTCAATGATGATGAAGAAGAAGAAGAAGAAGATGATGATGATGATGATGATGATGATGATGATGATGATGGTGATGGTGATGGTGATGGTGATGGTGATGGTGATGGTGATGGTGATGATGGTGATGGTGATGGTGATGATGGTGATGATGATGGTGAAGAGAAGATGATGATGATTATGATGACGATGACAACAACGACGATGATGACAATGATGATGATGATGATGATGATGATGATGATGATGATGATGATGTTGGCGATGATGACCTTGATGCTCATGATGATGAAGAATGAAATGTATGAGGTATGCGATTAGTATATTATCTATTTAATATTGACTTCTTGATATAATTTTTTTTACATAATTAATTAATTATGTTTTGAATTCTAATGCCATTACATAATTAATAAATGATGCACCTTTTAATATGGAGATGGAGATAGGGAGAGTGACTATTTATGTGACAATTTGTAAACTATGTTTATTTATGGAAATTGGATTGTTTATTAGCTATGTGATGGATCACATGTTTATGATGATGCATGTGACATTTTTTGAACTTTGTGTTTATTTATAGAACATGGATAGTTTATTACCTATGTGATGGATGGTGATTTATGATACATATGTGATGGATTACATGTTTATGATGACACATGATATGTGATGCTAATTGTGATGCTCAATTACATATATGATGACACATCATGTGATGCTTCTAATGCTTATGATACATATGTAGTTATTGTTTATCAACTTAGAAATGTAGTAATGCTTATGATGCTCAATTGATGGTGTTGATTTTAGGTATAGTCCCTGTGTGATGTTGTTACCCTTGGTGGGAATAGGTCGTTAACTATAGACATCGTCAACCATTTAGTTAAGGATCCTGCATAGTCTACATAAAGTAAAGGTAAGGAATTAAAAAATTTACAATGATTTTGATGACAACATATTTTTAGTATTTAATACTCTTTTTATCTACAAAGTTCATGTTGTTCATGTTGTGTACTATGTAATTTTTAGCTAACATAAGATAATTGAATTACATTTTACAAGACCCTAAACCCCTTTGATGTGGATCCTGCACAGTCTCATGGATGGACAGGTATAACTAGTCAATACACCCTATAGAAACAATTTTTTTTTTTAAATTACTTGGAAAACAAACTTACTCAGTTTTTCAAACCTGACATTAGCAGTAAATCTAATATAGTTATCAAGACTTGAGGCCCCAGTTGTACTTATTCCAATTTTCATCCCAAAATCAACTTTAGGGCTAACTTCTTCATCAATATTACCCTCATTTGTAAAATTTCTCTCTCACTACCAATTAACTCTCTCATTTCATGGAATGCAGGTACCTCCAAATAGGTATTTGTCAAATCTATCTTCGTCTAGTGAGGAAAATGCAGTAATAGAAAATGAAAGTGACACATGTAGTAGGTCTACAATAGGGAGATCAACAAGAGGTCAAATGATTATAAGAAAATTTGATAAACGCATGAAATTTTTCCTTGCTCAAGGGGGGGTCATGTTCTTATGATGATGAGACCAAAGGCGACATTGAGGTGCCACTAAGGTACAAACATCTATAGAAACAATGGGTGCCCAAGGAACTTCCTCCAATAAACATAGATTTTTGTTTTAACGATAGGATATATCACATAGCACCTTCGTCGTTACATGGTTTAGGCTTATTTTTAATGGATGGCATAAATGTCTGTTAAAATAGAGTTACAGAATTGATGGAGTTTGTTGGACCTTGTTACAATTACAATCATTGGATGCAGATTGTTAAATATAAAACAATTATGCGTAGGTATGCACTGTCAGCAAATTATATACAATAGAAAGATAATGATCAAAGTAAACGAGTGGTTGTATACTTTGAGGGTCGGCCAAAAGCAATAGGGAATATTTTAGGTTTTATAAATAGTACGCTACTTGGGTCAACTAATAAACAACCCAATTGCATATTTGAGGCACGTGAGGGAAATCATGTATTTGTATGTGTGATAAAATCAATAAGTGTCAGCAAAGAGCTTCTAATCGATTACAGTTTGAATCGTATAGATACAAACAAAGTTAATATCATGGGGATGGTATGCACTATATACCATTTAAATTAACCAACCTCCAATTAATGAATCCAATATACTATTTTATTATGAAGTTATTTTGCTCAGTCTATTGGTTTAATTTTGCTAACATTTTTTATATTTTTTCTTTGTCATAGGCCGACATGGATCCATCACATATCGCAGATAGAGATGTAGCTTGCGACACTTCTACCGAGTAGGTGAACCTTGTTGTAATTGTACAAATTAGATAGAAGCAAACTGTTACATTATTATGTTCTTTTTTTTAGTGATTTATACTAATTTTGTAATTGTTAATGATATTCTTGACACAGACGGATGTTCGGGGAAAGGGAAACGGAGTTGCAATACTTGAGAACCTTTCTAGGGATGTGGAATCATTAGGGTTAAGCAATCATGACCCTATAGATTCCACAGACCTTATGAAATTCTTTAAAATGCCTCTTATAAATATTAGAAAAGAGATTATTGCTTTGGTAGTCATGCATCCTATCACTGATGAGATATGAGAGAGGGTGGAATTATTGATTCGGACAATAGAAAACTTGCAAGTAAGCAGTAATGAAAGCTTTAATTATAACAAAAGTTTAATAATGGTTTATATTTTGTTCTCTTTTATGTCATTAACTAAAATATGTATGTATTGGTTTTACAGCAATTTATCCACCCTCATCAAAGTCGTTCCCATGATCAGGGTGTTGTAGGATCTTCAAGTGATGACGATTTTCTTGTATTATCACTTGCTTGCCTTATCACTCTAAGTACCAAAAACACATCATACTTGATACTGTCAATTTTCAAAATAAAGGTTCATCCTTGTTTACAATTCTTCCACTTTTCATATATTTAATGTTTGATATATTTAATGTATTATTCTTTAGGTGTTGTCAATGTTACTATGCAAATGTTGCCACCGCCTCATCAGAGGTTACCCTCACATGTATTGCCGACTGCAATGTCGGTAACACGTAGCATGCAGACATCCTCTAGTGCATGTCATATTGGCCCACCCACTGTTGGTAGATCCCTCTTTTGCTCTATTTTCTATCATGTGTTTATTTCCCTTTAAGCATTCTTTCTTGAATTCTAATGCCATTTCATAGTGGATTCATTTTTTGCAGGAGGAGATGCACATGAGGATGTACCAGAGGTGACTACTGCTAATAACATATCATCATTTCCTGGATCTTCTCGTATTGCTAGTATGAAAACTTTGCAGGCCACATTGGTGGTGAGAGATGAAGAAATGATTCCCTTTAAGATACAAAAGGTTTCAGGTACGTTAAAATTATTATTATATATACTCTAATTGTCATTTACTTTATGATCACTCGTTTTGGACTAATGATCCCATGAATTTTTTGCAGGCAATGATATTTTTTATAAACATCTTAGTGACATTGCATTGTAGATATTTGGGCCCACCATACGTAAAAGGTGGTGCATCATATGTGAACTAACCCTAATCCACTTTTGATTTGATAGCATTGCTAGAATAGTTTTCCTTTGATCCATTTCTTGAAGTGTAATAAATGTAGCGTCAGTTAATTTCTCAATCTAACAGGTTTGTTTTTGCTTTAAAAGGTGGAATGACCAAGAAAAAAGGTTAAAAGATGAATTGACAAACCAAAGGGTTGAGTGGTTTGGAAATGACACCTCTGACAAAACCAAACTCCTTGAAAAAGCTGGCAAATATCTAAACTATGTGAGGGACCAATACAAGACCCATTTGGAGAGGAACCTAAAGTATGAACATCTCCCCATGATTCCAAAGAGGGAGTGGAAGGACCTGATTTTGGATTCCAAGGAGAAAATTGAAAGGAAAAAAGGAAATACACCACTAGACACCAAAAGAAGGTACGAGATACTATTAAGAATGTTATGTACTAATTAATTACTCTTTATATTTATATAATCTAACATATTTCAAACTTTTTATAGACTGAGTGACACGTCAAAGGTAACCAAGGCAAGGCAAGAAAAGCACGGGCAACACAAACTCGACCCATGTGGTTACATGAAACTTGCTGCACGAATTGTAAGTATCTCATGTAAATGAAATATTGCATCAAAATATTAATAAATTGCAAACATTTTTTTTTATCAAACAATGCAAGCAAAATTCATGGTACCAAGCAAAAATGTAGGGCTCTGAATTCAATAGAGAGCCCATAGAAGATGACAAGAGAATTGCCTACCAACAAGGCTATTCAGCCATGGTTGATCGGCTACGAGAATTGAGTGGGCATACACAACATTTCACTACATCCATCACACAGGTAAATATGCTAAATGGAAGTTGATTCAAATTGAATACTTTACCAATAATCTAATTGATGTTGAGTTCCAACATAAAGTGACTATATTTGTTTTAAATAAGCAAGCAATGATAACAATGTGCATGTCATTGGAATGCAGCCTGCTAATGGTGAAACACCACCTGCACATGAAGGTCTGGATGTGCATTCCAGTAGTGGAGGTATTCATTTTCTATTCAAATTTATTTATTTATCTATTAATACAATTAAACATCTTAATTTGTAATTAGAGTAGTAATTAATGTAACCTTTTTTGTTGATATTTTAGAGCATGTAGTCAGTGGTGAGCAAGTGGAGCATATTCTGGGTACACAACATCAAGAACGTGATGTTCCACACTCAGGTAAAGAGGACCACTATTATTTATTTAAACAAATATAATTGCAATCGGTGTTTAGTATTAATGTAACCTTTAGTATTTCAACTCCAAATGATCTAGAGGGTGTTCAACATGTTGAGGTTGAGGCTACACAAAATGATGTGGCCCCATCAGGTAAAGAGCACAATAATTATATTCTCTAAATAAATGAAATACTTGTAACAATAATAAAAAAGGAATTTGAATTTAACCCATTTATTTGTTATTGCAGAGGACCCCCCTTCCTTCAATTTCCTCATCCTCAGTATAGGACTAGGCATACATCGAGATCACAAGCAGTTTGTACAACATTTGCAGAGGGGGGAAATGATGAAGAAACCAATGTTCCACTTAGCCTTTTCATAGCTTCAAAGAAAAAACAAAGAAAGAAATGATTGTAGTCTAACTTATTTGATATTGACCGATTTTTATGTGTTAGTGAATGTAATTATGTGCTAATTAATGGTTATGGATGATATGTGTTAATTAATATTGATGAATGTTGCGTGTTAATTAATGTTAATCAATGTTATGTGTTAATGAATGTTATGTAATATTAATGAATGAATGCTATATTTTATTAATGGTAGAATGAATGAATGAATGAATGTTATAAGATGTTAATGGGGAATTTAGAGTGATGTTGGGTGGGGGAGGGGCCAAATGAGCTTCCACCTTCATGTGGTTGGCCCTGTTAAGTAGAGAATATTAAACTATTCTCAAAACCAAGAAAAGCTCAACAAGATAACACACTTTTCAATATTTCATTATGTTGCACATTTAATCTTATTGAATAATGTATATTGAATCTTAATTGCAGGGTCCAACAGAGCCAACATGAACAACACCACCACAAGTTGCAGGGTATAATGAACTCCCATATTGTCTTGTCTGTACACAAACAATATGAGTTGCTTCTAGTGTTGATATCCAAGGTAGGACTGCAAAAGTTATGAATATGCCTCATCCTTGTAATTTTTTTTATTACTTGTAAGTAACGAATATGCCTCATCCTTGTAAGTTTTTTTATTACTTGTAAGTCATGAATATTGTTCTTTAGTTGATTAAAATTAAATGAAAATCTTTAATGAATACACAAAACTATGTACATATGTAGGCACACCATGGTTGAGATAGTCCAACTCCCTAATCTCACTCTACGACTAAGTTCATGACATATCTAAATCAAAGACATCTGAAATACATCATTGATGGAAAGCTACAAAATGCCATTTTCATACATAAGAAAGACATACACAATTAGGCACAATCACGAAGAGAATGGTAAAAAGTGTGTTTGAGATTGTATCATGGATGCTTTTAAGGATTGTATCATGGATGCAAAAAATCTCTTCATTAATCCTTGACTCATGATTGCTATAATACTTTTTTAGATTTCTCATGTCATTTGTTGCACTTCTTCACTATTTTGGACTGAGTTTCAACTATGTATTTGCCTTGACTTATGAATGTACCTAGCTTTGTCCTATCTTTGTAAGCTTCCTCTTTGAATTGTGGTTGTAGCTTTGATAATACCTTTTTAATGTTGCATCACTATTTGTAAGGAGGACAACTCCTAATGCATGTTGCAA
This sequence comes from Cryptomeria japonica, assembly GCF_030272615.1. Taxonomy (NCBI): domain Eukaryota; kingdom Viridiplantae; phylum Streptophyta; class Pinopsida; order Cupressales; family Cupressaceae; genus Cryptomeria; species Cryptomeria japonica. The sequence goes on along the minus strand of NC_081412.1, from coordinate 208,899,971 downwards.
ATTGTGTTCTAGTGACTGAGACTAACCTTTTTGTACTTGATGTTTTTGACTAGTTGTCATAACCTCTGACTTTGATGCTTGTGGCTTAATAGAACTAGATGTTTCTTGTATGCATACTTGGTCAAGGATTGCATTATGATGCTATAGGGCTACAAACTAAGATTATTTTTTGTATTGAGTTGCGCATTTGACATAAGTTTCCCTATGACTGCTATGCCTCTTGAGGTTATAAGGTGTTGTTCTTGTCAACTTTTGACAATGCTACAACAATAACATCATATTTGTTGTTAAGGTTTGAAAAGTCCTTTTAGAAACTTATACCCTGCTCTTTTTCACTCAGTAGACTTGATTACTGTCATTTTATTTGGTACTAGGTATGACTTCCTGCTGGCTTTACTGTAGACTGCAATCTCTCTAGACTGTATTTTCCGAGTGTTGTTGTTCTATACTTGATCATCTATTAGGAAAACAGAGCTTGAAATGTCCAAAACAATTAATGAATGACAACACTATCACCAATCTATCTTGAAGATTTGACTCCTCTTTAGATTATGATTATGACTATCATGATATTTCATGAGACTGCTCTATCCCCATATGAAACCCTTTGTTCCCATTATATATGGTGAAAATGGATAACAACAACATTGAAAGACTAAATGGATTCAACCACAAAACCCTAGCCTAACAACAACAAAGATCCACCATAACATATAAAGATTACCTAAGACAATGCAAATCAAATGAAATCACAAAGATTATACCATCACATGTCCAATAGGGTTTGGATCTCCATTCTTCCTATCTCCATTGATCTTGCTTGATATAGTTGCTCTCAAATTTTTTGTGCACAAGAGCTCAACAAAGAACGGAAATGTGGTTGCAAGTAGGATCGCATGTAAAAGTGCAAAGGTGTAGTGTAGTCGAGTAATCAAGTAGTTAGTCAGTTAGGATGCCTAGTTGGGGGTTGATAATGAAGGAAGCGTCTCCTTATATACAAGACACTATATGAAATGGAGGGATAAGATTGAGAGGTGTAAAAGATAAATGGTCGGCTATGATTAGAGAGTAGGTAAAAGAAATAAGAAAAGAATGAAAGGGTAGGTAGTCTATGAATTAAGAGATGAATGACATGTGTCATGGGTAGAAAAGGTTAATGAATTAATTAAATAAATAAAGATTTATTTAATTAATAGAGGAAGTGGGATCAATTAAATAAATAAAATATTTATTTAATTTAGAAAAAGGATAATTTAAATAAATAAAGATTTATTTAATTAATAGAAGAATTAGGCTAAAATAATTAAATAAATAAAGATATTTATTTAATTAGACATGACAATTTTAGGTGCCTACATTTTGCCCCTCTTTGAAACAATGCAGCTTGTTGCGTTGTTTCAAAGAAGATAAGATGAACTGATACAAAGTTGCCCCAAGATGACAACGATAGGACTAGCACTACCAGCAGTGCTAGGAGGAGTGATCAGTGGGTTCTTATGTCTGGATAGGGCGACCCGGGGGTTGGCTATGGGTTGGGAAGCACCTTGGAGACATTGGTTACACAGCATACCAGATATGCCTAGGGACCATGCGTCCTGACACACTTTTACTATGAGCTTCATCAATTTGTTTATCATGGTTCTGTAGGATTGGGCTATGGAGTTACATTGTTGTAGGTATGGGAATATGAGCATCTGCCAATCACATGGCCGATACATTTTAGAGGCTAGGGTCATGAACATAGTTTTGTATTTATATGATATGATTACCTCACAGCCATGGATTGGCAGGTTGGAGCACCGGCATTGAGTGATCGATGAGATTGACACTGCGATATGGAGGTCATACCGTGAGTGCGAGCAGTGGGAAGATGACGTAGTGGGTCTACCCTATACCTTTAGGAGTAGATATCTGATTGGACAAATGCCCTATGTACTGGAGAGGCAGTTAGTGGATAGGGTATGCAGGTAGTTTGGCAGGATCCAGTGGATGCCATGGGGCTCTGGTATGTATGCACAGACAGTGTGAGACTAGGCACACTTTGGGCCACTATTATCATATGATCAGGCTGTGATGCAGCTAGTAGAGATGGTGCCCATGCCATGGGATATGTGGCCTGAGTCAAGTATTGATGCAGAGTACAGTGCATATTGGGGTGAGCATCCATTTCCACGACTGACAGACCCAAGGGAGTAGATAGAAGGAGATGGTGGGGGGGATGAGGATGATGATGGAGATGGTGGGGGGAGAGGTCGATGGAGGAGGTGGGGTGCAATTGGAGAGAGAAGGGTGGAGAGGAGAGACAGGCTCGGGTTGTGAGGGGTTGCGGTGGATTGCCACTACAGGTTTCTGTAGCACAGGGTCCTAGATAGGTGCAGGGACATGGACAGAGGTAGCTATAGGTACAAGCATATGCATAGGCATAGGCACAACCACTAGTATAGGGGGAGCCATAGGCAAAGCCACAAGCACAGGCATAGGGGGCCGAGGAGGAGGAGGATGAGCTGTTTGAGCTGAGGGAGATCTGTCAAGGATAGGCAGATGAGATCTAGGATCTAGAGAGGGAGACCGCTAGGCTCAGGAGATAGTTGAGGGATACTGAGCGAGAGTGGGATCAGGCTATCCAGCGTTATACTGAGGTTGAGACAACATTGAGGGATGGGAGGCAAGTGGCAGAGTACACAAGGGCTGGATACACCTATGTTTAGCAAGGAGGGGAGGAGATAGGTTATTGGCAAGACATATACTACGGGGCAGTGCCACCAGAGCAGCAGGCGAGGAGCTTTCGCAGACCATTGCGGATAGCGACGACTATTGGAGAGAGTTAGAGGAGATAGGCATCTAGCGGTGTGGCTATGGGTCCTCCACCACCACCAGATAGAGGGGGCAAGAGAGATGATCCTGGGGCAGGTCCTTCTAGGGCTCAGACTCCGTCGAGGCCAGGTGGCTCCGAGGGAGGGAGTTCATCATAGCCATAGAGAGCTCCCTATGTATCAGTTTTGTACTATTTTGTATGATGATGTAGACACCTTCGGGTGATTGTAGCCATATGATTTTGACATCATTGTATCCAGTGATAACTTTAAGAAACCCCCCCTCAAAGAAAGATATTAAATATTGGTGAATTTTTATTTATTTTGGATAAAAGTAATAATTTTTATTAGCGAATCTTTCATTTTTTAAAAGAAAAATATTAATTTTATAAGTGAATGTTTTTACATCAAAACTTTTTGGTAGAAAATCTTGGTGAATCTTAGAAAATAACACAACTATGCATTAATTACTATTGCAAATAATTTCATTAAAAAAAAAAATTCTTATAGAAAAGTAGATGCTTAAGGTGGAAATCGTTAATGAGTTTAAAGGGTAAACACTACTTTATTTAGTTACTAACATTAATTTAAATTAATCTAATAGCCCTCTTTGTATTTTGTTAGATAAAATATACTTAAAATTTGTAATAGTCATGGGGCCCAAAATTATTTTTATACCATTGATTTCCATCGAGCCCAACAATTGAAAAGAAACTCAACTCCCATGAGCATTACAACTTGAAGGTACAATTTACCTCATGGAATGCAATGATGGTCATTAGATTATATTTTGAATCAGTGGTGGCAACTAAAGATTATTGGTAGAACCCTAAAGTAACTAATAATTATGATGTATTATTGGCGAATTAATTTTATTTTTTACAATAAATAATAAAATTTTGGCGATTCTAATCTAACCATTATCAAATATTTTGGCTAATCTTTGAGTTCAAAAATTTAATAAAATAAATTCTCTAGCGATTTAAATAAGTCTAAAATAAATTTTATTAAAAATGTGGCAATTTAGGTTACCTTAAAACTTTAACTATTAGCCAAATTTTAATTTCCAAATTTTAAAAAATAGCCAATTGGCGAATATTAGCCACTAAAAAAATCACTGATTGTATTATGACACTTTTGATTATATATATATGAGATGATTCATCTTTGCAACAACTATATGCATGTGTACCTATGTGATGCTTATGTTTCTATGTGATGCTTATGATATGGATGCAAATATGTACATAATGAAATGCAATGTTTTTTGACCTTTTATGTTTTATATGTTATGTCAATGCAAATGAATATGATAATGCAAATGATTATTTACATGATGAAAATGTAAATTGTGCTAACATCTGTTTTGTGCAAGATATGATGTAATTGTGATGTCTATATGTATGTATGAAATGCTTATATGTGGTAATACAGGTGCAACTACATGAAATGTAGATATTTTTAGTTTGTCATTATACTCAGTCGTGTGATAGCAGGCTACATGGACTCAAGAAGAATGATGGAAGTCAATCAAGAATGAGGGATGGAAGATAGAAGATATCAAAGTGAAAAGATCTTCTTGTGCATTATCATCATTGAGCTTTATTATGGCAAAATAGGTTGTGACAATCAAGGTATATGTTTGACCCAGAAAGTCATTGTACGTGTTTGCATGGAGATAAGATAGTCGCAAACAAGGAATGCCCCAGTTCACACTAGACTCTCAATGTCCTCATATCCTTGGACAAGTCAATAGCATTACTAAGAGACAATCCACATACAACAAAGAAAATAGGTGACGATACCCCATCCTCGCCTTTCTAGTCAAGGACATCCTGGAGATAGAATCTCTAGTCAAAGACATCCTGGAAAAGCTAAAAGACATGTCACCGAAAGATAAAATTAAAATAAAACTAAGACTTGACACCAACATCCACTGAAGTCCTTAATTTTAATGTCTCTTGTCACTTGTATAAGTCTATTTGATTGTGGTCACAATGTTTACTTTCACAAAAAGGATAGATAGCACTGAACCATATGTTTTCTGAGTTTGTTGAAAGATTTTATTTGTTCAAGCCCATTGTTACTGATGTGTCCCATCTAAAACTGACTGAATCCATGCAACTAATACTTTATTGTAGAGAAGACGGAACTTTATTGAGGAGAAGATAGAACTTTATTGTGGATTGGCGATGCAGATGCTGCTTTATTGTGGATTGTGCATGGATAGACTGAAGTAAAGTGGAAGAAATTGTACTCATCGAAACGTGTGATGTTCTTAGTTCCACACCCATCACTAGATGTAGGATTTTCCTTAGCCACAGATAGGAGCTGATTTATTATGGTTGGAAAGAGGGGGAAAAGGGGGTTATTATGAATGGTTTACCAATCTTGGGTAGATCAATAACAAGCCATGATGCGAGTGGACAAGTTTATTATGAATGAATAGGCTTTGAGTGTGTGCAAAGTGAAATGATGAAAGTGAATCCTAAAGGATAGAGGAGAAATGTCTCTACGCATGGTGTTGGTGACCCAGTTTTCACAATGGTACTTGCCCAGGGTGCCACCGAAGTAGTTTCACCGTTGGATGAAATGTTTTTCTACTTTTCTATTTTTTTTGTGTCACAAGGTGCTTGTTTGCTAGGTTTTCACCAAGTAATGATTCTTTTATGTTTTAAGATTTATTTTTTTGTATTTTTTAATTTTTTTTATTTTTTATTTTTTATTTTTTGTATTTTTTAATTGGGATACTCTGAAGACCTATGTGTAAAACTTGCAAAGGTGCATGTTGTTGATAGGATCCTCCAAGGGTTCACCTTCTATGGTTGAGAGTTGATATGCACTAGATCCATATACTACTATGATGAGGTAAGGACCATGCCAGTTTGGTTTGAACTTGCCCTTCTTCTCTCCGTCTTGTTGATTTTTAGGATTTTCTCTGAGAAGCAAGTCACCTAACTCAAATGTGTGAGGCTTGACTTTATGATTGTAGCTATGACTCATTCGTTGTTGATAAGCCTTGAGATGATTAAAAGCAGTTTGTCTTCGTTCATCCAATAGTTCAAGTTCTTGCAAGCGAGAGACCTTGTAGTCTTCATCACTGATAATGTTTTGCAAAGAGACTCATAAAGAGCGTAACTCAACCTCAATAGGCAAGATAGCTTTAGTGCCGTCACAAGTGAATAGGGTGTAGCTCTTTTAGGTGTGTGTATGCTTGTGTGGTAAGCCCAAAGTGTGGGATTAAGTTGGATATGCCAATTACGGCCAGCATTGTCGACTGTCTTTTTCAAGATTTTAAGGATTGTTTTATTAGATGCCTCAGCTTGACCATTACCTTGGGGATAATAAGGTGTGGAAAAATGATGGGTAATATGGAAGTAATCATAGAGTTCATGAACATCCTGATTTTTGAAGGGACGCTCATTATTAGTGATGATGGAAATAGGAATACTGTATCGACAAATGATATAGTTGAGAATGAATGTAGCAATTTGTTTTCCAGTGACTTGTGTGAGAGGCACAACTTTGATCCATTTTTTGAAATACTCTATGGCAGTGATGATGAATTTATGACCATTGGAAGATGGAGGGTGAATCTTGCCCATGAGATCGAGTCCCCACTGACAAAAGGGCCAAGGAGTCGCAATTGGTTGAAGTTCTTACACTGGCGCATGGATAAGGTCTCCATGAAGTTGACACTACTTACATTTCTTGACAAATTGATATGAATCTTTTTCCATATTGGGTCAGTAATATCCAGTCCTGATGAGTTTCTTGACTAAGGTAGGACCACTAGAATGTGGACCACATATCCCTTCATGTACTTCTCGTAATGCAATCTGAGCTTCGTCACTTTCTAAACATCTAATAAGAGTGCCATCTAGACCTTGATGGTATATGATATCGGCTAAAATGATATATCGAGAAGATTGGTGAATAAAAGTATGATGTTGGTTATTGGATAGGTCTAGAGGTAGGATATTGTCATGAAGGTATGCAAAAATGGAACTGTATAACTAGGACTCAGGACCAGCAGCACATATCATCTTAGTAGGAGTGATTTCATATGAGGCAACCAAAAGGTTATCCACCAAGAACTCATAGTGGGTCTCATTCAGTGGTAGATCAATTAGTGAAGCAATTGTAGCCATGGCATCCACGACTCTATTCTACTCTCTTGGTATCTGCTCAAAGTCTATCTTCATGAAATGTTGTTTCAGGTCATCCATGATTCTTTTGTAGGGCATTAATTTCTCATCCTTTGTTTGCTAGTCATTAGTTGCCTAATGAATTACAAGTTGAGAGTCCCCAAAAACATGAAGTTCGTGGATCTTCCACTAAGCTGCTATTCATAATCCAGTTGTTAATGCCTCATATTCTGCTATGTTATTAGTCTAGGGAAATGATAATCGATATGATTTTGGTATAGAATCTCCTTGAGTGTTATGAAGAGGATGCCATCTCTTGCCCCATGCTATGTGTATGAGCCATCAAAGTATAGTTGACAAGGCTTTGCATGTGACACTGTTAAAATGGATTCATCTGGAAATTCTAAAATTAGAGGAACATCATCTATCATGGGAGCATTTGCTAACTAATCTGTGATAGCTTGTCCTTCTATTGCTTTTTTGTCCACATACAAAATTTCAAATTCACTCAGGAGTATCACCCATTTGGCTAGTCACCCAGTAAGTGTTGCTTTATTGAGAAGGTATTTCAATGGATCGATCCTTGCAACCAACTTAGTCTTATGAGTTAGCATGCAATGTCATAATTTCTATGAAGCAAAGACCACAGAGAGACATGCATACTTAATTGGTGTGTAGTTTAGCTCATATCCCACCAATGTGTGACTGATATAGTATATTGCCTTTTCTTTGCCCTCAGCAACTTGCTGTGCTAAGAGTGCCCCCAGTGTTGTTGAAGTAGCTGATATGTATAGTAATAGAGGTTGGTCCAGAACTAGTGGCATCAAAACTGGTGGATTCAGAACATAATCTTTAAGTGCCTGGAAAGCTTGTTGACAATTATCATCCCATTTGAATTTGATGTTTTTATGTAGCAAGTGCTGAAAAGGATTACAGTTATCTACAAGTTGTGCTATGAATCTTCATATGGACTGGAGTCTCCCTTTCAAAGATCAAAGTTGACTAATGTTTTGTGGTGGTTCCATCTCTAGGATGGCCTTGACTTTTGCTGGATCAGCTTTGATTCCTCTTTTTGATACAATGAATCCTAGGAGCTTCCCAAAGGTTACTCCAAAGACACATTTCTTGGGGTATAATTGTACTTTATACTTTTCCAACCGATCAAAGATGACTGAAAGTATGTCCAGATGTGTATCTCTATCTATTGATTTACCCAAGAGGTCATCAACATAATCTTCCATAGTCATGTGCATGAGATCATGAAAGATAGTAGTCATGGCTCTTTGATATGTAGCACCTGCATTTTTTAGCCCAAAGGGCATAACATTCCAGCAGAAAGTTCCCCAAGGACAAGTGAATGTTGTTTTGTGCCGGTCCTCAGATGTGATTTTTATTTGATTGTAACCAGAGAAACCATCCATCAAAGATAACATCGCATGACTTGCTATGAGATTGACAATCAAGTCAATATTTGGTAATGGAAAATCATCCTTAGGACAAGCTTTATTGATGTCTTTGAAATCTATACATATTCTGATACTAAGATCTAGTTTACTAATAGGCACTAAGTTGGAGATCCATTCAGGATAATCAATTGGGCGTATGTATCCAACATCCAATAATTTCTCAAGCTCTGCTTTGACTAATAATGCAACTTGTTGATGCATCTTCCTTAATTTTTGTTTCACTGGTTTTGCCCCTGGTTTAGCTATCAAATGATGCATTACCAAATCCGAATCCAATCCAGGCATATCAGCGTATGACCATGCAAAGTTGATTTGTCATTCTGTGAAGAAACTTATGAATTTTGACCTTTCTGACTCTATCAAAGATTGAGCTAGGAATATGTTGTGTGGAACTTCTTCTGTGCCAATGTTTGTTTTGATAGTCTCCTCTACCAACATGGATGACTTTTCCTTATATGATGCTAGGAGAATGTCGAGCCTTCCATCTTCGGGTGCCTCAGAGAGGTTTTCACCCTTAGATACATCCTTTCTTTTTACTTTTTTGGGGTCAAACAGCGCCACAATGTGGTTTTTTCCATAAGACCCTTGGTTTGTTTTTTATTTTTATATTTTTCAACTGGAAGGCCCGACACCCTCACCAAAATATGCCACACTATTGAGTTCTATAGTGTATCTTGCTTTATGGTCCCCAAGGGGAAGATCATCTCGTATGCCAAGATAGTCAATAAAAGCTTCATCATTTTGGAATGTGTCAAACTATGCAGGTCCTTCATGGTCCCAGTCAATAAGTTGGTGGTGAACAAGGGGAAGACCTTTGATGTCTTGGAAGTTAGTAGGGCTAAGAATGAAGATGCAATTATATTCAGGTATGTTGAGGTAGTTATCAAGGTCATCATTGGTACTCTCCTCATCAGTCTCGATCGTGAATGAATCTAGATTATCATTACTAGTAGCACATTTTGGGATAGGTGTTCTCATTCTATGTGATTTCAACCTAGGACCTAGAGGCAAGGATTGTATGGGATCCTCCAGGGTTGTTTCTTGACCAACATTGAATTTTTCATTAAATTCCTCTTCTTCTATGGGCTCGTTTGGCTCTCTAAATGTCTCGGTGAGCTCGTAGTCACTGGTGGATTTGTCTGAACCCCATTCCCATTCATTGAAGTCTATGGAATAGCGATTCTCTTATTGAATTTTGGTAGCTTTGATTTGTAATGCTTCTTCTATCCTTTGAGTGTGGACCTTGGAAGTCATGAAACCAAGTCCCTTTGAACGTTTCTTTTTGAATGTCAATTCAGGTTGTAAGGGTTCAATGATGCCTTCCTTTCTTAAGCCAAGAGGGCTTTTGCCATCATACCCAATTTTTTGTAGAATCTTGAACCCTTTGCCATACTTTTCACATGGTATGTTGATGTGATCTTGTGTATCATTTTCAGGGTCTTTGTAAAGAATTTTGTATAAGTCTTCCTCTTCCAGTTCACCCCATCTTTGAAAGATAGTAGGGTCCCATTTGAGTATAATGATAGATACCTTCTTATTAGGATGTGGTCTTCCATATTCTTTTGGTGAACTCATGACTTGTTGTAAGTACATGGTTTGATTCAAGGTGTATTCACCCATGCCCTTGTCTTGAAATTTGCCTTTAAGCTCACCTTGTTTTGATGTTGAAGGTTTTAATGATTCAGGATCATTGTATGCAGAAGAAAGAACAACTTCCCTATTACTTGGAATGATCATCTCAGTTTTCAGTCTCAAGTTATTATAGTATATGAATGGATTAGGATCTCCATTAACTATTATTTCAACTCCATTGTGAGGAAACTTAATGCATTGGTGGTATGTAGATGGGACTACCCTCATTTCATGAATCTAAGGATGTCCTAGTAATATATTGTATGTGAGATCTAGGTCTAGGACTTGACAAACCACATCCTTTGTAACTGGCCCAACTCTAAGAGGTAAGGTGACTGTGCCCTTGGATGAATGCTCTTCATCTTCATATGCCTTGATGGTAATTTTATTTGTAGAATTCACAACTTTATCAGAATATCCCAATTGTTTAATAGTGCTCAATGTACAAATGTTTAGACTGACTCCTTCATCTATCAGCACTAGTTTTATTTCATGTTTGTGTATGAAGGCTTCAATGTGTAAAGGTGCATTATGTGGCTGACTTACGGAGGCATCGTCAGCTTTTGTGAATGTAAGGGAGTGTGGAATGGAAAGGTATCCCACCATGTCTTGAAACTGGTCCATGTTCAAATCAGTAGGAACAACAGTGTCTCTCAAGATTTTATCAAGAATGGCTTTATGTCTGGGGGATATGCGTAAGAGCTCAAGGATGGAGATGAGCGTAGGTGTCTTCCCTAACTATTGTACAAGATCATACTTAGGCTTGGTTGATGAGGAAGTTATTTTTTTAGCTATAGCACCTTGCAAAGTGAATTTACCTCAACAAGTTGTAACATTACATTCAGAGCTAGGTTTGAAAGAAGATCCAATGCCTTTTAGGACAATCTTAGGTCTTTGGGTAGAATTTTTCAGGTGTTTTGTCCTTGATGATAATGGTATAGACATAATTGTCCATTGAAATGTGATTGATAGTTGAATCATAGTTATAAGATGCTCTTGTATAGTTGGTTTGGTCATTTGTGGCTTTAGACTTTCCCTTGTCATGCTTTGGGAATGGTTCCTTAAACATTTCATGTTCTTGGTTGGATGAGTGTCCTTCAATTTCAATGTCACCTCTATCAATGAGATCTTCTATGATGTTCTTCAGTCAATGACAATTTCCCATCTTATGACCCTTGCTCTCATGAAATTCGCAATACTCACCATCATTCCACCAATTTGGTTTGACCTTTAGTTCATATGGAGGAAAATCTAGAATAGTGATTACTTTGTTTGCCACTAGTTTCTTGAAAACTAATTCTAGTGGTTCTCCCAATGGAGTGTACTTCCTTCATGATTTGGAAGTTGTTTGAGTATTCACTTGATTGTTTGTAGAGCTTGATCCCAAAAAAATGATTTTGGGTTGCACTGTATTGGCATCAACAACACCATCATTGACTGTGTTCTTGTTTTGTTCCAAAATCTTGGCTTATCTTTTCCTTTAAACTCATCTTTGTTTTCCTTGAATATCTTAATGACTCCTTGTTCAATTAGGACCTTCTCTGTCACTAAGCCTTTTTCGATGACATCCTTGAAGGTGGACAAACAAGCTTTCCTTAGATCATAGCCAATGTCTTTGTTAACATTTTGGGTGAACATTTCTACCATTTGTTTTTGTGGAATTTCACAAGAGCATCTAGTGGCTAGATTCCTCCATCTTTGTAAAAATGATGAAAAAGATTCTCCATCTCGTTGCTTGGTGTTGCACAAAGTAGTGACTGATATGTCTGTCTCTTTGTTGTATGAGAAATGTTGGATAAATGCCTCTGCTAGATCACCCCAAGATTTAATTCATGGTGGAAGTTGGGAGAACCATTCAATAGCTTGATCACCTAAGCTTTGTGGGAATAATCTCATCAAATATGTCTCTTCTGCTGCTACTTCAATGCAAGCTATGAAAAACTATCTTATGTGTGCCTTAGGATCCCCTTTCCCTCTATACTTATCAAACTTAGGTGTCATGAAATGTGAAGGAAAAGGAGGCATTTGAATGCTCTTGTCAAATGGATAGGGACATATGTCTCTCATTGTGTAAGTTGGCTTCAGTGTATTTATGTCCTCCATTTTCTTTTGTAAGTCCTTGATTTGTTGTTCCAAATTGTTCTTAGGTGGAGACCGACTTCTTGGACCATACACCATGCTTGAGGTACCAATTGGAGGAGGAGCATGTTGCATATATGGATGATATTAATCATACACATGTTCATATGCAGGAGGTCTATAATGATGATGTGTATAAGGACCACTTGGTGTAGAGTCATGATGAAGAATGGAATATCTGCTTTGTCCAGGTATACCATACTCTATGGACATGTCATGAGTTTGTTCTAATGTCTTGCCCCCAAATTTGACATGGGGTTTCCTTGTGTCCAAATTTTGAGCACGCCTTTGAATATCCAATTGCTTTGGTGGTTGATCCTTAGCATTGGTATGTGATTGAGCATATTTTTCTACATAAGACTTCCATAATGGTCTACGAAGGTGAGTATCATTTGCTTGACCATGTGTGTATGGGACCTTAGGTTTTTGAAACAAAGATGATGGTGATTCAGGCACCATATGTGGTCCTCTATTGCCTCCACTATTAGGCCTCCTTTGATCCATGTTGAGGTGAGGTTGTTGAAAAGGTCGATTTTCCATTATTTGAGACATGTCAAAACCTTGAGGTATCTTGGCTCCACTTTGTGCCATCACTTGTAGAAAGTATTGTTTATCTCTCCTCATTATTTCCTCAACCAATCGATTGAAATGAGGATTCATAATGGTGTCTTCCACTTCTGCTGAATGTATGGAAAAGTTGTCCATATTGTCATTATGTGTATCATTGTTGTTTGTAGTGTCCGTGTACTCAACGTTTGGAATGTTTCTATAAGCATCCATGTCAGGTAATGTAGTATGATCAAAATTGAAAAAGATATCATTGTCATACTCATAGGAACTCATGTTTGTGGACTCTTGAGCCTCTTTAGCTTCTCTTCTAGATTTTTGGGAATGGGTTTCAACCATGAACTAGGTATTGATCAAGATTTGCGAGACTAAATGAAAATGGAAAAGGGTATGGAAGACCAAGAGTTGGATGGAATATAAATGAATCTGAGGTTTACTTGCAATGTCTAAAGTGTAAGACCAAGTATGTATGTAGTAGAGTAGGTGTGACTTCCAAAGAGAGGATAGTTTCTCTTGATGAGGAAAGTTGACCTTGAGTCTAAGTAAGACCAAATGAGACCCAAAGGTTATAGACCTTGATGAGGGACCACTTAGCAAAATGTTGTTGTATGTAGTGTGTTGACAAAGCAAGATGAGGACAAGCAAGTGACCTTTTGACTCAAGTTTAGACAAATGTGAATGCAATGCAAGATGTAAAGAAATGATGGATTTTGTAAGACCCAAAGACAGGTTGAATGCTAGATGAAAACCCCAAAGAGATAACCAAGGAAGCTCAATAAGTCTGAAACTGACTATTCTTGTTTGCTAAATTATGAAAGTTTTCAATCCTAAACACAAACATGCCTATATACTTCACAGACGCGTTTAAATGACACAAACGCTATTTTGACAAACACAGACGTGCTTAAATGACACAGATGTGTTTCTGTCAGACACAGACATGTTTCTGAGATGTTGTAAGTGTAATGTTGCTCAAGGGAACACATACACATTTCTGCCCTTCACAGACGCAATTATATGACACAAACATAGGTCTGTCAGATACAAACACGTTTCTGCAAACTTTGTGCAATTTTTCCAATATGTGAAGTTGCTTGTTGTGACCAAATTTGAATGTTTGACTATTTTTCATGACAAGAGGATAGAGTGTTGATGAGGACTCAATGTTTGCAAGTGTTTAGACTCAAAATGACTCCAAAAAAAGTATGTTGTTTGATGTAAAATTGTTTTGCATACAATTGAAGACACAAAAGACACAATGTTTTGATGTTTGGTCTTGAATACTTGATTGTTCAAAATAAGTCAAGCACAGTTCTTATGGTTGGCCAGGACAATAGTTGCTGATCCCACATGGAGCTTCCCCTGAGGCTACGCTATTCAGAGTGGATACTTAGATGCTTGACCCTACTAGCTCCACCCTCGGCACTCACTTCTCGAGGTAGCCAAGCATCAATCCCCATGAAAACACCTCATGGCAAACTTTGTATCTCTACTAAGAACCGTATGTATGTGGGCCGCTACCAGAGGTTCAATCTCCTACCCCAACAACTAGAAGGATTTTGGCTTCTAAAACAAAAAGGTGCTAGTAAGGGCATCTGCTCATGTGGCCATACATGTGGCACTTTCATCTCTATAAATATAGAAGGCTCCTAGCTAGTAGGGGTTACACCCTACAATTGATCAAATAAATTTGATCAAATGGGTTTATGGGGAGACATAGTGTCAGTATGAACTAATCAACACACGTTATCCATAGTTTTCACCATGGATACAGTTATTTATAGTGGTTTGGAAGAAGAAGGCTTTTCTTTTGCTACCACTTGGGTCATTCTCTCCTCACTAGTAGTCCTAATGACCACACAGGGAGACAAACCCTCTAAAGATTAAACAAAAAGAACCTATTGCTCAAGACACAAAAGACAATGGTTCAATTTTAGTGCACCAATTGAAGTGTTTGCTAATCTATGAAAACAAGGCACACAATAAATATCAAAAACCCTTGCCAAGGTCTTGCAACAAAGATCTATTAGTAGTTTGGATTGTTTGAAATAATCACCCCTTCCTGCAAGCACACAAGTTAGGTAAATTGTAAATCCAAAAGACTCTGTGAAATAAGGGCCTTCAACAAAATGATTTTGCTTTCAAGATAAGTTGCACCAATTTCATTAGCTAGATCTGAATGTTAGCTCAAAATAAACCAGATCTGAAATTTGAATGATGAAAAACTAAATCAATGAAACCAAAAATGCAACAAATGAACACAAACACAGTTTCCATAGACACAAACGCTGCGAGAACACACAGACGTGCCTAGATCTGACATAAACGTGGCTCTCGAATGCAGACATGACTCCCTAACCCAGATGTGCCTGAAGACTTCACAAATGCGACTACGGAACATAGATGCATTTCCCAAAATCTACCAAAAAAAACAAAAATTTGTCAAAGATGCAAATGCGGTTCCAGATGTTACAGACGCGGTAGAAAATCAAAAATGCAATCCGAAAGTGTGCAGACGTGAAAATATTAAAATGTTGTCAGAAATGTCAAATTTGCAACTTCAAAATAAAATCTGCAACAAAAGATGTTAAATGCAAAAGGGACAAGGGTCCCACTGGGCGTGCCAAAATGTATACAATGAAAATGGATAACAACAACATTGAAAGACTAAATCGATTCAAGCACAAAACCCTAGCCTAACAACAACAAAGATCCACCATAACATATGAAGATTACCTAAGACAACGCAAATCAAATGAAATCACAAAGATTATACCATCACATGTCCAATAGGGTTTGGATCTCCATTCTTCCTATCTCCATTGATCTTGCTTGATATAGTTGCTCTTAGATTTTATGTGCACAAGAGCTCAACAAAGAATGGAAATGTGGTTGCAAGTAGGATCGCATGTAAAAGTGCAAAGGCGTAGTGTAGTTGAGTAATCAAGTAGTTAGTCAGTTAGGATGCCTAGTTAGGGGTTGATAATGAAGGAAGGATCTCCTTATATAGAAGAGACTATATGAAATGGAGGGATAAGATTCAAAGGTGTAAGAGATAAATGGTTGGCTATGATTAGAGGGTAGGTAAATGAAATAAGTAAATAATGAAAGGGTATGTAGTGTATGAATTAAGAGATGAATGACATGTGTCATGGGTAGAAAAGGTTAATGAATTAATTAAATAAATAAAGATTTATTTAATTAATAGAGGAAGTGGGATCAATTAAATAAATAAAATATTTATTTAATTTAGAAAAAGGATAATTTAAATAAATAAAGTATTTATTTAAATGAGAAATAAGGCTAGAAGAGGACAAATGAATTAATTAAATAAATAAAGATATTTATTTAAGTAGACATGACAATTTTAAGTGTCTACACCCACAAATCAATGCTTTGAACTTGACTGCAACTTTATAGTGATCACTATCTTTGTACAGTAAGCTTGCTACTTTCTCAACTTTTGATATATTGGAGGCTCGTAGGATGGTTTCTATCTTATAGTCACAATACCTTGCTATAATTTGCATTTCAAATCACTGATCAATGATCATATGATGTCTTTGTCTTTTGAATTTGACTCTCGAGCTTGCTCGATTTCTTGACCTTTTGAATAAGTTTGGGCCACTATTCATTACTTTTATTACCCTATATGTAAAAGACCTTGTTCACTACTTCCCGTACTTGATCTTTATCTATTTTGTGGTAATCCTACTATTGCAGCTTTTCTATTTATGTTTGAGATTTGTTTTGGGATCAAAAACTCTTGATGATTTCACTAAATGACTTTTGCATGACTATACTTTCTAAGCTATCCTAGGGAACAAAAGAGACCTAGGGATTTCCTCACTTCAAGAAAAAAAAAATCTAGCAAGACAATCAACCCTTTTAAATAATATGTGGAACCCTTATGGTGAGAAAGAAAGCATTGAAAAACTTATAGATGTTGTCATAACACAAAGTTGAAACTATATTGTTTTTTATAGATAATCAGATTTCTCCTTTAACCCGAATTTTGCTTGAATAATTACTATAGGTGTATCCAATGCATGATTTAAACAATAAGATACTCAAAATTCTAAAATAGGGTTCTAAAAACCCTACCTCCAAATGTGGATATCTACATGTGGAAGCTTTGATGCTAACTTCTATCACACCTAAACTCTACATGTGGTTTACATGGTGTTGGCATGAGGTGCTTTGTAAATGTCCTTATGGATTCTCTTCATATTTTTATGAAACTCCTTCATTGAAGAGGAAAACCTCTCATTCAAACTTTGAAGTAATCCTTTGACTATTGCATGCAGTCCTTTTCTTATAAACCTTCCTCCTTGCGGTGACATGCTAGGACATAAACTAAAGGTGTAGCTTGTGGAACCTGTTGAGCATCAAATCTGAATTAAGTAAAATATCTTGATTTGAGAGATTCAGTCATAGAAGCCATCTATCTTTGGAAGAAATCATCATTTTCATTGATACCGTAATAACCCATAAGTTATTGAACAAGTCTAATAGCACTATTGAAATATCTAAAATTAAAATAGTATTGATGAGACCTAGCGATGTCTCATCGATATAAAAAGGGTATCGAAGGAAAGGTAACACCGATGAACTCTAAAAGGGACTCATCGAAAGAAATGATTCCACCAAAAGAGGATATTGAAGAAAGAAGAGATGGTTCTCATCGATGGGAAAAGGCTTCCGAGGAAATAATACCATCAGTGCAACATGAAGGAAACTTACCAAAAGAAGCATTCTTATCAAAAGAATGATATCGATCAAAAAGAAGGAAGCTACATCGATAAAAGATATCAATAAGGATATGAGTTTTGAGGAGGCTAAAAGCCATGTTACTGATATGTGTGGTTTTACCAATGCAACTTTATTAAGGAAGATTACTAATGAGCTCATCGATGAAAGATGATAGTGGAAGCAAATCATCAAAAGAAAGATGGCCTCGATGAAACAATAGACCCATTCATCGAAGGAGTGTAGTGATATCGATAGAAAAAGTGTTTCGATGGAAGGATAAAGGAAGTTATCGAAGCCCAAGGTTTCTTCGACATGAAACCCAATGGACATCAGATATATATCAATGAGGAAATAGGTTTCGAGGAGGCTAAAAAGCATGTTACTGATATGTGTGGTTTTACTGATGCAACTTTATTGAGGAAGATTACTAATGAGCTCATCAATGAAAGATGATAGTGGAAGAAAATCATCAAAAGAAAGATGGCCTCTATGAAACAATAGACCCATTCAGCAAAGGAGTGTAGTGATGTCGATAGAAAAAGTGTTTCAATGGAAGGATAAAGGAAGTTACCGAAGCCCAAGGTTTCTTCGACATGAAACCCGATGGACATCAGATATATATCGATGAGGAAATAGGTTTTGAGGAGGCTAAAAGGCATGTCTCTAATATGCATTATTTTGCCGATATAACTTTATTAGTGGAAGATGACAAGAGAGGATAAAGAAAGGCTTCGGTGAGACAATAGATCCAATCATCGATGGGGCATAGTGATATCAATGGAAGAGGTATTTTGGTGGAAAAATAAAGGAGGTCACTAAAGCCCAAGGTTTCTTCGACATAAAAACCCGACAGATATCAGATAGGTATCGGTGAGGAGACATCCACAGTGACCGAATACAACATTTCAATGAAGGGAGAAAATACCTAGTCGAAATAATGTTTGAAACAAAAGTGTTAGTTGACGGTTATATGTTGAAAAGCCACGACGCTTGGTAATAATGTATACTCTCATATAAAGGAGGGAGCTTTTGTAATATGGAAGAAATTTAGAGAAAGGAGTAGATTATAGCCTCAGGATTACCACTGTACTATTTTGGTGAATATATATAATATAATCAGTTGTTTTTACTTTGCATATGTGAACTTTTAGTAGTGGGGAAAGAAGGAGGAAACAAAGACTATTCCAGATTATCTTCTATCATAGTCATGCAAATGTTGCATTTGAGGGGTATTTCCTTCCTCGTTTCCTCTCACGTCAGGTATGTATCTATTTCATATCTGACTGAAACATAGAGGTTAATCGTGTATCACTAATTGACTGTGGAAATATTACTCATTAAAAGAAAAAGTAAAATGAATTGAAAAGAATCTTGCTCTGATAGCTGTGAACATACTATCATGGCTAACTATGATTATTTTGTCTTTCATAGCCATCTAAATTCCGCCTTGAGTAGTCGATGTATAGCTATCGCATGTTCATAATATTTCTTGTTAAGATAAATTGTAGAGCCTAAATGATTTACTCATTCATTATCAAGTCTTGAACTGAAGGAAGATAAATTTATTCACAGATATAAATCATGACGATATTCTATTACTTTTCATCAAATACACTGTCTTACCTTATTCATAAGAAAATTGAATACCGCATTCATATCTTGTGCATAGTATGGTTGAGTAGCAACCTCAGAGCATTCACTATAGAATATGATTGGTAGCCCACGAGGGCATAATTGTTAGGCCCAATATGGAAAGCTAATGTACTGAGAGGGGAGGGGTGAATTAGTACTTCAAATATTTTCTTCAACAATAACTTTACTATTAAGCATAAACCAAAAACTGCTCTAACATAATACAATGCTAAAACAAATAAATAACAATCATACATGATTCACTCCATAACACATATATTTTGGTTATGCAGAAACTCTTGGTTAGACAGAAAAACTATGGTGGGGATGGCACCCACAACTTCACCTTGGTAAACCATAAATTAACTCAGTAAACCTTTCTATTTACTATGTTCCTTGACTGTTCTCTGATATCCTTCTTGGTGACCTCTGCATATCTCTATCAATCGTAATAGTCATAACACTCAGTGCTTTCCCATGATTTTTCTTTTCACATATGTCTTGCTTCACACACATATATTTGGTCCTCAATTCATGTTGTATAAATAGATCTCTTGTAACAGTGGTCTTGTTCATGCTTTGATCTTACAAATAGGATTCATTAAATGAATAACCATAAAAAATTATTTCATTGGATAGATGTCCTCAAAATCATATAAAATCTATAAGAGCAATTTCCAATGTGTTAATGGTTTCTTGTTCCTCAATCTTTGTAACATGTTTCCCATATGTGTCTAGGTTCAATATATCTGGTAACATGTTTCACTCGGTGTGTATTAACTTGGTATACCATATTTGCAACTCGGTAGTCATAGAACGTTACTCGGTAGACAGCTCGGTGTATACTAAACTTTGTGACTTGTAACTTTTGTAACCGACTGCTCTGTGCTTACCGACTGAATATTTTGGTAGTAATAACCAACTAGAGTATATAGAATGACTTTGGACATAAAACTAATGACAACTTATTAAATAGTAACAATCTCCCATTTTGACATTAGTTTTGAAATGTTTGACAAAACTTCTTTCAAAGTCATAAGTCAAAAAATCTATAAACTTACAAATTTTGACTAAACTAATAGTATATACAATTGTCAATAAAATAGTATACTTAGATATACTCCCCTTATCAATATACTGTACATAACTCTGATTATGCATGCACTGTGGTGAATATTTTGTATTCACTGCTCGGTTCACAGCTCGGTGATCACTGCTCCCCCTGTCAAAATTATCTATATACTCGAATATGTTGATCTCCTCGGTATACTCCTCTTGACTCGAATATGCTGATATGCTCGGTATACTCCTCTTGTATACACTATACTCCCCCTTTTTGACAAACATCAAAACTAGTTACGATTCGATGGAGGCAACTGGTAAAAAATGGATTTATACTTTGTTCTTGCATCAGTGAGAGTGGCAAAGAGTGCATCCTTGACACTATCCATGAGTGAATTCTTAGCTGTAATATCAGCTAACAGTGAAATCAGACCATCTAAAGTGCTTCCCTCTGGCTGAGTGGATAAGGAGGTAGCCTTTTTGATCTGTTCTTGGATGGAGGGCAAGTGTGGAATGAATAAGTTTTGAAGAGTCATAATGTCCATCCTTATTTTGTGCTCTTTATTCCTAAGTTCCAATTGTTGAGCCATGAGCATTTGTAACTTGGTATAAAATTTCTGAATAGAATTTGGCTCAATGGTCAATTTATTGGAGGGATCAGTGATCTCTTTCTCAATCACTTCTGTGTTATTCTTGATATCTTTAATGAATAAAGAAAGTGTACAGAGTTTCTGAAATAAATAAAGAATGTGCTTGAGTTGAGGGGACAACTCATCAATACATTTGACAAGTTTTACTTTATTGATAGCAATGGCTGTACCTCTTCAATCATTTTTGCAGTGAGCTCTTTGTCCTTTAATTTTCTTAGGTATTCAGATGTGTCTACTCCAGATGTCTCGATCTTATATCTCGATCTTATTGAGGAGTTCATCCAGTTGAATATGGATGGCTGCATCTTTCGTCACTATATCTTCAGGTAGCATTTTAGTTAATAGTTCTTTGACCTTCTGAAGTACTCTATTTTTCTTTTGTATAGCCATTTGTTTCTCTTGTTTGGATTTGGCTTTGCATAGTTCACCAAATTCAATAAGTGTTTTCCCTTTTAATCTGGACATGTCTACATTCGGCAACACAATTGGTTTTGACAAATCTAACTTGAAACTATGCTTTTTCATTTTCTTTTCTTTAGAGTTGGAGGCTTTCATCGGTTGAACTAATTAAATGGCTTGGGAGGCTTGTTCACCCTTGGTAGGTTGCTCGGTAGAGGCAACACTTTTGTCAATTTCTTTAGCCTCAAATGTAGCCTTCGGCGAATCCTTGCTCGGGGTCTTAGTTGTAACATTGTCAGTACTTGAAGGGGCTTGAGAAGTCTATTCCCTAGTGACCTGAGAAGTAGCTTCTCCTTTTGTAGACTGGTGACCCTCTTTTCCTTGTTCAGTATCCTGAGGTGTCTCAGTTGAAACATGTTGACTTACCGAAGGATAGGACTTGACTTATTCCAAAGCTGACTCACTTGATACTAGTTTGTCATAAGCATTCCCTTCTATCATTTCCTGTTCCTGTACCTCGGTATCCCTGACATCCTCATCAGGTTGTATAGTTTCAGTAGGATCTTGGTCGGTGATATCAACTATTTCAACTTCACTTATCTCATCTATCGACATATCTGGAAAGAGACGTACCAAACTTCTTTCTCTCATCTTCTTTTTCAAGTCCATAGAATATTTCCACCTGTTATCAATGTGTAAGTACAATTCTTTTGGAAGAGAATTAGTTACTTCCAATGGGACTAATCAGAAGTTAAGAAGTGTACATCCAATTGACTCTTCTATTTGCCTCTTTTCTTCTTCTGCCTGAGAGTCATATTTGACATACCTAAATGACCCAGATCCACCATATTGTTTCAAATTGGCACAAAAATTATCAACACTATGTACATCTTCCTTTTTGCTTTTGACAGTTTGAAATTTATTTTTGTCTTTAGATTCGGTGTCACTTGACTCTTTATTTAAAATGAGTTTCCGAGTAGACTTCTTATAATTTTTTGTTACCTTAGGCATTGCAACATTTTTTTGCTTCTTACTCGTTGATACTGTAGATGATCTAGTATTGGGGCGCTTCACTGGAGGAGTAGGTGATACCTGTGATGTATCCTGTTTCTTCCTTTTCAAAATGTTGTCTTTTGGCAACTCAGTGCTCAATGTAATTGCTACTTCTGGGCTTTAGATTCCTCCTAAGTGATGACTTGATCGCTCTTGACAGGAGTGGAGGATGAACCTTCTCCAAATTTCTCTATTAATACTCTGATCATTTTGGTTGCTTTCCTTGTAGCCTATGGTACTACAATGCTCATTTTGACTTTTTCTTTAACTTCTTCATATGTGTTGTATCTAATCACAGTAGCATGCCTTGGCAGTGCAAGAAAGGAATCTATCTACTATTGTGTAATGTCAAAATCATTCTCATAACCCATAGGTAGCAAAGATTGAGTTCTTGGTTCTACCGCATTGACATAGCAGTAGTCGGTGTCCACTTCAAAACATATATTGTCCTTATATTTTTCCACTAACTAGGGTGGTATCCTGTTCCTATTATGCATCTTTTCCTAAAACTTGCTAAAATAATCATCCATAATCTCATTGAAGTTATCACCTAGCTATTTGATGAAGTCATTGATTTGATGAGTGATTGGTCGGTGTAGCTCCCAAACTACATTACCGACTAATGGAAAGAATTTCTCAAAATAGAAAAACATGCATACCAAAAGTGATCCAAACTTCAGTGTGTTTGTTGAGTTGTTCTTCTTCGGCTTCCTTATGGTGTTGAGATTTTCAAACAGATTTTTCAACAAGACTTCACATAGATCAATCTTCATACCTTTCTACAGTAGCACAGGGTACACTGTTTTCCCTTGCCAATTGAAAGAAACAATAACCTATGACTCTAATTGCAAACTTCAGCTCTGCATCTATGACATTGTTCAGTTTCAGACCTCTGTAATCAGATGCAACTCTGGTTAAAGTGATCAATTTCTTCTATGAAATCATTTTTTGAGCTCAGGCATGGTCAAAAATAGGGTAACCGGTGATCAAGTGGTTGATTTCCTTGTTGATCTTGAATGGTTGCTCCTCTAGCCACATAAAGTCATCATGAACTCTGCTCAAAACAAATTTTACCCATTGGGGTTTGACGACTCATGGGTAGGTTAGGGCTTCGCTCAATCCCTTGACTTTAATATGTTCAAACTTGATATCCAATTTTCCATCGATACACAATTCATCATATGTCTCCTTGATCTCTATGTGACCTAGTTCCTCAACATGACACTTAGTGAAGAATCTGACATCCTCAACTAATAAAACCTTATCCAGAATGAGTGAAAATGTAGTTTTATCATCCAATTCAGATGGTACTTTGGGAGGTAGTGAGTATTTTAGTGAGGGCTTCTCAATGTTCTCAACAACAACGGGTTTCTGAATCTTATGAGCCATTTCAAACTTTGGATAATCACTAACGAAAAATCCTTAGGGTTTGAAAACTTTTAACCAGCAGACACTTTCCACTTAGTAAATATAAAATAGATATTCACAACTGATATGATTGGTTAACTTGCTTGACAATGCATTGTGATTGATATAAATACCTTGAATTTTGCTTCGGAAGAGATTTGATCACCATTGAATTGCTTTGCTCTGCTTTCTGAAAACTTGGTAAGTGTAAAATGATCGCGCAAAAGCTTTAAGTACACATTTTACCTTATCGGACTCCATGCAGTTAGGTTAGAAAACATTAAATGCACTTGGTTCCACTAAACTGATTTACCTTCCTTTTGATGCTTTTACCAAGTAGCTAGACTTCCTATATTTACCAACTTGACAGGCTTCCTGCATTTACCGACTTCACTAGTGCTCCAAAGGACTTGATAAAATTTCAAACTTGCTAATGCATCTTAGCTATGCATATTTTGAATTAAGTACATGATAAAATAGGAACTATTAAGATTTAACCTTTTGAGAATGCAGTCCCTTCATACCTTTATTGATTAATTTGGAATAGATGCACCTAACTAGGTAGGTAAGGTGCTTTCTTTATTTGACACAATTTCCTCCTTTTTCCAAATCATCTGGAATTTGCTTTTTATTTCTTCAAAATCTCCTCTAGGTTGACCTCTGCAATCTCTAGCCAAGTGTCCAACTTTGTGACAATGAAAACATGCCATACCAGGATTTCTCCATGATCTTTGGTTGTTCACTCCAAACCTTATATAGCAGTTGGCACTTATATGTCCATATCTTCCACATAATTCACACCATATCCTTGTATTATAATCCCATGGTAATGCAGTATACTATCGGTTAGGATCTGTGTGAGTTCGGTAGCCTCTAGTATTTGGGTGATGTGCAGACCACATATAGTGCTTCTACTTAAACCAACACTTCTCGGTATTGTGTCTGTATTTGTTGCAATTTTTACAAAACCCTTTGAATTTTTCCTTCTGATAATTGCTAGCAGACTTTGTCGTACATTGGTTAGATGTGTGACCATATTTATTGCAATTTTAACAATAACCATTGGACCTAGTGTCATTTAGTTGCTTACCTTTTCTAATTTGGCACATGTTGGCAGTATGTCCTTGTTTTCCATAGTAGTTGCAAATAGGCTTCTTTCCTTTGATGTTCTTCTTATTTATAGCTTGTTTTGATGATTCTCCTCTCTCGGTGGTGTTGATCCCTTTCTCGGTGGAGTTCTTTCCTTTGTAACTGAGTCCGGCATCTTTGTTGGGTCTTCTTGTAGTTAGTTGCTCATCCAACATCCTTGATGCTTCATAACTTTTCTTCAGTGTTTCTTTGGATTTCTTCTTTGTTTCAAGTTTATTGGTTAATCTTGATATTTCAAGTTTCAATACTTGATTCTCATTTTCTTTCAGATTTGCTTAATGATGTGCATAACCTAATTGATCAGATAGATTTTGTTGAATTATAGTCATCCTTGTGATTTCATCATTCTTTTTAGACACTAATGCTTCAAGCTGTTGTTTTTCTCTTTCTGTATCTCTTATGTTATCCTCGCTTGTGCTCAATGCATCAAGACTTTCAATCATCTGTGTGCTGAAAATGTTCATGTTCTCTTTTCATTGCTTTTAGCTGATCAGTTAGTGCTTTGTTCTTTTCTTTCAATTCTCCAATCATTTCTTCAGTCTCTTTAGATATACTATTCTCAAATGATGTCTCAATTTGTTCCACCAGCTCTTGAGAGTCCTACAAATTATCAAACAATCTTCTTCTAACTTTCAGTGATCTTTGTATTTGTTTCTGCATGTCTGCAATAACTTGATTAGCATGATCCAATTCATTTTGAAGATTCACAATTCTCCAAGATTGTTTGTAGCTTTCCATTGATAAGATATTTGTCTTTAGGTAGTTAAACCCTTTTCCAAGATTAAAGCTCTGATACCAATTGTTAGGCCCAATATGGAAAGCTAATGTACTGAGAGTGGAGGGGTGAATCAGTACTTCAAATCTTTTCTTCAACAATAACTTTACTATTAAGCATAAACCAAAAACTGCTGTAACATAATATAATGCTAAAACAAATAAATAACAATCATACATGATTCACTCCATAACACATATATTTTGGTTATGCAAAAACTCTTGGTTAGAGAGAAAAACTACAGTGGGGATGGCACCCACAACTTCACTACTGCAATAATAAAGGTTGCTTGGTTAGAGCTACATGTTTAGCTATTTCTGATAGCTTACCCTGTTAGGAGTATCAAGATCTTTAGATCTACCTTGCTAAAGGATTTTACAACACTTATTTTAAATGTTGCACCTAGTTAAAGGCTTTACAATTTATAGACTTTGTTAGAGTCTTTTACCCTATTAAAGGTTTCTCTTACAACACAAAATATTACAATCAAAATCTTACAAAATATCTGCAATTTCACATCTAAAATGTTATAGCAGATTCTATGTGCTCAAAATGAAATTACATTGCTTATAACATACCTTAGTAATTATAGTAGATTCTATGTGCTCAAAATGAAATTACATTGCTTATAGCATACCTCAGTAAACCATAAATTAACTCGGTAAACCTTTCTGTTTACTCTGTTCCTTAACTATTCTTTGAAATCCTTCTCAGTGACCTCTGTGTATCTTTATCAATCGTAACAATCATGACACTCAGTGTTTTCCCATCATTTTTCTTTTCACATATGTCTTGCTTCACACACATATATTTGATCCTCAATTCATGCTATATAAATAGATCTCTTGTAACAATGATCTTGTTCATGCTTCGATCTTACAAACATGATTCATTAAATGAATAACCATACAGAATTATTTCATTGGATAGATGTCCTCAAAATCATATAAAATCTATAAGTGCAATTTCCAATGTGTTAATTGTTTCTTGTTCCTCGATCATTGTAAAACATTTCCCATATGTGTCTAGGTTCAATGAATCTAGTAACATGTTTCACTTGGTGTGTATTAACTCGGTATACCATCTTTGCTTCTCGGTAGTCATAGAATGTTACTTGGTAGACAACTCGATGTATACCAAACTTTGTGTCTTGTAACTTTTGTAACCAACTGCTCTATTCTTACTGACTAAATATTTTAGTAGTAATAACCGACTAGAGTATATAGAATGACTTTGGACATAAAACTAATGACAACTTAGTAAATAGTAACAATAATAGCTGAGTATTGCAGCTATTCTATGTTTATTTGTTTTCCACTCTTAACTCATAGTTCAACTGAATATGGTTCATCTTGGAATCAATGTACATTGGTTATAATCAGATTATAACCAGTCTCCATGGTTACAAGACCTAAAGAAGGATTCTTATCATCAATTAGATACATACGTTTGGGAATATACAAAGACAAAAAAATATATTAGAATCATATTTTTGTTGAGTCATAATATGATGTGTTAATCTAGCTAAATAAGGGAACCAATGTTGTATTAGGTTTAATTCCATGATGACAGTTGAAGCTTGTTAGAGCTAGGGGACTTGTAGCAGTTGGCTTGTTAGGTTATGTCACAATCCCATGAAGGTCCTTGTAAACTGTTAATGTCAGTAGACATGAGACTGTTATGTAACGAATTGGATCAGCTAAACCTAGAAGTTCTATAACCAATGAATCAACTGACTCAAGTGTATGTTAATTATCTTATGATGGTCATTTATGACCGTTATTCTTAGTAGACATTAAGTAGTTTGCTAGATAGTTGGTTAGTAAACCAGTGAGTTAGTTGCCTCAAGTGTATGCTATTTATCATATGATGGTCGTTAATAACCATTATTGTTAGTACACATTAAGCATATGGCTTGTTTAGATGGTTGGTAACTAGTGAGTTTGTCGAGCTCAAGAATTGGATGTACAAGTCGAGCAAGGGAGGCGAACACTAACAACACATTGGTCCTTGCAATGTTAAAAACTTGGCCAAGATGGTGATGCTTTATCTAAGTGATTGTTAGATTACATGAATTAGATACACCTACTAGTCAAATGGTCATAGTAGTTAGGGGTTATCTATAGTGTGTGACTGACTAGTTCCGTGTAGGTTTTAAACACCAAGATCAAATGGCCAAATGTAAAAGAGACCCAATCATTAGAATGCACCCTCATGAAGGGTTGGGTCTCTTCCAATTGGAAGGGGCATGGGAGACTAGCAAGTCTAAGATTGAATGGAAAAGCCTTTGATGATTCTCTCCCTATTCCAAACTATGTCGAGGCTTGATACAAAAAGTTTCAGTTGGAAAGTTAAATGAATTGTAACCTCTGAACCTTTATCTCTTCCCTCAAAAATAAAACTTGCCATTTGAATTCCTTTCTCATATTGATTAGCTTAATAATATTTGTTCAATGTTTTTTATCGTTAAAAGATTACTTTCTTTTTAGATAAATTAGTTAGATTCTTATTATGTTGAAGAACATTTAGTTAGTTTTCTCCTTCAACTGAAGTAGTTATGTTTTATTTTGAAATGCTCAATTTTTTATCTTAATATAGATCACAATTTATTTTCTTTAAGTATAGAATTAATGGAATATTACATATGGTATCAGAGAAACCAAGTTGAAATTGAACCTCAGGCTTTCCACGTATAAACAATAAGGTAGAAAACTGAAATGAAGCATTTTAGTGAATCCTGGAAGTGGATTCAAACCATTGTGGATTACTACATTTTTCAGCAGGCAGTTGCTTGTGATATTATCTAAAGGAGATAAGGTTACTTGTGTTCTTCTAGTAAAACACTGTGTTTCATATTGTAGATTTAAATAAAATATTTATTTGTGAATTGTAATTGTTCCTCGTATATCTTCCTTGGATGGTCTCTTAAGGTTAGAGTTAAATTCATCCAAGCAATTTACAATAGAGACATCAAAGTAGAGCTCATAAGAAATAGTAATTGACAGACTCATCGAGAGGGGTGGGTTTAAAAATTGTCTCATAAGTTTACACAATAAGTCCTAAAGAAATATAAAGACTTTGTAGCCCAAACAACAAAGAAAGGCACTGGTCATTTATAAAACACAACCCATCAATTCATACTTTCACATAAAGAATAATAGGAGTAGTTGAGTAGGAATTCTAGGGTAAATTAGCAATAGTGTATATATAAATTTCAAGCACTTAGATCGAATAGCTTCTACAATGACAATCTTGAACCCATCTTCTATATCTCTATTCCAGGAACTAATGCCATTCTGAGATAGGGGGAAGTCAGATCAAGACACTAAATCTTCTATAAAAAGCATTAGTTGAAGGAACAACTAGTGAGTAGGTATACCCGCCTAGGTCCTGCAGAGCCTAAAGTGAGAGAGTTAGTAACCAAATAGGTTCACTCTATAGGTTAGCAAAGTCAATTGGAGGGTTTGATCATAGGAGGTCGCATTTCCTTAGAACCTATCCAATCTGTTGATTTGAGACCCAACAGAACCCTAGCATAACTTCTAAAAACTGGCTATAAATGGTTCTTTTCATTTGAAACAGAATGCAAACCCTAAAATCACATGAAAGCTTATACTTTTACTTTCTATTTCCCTCCAAGCTATGCATGAAATTGATTTTCTTGATAATCACGTGGAAGGAGGCCTTTAGAAAACTTTTGTAAATAAATAAAGAATTTTATTTGTCTTTACATCTTTTGAATTAAAAGGCGTTTTCAAGAGAATTATTTTCCCTCCAAACCTTGCATTGTGAAATCTCATCCTTTTAAATAAGTTCAACCTTATAGACACCTTCAAGGTATTTAATAAATCCTTTCTCTAAACTTTCCTTAATTCATGATAAGACATGAGATATATAATAATTCTACTTTTTATCTCTTGAAGTCAAAAAATTGGTAACAAAGTCACACCTTCAAACCTTAATTTTTAGATAGTTAAATGTCCATTTTACATTTCTAAAAAAATTGGAGGTCGTATGATATTCCACGTGATGGCTACATGTTGACAAAGTTACCCCTCACAACTACTGGTCCCTCTCCCTAATAGAGCATTTGCATGAAAACCCAAGTCCAGCTATGTCAAACCTGAGTTTGACTCCTTCAGATTCAAGTTAATCATTGGTCACATGTAGAACATGCATTTGAAGACTTGAATGACCTTCCCTCCAAAGTATTTTCTTTTGGAAAAAACTTTTTCTTTTACGAAGTCACATGAATGTGCTTCTTTTCTAAAGTTTTTACAATATAATCATAAGAATATAGCCCTTCTTTTCATTTATAAGGTATATTTGAAACCTTTTAGAGTTTTTTAATGAGATTTCCAAAACAACAAGGACCTAGGACCTTAAAAAAGATTGAAATAAGCTTCAGGATATTAAAATTTAGACTCAAAGCATGAAGATGATAACAACAAAAAAACCCCTACTAAATGCAATTGACATATAAATGAAAATAGGATAACAAAAATAAATAGGGATATAACATTAGGTATTATAATAATATCATATGTGAAAACAAACAATAATAAAATAGAACCAATTAATATATAGGATTTGGTCATATATGTATATGTAGATATATAGATATATACATAATATGTATATGTATATGATGCTCTGCAAAAAGAAGGATAGTTGGAAAAACCTATTTGATTGCTACACACACAAAGAGAAGCACAAGAAACAAATGTTAGTCATTAGGGTTAGCAAATCAAAGATTAAACACTATCCTAATCAAGCATGTCAAGAAAGACACTACACAACAAATAAAAAAGCTTAATAAATCTAAGAAAAGATGAACTCTATGGTCTAACTACTAGAGATAGCAAGAAACTCTCCAACCAAACTAGGGGAGACAAAACCAACAATCTCTGCTTAGGGAGGAGCTCTAGACCCCAAATCTGAAGAAACAAACAGAGCTAAAGTAAGTGAATTGGATAACAACAAGAATGTAAAGTGTGTTGGCATATGAACACTCCAATGAGACATTGTGTGTGATTGAAGGTTTTGTCATTGATGGTAACCTTGCAATCCTATGGCACCGGCAAGACATTATACCAGCAAAGCATTACTCAGGCAACCTTGCACTCCTATGGCACCAAAAAAATATTATACCGGTAAAGCATTACTCAAACAAGACAGTGCACTGGCATCAGCAAGATCAATCTACACCGGCACTGGCATAGAAGATGTACACTGGCACAAAAAGGAACATGTATACTGGCATTGAGTCCGATAGGATTTTTGATATGTAATATTTTGTTTATTATTATAAGCCAACTTGGCAAATTGTAAAATGACTCTTGTATATAAAAGAGATAATTGTAGGCATTTATAAGATATGTATAGGAAGCATAAATAAATTATAAGGCAGACCTAATGTGCGAATTGTAGGTCAAGGGTATATGTAAAGAACAGAGCAAGAACCGGTACTGAATCTAGCATTAAAGATGCTATTGTAAAGTAGTACAGAATATTGGATTTGTGTAAATCCTCATTGTAAGTCAGTGCGACTTCTTATTGAGCAGTGAGCTCTAGGCAGTTGGTCTTCTTTCATGTGCAGGCCCCTATTGTACATAATATTCTCTTATTGGCTAGTAAGTGAATATTGTGGGTCACAAATCCCACCGAGGTTTTTCCCACACCGGGTTTCCTCATTAAACATCTTGTGTTATGGTGTTCTTTTCATGTGGATGTTTTTGATTCTGTTATTTGCATTAATTCTTGCATACCGGTATAATGTTACTTTATGTTCTGCATATTCAGTTTTAAGAAAATTTCATTACCAGTCAGATACTGATTCACCCCCCCCTCTCAGTATTTGTTGGAACCCTAACAATTGGTATCAGAGCCTGGTCCTCTATTTTCAGAAGCCTAATAGCTTGAGGAAGATCTTGACATGGGTAAAGATGGAAAATTTGATAAAGCAACTTGAAGGAGCTCTTACTGACTATGATGCGGAGAAGTTAAAAAATATTAACTTAGAAGATGATTTAAAAGCAACTCAAGACATTATTTAGGCACTTCAAGAAAATCTTACTGTTACAAGGAATAAGAGAAGAGAACTTTGTGAAAAATTGCAAACTGAGAATGATGAAAAGGAATCACTAAATGATATGATAAGTAAATTAAAACAAGAGATCATGACAACAAAAAATGAAATGCAGGACATGACTATGAGATTTTGCAAAGACATTGAGGACAGAAAGAAGAATGAAGAAGAATTGACCAGAAGACTAAGTGATGCAGCAAATGAGAACACAAGACTTAGCTATGAAAATGACATGTTGAAAATAGATCTGATGCATACTCAGAATGACTCGAATGAACTAATGAGACAAAAACAAATCTTGGAAAGGGAATTGGAAACTGCAAATCAACACAAAGAAAAATTCAAAAAAAGATCAGAAGAACTTGGTACCTTATTAAAAAATAAAAAACCCAAAGGTGACACTTCTGGAGCTGGATTCGAAGTTGGAGAAAGCTCCGGTACTGCAAATACCCAGGATCACAGCAAACCGGTAAGACCTTCTAATACTTACAAATTCAATGGAAAATGCTTTAACTATAATAAATGAATGTAGATCTAGGAATTATCAAAACATCAATCCTCCCACCGGTCAATGCACCAAATGCAACAAAATTGGTTATAACTCTAAAAATTGCAAAATGAATGTAAGATGTTATGTTTGTGGAAGATTTGGTCATTTATCAAATAAATGCAGAACACAAACCAGCATAGGTTATGGGAAAGCTATTCAGAAAAATAATGTAACTTGTTATGCATGTAACAAGATTGGTCATATTGCTAAATTTTGTAGAAGTAAAGGTACACTGGTAGATAACAGAAGTACTAGCTTGAAAGGTAAAGAAAAGGTTGAAGAGGTTAAGCAAGAATTTTCAAAACAATGGATTAGAAAAGGTGATCTAAATATTGGGGTTACTCCTCCACCGGTAGAACCAACAAATGCTTCACCAATAGGACAATATGATGCTCCACCGGCAGGATAGAGCAATGCTCCTCCGGCAGGATGTTCTTCATCAAATTGAAGAAAATTATCTTGAGGGTTTGGCAATCAAATGACACATGTGCTATTATTCCCTCGGTTAGAGAAAAGAAGTTGAAAATCTTTCATTACTGGCAAATAAAGTTGAGCTAATACATTACCAGTAAGCAATTAATGTCATAGGTAGTAGAAAAGACTTTATAAAATAAGGTTTTTTGGCTCCATTTCATTTCACTGTGAGTTCAAACTTTCAGAGAGCACGAAGATTTTTGAGCTAAGGCATTCCGAGCAAAGAGGCAAAGCACTTCAGCAATCAATCCATCCAAAGGCAGAAAAAGGTATTTATCATCATGGCATCCTCCTCTACACCTGAATTCATAACAAACCCTAGAGTAGTCAAAGTTATAAAAAGACCTAGGCCCATGTTTCAGCTAGTTCCCGAGGTAGCTAAGAAAGATGACAACACGGGTGCTTTTTCAAACATTCCAAAAGGTGTTGTTTATGCAGAAGACCCTAGAATGTATAATCATCACAACATAGAGGAATTAGGTGATGAGGAAATCAAAAACATGTATAAGTCTGTTATATGTGACAACTCTGGGAATGTGAAACCTGAACATAAAATTATTGAAACCCTAGGATTCACTGAAATCCTCCGCATTCCTGAATTTCCCAAGGAAGTGGTTAGGATAGTTCTAAGTAGGGTACATGGTTCATTCTTTTGTTTTGACTCAGTGCATAAAATTACAAAGGTAGATGTGAAAGCAGTAACAGGGTTACCTTCCACCGGTACCAGACCCAACAAAACCAAGAAGGTCTCCAATGACTTGGTAACAAACTTAACTGGTGCAACATCCGACGAGAGATCATTGAGGGTTAATGATGTGACCGATACAAATGTTAGATTTGTTAGCATGATTCTAGGTTACAAAGCAACTCATGCTAATAGGCTTAACTCTATTTCCAGTTTGTGCATAAAAAGTGCTTATGACATGGTGAAGGACAATGTAAAAATTGATATCTGTGAATGGTTAAAGGATGAGTTAATTGACAACTTAGAAAAAATCAAGAAGGATAAGAAAGGAACCTTTAGATTTGGAAATTTACTTGTATGCTTAATGCTACATATAACCAAAAAGGCTTCCAGTATAGGTTACAAGGATTTTGGATTCAACATACCAGTAGGAAGACAATTGTCTGACTTATTCAACAACATGGGTGAAAATAGAGAAAAGAATATCAATGAGTATTTTCAAGCACTAAAGGTCAGAATGAATAAAAGAATCAGACTATCACAAGAAATTGTCAACAAATACAAGGATGATATATGCTTTGTGATAAAAAAGGATGAGATCTAGATGGAAGCAATCATCCCAAGAACAATCTGGGTTATAGAGATGGGGTATGAAACAGATGACCACATAGTGGAAACTTATGCCAAAGCACTTCTGGAAGCCCCCAATGAACTAAAGGAAGAAGTATTTGGTAGTGCTGAGACCATTGAAAGTCAAATTCAATCTAAAAAGAGAGTAAAAAAGGTTGAGGCATTTGTGAGGAAAGGAACCAGACAAGCAAAATCCATAAAGGAAGATGTACTAAAGAAAACCGGCATAATAGAAGATGAGTTGGTAGCCCAACAACCTGAAACTCATCTATCACCGGTAGATACTTCCTCAGAAGGAGACATGCCAGCAACTTTCAAAAGAGTTGCTAGGAAAAGAGACCCCTCACCGGTATCCACTCCTTCACCTAGAAGGACAAGATAGAAGCAACAAGTTGTGAGGTCTCCGATCAAGAAAGCCAAACCTAAGAAGAAGTTGACCCCTAAAAGGAAGAAGAAGACAAACACTGACTTTGCCCCTCTTGACATACTACTGAATGAGATCATAGAGGAAGGTAAATTGAAAAACATAGGGAAAATCTATGACACCCTATCCAATGATGAGAAAGGACAAGTCGAGGAAAGTGTTATATTACACATGGACATGTATAAAAAGTTTTTGATGCAAGTCCTAAATGAAATTCCTAATGAACTATATAAAAGACTTGAGGCTAGAAGGCAAGGAATAATTGAGTTGGATAAGAAAATAAAAATAGAGAAATTACTTGCAGTATATCCGGTCAACTCACCTAAGGAAATTGATGATTTGATAGCTCAGGCCAACCATACAGTTTTTTCCACTACACACCAGCAAATATCACTAATGGCAGGTAGAGTTACTGAAGTTTTAGAGGAAATAGAAAATGGTTGGGATACATTCTTGGTTGAAAAAGAAAAACAAGAAGAATATAGGAATCCCAAGCCCATTCTGGTATATCAAAAGGACAAAGGGAAAGGTAAAGTTGGTGGACCACCAAGTATCAAGATTAGAGACAACTTACCCCCACCTCCTTTAAATACTCCACCGGTAAAAACCACAACTGCAGAAGATCAACTGGCAGCTGAGAGCATGGACATAGAGGATAATAATCCTAATCCTGAAGTCCTATATACTGTGAATGTTGATACTCAGAAAATCAACATAGTGATAGACAAGGATACAATAGATAAAATAGAAAACAAAGAGCAACCGACAATAGGAAACAAAGAGCAACCAGCAGCAGATTCAGAGAAAAAGATGGAATCTAGAACACAAATAGAGAAACCAATAGAGCTAAAGGCTCCAGAACAGATGCCACCGGTAAGAAATGATGCAAGAAAACCAATGATTAAAGAGATGGAGACACAAACAGACCTACCAGAGGTCAATACTAGCATGGTCACTTCCACCGACAGTCAGTTTGTTGGGTCACCATCAAATGTAACAGAGGTATTTCTCGAATCTATCAAGAAAATAACTGATTATAGCTCACAAGCCCATAAAGCGATAGATGATTCAATTCCAGTTTTGAAATCAATAGCTCCCAATTGTAATATAGCCAACAAAGATTCTTTAGGCTAGTTGGATACACTTTGTAAATATATTTCTAGAAATTTTGAGAAAACAAAGGTAGACTGTAAAGGAAAGTATAGAAAAAGAGAAACAAAAATTCTTTGAGGAAGGAATAAAGAAGTGTAACAGGGAATTTGACAAACTTCTACCGGAACTGTGCAATTTATTGAAAGAGTACAAAACTCTATACAAAGACACCTGTAAGATAAAAATTTTGACCATAGATGTAGACAAAAGGATGAGCAAGGTACAGGAAAAGATCAATAAACTTGGTGATAATTTTGTTAACTCACCCGATACATTATCATTTTTTGAGGAAAAGATAACAAATTTTGAGGAAGAATTGCTCAAATTAGAAAGAGAGAAAGAGAAAATAATAAACAAAGCAAAATTTTTGAAATCTAAACTAAGTCCAAGATTGGACTATTTAGCATCTCTATGAAAGGAAATCTCAGAGGCACTAACACAAGGTAGCAAAACACCAGCAGAGAACTTGCAACATCTCACCGGTATAGTATACAAAACTGAGATAGCAATAAAGGAGAGAAAGAAGTTTATGGATGGCATAAACTTAATTTTGGGAGATATTCTTTAGATAATAACCACCCAACTACAAGGTTGAGGTTATGAATTGGTACAACTACAAAATCTACTAACCTTTTTCATTGATGCCAAAGGGGGAGTAGCAGATGAGAAAATTCAAAACATAGGGATCACGTGCTCAGGGGGAGCTCTCACATTTTTGGATATCTTTTTGAAATTTCTCATGAGTGTTGCCATCAATGCCAAAGGGGGAGATTGTTGGCATATGGACACTCCAATAAGACATTGTGTGTGATTGAAGGTTTTGTCATTGATGGCAACCTCACAATCCTATGGCACCGGCAAGACATTATACCAACAAAGCATTGCTCAGGCAACCTTGCAATCCTATGGCACCAGCAAAACATTATACTGGTAAAGCATTACTCAAACAAGATAGTACACCGGCATCAACAAGATCAATCTACACCAGCACCATCATAGAAGATGTACACTGGCACAAAAAAGAACATGTATACCGGCACTAAGGCGGACAGGATTTTTGATATGTAATATTTTGTTTATTATTATAAGCCGACTTGGCAAATTGTAAAATGACTCTTGTATATAAAAGAGATCATTGTAGGCATTTATAGGATATGGATAGGAAGCATAAATAAATTATAAGGTAGACCTAATGTGTGAATTGTATGTCAAGGGTATATGTAAAGAATAGAGCAAGAACCGGTACTGAATCTGGCATTGAAGATGCTATTGTAAAGCAGTACATAATATTGGATTTGTGTAAATCCTCATTGTAAGTCAGTGCGACTTCTTATTGAGCAGTGAGCTCTAGGCAGTTGGTCTTCTTTCATGTGCAGGCCCCTATTGTACATAATATTCTCTTATTGGCTAGTAAGTGAATATTGTGGGTCACAAATCCCACCGAGGTTTTTCCCACACCGGGTTTCCTCATTAAACATCTTGTGTTATGGTGTTCTTTTCATGTGGATGTTTTTGATTTTGTTATTTGCATTAATTCTTGCATATCGGTATACTGTTACTTTATGTTCTGCATATTCGGTTTTAAGAAAATTTCATTACCGGTCAGATACTTATTCACCCCCCCCCCCCCTCTCAGTATCTGTGGGAACTCTAACAAAGTGCACCCCTGATTTGCTAACCAAAATGCTTAAAATTAAATGAAAATCTTTAATGAATACACAAAACTATATACATATGCAGGCGCA
The DNA here is from genome assembly GCF_030272615.1 of Cryptomeria japonica. Taxonomy (NCBI): domain Eukaryota; kingdom Viridiplantae; phylum Streptophyta; class Pinopsida; order Cupressales; family Cupressaceae; genus Cryptomeria; species Cryptomeria japonica. The sequence goes on along the minus strand of NC_081412.1, from coordinate 208,862,579 downwards.
CCATGGTTGAGATGGTCCAACTCCCTAGTCTCACTCTATGACTAAGCTCATGCCATATCTAAATAAAAGTCATCTCAAATACATCGTCAGTGGAAAGCTGCAAAATGTCATTTTCATACATAAACAAGACATACACTATTGGGCACAATCACCAAGAGAACAAAGTGTGTTTGAGATCATTGTCCTAATTGTGGTGTGGTCACAAAGAGGTTGACAAATTTATGGTGATCTCTTCGTGACCACACCACAATTAGGACAATGATCTCAAACACACTTTTTACTATTCTCTTGGTGATTGTACCCAATTGTGTATGTCTTTCTTATGTATGAAAATGGCATTTTATAGCTTTCCACTGACAATGTATTTAAGATGTCTTTGATTTAGATATGGTATGAGCTTAGTCATAGAGTGAGACTAGGGAGTTGGACCATCTCAACCATGGTGGGCCTAACTATATTAGCTTGAAACCATGCACCTCATATTACCCTCAAACCTATGCCCCTACCGGTAGGTGGAGGGGATAGAATATCATTCACTGTACATATCAATGACTGGATAATAATTATTATTTTTTGATAAAAATTATCATTCTTGAAATTACGATGAATACCAAGCTTTCGACCGACGAGGATGTTGTACATGCGATGGAACTTCATAGTCAGACAGTCGTCAATGTCTCTGAATGGACCGACGACACAAGCATCGGATAAACAACATCACCATCGATGGGAAGTTCTAAATCACCATCAGCTTTGTGATGAAATCTACTAATTCTGACAACTTCTTTGACCATCAATAGAGTCCATTAGATTGTCATATTTCTGATGAGCATGGCATCATCAACCAATCCGACGCCAATTTTTTGACGTTTGATTTTCTTGGCAATCTGATGAAAATTCATCGCAAATCCAACAAACAACCATCAGAAATCAGCTCTAAATGTACTAGTGGATGTGGATGAGATGGCTTCTCTATTGTTGGGAACGGTAATCTCTAGTTGATGACTTATATTATGACAATATGCAAAGGGGTTTGCATTGCCCATGATTGTAATTTCTACACCATTATGCGGGAACTTGATACATTGATGGTAAGTGGATGGGACAGCTTGCATGGCGTGTATCCAAGGTCTTCCCAACAACAAATTGTATGGCAGAGGAAGGTCTAGAACCTGACATATGATGTGTTTCACCACAAGGCCCACTCAGATTGGTAGCACCACAACTCCTTTGGATGAATGCTCTGCATCATCATAGGCTTTGATTGCTATCTTCTTGTGGGGATCCACTGATTCAATTGCATATCCCAAAGTTGTGACTAATTGTAGCACACAGATATTCAAGCCTACTCCATTATCGATCAAGACTCACTTGATCCTATGTTGGTTGATAAACCCTTATGTGGAGTGAGGCATTGTGAGGCTGTTGGAAGGATGAGTTGTGACTTTCAGAGAAAGTCAGACAAGGTGATGACCTTAGGTTTCCAACCATGGCTTGGAACTAATTTGTATTTAAGTTTGCAAGGACTGATGCCTCTTGGAGAGCTTGATCCAAGATTATTTTATGAGATGGGGATAGGCACAATAGCTCTAAGATAGATATCAGTGCGGGTGTTTTGTCTAACTATTCCACAAGGTTATACTGCTTTGGGATAGATGGGGTGCGTTATGGAGCTGTTTTTATGGTAATCTTGTCGCGATGTGTAACAACATTGCAAGTAGAGCTGGGATTTTTTATGGTAATAGTTGCAATGTGTTCATTGGCATCATATAGGTGATTCACAGTGTAATTATATGCGGATTGCATATAATTGGTGGTATCTGTGCTTCACCCTAAAGTGGAAGGACCCTTTTGATCTTGTGATGGAAGTGAATTTTTAAACATGAGATGATCATTGTTTGTTGTCTTTTGGTCATATCCTTCGATTTTGATTTCACCTCGGTCAAAAAGATCCTGAATAAGATCTTTCAATCTGTGACAATTGCTTGTCTTATCTCCTTTCCCTTGATGGAAGTCACAATGCTCAGCATCCCTCCATCATGAAGGTTTGACTTGAGGTTAATAATTTGATGTTTTGGGTAAGGTCACTAGATTTTGAGAAACTAACTGACGTAACACTGTTTCAATGGGTTCCCCTAAGGGAGTGTATGTTCGTTTAGGTTAAAAAATTTGTTGACATTGTCTAGGTTCCTCTTGAGATGTATTACATCCTTGACATGGAGGAGCAACTGTGTTATTCTTGGGTGGGGGGTTTTGTCCTGCAAATCATACCATAGGTTGTGAACTTTTGATAGTTCTTGCATCCACAACCCTGTCATTGGTGATGTTTTTGTTTTTGTTCTAGAAGTTAGGCTTGTCACTATTGAAGCATGGGTGAGGGCCATCCTTTGGTTCATTATATATTTTGATAAGCCCTTTTTTGATGAGATTTTGCTCACATTTAGAGCCTTTTGTGATCATGTCATTGAAAGAGTCTGTGTCTTTTACATCTAGGTGAAATTCCATTTCGTCAATTAAGTTGGAAATAAATATTTCCACTAGTTCTTGTTTAGGTAACTGAAGAGAACATCTGCTATACATTTGACACCGTCATTGTAGAAAGACTAAAAAATAGCTCACCTGGTTTTTGTTTAGTGTTACATAGATCAGCCATTGTGATATCACGTTCAATGTTGTGTGAGTAATGTGCCAGGAATTTCTAGATGAGTTCTTCAAATGTCCTAATGCCACCTGGTAATTGAGAAAACCATGATGTGGTTGTTCCTCCCAAGCTTTGGGGAAAAAGTTGCATTAAGTATGTATCCTCATATGCCACTTCGAGGCAAGCTGAATGGAATTCTCTAACATGATCACGAGGATCTCCTTTTCCTTGATACTTTTCAAACTTGAGTGTTTCAAACCCTTTTGAAAAAGGTGGCATATGAAGATTCCTATCAAAGGGATAGGGACAAATGTCATTAAGTGAAAACTGATTAGTTTTCACACCACTATGAAGTTGTTGAGCGAGACTCTCAATTTGTTTCCGCAACATTTCTATTTCATTTGGAGGAGGAGGAGGTGGGCGATTACCTTGATGAAGGTTGTATCTGATATGTTCTCGACCTCTTTCATCCTCATTATGACTTTGGCATTCTAATGCTTGTCTTAGTTGTGCAACATCAAAGTCAAAGGGTAGTATAGCCCCCTCTTGAGCAAGTCTTAAAAAGAGAGCATCAACATTGCTCCTGAGTATTTCATTAAAAAGTCTATTAAAGAGAGGGTTGTGTTGTGCCCTTTTTATTGCTGTCAAAGTAGGAGTGCCTAGATTTTCATCATTTATATTTCCTCCTAGGGCTTCTTGGAACTCATTGATATTTTCTTCCTCTTCCTCTTCAATTTCTTGTTGTCTAGATCTTGATCTGGTATGAGCCATTTTGTTTATAACTTTTTGTTGAAGTTTGATGAAAATGATGATGAGTTAATGATGATGAAATGAAAGATTTATGTTTGGTGAAGTGTTTCGCATATGAATCTCTAGCAGTAAAGGTAGATGGTACCAAAGTTGTTTCTTGAATTTCTTGTTGTGTTTGATTGACAAAGTTTGATGTGATAAGGTTTAGAGAAATCTGAGATGTATTATAGACTCAACTACCTAGTAATGAGATGATTGCACTCATAGACCAGTTTTAACCTCCACATAAATGTTTCTTAGGATGAGTTTATCCCAGATGTAGAGACACTAAAAAAAGTGATGTATTGTATTTGATTCAAGCAATATCGAAATAGAACTTAGGATAAAAACCTTTTGATGTTTTGAGAGTTAGAATGGATTTGATGAGATATGAATATGATAATGGATGAGATGTTTAACTTCAATAGAAACTTTCTGTTACAAAAGGAACAAACTCTTCCTCTTCTTGTTCAGAAGTTGGCGATTCTTCCCTAGCTAAGTTATATGTGATACAAATATCTGGAAAGAAGGCAGGATTGATCTTGCCTCCCTTATTTTGATGATAACTCAAAGCTCTATATTGAGTAAAAGCTTTGCGGTTTAATGACTCTAGATCAAATTCATTTTATTTCCCTTGAAGGTAAAGATGCATGTGACACAAGAAGGTTATATGAGAGACAAAGATTTGTCTATTAAGATAGAAGAATTTCCTCCTTTTGATAAAAGCCTTTCAGCTCAATGGTCTTTTCTTCAAGTTGATGTGTTGATGAAGATTCTTCTTTCTCAAGATGTGAAGAATGGTCATATAGTTTAATACTTTTCATTGCTGCTCTTTGTTTTTGATCTTTTGTGTTTTTGAAAATGTTGTTGTTGGATGAATACTTGTTCTGATTTGGATTTATGATGTTTCTTTGACAAGAAAACAAAGCAAGCACACAAACACAAGAATGTTGCCTAAAAAGGCAAAAGTAAGTATGGGTCTAGATCAACCCAGTCTTTTGATTTTTTTATGACCCTTTCCTTCAAATGTATTTTAGGTGTTTTTCCAAAGCTCGAAGTTGGCTCAATTTGCATTGGTCTTGACTCAAAAATGAAAACACTTTAAACACTCTTTATCCCTAAGGTCAAATGGTCAGTTGTGATAATTTCATCCCACATCCTTATATTTCTTCGACTTTGGTACTACATACCTTATGAATCCCATCGTGGCAAGTAAGGATGTGATATACTAAGTCTTGCATGAGCATAAAAAATAGATGATCACTATGATGGGGGAGTCACCACTTTTATCGGGCTACAATTAACCTTTTAAAAAAGTTATGTTTCTAATCAAGGAAAGTTGTATGGTGAGTATCTTGGGAGCAAAATCTTCTATGCTCTTGCACTGAATTTATCACAAATATCCTCAATCAATAGAATGGGTGGGCTACTACATAAAGGTGTTTAGTAATTTTCAATGTCTTTGGATATAAGTTCATTCTGCAGTGACTCACTTAAGAGCCTTGTAACTTTTGGTGGGGCCCATCTATCCTTTCAGCAAGTTACACTGTAGGAACAACTATACCCAAGGCTACAACTTTCGCTCACACCTGATTTCTATAGCGGCTTGAAGGATTTACCGTGCGAGGTTGTTCCCAAGAGTGATGTGTCTCTTGGAAGGCCTCTCTTAAAAATATAAACTTTGAGTGTTACTAACACTTCTCTTGCACCTAGGACCACGAAAGCCAAGGGAGAGGATAGTGTGTGTTAGAAGTAGGACCACTCGACCAACTCTTTTGCACAAGTGTGCCAAACACAAAAGACACTTGTTCTTTTCAACTCATCATTTGCAATGTGATCTAACTATTTGGAGATGTTGCTCCAATAGTCATGGTGTTATTTTTATCCTTCAATGGCAAAATGTGTTGTAATCTAGGAATTGGAAATCTTGATCAACTGAATTAAGAGCATGTTTTGTTTGAAGTAAATCAATTTGAGAAAAACTTTGACAAATTGGGGATTCTTTTTAACTTGCACAAAATGAAGTGTTGATTGTGAATTTTAGTTTGATGCAAGAAATGAAAGTTGTGTTGTTGATTTTAAGCACCAAAATAAAGATTGTTCCTAACTTGGAAATAAACTTTGAAGTTTGTGGTTCTTTTTAATTTTCAAGTGGGGTTCTTTTTACAAACCAAAACTAAACATGTGATTCTTTTTATGATCCAAAATGAAAATGTGAGGTTCAATTTTTAAGCAAAAAGAGACAGTGAATTTGTTTTAATCCAACTTTGAAAACAAAGTGAAAGAAAGAATTCAATTCTTTCTAATCTAGCTACTCCAATCCTGCATAAACAAACAAACATTTAGTCCAAAAACAAAAAAAATGAGGTATTGGTGGGCTTCTACAAGCCTAGGTTTTGATTTTTAGTTACAATAAAAAAAAATTACAACTCTCTATTACAATAGCGCCACTCTGTGTAAACAAAGAAGTGCTATTTAACACAAAAGCGCTAAAACACAACCTGTGTGGAAATTTAAACAAAAAAGTTAGTAGTTTTGTAGAGAAATCTTGTGTTGGATTCACGTCGGGTTCACCAAATGATGCTCTACAAAAAGGATTAGAAAAAATATTTGATGGAAACACACACAAGAACACAAGAAACAAATGTTAGTGTTAGCAACAAAAGATTATCCTAAACAGGCATATCAAGAGAGATATTAAGCATGAAATAGAAAGCCTATAAATATAGAATAGATGAACTATACTCCTTCAAATGCTAATCAAGATGCTCATAGTTGCTCCTGCCTTGTTCCTCTCCTCTTCAAGTTCCACATGAGTGTAGCTCTCAGCTTTTAGTACTAGCCATGGATTCCATATGGAGATTCAAGATGGTTGGATGTGATAAACAAATTCTATGCAAGTGTAGATAGTGATGCTATGAAAAATCTCTATGCTAATACCAATATAACAACAATACTCTAATACTTCCTCCTTTGCTTGAGGAGAAGGGTTCTATTTATAGAAGAAATGGGGAAATGAAGGGTTAAGATTGAGCATTCTTAACAAGGGTTAGGATTGAAGGATATTCAATCCATGTGAGACTTTCAACACAATCCCATGTTGACAAGTGTCACCATGAGGAAGCTTGAGAAGAGAGATAAGGAGCATTGAATGCTTGAGGGGACATGTTGGTTACCCTAGAGGGTTGGGTTAGGGTTAGGTCAATGGATATTCCTTTTATCCAAGGGGTAAATGAATGTGCAAGGGTTAAATGGTTACCTTAGTCAAAGAAATAAATGCTTTGAAGAGACCCATGAGTCAAAAAGATGGTTAAGTTAGAGTAAAGTCTCTAACCAGAAGTAAAAGGTGAGTTAACCATAAATGGTTATGTAAGAGCCTTTAATGGTTTGTAAGACTTTAGAGGTTAACCATTTGAAGACATAAAGCCTTTAATGGTTATTGAAGACTTTGGAGGTTTTTGAGAAGTAACTTCCTTTTATTTAGGAATGTGACAATGATTAGGATAGGATTAGGCTAATTAGGAGTTAGAAGAATCTAGAAGGGATTTAGGCATGCAAGTGGATTTTGTAGGAGAATGCAAGTGGGAGGAATTTTGGGATTTTTAATTAAAATAAAATCATTTATTTTAATTAAATGATGTAATTTACATTTGGGTAGATATTTAAATAAATATTAATTTATTTAAATGTGAATGTGAATTTTCAATTTTTTAAAAATAAATCTTAATTTATTTACATGAGAAAAAGGAAGATAAAGCATTAAATGCTTGAAGACTTTGAGGGAAACCATTAAAGGCTTGAGAAGACTCTAGAAGGAAGCCATTAAGTTTGAAGACTTTAAGGGAAACCATTAAAGGCTTAAGAAGACTCTAGAAGGAAGCCATTAAGTTTGAAGACTTTGAGGGAAACCATTAAAGGCTTGAGAAGACTCTAGAAGGAAGCCATTAAGTTTGGAGACTCAAAGGGAAACCATTAAAGGTTGCAAGTGGATGAGGATAAATAGGATTTTAAATAAATAATTTATTTATTTAAAATAGTTGTGCAACTTGTATTTGTAGGAAAATGCAAGTGGGTGGAGGATAAAGGTGATTTAAATAAATGTTAATTTATTTAAATGCGAGAGATGGGATTTTGGGGGATTTAAATAAATATTAATTTATTTAAATGTGAGGAAAGATTTAATTAAACAAATATGATTTCTTTATTTAATTAATTCTCTGGATTTGGTTAAGTGAATTAAATCAAATAAATTAAATAATTTATTTAATTAATAGGAGAAGAGGGTTAAGATGAATTAATTAAATATTAATTTAATTATTGATTGATGATTAAATAATCAAATAAATACTAAATATTCATTTAATTAAGTGGACAGATTTATGTAACTACAAGTGTAAAATATATTTTTTTAACAATATAGAACACATAAACATATGAAATAACATTGCAATAAAAGTTGCACAAGTGGAAGACTTAACCTTAAACTCATAAAGGGTTTCCCAATGTGGATTACATAATTAAACTATTCCTTACTTAAGGTCAATTAATCCACTTAAAAAGTATATATATCCATTATGAACTTAATAACACTAAACAATGATTGTTTCATACTTTGCATGAGATAACACTATTATTTCTATACATCATTTATGATAAAATATTCAATTACATTACAACAATGATTTTAATTAAAAATATAAATCATATCATCTAAATATCATTATAATATATTGCTTTTACATTGCAAGGATAACATAATATTACAATTGCACGTAAAACACCAAGTCTCATAAAAATACATAATGGTTTAATCAAATTACAACTGTTGTGAAGACATACATATAAACATATGATACAATAGACCACATAAGGTCCAAGAGATACAAATATGATCCAAGAAGAACAAAGAGGATCCAACCCGTACAAGGAGTGGAGTAAATCCAAGAGATACATCTGGAGCATTTGTGAAGCTAACTCCTCGCAAGAAAGCATGAACAAAATACCCAATGGAAAGTAGCACTACCACTCGACCATGTGGCCCAAAAAGGATGACCCCTCCATGCTAGGAGATAGCAATAATGCCCTCAAGAAAACCACAATATAGCTTCACATGATCTAACATGTACATCAGGGACTCATGTAAGGTATAAGCATACAAATATGACTCCCACAAGAGTTCTCCAAGTAAAACAAACACAAGACTAAATACTAGTGAACATAAGGGAAGAGTGCCATCACATAAATGGTATGGGTTATCCTTGTAGCCTTCATAGGCCCCAACCCCCATCTTGAGCTATCTTGGTAGCCTCTCCCAAACCCCTGACCCCCATCCATGACTCATGCAGACCCAACAAATATTTCGTGAAGACAAGGTAGTTGGTTTGCCATTACGGGCCTTCCCACTGCATCTCGAGTCTATACTAGCACCCAACCATGAGTGGGGCACAATTAATCTTGATTAATATTTTAAAACCCAACTCTAGTTTATTAATTAAGTTATCACTTATTACTCAACTTCCAAGGGGTTATCCCGGCAACCTCTCTGGGCCCTGACCCCCACTTGAGAAGCCACAGTTCCTTATAACACTACACAACCTCTAAAGAAGTCCAAGGAAAAACATAAAATCCAGCCAAAACAGGGAGCTCAAAACAAAACTGAAGAAAAAACTTGGTTATACAAACCTTCTACCAAGGTTAAACCAACTTGAGGTGTGAAAAAGACAACTAGTCTATTCACAAGACAAGACCACAAAAGGGACTAAAGAAACTATAGCTAAAATCAAACTTAACAAATTAACTTGCATGGTCAACTAGCATTCAAAAACATACCAACATAAACATGAGAATGACTCTTCAAATCAAAAACCAAAATCCCCCAATCAAAGTAAATACTCAAAAGGGTACACTTGCGCACTAAACACATCCATGTTAAGGAATCTGGTGCAGGGGCACCATAAGGACACCATTAGGAACCATGATGGATCATTATGTATCATGAGTTATTTTTCATTTAATAAGGTCCTTAGAACAAAATTGTATGATTTTGAATTGGTTTGGACCAATTTGTAAGGCCATTGATCCTGTTAGGCATATATAAGCCAACTTGGTCAGCCTTCATCAAAGGGTTAGTAGGAGTCTAAGGAAGGGTAGGATAGGTACTTTATGTTGTTTCAAATTGTAAGGAACCATTGTGAGGCATTCATGTAATGTTTGGAGGAAAAATGCCCAAAATGCACAAATTTGTAAAAGTTGTCAAATGTAGATAACTTGTCTAAGAGAAGAAACTTGCCTCCAACAGCCATTTTGATTTGAAATTTGGTTGGGGGTAGTTGTGTTGGTTGATATAAGGGTATATATACCTCTGGTGGTTGAATATTTAAAATTTTTTGAAGTTTTGGTGTTGAATGCAATTGAATCGCACATATTTTCCTATCAATTTTGTTGTTCTTGATCTGTGTACTTGTTTGTATTGATTCATTTGCAAGTGAAAGGAACATGGTTGTTTAGGGGAATGAAATAAATTCAATTTTCACTTGGTCTGGTGAATTTTTATTAATTTTACAAGGAGATCCATTAGTTTTTCTATAGCCAGTCCCCAAACCCTTGCCTACCTAGGGTTTTGGATTCAAATGCCAATATCTTGATTTTCCACCCTTGGAGGATTCCTGCCTTTGGTGGAAAGTCAAGACCATGTATTTAATCTAGGACTATGGTGGTTTTGGGTAGGAAGGTAATTGCATATGGGAGATATGGCCGATAAAAGATGACCTATGTGACTGGTATCGGTTGAAAGCAAATTGGACTATTGGAGGTTGTTTGGGTGGATTAGACCCAATCAAAGGGTGGATTCAGTGTGCTTGAATGTGGATAGACCTATTCCTATCATTTTTTTGATGGAATGAAGTTTTTATTAAGGGGTTTCTTTGTGAAAGTGGCCTAATTGGCACATTAGGTCTAGGAGATTAGACAGACCCATTGACCCTACTTCAAGAGATCAGGAACCCATTCTGACATATGTTATATAGTGGCTAGAATGGTATCTTGAGCTGCAAATTATTTGGAGGTTTCTTTAGAATAATTTCAAATTATAGGCCTTAAACCTCAAACCTAGGGCTATTAGCCAACTAGGTCATTTCAAGGTAAGTCACCCTTGGAAGTGTATTAACCACATAAAGGTGATTTAATTGTGTTGTATTAAGTGTATAGGATCAAAATAGGGTTGGATCAAGGTTTGAGTCCATCCCATGCAAGTAGGAATGATTGTGTTTTCATAGATCAAGGAAGTGGTCAATGAGAGGAAGTCCAAAAAAGGGACATTTGATGTGAGAAGTTGTATGAGGAAATATTGTGATACATTGAATGATGAATTTGGAAAGGTAGTCGTGTGAGACAATAGTTCTTTGGATAGGTTTATGGGTAGTGGTGTGAATAACCACTAGTTCCCTATGGGCTCTGCATCATATTTCGATTAGAGAAAGCTTTACATCACTTGGGATAGGTGATCTTGGTGTATGTTAGCAAAAGGAAATGAAGAAGAGGCTAACATAATGCCTCCTAATTCAATGTCACAAGAGGCTATAAGGAAGGTATCTGAGGAGATTTTGGAAGCTAGAGTAAAGGAGTTGGAAAAGGATAAAGGCAAAGGGGAGGAAGGAGATGTGAATCTAATGAACAAGGTAAGGAGGGGGCAGAGGAAGAAACCCCAAGGAAAGAGGTGGAATTCCCTGTAGATCAAAAAGAATTCGTGTAAGCCTAAAATATAATCTGCCAAAGCTCCTTAGGTGGAAAGAATGATGTCCTTGTGTTTAGTGGTGCACGGGATGTAGAAGAATTCATGGATTGGATAGAAGAAATGAACAACTATTTTGAATGTAGGAAGATCCCATAAAACAAGAAGGTTACATTGGCCAAGTCCAAAATGAAGGTAGAAATAGTCACATGGTGGAACTACCTACAAGGTGATAGGGTGAAGGAAGGAAGAAACATGATAATATATTGGGATAGGATGTCAGCAAGAGTGAAGACACATTTTGTACCTGAATACTATGAGGTCCAAATCTATAGGAAGATGCAAACTCTGAGACAAAAAGAGCTTCATTGAAGTGCATATACAAAAGAGTTTCACAAACTAAGTCTCAGAACCAAGCACCATGAGGAGGAACTGGAAAGGGTGGCAAGGTACCTTAATGGATTGAAGTATAGCATTTAAGATAAGATTAGCATTCTAGCCCCTGACATAGTAAGAAAGTGCTTTCAATTGGTACTTAGATAAGAGGAGAAGTTAAGGAGGAAGAGTGACCAAAATGGTAGAGGGAAAGGAGGAAGAAACTTCAAAGAAAAGGGAGGTTTTGGTGGCAAAGGTCAACCTCATATGACACAAGGGGAATCTAGTCAAGGTGAGCAACATGAAGGCACAAATTTCAAAGGTAACCTTAGGGGGAAAAGGTCTAATGATAAAGGAATATTTGGAGGATCAAGAAGAGGCAGTGGCACTTTCATTGGGAGATGATACTCTTGTGGACAAGAAGGACATTTTGCAAATAGATTCCCTGAGAAAAACATGACAAATACACAAGGAGGAGAAAGGAGCACTCAGTTGGTCCAAGAGGAGGATTGCCAGAGCGTGAACTCACCATCCAAGAGCATAAATGCAGAGGTAGGAGAAAGTATCATGATGGAGGAGAACCTTTTTGAAGGTTCCAACTTCTCAAGAACCTCCACAAAGAAAATCTCTATCCAGAATAGCTTTTAAATCAGGAGGAAAGATATGTAAGGTAATCATTGACTCTAGGTCTACCGATAACTTATTGTCTCTTGAAATGGTAGAAAAGTTGCATTTGAAAAGGTTATCTCACCCATTTCCTTATAAGGTTTCATGGTTTGTTATTCAATAGTTATAGAAAATTTAATAGATGAATCCTTTTAATGGTTTGTTATGCAATAACACAATTATTCCTATTATGATGTATGATGAACCTGATATTATTTTGTATATATGCTCTTAATCTAATTCGAGGAGATGATGTTTTCCAATCTTTATATTTTAACAAGATTATGATATTTGCATGAGCTATTCTAGATAATACCCTAGGGAATGTGTGTTGCATTAAAGGATCATTAAGAAGTGTTGCAAATAATACCCTTTATTGGACATATTGATGAAATATATATTTATTATTGTTATCAATTCTCTAAGTGTGATGTTTTGTTGTCATAAAATGACATTTGCATGTAGGGTTTGACTCTACTATGTTAGATATACACCATAAAGAGGATACCTTCTTATTCAAAACGTAGATTCTATAACCCTAAAATCAGAAAACAAACATTTAACTTTTTGTTTTTGTGTTCAAATTTTTCCATCTTCTCAAGGTGTTGAATAAGACAAATATTAAGGATTTTACTTATATTAGGTAGGATCATTTCAATCCTTACTATAAATGGGCGAACATTATGCTCTAATCAATATCTCAGTGTGTAGATATTGATATTTTAGATATTAAAGTAAGGGATACCCCCTACATCTAGCAAAGCCTAAAGTGAAAAGGAGAACAAGCCACTGTGTCATTTTCATTGACAACTAAGCTGAGAGTCTTAATAATTGAAGATAACTACTTTTTAGAGATAATGAAACAATTAGTTGGGAACACCAACACTACCCATGTTTACCCTTTACACATGTTTCGTGACATACACACTAAAACACTTTACATACATTGCAAACCCCTATTAAATAGTGAATTTCACAGTTTTTAACATATACTCTACTAGTTATTTGACTCCATTAGTGACCCCCAATTTTAATTTTTACATATAATTACATATAAAAATGTATAATATCCAATATAATATCCCATACCTTGGCAGTGTTTACTTATAATTTCATATAAAAATGTTTAATATCCCATAGGTCAATTTTAATTTTTACATATAATTATAATGTCTCATAGAACTTTAATTTTAATTTTAATATCCCATACATTAGCAATGTTTAATTATAATTTCATACAAAAAATGTTTAATATCCCATAGGTCAATTTTAATTTTGCATAAAATTATAATATCCCATAGGTAAATTTCAATTTCGAATTACTCTGTAGAGAAAAAGACTTCATAAAACTTGATTCCTGTAAGACAAAGAAGAAGACCATTAGTGCGTGCAGGAGAGGAGATTCATAGGCAGTGGTGAATGAAGAGTTCATTCACACATGCAGGAGGAGGAAATTAGTTTACAAGTGAGAAATCACTTAGCTTCATCTTATGTACATTGCAAACATGATCAAGTTTATTTATTTCCCTTTTGCTAAAACTTACCATATTTGATAGGATAATCTAAACCTAAAACCCTACAGATGGAAGGGAACATATACCTCATTTGCTAGAAACTTGGATCGAGCCCTAGTCACTTTTACAGTTGTAGGTCCAACAACACATTTAGCAAGTTAAACCATAGTACCATCAATAGCCGAACAATATCCACTCATATGGGGTAGTGCCATATCTCTAATGGGAAAAGATTTACTTTGATTCACAATATCATGAAAGAAGGGGAATCAAATATATTCATTCATGGGCTGAATTGTAGAAACCAAAAGATGCTCAACATGCTAAAACAAGGAAAATCGGGAAGCCAAAAAATATTATTTGTCTAATACGATTATCAATAGTAAAGAGTCCTATGCTAGGCAATCATACTTTATTTCTTTCATTTTTCTTTATATTTTTTTTGTGATTCCCTAAGCCTAATCATGTACAACTAGAATGATGCAGAGGCTAACCATTGAAGTGTAGAATTGGGTGATTAAGGAAATCATGTGCAACCTATCCTTGAATCCTCCTAACCAAGAGATATGAATGATAAAAACCAAAGGCCAAGGAATCTATGAGAAATAGAAATGAGTTAAAAATGACGATTACATGCCCCTAGTATACACCTTATATACAAATAGGAAAATAAAATGTCTAACCATCAAAGGTCATTACAAAAGCACTTTCTCAAGAAAAACCTAAAACACTAAAATAGCCTGATTTAGACTCCTTTTGCTAATCTTGACTCAACAAATAAGATATTTTTTGGGGAATCTAGTTTTATTGAGGTATGAATATCAAAATTTTTTCTTATTATCTTTTAGATACAAACTATATCTAGTTTTACACCTAATATAGGACTTGATAGTAAATATAATATATATGAACCAAAGTCAATTTTTTGTTCAAGGTGGAGCAAGTAGATGAATATCTATCAAGGGTTGAAAATAAGATGTCATAACCCACAATGTTGTAAAATAAGAAGAGTGTTTGAAACATTGTAAAGACAAAATGTTAAAATGTCAAATAAATGAAACACCATACTATTATAAGTGCTAACCATAATATGTAGCTAGTGTGAAATTTATAGTTTTATTTCACTTCCAATGTATTAAATAGAAAAGTGTGCATCACTTAAATCATTTGCTAAAACTACAAATATATATATATGTGTGTGTGTGTGTGTGTGTGTGTGTGTGTGTGTGTGTGTGTGTACTTATGTATATATATATACATGTGTGTGTGTATAAATACATAGGAAAGGCTTGAAGCTGCTAGAGTGTTGTGTTGAGCTACCTCAGGATCAATCACTTATCTAATTAGTTTATAGGTGAGCAATTGCTTAGCTTCATCTTATGTGAATTTAAAACACAATCAAATTTATGTGTTTCCCTTTTGCTAAAACATTATTTTAGACCTGTGTCACATCCGTGGATTCTTCTCATATACCCAAAAAATGAACCCAGGATAGAATAGTTGTATAGTTAGATGAAATTTAGGAATATTTCTCATCTTCTTTTATTAATGTTTTCAATCACAATGAAATTATTGAATCAAATAGAGATCCAACTATTGTTAGGAATTTACTAAAAGTGGAAGCCATTTTGAAGTTATCCTTGACTATCATTGTGATTGAGTCAAGGAGTTTAACCCATGAATTGTGGGAAATAGATTTTTGTTATTTATATTTATTTTTCTGATTACATAGGAAAATATTCATTAAAATTTTTAAAAGGGAAGTCACCAAATACACAAAATAGTTGTCTAACTCTGAGATCAAAGATTAGATAACATCAAAATTTATCAGAATGAGATCCATTCATTGTTAGGAACATATAGAAATGTATAATATCCCATAGGTGAATTTCAATTTTAGAGTAAAATAATTCAAATACATTATAATTATATTTAAATGGGATGATGCAGAGCATCCAACACTCAACCACTTAAGTAGGGATAACTTTAAGAAACCCCCCCTTGGGCAACTATGTAAAATCCTGGCGAATTAGACATTATTTTCAGGGGGAAATTTTCATATCAATGGCAAAAAAAATTTCTTAAATGACGAAAAAATTATTTTGTATTGGTGATTTTTTTTCTAGGGTGCGAAAATGCCATAAATTTCTACTGAATAATACCTTCTTCTATGGGGAAAATATTTATTGTGGGAGGCAAATAATTATTGTTAAAAGGAACAAATATATAATTGTATGAGCGAAAATTTTTACTCCAAAGGAAAAATTATTTAAAAGTATTTGCGATTTTTATCCACCGCTTGAAAATTATTTAAATGTATTGGCAATTTTTATCCACCGCTTGAAATTTTTTTAATTTGTTTTGGCAAATATTTTGTTATTTATGGTACAATATATAATTCATTGGCATTTTCATAAATTCATTGCCATTAATAGACAAGGCACATCACATCACATTGTGATATACATTGAGTCTGGACTCTGTACGATGTATCAATAAGTGTAGCCTCTTTGACACATAAAGGGTGACACATACCTAAAATATATCAATGATTTTAAACCATTCGATGATCATATATCAATGGCTGAAGTTTTATTTCGGCCCAATTTTCTGAAGAGACATAGGTCACGAGAAAGTGCCTAGAATGGAATTGGATTCAATAGACATGTATCAAATGTCACGAATCATGATCAATAATTTTGTTCATTTAATATATATCTTTTCACTTACGGAAATCCACTCTCTCCCCATGACTTCCAATGTGATACTTGCCAATTTGGTATTGGTTCATAGCTATTTCCAATTTCACACACTCATGCATTTATGGGAAAGATTTGCAGAGATACGAAAGATTTAAAAAAATTTATAGCAATTAATACTGTTAAAGAAGTAATTATTACAATCAAGAGCTTCAACAATTTATATACGATCTCTGCTTCTTTCATCTTCAATTAGCCTTTGCCATTTAGTAGATAAATCGTCAGAGCTCATGGTATTTTAGGTTTATAGGCTCACTGCTCAGGTTTTTTAATTTGTTAATTTGTTTTCTCAAGATGGACACTCCCATCCGCTTGAGAAGCATTTCTGCAGAGGACCAAAGGGCCTTTCTAGGCTCCGTTAGACACCCAACCCTCCAATCAATCTGCAAGGAGGTTGGGTCATTCACCAATGAAGCTGTGCAGATGCTTTTGGGCAGAGAATTTCTGTGAAACGAAAATAGGTATCGTGTTAACATGGACCTTACATCCCGCTTCTTAGCGTCTCTTCTGGACTTGGGAGGAGACAAGGTGGATATGTTGATGCTGTTGAGGAATGTTTTTAAGGAAGACTTCATTAGAGATGACATTACTCTTGTCATTCTTGCAGAAGTAGGGGTGGGGATCCCTTCGGCGAGTGATTTATCCAAGCTTCTCCTCACTGACCAAACACTGCCAGTGGCCAGGCAACTAGTTCTCCTAAACCTGAATGCAGAGCAGTTGACGCATCACAAAAAATGGGCATGGATTGGCAGGGACTTCCTCCAGAAATGGTTCCTCCTGGATGACTTTCCAAACTACATGTGGCTTGAAGAATTCTCTCAGCTTATGCTGTCTGAAGAATTCTACATGTAAGGAGGGCCAGATTCTTAGGGAAAAATTGTAAACAATTTCACTACCTGTAGTTTTTTTTTCCTATGTCCTTGAACCCTAACAGGCTGAGCGCTAGTGGCTCACTCATTTTGGCTTTTAAGTTTTGGGGGGACTCAAGTCTCTGACGAAAAAATTGTAAATTTCAAAAGCATAAATATTAATGATAATTTTTCAAATTCCAATTTGTTTCACTTTTCTTCTTACAGTCTTATGGATATAAAAATGCTTTCTATAATTCTATTTCATTTTTATTAATTAATTTCTTTCAAATGCTTTTTGTATATGAGCTACGTTATTTCAATTATTTGTTAAACAATGGAAATAAATTTAATACCATGATCTTTTTATGTAATGCTATAAAAAAAAATTTAAATTCATTCCATTAATTATTTGTACATTGATTATGGTTGATTATAATTTTATAAATATATAATATTACTATATAGTCATTCAAAATACAAAATTTCAAAAGTTGCAAGATACAAAAGTTTATCGGTCAAGGTTTTTTCATTCAATTAATTGAAACATTTCAAGATACAAAATTTGTCCACAGCTTATAGCAAGCAAACAAAAAAACTAGTTCATTGCCAATAGGCTGCTCACTCAATCTGACTATCCCCCTGGTCCTCCCAGTCCCTTCCCTCCTCAAAGGTCAATGCTTTGGCTTTCCCTTTTGCCACTTTAGCTTTCATTTTTGGAATGTAGTTTAGGAACCCGAAGTCAGGGTCACTCTCCAAGCTTGCTAGTAGCTGTATGGCCCTTCCTTCTTTAGCGCTATCTCTCAATGCCCTACCAACCTCCATCCCTGCCACCACATGTAAAGCATTTAGGACTTCATCCACCCTCGTTAATTTAACAAAGAGTTTCATTGCTTCCCACCCACTCGGGCTTGTTCATGGCACTGGTATTTGATTTCATCCTTTGTGCCACAAATAAAAGGAAGCAATTCCTCCTGGTCGTCGCCTTCCATAATTTGAATGCCAACTCTTAGCACCACCCACTCCAAGATTGAATCCAGGTTAATCAAAAACTCCCCGTCAATCAATTTGACCAATGTGATTTTTACCTTTTTCACCTCCGGTTCGAATTCACAGGCCCACTCCATAATCAGAGAGTAAGCCTTCATGTTAGTTGGATACTGGTGACTGATATGTGCCACCTCCTCCGCAAGCATCAGTTGAGCTACTGCCCACAACTTCTCCTCCTTAAACCTGATTAGTCCTTGCATTCATTTATCAAATATTTTGCCCAAAAAGGGCACCACCTTCTTGTTTGTTCGAAGTGTGAAATTGGCCTCCATTGTCACCTGCAATTTCAAAATCACTTCCTGCTAAAAATGTCTTACAGAAGGTACGATTCTACAAACTACAGATTTGTTTTGTAGCTGCTTCAAAGCAAAAAGTGGTACAGAGATCAAAAGGTAAAAAAATCTACCTCCATCTTAACTCTTATAAGCTGGGTAATGAATGTGCATGATAAGATATTAATGCCATGAGATCAGGAAAAAGATTTCCTGCCATCCTCCCCTTCCTCCTTTCGTGCGGCATGTCGTAGACAACTCCTTGTGCAACAATTAATTGCCACCTTGGCATTTTTACTTTCCAAATTTGCTCACCTTAACAGGTTGAGGACTATAGTTGCACATTTTTTTAAATTAATGGACTAAATTTCTGTTTAAATTTTACATATATTTTTAAACTATTTTTGAAAATTATATATCATAAACATATTTTCAAAGAATTTTGTTAAATGTTAAATTAATATTTTAGATTTAATATTGAATATTTTCTTTTTAATATTAAACTTTTACCTTTCAAATTGTATATCAAAATTTATAATTTTATTTAGTTATTTGTTTTATTCTAGAAACTAAGTTTCATGTTTTATACTATTTTTGAATTTAAAATTTTTACAAATAATATTAACATTATATTTAATAGTTATGTCAAACTATTGCACATCTTTAATTACAAATAATATTTATTATTAACATTATATTTAATGAACAAAGATCAACGGTACCATCGATCGTTGGATGAACAAAGATCAATGGCAAGGGTGGATTTCGGCCCGAATATGGGAAGTGAACACCTTTCTGAGAAATTCGTCCAGAATTAGACATTTTAAATTTAATTAAATATAATTAAGTCTAAAAATCTCTTTTTTGGGTGGAATTTTAAAATGATTAAATAGACTAAAAATCAAACTAGAAAAGTGACAGGAGTATGGTGACGTGCCAAAAAAATGGCAAAAGTTGTGGGACCCACTACATCTTAAAACAGGTACCATTGACCATTGGATGAACAAAGATCAATGGCTAGGGTGGATTTCGGCCCGAATGTGGGAAGTGAACACATTTGGGAGAACTTTGCCTGGAATTGGACATTTTAAATGTAGTTAAATATAATTAAGTCTATAAAGATTTTTTTGGGGGCGGAGGTTTAAAATGATTAAATAGATTAAAAATCAAACCCGAAAAGTGACACGATTATGGTGACATGCCAGAAAAATGGCAGAAGTCGTGGGACCCACTACATCTTAAAACAGGTACCATCAACCGTCAGATGAACAAAGATCAACGACTTAGGGTGGAATTTGGCCCGAATGTGGGAAGTGAACACATTTGGGTGAACTTTGCCTGGAATTGAAATATTTTAAATTTAATTAAATATAAGTAAGTCTATAAAGCACTTTTTTGGACAGAAGTTTAAAATTATTAAACAAACTTAAAAAATAGACCCGTAAAGTCACAATAGGTACCTTGGTCCCTCATCCATTGGATGACCAAAGATCAATGGCTTAGGGTGGATTTCAGCCCGAATGTGGGAAGTGAACACATTTGGGAGAACTTTGCCCGGAATTTAACGTATTACATTTAATGTCCTCAGAATTTATACTGAAGTAGTGAATGTTTTGTCCTTCGGCATCGAATACTTATTAGTAATAATTAATAAAATTACAACATGATTCTTAATGTCCTCAAAATTTATACTGAAGTAATGAATGTTTTGTCCTTCGACATCGAATAGTTAGTAATAGTAATTAATAAAATTACAACATGATTCTTTATATTTTTCCATTTAGGTTTTACTTTTCTAATTTTTAAAGTTTTCAAAATAAGAGACTCATAAATCATAATCATCTTTCATTTCTTGGACAAACCTGTAAATCGAGGGAGATTCAGAAACAACTACTAGATTGAGGAATGCAAGTTGCAATAGAGGCTGTCTGTGCCAATCTAGTGAAATAGAAATTCTAATTTCTGGGTAAAATCTAGAACACCTACATCTCGCCTTTTTTGCTTTTGGTAATCCTGTGGTCCAATTTGAGGGTTAGCATTTTCAGGTTTTTATCTAGCATTATTTTGAACTATTAACAATAATAGTGATGGGGAAAACGAGAAGTAGTAGTTCTACAAGAAGTCAAGCGAAAAACAAAATGTACCTAACTAAACTAGTTAAAACACCAGGTTTTACTGATGAATACCATGATATTTATGACCCTTCTATGCATGGTGAAAAGCGTATCATAGATATTAGATATACATTGTCTAGTAAGGTGGCAGATGCATCCAGGGCAAAATTTACTGTTTTCAACCCAATGTTACAACAAAAAACAAATAAAATTGCATCGTGGGATGTTCGATTGGGAAGCATGCTGTTACCTGAAGTATTCCCTTGCCCTGATTTTGTCATGGTCTGCACTGAAAATTATGATGAAGATAAAAAAGCAATTGTCAACTAAAATACAAAAGAGGAAATTCTATCCATAAACGAGGGAGAATTTGCTCATTTATTGAACCTAGGATTTCAAGCCCAAAACTCAAACGTCCAAATTGACCTAGGAAAGCTGGCAGAGAATTATGAGAGTCTCAATCCAAGTCACAGAGATTCATTTATCAAAGCTCTAATAAATATTGGTACTGGTATTGTGTTGGATCAGAATCATAAGCCTCCTTATGATTCTAAAATTTTTGTTCCATGGGTTGGGGATACTAATTCCTTGTTGTCATTTTGCCTGGGATTGGAAAATGATAGGGAAGTGGGTGCAAGCCTTCTTGAATTGATTTATAATATCCATTGTGTAGGTCAGCCAGTAAGATATAATTTTATTGAGCACATTGTAAAATCCATGCAAAAACAATTACTAATGATCAAAAAAGGTTCCTATAAGACATTTAGGTTCTCATCCTACTTGTGCTATCTCCTTCTATCCAAGTATCATGCAATATTTGAGACCAACAAGATTGAAATTGTGAGCTATAAGATTGATGAGAAGACTAGGAAGAGAACAGAGTGTCCAATATACGATTGGACCCCAAAGATAAGGATGCATGATAACAGAAAGAACTACAACCATTTTGTAGACTTCTTTTTGGCACCAATGTAT
Source organism: Cryptomeria japonica (assembly GCF_030272615.1). Taxonomy (NCBI): domain Eukaryota; kingdom Viridiplantae; phylum Streptophyta; class Pinopsida; order Cupressales; family Cupressaceae; genus Cryptomeria; species Cryptomeria japonica. The sequence continues at coordinate 208,840,847 of NC_081412.1, read as the reverse complement.
AATGAAATTACAAGCACTTCAATGCCTAGGTTGCCTGTGTCTTGTAGAGATTGCATTCAACTCAGAAGTCAAATAGAATTGGCTAACTGGTTCTTCATGGAAGAATTCACTGTGTTAAGGTTTTACGGATCGGCAATAAAACCATATAGACTTCCAATACATGTGACAGAGAGGGTATTTGCATTAGAGTATGTATGGCAATTGGAGAGCATAGATAGACACTTCCATGGTCAGCAAAAGAAGAGCATATTTCTTTCCTTGCCTTTCTCATGTGGAGGGTTCACATTTGAGAGAAAAGCATTCATTGTGGCACATGATTTCTTGACAGTTTTTAACTTTGGTGATGAGGGTCTCTGGCAGTATGATCCAATCAGTGTAGTTCAAGCAAGGCTTAAGAAAAATGGGAACTCTTCAGCATTATGTCAACATGAAAGTAAGCCATTGCTAGAAAAGCTTAGAAACAAGGACTCCTAGGATGAGGTTAAAAAAGAGATGGAGAAAATTGTAGTTGACAATAACATTTCAACAGAAGAAATTTCATCACAAATTATGGCATTGCAAATGCACATAGAGAGGACAACAAAGGAGGACTAGGGCATCCAAAATAGGAGGTCCTACAATTTCTACCTAAAATCTGCTAATCCATCTAAAAAAACTATTCCCAAATCAATTTTGCATGAATGTAAAGAGAATTATTTCACTCAAACCAAAATAAATGATTTTTGGACTATGAGGAGGAATCTCGATGAACCAAACGCAAGTGAAGAATTTGAGAGCATCGACGAGGATGCAGAGTTTAGAAAATTGTGGGATATGGAGCATGGCGGGACTGAAGGTGATGATGATGAGCATGAGGTTGTCATTGAGCCCCCTCCAACAACTACTATAGTCCCTAAAATATTAGGTGGAGTCAGTGAGTCCATAAAAGAAAAATATAGCAAAGGGGCAAACCTTGTGGAAAAAACGGGTTCTGAAGGTGGTGGTCTAGATCCCAAGGGAGAAGGCATTTGGTATCCACTTTAGGTACAACTTCCATCATAGTCAAAATCAAAAGGTCCTTATAAACTAGTCATTGGACTTGATTCTTCAGATTCATCAGGGATAGGTACTACTCATTACCCTCAGGGTCCACCTACATTTGTATCAGGTTCAAATCGACAACCACCACCACATCATGGTATTCCCATTGGTGGTGAATCAAGTGCCACTGCCACTGGTGGGGAATCTAGGGATAGTATTCCTATTAATGTTCAGTCAAGTGCCGCTATGATTGGTGGGGTTGGCATGGGTACTACTACTGATACTAGTTGTCTTGGTGTTGGACAAGGGCAACAACAAAAAATCTCTCCCAACAGGCCACTAGAGGTAGATACTCAATCTCATACTATTGAGAATCCTATATCAAGTGCCACTAACACTACAAATCAATCATTTGCAGCTTCAGATCACACACCTCAAAAGACTATGAAAACTACACATGAAAGTGTCAGTGGGAGTGGGACAACATCAGGAACTGCTGTTGGTAATCCTCGTCAAGCATTAGTTAAAACCACAGAAATGAGTGGAACTAGAGCCTATGGTATTCCTATGTCACCTTTCAAACATTCAATTGCTTCAGCAAGCCAAGATTTTCAATTTCATGCTTACTATGAAAAATATGAACACACAACAAAAGCAAATAAAGAAAAAAAGAAAGCATTTCATAGGAATTCCATGTCTGAAGTTGTAAACGAACAACCTACAAGGAACATGGTATTTCCAACATATGACCCATAGAAAGATATGATGTAGTTCATGGTTGTTATGCCCCCAGACACATCTAAAGATAAAAATCCACCACACAGTCAGATAGATCCGGCTCAATTTCAAGTTAGCACCCTCTGAATGGATTTTTCTAAAGTACATAATGTGGACAAAATTAATGTGTCAAAAAGGAATAATGAAGTGGTCTACACTTCATTGCTAAAGGTGGAGAGAGAAAAAAATAAACTGGAGAAACAAATAGAAAAGTTACAGGAAGACCTGGAAAATGAAAAATCAAGGAGGAAAGCAACAGATAGCAAGTGCAATGATGTACAAAAAAGGATTAAAAATTCAGGCTCTGCAATAGAAATTGAAGAGTAGGAGAAGAAGGATGTAGAATTGAAGGACCTGGCTGAAAAACTGGCTAAAAGCAGTAAAAAAATTGTTGAGGAAAAAACTAGTTTTCAAAAATTATACAAAAGTTATGAGTCTGCTGCCGCAGAAATGAGAAAGTTACAGGACATATTGGATCATGGGAAGGAAAAAGAAAAACATTTGCAAGAGGAAGTAGAGGAAGAAGAAAAAAATGTGCACAAATGAAAGAAGACTTGCACAATGCAAATGATAAAATAAGAACTTTGGAGGATAGATTGAAAGACAATATGAAAAATACAACAAAGTATATACAAGAAAACATTTGGTAGCGAATAATGTAGAGTAGTGAGAAGTTGTGTGAATGGTTTCAATTGACTGAAAGTATGAGACATTTTTTTATAAAAATCAAAGGGCACTATGAGAAGAGCACACATGTTAATTCAAAAGAGGAAATGGCAAGAAAGATTCTAAAAGTAGTCTACAGTTCCAGTGACAGCTACTTGGCATCCAAGGGAATTAAGAGCCACATTGATTCCACAGTTAAGACATCATCTATCATTCAAAAATGCCAGAAGCTAAGGGAAACATCAGAAGTTATGGACAGTTGTTGAAAAAAGATAGTGAAGCTACAAGAAATGAAAAATAATTTGATTAAACTTGGTTTGCCTAAGCCTATTGACACATCAAATAAATTCATTGGAGAAGAAGCTTACAAAAAAATCATGGAGATAAAAATGAAGTCTGATTTAGACTTGCTTCCAAAGGACACAACTCCCAAAAGCTTTCTGGAATTCATCCAACCATTTACAAGTAAATCTCATAAATATGGAATGTTGATGAAGTTGGAGTTGACTTTCCATAGTTTACAGAATACTAACCTTCCATCAGACAAAGAGTGGAGCACCCTACAAAAACTAGCGTAGAATTCTTAAGAATCATAGTATGTATTGCACAATTTTCTTCTTTTATTCTTAATTTCAAGGTTTTATGTTTTTTCTGTTTGCTATTTTGCTAGTCCAACCTATGAATCTATGATGTAGTGGATAATGCTATTTTGCTAATCTAGCCTACGAATCTATTTTATGAATAGGAAAAAAATAGCACTCGCTATTGCTATTTTGCTAATCCAGCCCATGAATCTATGATGCACAGTGCAAAACTTCAGCCAGTAAATTTGTATTCTCAAATTCTCCCTTGCTTTAACATTAATGCATTTCTCTATTTCTGATTAGTAGGTTTTAGGTACTGCTATTATCTATGTTTAATTTGTCATGGCGTGAATTAATATTTAATTTTGAACTCTATTTTTTGAACAAGAGACATCAAACATGTAGCAGATGTTAAATTGCTAATATGGCCTGTGATGGCCATATAAATATGTGCTGAGTTTGTGATTTTGATGTTCAGTGTTCACATGTTGCAAACTTGCAATTCGACCTAAAGCTGTTGTTGCTCCCTTGTTTCTAAAAAAGGGAATTCAGGGTGATTTGCAATTTTGCAAAGGGTTCTACTTCTGAAACTTTGTATTCACTTTTGCATGGACATTGGAGAATCACACAAGAGTTGTTGTTGCTCTCTTGTTTTTATAAAAGGGAATTTAGGGTCATTTGCAAGGGGTTCTGAAACTTTGTATTCACTTTTGCAATTGGTATGGAGAATCACACAAATTGGAATTTGGTGTATTACTATTGAATGAATTGTATCATATGGCTATATTTCAAAAGAATTAATGAAAATCTAAGTTCTGGACATGTGTATTACTATTGAATGAATTGTATCATATGGTTCTGAAATGTATCACATAGATTTGAGACTCAAACATGTATAAATAAATAATAAACATCTCTGTATCAATAAACACATTCTGGTTTTTTTTTTATTATTCTATTTTAAATCTGGAAATAGAAAGTTGGAAAATATAATTACAAATCAATATTAAATTCTAATTACAAAAGTAATATGCTTTTCTAATATGAATGATGAGATACAGTAATAAGATTAATAAATACCAATCTCTTACTGTTACAGTTGACATTCATCCTCATCAAATTCAATGCTTTCTTGATTCCCGTCTGTGGTTACTTCACTCTGAGTTTGAGTCTGCATATCTTCGCCGAACTGCATCTCAATGCTACCAGTAGTTCGAATAGTCCCATTGGCACTTTGGTTTGAAGTGTTGCCCAAACCTCTTCTTTCACATTTGGACCTCCAGATTTGCAGTGCCCTATCACAAGGAAAAGTGTGGACATCATACCTAGATGTATAGAGCCTCAAGCAATTTTCCAAATTTTTGTCTAGTTTGTTTCTCAGCTTTGATTTTAGGAACCCCAAAGCACTGAAAAATCTCTCATCTTCCACTAAACCCAATATTATGGTAAGACATAAATCAGCAAGCTTCACATATTTTGGCATTGAATCATGCAAGGTTTTGTTCTCAGCTATATATTTCCAAACCCTTATTACTGATCCCTCTTTGTGGGGGTTATCCATTTTGGCATATTGTTCTTTTATAGTGTATGCAAAACGAGCTGATTGCTCTTGAAGATGAGTTTTGTCTAATATTCCATTTATGGTTACTCCATTAAATTCTCTAGAAATGCAAAATTGTTTTACCAAAGTCAGTAGCTTACCTTGATAATCAGAGGCACTGTTGAGGCTCCAATAATGAGGAAACACAATAGACATGGCTTCGAGTAGGTTGTCAGGAGGGAATATGCTTCTAATTTGTGAGGAAAGATCATATGCAATTATCTTCACAGAAGTAGTTACAGTCTCAACAATCTTGTCAAAATCTTCCTTTATAACTCTTGCTAGTTTCTTCTTGGGGTGCTTTCTTAGTTCCTCAAGGTCGATTGTGGCATAGAAGTGCATTGGTATCTCAACTCCCTATACATAGGCACATACCTCCCCGTCTACACCGATTTGTAAAAAGTTATTAGGATTGTTCAAATCTATGAGTGTCTACCACTTAACAAATTTTTCATCAGATAGCATTGATTGATTTCGATAGAGATTGTCGAGGGAGAGGCATGTCATCTTACGTAGCATAGGATATTCTTTAATATACAGAGCTCTTTTCTGGGCAGCCTTCATAATATTCCTCATTTCCTCTAGCATGGGCAGAAGAGCTACTAAAGTTAAGAGTGTCTCTAAATTACTTAATGTACCAAGAAGTTTTAGAAATTTCGGTTGATCTAATTCGTCGTGAGTTGTGTGAAATAGTCTAATCAAGGATAGATATTCTAAAAACACTCGATGCGCTAGACCATCCAAAGAGATCCATCTGGTATCATTATCCTTGAGAAGGTTGTTCCCATCAGTTAATCCATCAGCAAAGTTTTGAAATTCCATAAATCACTTGGGACTTCGATAGAAGTGTGAGTAGAGCTCTCTGATTAAAATTTCAATTTTTTTAACCAAAGCAAACTTGCTCACAATTCCAAAAGCTAGATTCATTTTGTGAGCCATGCAGTGAATTGCAGTAATGTACGGTGCAAATGAAGTTTCAATTTTTGTTCAAAGTCCATTCCTGTGACCTTGCATTACTGAAGCTCCATCTGCTCCAACACAAACCAATTTTTTTGGCTACCGTCATGTCATCCATACCTCCATATTCAATTAAACTTCTCTTTACTAGTTGAAATAAATTTTCCGCTATCGCACTCTCCTTAATTTTAGCAGCAAATAGTAGATGAGGTTGGTAGGTATGATTCTCTATAGTATAAACATGCATGCATACCCATGAAGTATTGTCTGCTACAGTAACTTCGTCTAAAGAAAATGCAATGAAGTTTGACTCTCTTATTTTTTAATGTACATCTTTTTCAACCTCAGCAAGACAACTTGCCCATTCCCATCCACTGTTTACTAACCAGTGTCTATTAGGATAGTTCAAAACTTTCAAAAAGTGTAATAAACCACTAATGGATGGGAAATCTGTCATAGCATGCCCTCTGCTCAAAATATGAAAAACAATGGTTAACTGAACAGCTTTTCGCAGTTATTCTATTTGCATTGCTTTTTCAAAAATAGCTTCAATAGAACCTCTAACTTTAGCAGGCTTCATCTGTAATTTCTCATGAAAATAATACTCTTCAGCATTCCTCACATGCTTACATTCATCCTTTGTTTTCTATCTTATCATTGATTTTTCAACCCCGTCTATCATTTGTTTTTCATAAACTTTACCCATATGCTTTTCTATGGTGTCAAATTTTAGCTGCAACCTTATTTCCTTGTTATGTTTCCAAGTGCAAATCTTACACCTGCATTCTATTAGAGGCTCGCCTTCAATTGGATTCTCGACTAGTTCAATGAATGGATACTTTGATGCCCAATTAATTTAAAAATTCCTCACTGACATATCCCACTCCCCATCCTTTTTTGATTGTGGTTCACCCTTTTTTGATATGGCTTTTCTTTTCCCCTTCCGTGCATTATCGTCAATGGCATTATCACCCAAGTCGATTATATCATTCTAGCTAACTTGGGTATCTCCTAGATAATCTTCTTCAAGATCATCCTGATCTGAGATATCAGGTTCACCACCATCTTCAACATGCGATGCAGGTGGCAAATTTTGTAAATGTACTTGTGATGATGTACCTTCCTGATTTTCACATTCAATGTCAAAGTACGAAGACAACATTCTTCTTTTTGTTGGCCTCTCCTAGCCTTCCCCACATTCAGGTTTCCTACCCCTCTTCCTGTTCGACATCTCCAATGAAATAAAGGCTTCCAAAAAAATATCAATTTGCTGAAGAAGCAATAATAGGCTATAATGTATAATATACCACTTCAAAAATATGATCGCTCACCTTTAGGCTTTATGTCACTAGCAGTCGCCAATACAGTCAACGACTCAACAACAATGATTTTCCTTGGTCTGAAACTTTTCTATTGATCAGAATTCAGAGCCTAGAACCCACTAGATTGTGTTGAGATAGATCTAATCTTTGCATGTATTTATACAAATCCTTATATGGAAAATTTTGCGGGAATTTTATATGGTATACAAATATTTGGCGAATCCCGCGTAACTATAACATGACTTATGTAATTTTTGAGGCGATTATAGGTCGTCCAAATATGACTTATGTAATTTTTGAGGTAATTATAGGTCATCCAAATAATAGCCAAATACAATATAGTTGGTGAAAGTTGGGGTGAATGTAGACACGCGTCGGCAAGATGTCAGGCAAATTGGGTCCCCCTGGCTAGCAAATCTTCACATGCCTATAGGCGAATTAAGGTCATCTATTAAGGCAACCTTGGAGAGTGTAGGCGAAACAATTAAATTTACCATGTGTCCACCATATATTGTATTGGAAAAATCATCGCATAGAAACATTTATTTGCATAAAACATATGGCGATCGGGTCATGACTTTGATAGAAATTGATAATGTTCTGGCAACATGGCCACCCCTAGATGGTACAAAATATTTGCCATTTCCGACATGGCCGACGTGAAAAATTCACCATTGGTGAATATTCGACACTAAAGTAAACTCTGCACTTAAGGCAGATAATTCTCCCAACTCACCTATCCAATCAGGTGATAACTCTTCAAAACCCCACAGGCTCGCTAGCTAGTTAACCTGCCTTTTCTGCTGCTCCTCACAAGGCTCCAATATTCCAAAGACACAACCATGCTTCTCAATACTCTGTCATCCATTAGAATACTATCACTTAACGTAAGAAAATAGGACTAGAACCCCAATCCAACTCACCAACACTTAATCATTATCAACAACCTCTATAGTCACTCACTCAACACCAACCTCCCACTAGGACTTCAATCTCCACTAACAACATGTATTTGTTACTCAAAAGAATATTTACCCACTTGAAACTCCAATGAGTGATTCTTAACTCATTACATCTAGGTTCTCTACCCTCCTAGCCACCCAAGAGACCTCAATGAAACTTATTGTAGTCTTACTATTTTTGAGACAATCACACTAGGTGTAGGGGCAATCATGATTCAATGGGCCATTCTTCCTTATCAACACTTCAAATGTATGACACAAGGATGATGAAAACTCCTATTCCCTTCCCTAACTCTAAACCCATCCATAAACCAAGTTACTAACTTGGAAAGGGAAATGAATTAGTGCACTATGAAACTGTGACAAACAATACACCAAGGAGGATAGTCATAAACTTTCATAGTTTGGCTAACACTTTGGGTTCCCAACCACTTGGAACATGTTTTTGACACCTTCACACCCTCTTAAAATTCTCCACCAATATTTTGAAGCCCTCCTTGTAGTTCAAAACCTCCAAAACACCAACAATACACGAATGTTCATAGTCTGAGACACAAAATCAAACTTTGTTTACTTCAACAACATGTGGCAAGTGCTCCATGGATCCCTGAAAAGAATAATATAACTAAAGTAAACATATAAAAAATAATTTTCACCCATTGGAGTTGTCTATTTGACATGAAAACAAAACAAAAGCATTATTTTTTAGTCTAGGGTTACCCTGATCTATGGTTTGGACTGCTTTTACAAAAACCCCTATATCTCTCTCAAAATATAATGAAATCAAATGCCACAAGAAACAAATTAAATTATATTCATCCATAAATGATATCAAATTGGTTCCAAAATAATATTAATATGATTTAATATTAAAATGAACTCTTGATTAGACTGTCACATCTAAAAACTCAGAATTTGCAGGAAACACAATGAAACTTTATTGATTTTCTTGCTTGCTTTTACACCCACTTCCATCCAACCTCTCTATGGATAAATTATGGGCTTATTTAAATATTTTCCAAGACTCCTTGATGGGTATAACTTCTTTTTAAACTTGGTTCAACAAACTAACTTCCATCTAGCCAAAAATGCAAAAATTGCTTGTAACAATAGTGACAAAAAAATGTGTAACTTTTTCCAAAACTAATACTAGACTCAACCTAGGACAAGTATGACTCAAAAGTGATAAAAATTGATAAAAATAGGTCCATATGAACTTTATGCATCATAAAATACTATGTTGGACCCATGACTACACATTTCTCCCATAATGACAACTTGGACAATTTTTGGCAACTTGACTCCTACTAAGACTCCATGCACAAACCAGTTGTCTTAGTGACCTTATTACATCACATATGGTATTTATGAACTTAATTACAACTCTCATCCCTTAAAACAAAAAAGATTCATACTTTGCCTCATAGAGGCTTGATGGTATCCTAGGTGCTCCTACACCATGGGATATTTCAATTTCATAGACATGTGTCTTTTGCTTTGCATGGTAATTATAGGTAAATGGGCTATTATACAAGATATTATAATAATATGTAAAAATTGAAATTGACCCATGGGATATTAAAAATTTCTACAATAAATTATAATTAAACATTTCCAAGGTATGGGATATTATATCTAGTCTCCTCCCCTGTGTGTGCCAATGGTCTTCTGCTTTGTCTTGAGGGAATGAAGTTTTTTGAAGTATTTTGATTTGCAGAGTATTTTGAAATTTAAATTGACCTATGGGATTTTTTTATTTATTTTCTGGCAAAAGTGGCAAGCCACTAGTATATTAATATAATAATACATTACCAAATCTGTTTCAATGAGCATACTAGGAAGAAAGAGCCAGACAAGAAAACCTCTGGTTATAGCTCGAGTTGATAATTAAACTAATGAATCCTATAGCTAACCTAATCACATGATCAATTTAAAAAAAAAACAAGACCAAAATAGTTTGATTGGTCAAGACCACATAATGTTTCCATACATTCATGAGAAACGTCATACCAAGACCTTCGGTTAAAATCCCGAAATACAAGATGTCAACCTATCTAAGGTAAAAGTTAACAAGATACAATGCCAATGATCAATTATTTTCATGCTCAAAAGAAAGTAGGGGAGAAAGATACTGATGCAAAAAAATTAGAAACCCTTTAGAAGTCAAACCGATGGAGAAGTCGATCTCATAAACCAAATTGGATAAGTTTGCAAAAATCGGCCTTCATATCTATCATGCCGATAGATCCTCCAAAACCATAGCTGTGAACAAAAAAAACCCTGCTTCGAAACTCAAGACAAACAACCTTTGAAACTCTATCCATCATGTTGTAAATCAATAACTTCTCAATCAGTGATTATTCCTTTATTGGGCATGGGGAAAATACAATTTCACCTTCCTTTGGAATATCAACAGTCACACTTCCAACAGAAGGATGATGCAAGTCACTATCTCTCTTTGCAACAAGTGAGGAGTCAGATGGAGAAATGTTGAGATCAGGCACCGAAGGAGGAAGAAGAGAGGCAACTAGGATTTGAGGGAGTGCAACTTGAGGGGCCTCAATTTCATTGAGAAGGAATAATATGGCATTCACTTTCTTTTTGGTTTTATCAATCAATTCTTACCCAAAACTCCATAAAACCTATCAAATAAAAATTGGAGGAATCTAAGATTACGTTGTTCCAATGTATGTTTGATATTATCATATAGGGAGACATGTGCCTACCCATTGAGCAAGAGTTGTCTAGGAAATAAACCTCCCACCTCTGCATGTCCATTTCAGAAATCATAATTTTGAACTACCCCAGTAGCTTGTTGCCTGAGAGATAAATTTCTCGAACCACTCTATGAGTAGTTGCCTCCAACAAATCTCGCGACTGCACTAAATCTAAAGCATTCAAAAGGAAGATGGAGACCAATTGTAAAGGAAAGATGATTATATTTGATTGAGAAATAAGTATTTCTTCACCAATTACTCTCTTAATGTTTTTCCTTATTTTGGGATTTCCGACAATGAAAATCTACTCAAGAATTTCATCCAAAATTTGGATTGAATGCAGTCTCTCCCATCTTCCAGTCACAATGCTAACCCTGTATTTTTTTGGTATGTAATCCATCCTGATAAAAAAAGCACACAACAATTAATGCAAAAGTTGCTACTAAAATGAAAGCTGATATAAAATAATGTTGAAAAGAGAAGAGGCATTTAGACATAAATAACAAAAATCATGTCCTACAAGCTGGAAAAGCCACGTGCTATTTAAATAATTACATCTTACCAAAAAAATTAGTTTTGATGGTGCAAGAATTGGTTTTCACAGTACACAATCTATAAATTAATGAAATGAAATAAATATAACATAATAATCATGCATTGTCATGTGAAATATCCAAATTCGGATTTGAAAAATGCTTCAACACTATTTCACATGAGTCATAGTGATAGACAAAGTAAATCCAAATATTCATTTTTAAATCACGATGATGACAAAATATTGTTGTACTCTGCAACTTCTATGTACGACATGTTTCCCCATATATACATTGCATTTAAAAATGTTGAAGTGTCAAATCACATATTTTGATTTTTCATTGAGATTGACTTATTTGTACAAGTTGAGATGCTTACCAATTATCACAATTCAAGATGGAAAATAATTCCACAACCAAGTGGCTTTGACATTGCAAAAATTGGGAATTCACTTTTCCAATGTAGACATCAACTTTTCTTCAATCACAATTTTTTTCAAATCGAAAAGATCAATGTCCACAAGCCCCTCAGTAGAATCAACTTCCACTTTTTCACATCCTATATTAGCTAGTTTGTCCGCCAGGTTATTGCCTTCCCTAAATATGTGCAACAAGATGAATGTTTCAAAAGAATTTAGGAGAATACATGCCTAAGAGAGAAAGTTATTTAAACTCAAATTATAATACTTTTTGGATTTGCAAGCATTTACGATCAGTGAGGAGTTGCTTCAACATGTACTTTTGGGAAGCCCAGTTTCTTAGCCAATGATAATCTAGATAAGAGGGCATGTACTTCAGTTGAATTGTTGGTACCCTGAGCTAATAAAGAGGACTTAAATGGGATATTATATGGGATTTAATTAAATATCCCATATAATGCCTAACATAGGCCCTGATGAGAATATTGTACCTGCGACGAAATTAAAATTGACCTATGGGATATTAAACATTTTCATATGAAATTATAAGTAAAAATTTCCAAGGTATGGGATATTATATGGGATATTATACATTTCTATATGTAATTATATGTAAAAATTAAAATTGACCTATGGGATATTAAACATTTCTATAGGTAATTAGAGAATTTGTGATCTGAATAAACAATGCCAAGCTATGTTGAATATATTTTTTACACTATTTGACCAATATAAGTAATGTGTGAGAAATATGGTAACATAGACATGGCAATGAACTATCAGAAAAAATGCATTAAAGAAATGCGGTCTCGTGGTGATGGAATGCCATGCCAGTCAAATTACTATGGATTGTTATGACATTCCATTACCATAAGAACACATTTCTTTGACACATTTATGCAAACAATTTGTTACCTTGTCTAGGCTAGGTAGTGAATCGTTTGATAAAATTCTTAAGACAAACATGTATTTAGTTGTATGTACTTTAATCTAATCAGTGAATAATTTACTATTACCTACCCCTACTTGTGTATTATGTAGTGTGATGAAATGATTGATTTTTTACAGTACAAAAGAATACTCCTTACCATTCATTCCAGTATTTGTATAAACTATGATGACTGCATATTGTAACAAGAACTAAATCTATTTATATTGTCTACTAGTTTTTAGCATATGTATCATGTGACTTATGTAAATTTGATTATGATTGACCTTCATATAAGATGTAGGCTAACATAAGATAAATGAATTACATATGTAGGAACCTGAACCCCTTTGACGAGGATCTTACACAATTTACATGAAGGAAAGGAAATGATTCTTCTCATGGATCAGCAGGTATAAGTCAATACACCCTATAGAAACCATTTATTATTTTCTTGCTTTCTCTTTACACCCATCTTAGAGTGGTTTAATAATAAGCCAGGTTTTAGCAACTATATTTTGTCAAAACTTTGATTTTTTTTCTCACCTAAACCACCTTGACATCCACATGGTATAGATCATTCCACTTTCATGGACCTCCTATATTTTTTAAGTGATGAGGAAAATTATTTTTTGGAGTTTTTGAAACTCCAAAATTACTAGGAAAACAAACTTGCTTAGTTTTGAAACGTCCAAATTACCATTCATCCTTCCATCAAGTATCAACACCCTTATCTCTTCTTCTTGTGCATCATCTTGTGTGACATCTTGTTCTACCCTGGGCTCCCTTTCTTTGGTTATCTCTTCCTTAACATTATCTTTTGAAACAATAGTCTTTTCAAGAACTCATTCCTTATTATTTGTTATATCAATGGTCTATGAGTTTTTACTTAGTGGTGTCCTTTGGAGTTGTTGGTCTTCTTGTCTTCTTTAGAAGATTCAATAGTCATTTGTTTGGAAACTTTTATTAATCTCTTATGGGCCATTGGAATGTCTTTAGGTACTTCCTTAGTTCTTCTTTGGCCTTAGAGGACCTTGTACTTTGATGGATTAAAGGAGTTGTAGTAGTAATAGTAATAAGTCTCTCCTTTCTAAGATTCTCCTTGCTAAATGAATGGATCTTCTGAGCTCCTTGCTAAAAGAGAAAAGGATTCATGCTCTCATCATTGTCACTATTAATGCATCAACTCTTGGACTGATCCTTGTCTAGTTCTTTAAAAGGGAAAAGAGAGAGATAGAGAGAGAGAGAGGCATTTTTTTTTAAATATTAACTTTTTGTCAAAATTTTGATGAATGCCCCGATGAGACTACTAAGATTCCAACAAATGTTTTTTTCGAAGGTACAACATTCTCATTGGAGCATAGTGGGAGTCCATTGGAATTCCAATGATCAATGTCATCAAAATTTGCCGCACATATAGCATGGTTTCAATGGTAATGTTGTGCAAGCGATAGAAAACTACCTTGGTTTTCATCAGAGTTTCAATGAAAATCATTGTATGGTTCCTTGAGAGATGAAATTGGTTTCTGACAAAATGTTTGTTGATTGTTCAACAAAATATCTTGCATTTAATGCACAGAAAAAATTTCAGTGACGAAAAACTTGTTGCTATTTCGTCAAACCTACGACAGAAAAATGTTGGAATTTTGATGATATTTCATCGGAAAATGTGTCCAAATGTGTTAGTGTTGTGAACGAATGTTGTGATTTCCTAAAACCCTTATGTGAGCCTTGGGGAGGTTAGTGTGTACTTGAATGTTGGAAGATATCTTGGATGTGTAAAAGGATCATGTTATTGTGGTATAGGAGGGAATTGGATGTGTTTTATATGACCAACTCAAATAATGACTTGTATGAATAGTAAAATAATGTAATTGTAGTTGGCATATCAAATTGACTTTATATAAACAGGATTTATAAATGTAGAATGTGTTCGATATACCTACATAACCCTATACTAGTTAATTGGTAGTTTCATTTTCCTTCTTCTCCTCATATTTTGACATTCAATGAATGGTCATAGTAATGATGAATTTTAATTAATTAGGAGTAGTGAGTGTTATTTCTAGAGGCTTAGTATGTAAGGAAAGATTATTTTTATTAATCTCATATGAAAACTAGGACAATAGTAGCATCTTTAATATAAGGAAATATCATGATAAGACAATTTTCATTCTCCTATATTGATAGTCAAATGAAAAAAGAAATAGTACCTAAAAAGATGATAGTTATATAGGGAGAAATCTAATCCTACTTGTGTGAACTTGTTTGTTTATGTGCATATGTGTGAATTGGTTGACTATCGAAAATTCTCTCGCTCTTCTCTCTTTCTAGTTATGAAAATTTATAGAATTTCTACTAAATTATGTAAATTGAAATTAAATAGAATTTTTTGATTGTTTGATTATGAATATTGTGAGGCATATACTAAGGAAGATCTGTTTCATTCTGCATTGAAGACCAAAGTGTTTTGTTTTGCCTATAAGTGCATAATGTCAAGTAAGTAAATGGAATACATTTTGCATATACTCTATAAGTAATCCATATGGTTTAGGTGTTTGATAGATCATGATGGGGAAAAAGTATTGATTAAGATAATCTATTATGATTCCATTTTATTTTGAAAAATAGGATTCTTAGTTTCGCAAAACTTTTGGGTAATTGTTAGGAACTATAAGAATGTTGTGTTTGGTTAGTAAAAATATAGAAATGTTGCTACTTCCTTACCTTATTTGAATTGGGAATTCTAGTAATATGGGTAAAAGATAATGTTGGGAAGGTGGTACTTGTGATAGAGATGTAGTGTGGTATGAGAGTTATGCTTTGAGTGTATATCCTTTATTTGTGAAATATCGTATTTGTACCCTGCCTGTATATGACTTCATACATAAGAATAATTATATGAACGTTCACATGTATAAAACCAGAATTGTATGGCATTAAAGTAAAGTAGTTAGTCTAATATCCTTAGTGTCTATTATTCATTCTCTATTTCACTCAAGATGTGAGATCTTGGGTGTTGTGTAGCGGTTACTCCCTATGGTGTGGTTGGAAATAGTCACTTTGTTTTGAGTTTTTATTGCAATAGTGTTTTGATTGTCTTTTGACTAGTGTTTTGTGACTATGGGGCTAGCATTTTCTTTTGAGATTTATTATGACAAAATGACCACTAAATTCTTGTTCCTCTTTATTTAAATTCATCACTTGTCATGTTTTAGATTTTGTTGATTTTCAAAATTGCTGCCATCATTCTTATTTATCATCGTATTTGGCAATCATCATTTTGGATGAATTTATTATGAGGTTTGTGGTGGTCATTCCAAATGTTTGCACTACCAATGTCTTAAGTGTTACATCTATCATGTTCACTTGAACCTCTTTTATAGTTGTTAAGGGAGAACACCGCAGAGAGTGGTTTTAGGCATAATGAAGTAACCAAATAAATAATGAGATCAATTAATGAAATATGTGTTTTCTTTGATGAAAATGGTTTGTAATCATGTGAATCATAAGATGTAGTAGGAAGAAGAGTGAACTGGATCTAGTTAATTATGTGATAAGCTTTAGATAAATACTGATGATCTGTAGACTTATTGTTCTCATCGAGTGTTTGAAAAGCCTCCATGAGTTATAATAAAATTAAGTGGACATTAGATGGTTGGATGTAGGTAATTATATTCATTTCTTAATTCAAGTGAGGTTGTATCCTGCCTTAGGAGTGATGTTTTGGTGTTGTTGTTGATGTGATTTTGCACCATGAACCTTTATTCATTCACTATGTATGCATTATGTACCTTAGAGGTAGTATAAAATATTAGTTACAATTTAATTTTAGTGTTAGATCTGAGAGTATGTTGTGGTTAACCTAGTAATGTAGGGAAGTGTGTATAATTAGGATGTTGTAGTAGACATGTAAATATCATATTTATGATACTTATTGATGTAAAATAAATATTTTCATGTTTGGATAGGCTAAGTTATGATGAATCATACAATATGATGTGTATACTTTTGGATAGGGATATTTATAGAGGATCTTTTCTTGTATGAATGTATGTTGGAATAGTGGTTCCTAGAAGTTGAATAAGGGTGTTAGTATGTTTAACGTAGGAAATAAAAGATGATGTATCTTATTGTAACTCTTTTAGCACATTCATTTCCATAATTGAGGAATGTAAAAGGAAGATTGTTCAATGTTAAATTATTTAATTTAGAAAAAAAGAAATGTTTATGTTAAGATAGTTGACTTGGATGTTGATTTCTATACATTGGTATATTGAATTTGTGGATTGTATTCTCCTTAAGATAAGTTAAGATTTTGGGTTATGTAATGTGAGTGTGATGACTTAGGTGTCCTTGTTGTCCCATCCCAGCCATCAAGAAACCCTAAAGGATACAACTACAAACATTTGGAAAGAGTGTAAAATATCTTTTTTTAACAATACAAAACACATAAACTTATGAAATAACATTGCAATAGAAGTTACACAAGCGGAAGAGTTAACCTTAAACTCCTAAAGGGTTTACCAAAATGGATTAAATAATTAAACTAATCCTTACTTAAGGTCAATTAATCCACTTGAGAAATATATATATCCATTATGAGCTTAATTACAGTAAACAATGATTGTTTCATACTTTGGATGAGATAACACTAACATTTCTATGATTCATTTATGATAAAACATTCAATTACATTACAACAATGATTTTAATTAAAGACATAAATCCTATCATCTAAATCTCATCATAATACATTGCTTTTATATTGCAAGGATACCATAATATTGCAATTGCGCTTAAAACACCAAGTCTTATAAAAATACATAATGGCTACATCAAATTACAATGTCCATGAAGGCATACATATAAACATATGATACAACCAACCACATAAGGTCAAAGAGATACAAATATGATCCAAGAAGAACAAAGAGGATCCAACCAGTAAAATGAGTGAAGTAAATCCAAGAGATATAGGGATATAATTTAATTTCCTTCTTGTGGCATTTGATTTCATTGTATTTTGAGAGAGATATAGGGATTTTTGTAATAGCAGTCCAAACCCTAGATCAAGGTAACCCGAGACTACAAAATAATACTTTTGCTTTGTTTTCACATCAAATAGACCACTCCAATGAGTGGAAATTATTTGTATATGTGTTCTTTAGTTATATTATTCTTTTCACGAATCCATGAAGCACTTTCCACATGTTCTTGAAGAAAACAAAGTTTGATTTTGTATCTCAGACTATGAACATCAATGTATTGTTGGTGTTTTGGAGATGTTGAAGGGAAAGGAGGGCTTAGAAAGATTGGTGGAGAATTTGAAGAGGGCATAAAGGTGTCACAAACATGGTCCAAGTGGTTGGGGGCCCAAATAGTTAGCCAAACTATGAAAGTTTATGACTATCCTCCTTGTTGTATTGACTGTCATAGTTTCATAGTGCACTGATTCATTTCCCTTTCAAAGTTAGTAATTTGGTTTATGGATGAGTTTAGAGTTAGGGAAGGGAATAGGATTTTTCATCATCCTTGTGTCAGACATTTGAAGTGTTGATAAGGAAGAATGACCCATTCAATAATGATTTCCCCTACACCTAGTGTGACTGTCTCAAAAATAGTAAGACTGCAATAAGTGTCATTGAGGTCTCTTTTGTGGCTGGGAGGGTAGCAAACCTTGATTTAATGAATTCAGAATCCCTTATAGGAGTATCCAGGGGGTAAATGTTCTTGTGAGTAACAAACACACATTGTTAGTAGAGATTGAAGTCCTAGTGGGAGGTTGGTGTTGAGTGAGGGACTACAAAGGTTGTTGATAATGATTAAGTCCTTGTGAGTTTGATTGGGGGTCTAGTCCTGTTGTTTTACCCTAATTGATATTATTCCAATAGATGGTGGAGTATTGAGAAGCATGGTTGTGTCTTTGGAATATTGGAGCCTTGTGAGTAACTAGCGAGCTTGTGGGGTTTTGAACAGTTATCACCTAATTGGATAGGTGAGTTGGGAGAAATATCTGCCCTAAGTAGTTGAGTGTTGGATGCTCTACATTATCCCATTTACATATAATTATAATTTATTTCAAGTATTTTACTCTAAAATTGAAATTCACCTATGGGATATTATACATTTATATATGTTCCTAACAATGAATGGATCTCATTCTTATAAATTTTGATGTTAGCTAATCTTTGATCTCAAAGTTAGACAACTATTTCATGTATTTGGTGACTTCCCCTTTAAAAAGTTAAATCAATATTTTCCTATGTAATCAGAAAAAGGAATATAAACAACAAAAATAGATTTCCCACAATTCATGGGTTAAACTCCTTGACTCAGTCACAATGAAAGTCAAGGATAAGTTCAAAATGGCTTCCACTTTTAGGAAATTCCTAAAAATAGTTGAATCTCTATCTAATCCAAGAGTTTCTTTGTGATTGAAAATATTAATAAAAGAAAATGAGAAATATTGGTGAATTTCATCTAACTATACAACTATTCTATCCTGGGTTCATTTTTAGGTACTTGAGAAGAATCCATGGAAGTGACATAGGTCTATAATAATATTTTAGCAAAAGGGAAACACATAAATTTGATTATGTTTGAAATGCACATAAGATGAAGCTAAGTGATTGCTTACCTATAAAATGATTAGATAAGTGATCGATCCTAAGGTAGCTCAACACAACACTCTAGCGGTTTCAAGCCTTTCCTGTGTATCTATACACACACACACGTATACATATATACATACGTATATACACATACAATATATATATAGACACACACACACATACATATATGTATACATATGGGTGTGTATGTATGTATGTATGTATGTATGCACATACATATATATATTTGTAGTTTTAACAAATAATTGAATTGATGAACACTTTTTTATCTAATACATTGGAAGTGAAATAAAATTATACATTTCACACTAGCTACATATTATGGTTAGCACTTATAATAGTATGGTGTTTCATTTATTCGACATTTTAACATTTTGTCTTTACAAAGTTACAAACACTCTTCTTATTTTACAACATTGTGGGTTATGGCATCTTATTTTCAACCCTTGATAGATATTGCATCTACGTGCTCCACTTGAACAAAAAATTGACTTTGGTTCATATCTATGCTATTTACTATCAGGTCCTATATTAGGTATACAACTAGATATAGTTTGTATCTAGAAGATAATAAGAAATTTTTTTGGTATTCATACCTCAATAAAAGTAGATTCCCAAATAGTTATCTTAATTTTTGATTCAAGATTGGCAAAAGGAGTCTAAATCAAGCCATTTTAGTGTTTTAGGTTTTTCTTGAGAAAGTGCTTGCACAATGACCTTTGATGGTAAGACCTTTTATTTTCCTAGTTGTATATAAGGTGTAGACTAAGGGCATGTAATCATCATTTTAAACTCAATTCTGTTTCTCATAGATTCCTTGGCCTTTGGTTTTTATCATTCACGTCTCTTGGTCAGGAGGGTTCAAGGATATGTTGCACATGATGCCCTTAATCACCAAATTCTAGACTTCATTGGTTAGCTTCTACATCATTCTAGTTGTAAATGATTAGGCCTAGGGAAACACAAAAAAATATAAAGAAGAGTGAAAGAAATAAAGTATGATTGCCTAACATGGGACTCTTTACTATTGATAATCGTATTAGACAAATAATTTTTTTGGCTTCCCAATTTTCCTTGTTTTAGCATGTTGAGCATCTTTTTGTTTCTACAATTCAGCCCATGAATGAAGATATTTTATTCCCCTTCTCTCATGATATTGTGAATCAAAGTAAATCTTTTCCTATTAGAGATATGGCACTACCCGATATGGGTGGACATTGTTCATCTATTCATGGTACTATGGTTTAACCTGCTAAATGTGTTGTTGGAATTGCAACTGTAACAGTGACCAGGGCTTGACCCAAGTTTCTAGCAAATGAGGTAGATGTTCCCTACCATCTATAGGTTTTTAGGTTTAGATTATCCTATCAGATAGGGTAATTTTTAGCAAAAGGGAAATAAATAAACATTTCTAGCAAAAGAGAAATAAATAAATCTGATCATGTTTGAAATGTACATAAGATGAAGCTAAGTGATTGCTCACATGTAAACTAATTTCCTCCTCCTACACATGCAAATGAACTCTTCATTCACCACTGCTTGTGAATCTCCTCTCCTACGCGTGCTAATGGTCTTCTGCTTTGTCTTGTGGGAATGAAGATTTATGAAGTCTTTTTCTTTGTAGAGTAATTTGAAATTGAAATTGACCTATGGGATATTATAATTATATGTAAAATTAAAAATTGACCTATGGGATATTATAATTATATGTAAAATTAAAAATTGACCTATGGGATATTAAACATTTTAATATGAAATTATAACTAAACATTGCCAATGTATGGGATACTAAAATTAAAATTAAAATTATATGAGACATTTTAATTCTATGTAAAAATTAAAATTGACCTATGGGATATGAAACATTTTTATATGAAATTATAAGTAAGCATTGTCAAGGTATGGGATATTATATGGGATATTATACATTTTTATATGTAATTATATGTAAAAATCAAAATTGGGGGTCACTAATGGAGTAAAATAACTAGGATAGTATACGTAAAAAACTTTGAAATTCACTATTTAATATGAGGGTGAAATGTATGTAAAGTGTTTTAGTGTGTATGCCACGAAACATGTACAAAGTGTAAACATGGGTAGTGTTGGTGTTCCCAACTAATTGTTTGATTATCTCTAAAAAGTAGTTATCTTCAATTATTAAGACTCTAAGATTAGTTGTCAATAAAAATGAGACAGTGGCTTGTTCTCCTTTTCACTTTAGGCTTTGCTACACGTAGGGGGTATCCCTTACTTCAATATCTAAAATATCAATCTCTACACATTGAGATATTGATTAGAGCATAATGTTCCCCCATTTGTGCTAAGGATTGAAATGATCCTACCTAATATTAGTAAAATCCTTTATATTTATCTTATTCAACACCTTGAGAAGATGGAAAAATTTGAACAGAAAAACAAAAAGTAAAATATTTGTTTTTTGATTTTAGGTTTATAGAATCTACATTTTGAATAAGAAGGTATCCTCTTAATGGTGTCTACCTAAGACAATAGAGTCAAACCCTACATGCAAGTGTCATTTTATGACAACAAAACATCATACTTAGAGAATTGATAACAATAATAAATATGTATTTCATCAATATGTCCAATAGAGGGTATTATCTGCAATACTTCTTAATGATCCTTTAATGCAACACAGATTCCCTAAGGTATTATCTAGAATAGATCATGCAAATATCATAGACTTGTTAAAATATAAAGATTGGAAAATATCATCTCCTTGAATTATATTAATAGCATAGACAAAAAATAAATTAGGTTCATCATACATCATAATAGGAATAATTGTGTTATTGCATAACAAGCCATTAAAAGGATTCATCTATTAAATTTTCTATAAATATCTCAGCAGGATTCATCTATATAATTTTCTATAAAGTTATGGAAAACATCGAACAAGATTTAAAAAAAAAAAGATTTGACACAAATTGCCTCTTAAGATCTGACAAAACAAAAAGAAATCCCATAGTTCGTCAGAAATGTTTGTCGGAAAATTCAGCCAAATGAGTTAGCGCAACAAGAAGACACACCCACTTTGTGGAGGCCATCACTGCCCATTTTGGGTTATACATAGCGAAAAGGGAAGGTTTTAGAATGAGTTATTCCAACCACTTTGTGGAGGCATGCGTTGCCCACTTTGGTTTACACATGGATAAAAGGGAAGGTTTTAGAAAGGTCTGGCTAGAATCTAACTCTCTAAACATTATTAATTGCTTGAATGGGCATACGAATCCTAGGTGGACTATTTCCAAACTGATCAAGGATTTTTTGGATATGATAGAAGAGCTAGATGAATTCAAAATTTTGCATGTCTTTTAGGAAGGCAATAAAGCGGCAGATTTACTGGCCAATATGGCGGTGGGCTACGTGGAAACTAAATGCTGGAGCAGTAGGGACTCTTTCCCAAAAAAATTGTGAGATCTGGCTTGTGATGATTCCATCCACTTGCGGTAATTAATAAATTTTAATCTTGATTTGATTAAGTTTTTTAGGGAAACAGTTGCTCTTTGATTTCCCTATTTGAAGATCTAGAGACTTCTCTTATGCCTGGATCTTTTGTCTTATTGTGTGGCCCATTTCTTGCTACTGTTCGGAGACTGTGTGGCCCATTTCCTGCTACTATTTGGAGACTTCTTTGGTGTGGCCCATTCCCTACTTTTATTTGGTGACCTAGATCATTATGGGTATGGACAAGAATAGGCAAGAGTCACACACTTTTGAGAAATGGAAGAAAAATAAGGAGGTGTTGTAGGAAATCGTTGATGGGGGAATTGTCCCCTTCTTGGAAAGACTCCATGGAGCTCCTCCTTTTCTCAAAAAACATTTGTTAATGGGTAGTAAAAAGGGGTTTTGAGGGCTTATGATGTTTATTTCCAGCTAGATGAAACCCTGGTGGCTACGATTACGGGTCTGGCGATGAACGAAAGAAGGTTTTATAGAGACAAGAAAATAAGGGAGGAAGACATGGAAATTTTTTTTGACAAAGATAAGGAGCGTTCAAGAGTTAATAAAATGGCTGATGGTGGCTACAACAGGAAAGATCGTATGGCTCCCTGGGTAGATATGGCCGAATTCATCATGAGCTACATTATGCTTGATGGTAGATATGCCAGTATCTTTTCTTACCATTTTACCATTTTGAATCACTTTAGGCATGGAAAAGTCATTTCTATTCCTTTCTATCTAGCCTCTTCTTTGGAGAATAGTCTTGAAAAACATGTTGAGAATCCTACTAATCTAGTCCTCCATGAAGGGATTATTGTGCTCATTATGGAGTATGCTAAGACCCATGAAGTTGTGCCCTCTCTCTCTGAGAAAGGAAAAATCCCTCATACTAATATTTAGGAAGTCTCTGATTTGGATATGGAAATGGAGGATAGTGGGAGTGCCAAACCTTTTGATGACCCTAATTATAAGTGAGTTCAAGAAGGTGAATTGTTGGTCACCCCTAGACCTAGAAAGAATCCCCCCAGATGGGAGGCTAGTGTTAGAATATTTAATCTTTACTTAGCTTAGGTTTATTTGTATTTAGTTTAGGATATTCCTTTGGAATTCCTACATGTAATTTGTCCTCTAGTACATGTGTGAGGACAAGTCATTTCTTTTATTTTCCTTTATTAAGGAATATTAGATTTCCTCCATAAGAGGATGTGGACACATGGCACACACATTTTATGAATGGTGGCATTCATAGATTTGGGAGTTACTTTGTAACTCCTCTCCTCATCTCTATTTAAGAGATGTCTCCTCTCTCATTTCTTCTTAATGACAATATTGTAAAGAGCTTCTTGCTCTCTGTCTCTCTCTCTCATTTTTAGGCATTGCCTCATTCATAATATCACAAGGGGTTTTTCTTTGGTTTTCCCCTTTCAAAAGTTCTTGTGCCTCCTTCTTCACATTTGGGTGATGCTCCAAGGTTTTTGCTTTTCTCTTGGTAACAATTACTTCATCATAAACTTTCTTGGATTAATTTTCCTTTCCTTGCTCTTTTATTTACTTTCATGGTATCAAAGCAGGTTTCTAATCCTTGTTTTAAGTTGATATTGATGAAGGTTACCATTCTGTGGAGTTCACCTTGTTGGAGGCATTCTTGAGAGGAGAAGAAGTTCTTTTTCTAATATTTTCTATTGTGCAGGTTTTGGTTTCAGATTTTAATTTTTTTTTTTTCAAACTTGTTAACAAGTTTGCCTGCAGGTTTAATCTCCTATTCTAGTTAGTTTTTATTAAAAAAAAGGGCTTTGGAAGGCTTGCCGCCAAAGTTCCTTCTTTCTAGTTTAAATTTAATTATTTTTAAAGTTTTGGAAGGCTTGCCGCCAAAACTCCGATGCTAACTTCTTTTCCTGCATACTTTAGATTTCATATTCATTTGTTTTGGAAGGCTTGCCGCCAAAACAGTTTCATCATAAAGTTGTTTCTCTGATTCATATTGCAAGTTCTCACATTTTGTTTGCTTGCAAGCTTTTTTGATTAAAAAAAAAAGAAATTTAAGCTTCCTTGCAGGATTTTGTTATCAAATTTTCTCATTTTCTAACCTCATTCACAGAATACTAACTTTTTTTAATATCTATTGATCTATTTCAATCTTTGTTTGTGCTTATTTCAGCCTGGTTTACTTTACATAATAAATCTTACATTTTCTGTGAGCTGGACACGAAGACTTTAGCTCAAGTTTTAAAAACTCAAAGAAAACCTCATTCTTCCCACAAAATTTTCTGTAAACACCAGCAAAGGTTTCCAACTTGTATTCTGTGTTATTCCGCTCCTTAGGATCCAGGTAGATCTTCATTATCCTCGAGCCATCAACACAGTAACAACAGCATCGTATGAGTTGGGTGGAGAGTTGATTTTTGAAGCATCCACACCTTCAGCACTGCTATTGTTAAGGTCTTCTGTTTCTAAATTTGCAGGAGGCATTGGCTCGCCCATCCCTCTCCACTACTTGGATTACCTCTGCCTTCTAATTTGCACGATTCTGTTAGTGACTCAAACTGCATTTCAGATTGTTTTTAACAAACCACATTTACGGGCAAGCTACATCCAAAGCACTGTTTGCTTTCGAACTTGCTGGCGAGGATGAATAGTAACCATAAGCCGCTCTTCGCTTCTTCTGCATAATTTCTATTGCATTACGCTACCGTATATACTTACACTAATGTATACTGTATAATCACTGCATCTCTACACCACAAGACCTCATTTAGGAGCCAAATTTTCTCCATCCCACAACTTCGAGTCAGCTCGAGGGAAAAAAGGAAAACACCTTGCAAGGAGATCATTGCAGAGACCCGTAAAAACAATAGAATCTATTTCAATTGGTTTAAATCTTTTAAAGCTGATCTTGCAAACTCATATAACACATTGGCTGGCTCTGATGAATGGAAAACACCTTGTAGTATTACTCCATCTGGGAACTAGATTCGAATAACAGTAGCTTTATATCTCTTTCGTGCAGTTTTTATCTACTTTTCCCTACGTTTTGTATTCATTCTTGTCATTCAACTTCTCTCCAAAATAACGTCTTTGTACTGTAGATTCTTTGTAGTCTGTGTATCGTCGCTTCTGTTTGCAGTCTATTCTCAGTCTGTGTCCCAATCATTCTTTGTGAAACGGTTCTCCATCATTAAATAACGTTTCTGGATTTATAATATCAGTTTTGTTGGTTTTAAAAAAAAAAAATTACATTTCACCACATATAAGGCTTAAACGATTAAGTTTTAATATATAGTAAGTTTAAAAAGTTTAAAAGATTCAAAAATTTATTAAATTTTAATATATAGTAAGTTTCAAAGTGTGCATCAAAGTTTTACAAAAGAAGTTTTTTTTTAATATAATTTTTTTTAAAACAATTTTATTTTGTTAACTAAAAATAGTTTTAAATATTTTTTTGTTTAAATAAAATTAAAGTTTTTTAATAAAATTTTATACTTCCATAAATCCATTTTTTTTAAAAAGGTTATTATTTGAAATTTGCTTAGTTTAATCAAGGAGGTTAAAAAAAAATTTATTTCTATCCAAGAGGGCATTTTTTTTTCAATATTAAGCATAATTTGTTTATTATTTTGCTATCATGTCTACATTAATTCCGGAAATTAAATTAAATAGTTCCAATTATCATTCATGGAAAACACATATCTCGTTTATTTTTCGTTTCAAACACCTTTTGGATGTTGTGACTGATAAAACATTTGAACTCGCTACATCTGCTCCTCAAGCCGACCTAGATAGATGGAAGGCTCAAAATGAGGAAGCACTTGGTTTAATTGGTATTTCAATGGTTCCTGATTTGTATGTTTTAATTGGAAATTGTACAAAAGTGCATGAAGCTTGGGAAATTTTAAAAACAACTTATGATAGCTCAAATGAATCCCGAAAAATTCAACTTCAAGATCAACTTGAAGATCTAAGGTATACGGATTTTAAAACTATGGATGAATTCTTATTAAAGTTTGATTCTGTTAATAGTCAATTAACTGGTTTAGGAGTTACTCTAGCTGATTTACGTTTAATTCATCTTATTCTTAAAAAATGTCTTCCTCGTCAATTTCAACAATTTATTACGAATATTCATGCTCAACTTGCTATTCCTAGCTTAGCTACTCAATTAACATATGATATTTTTCGTAATTTATTACGTCAAGAGGAAGCTAAATTAATTCAATTTGGTACTCTTAAAAGTAGTGAACATGCTTTTATGTCTAAAAATCAAAATCATAATAACAACTTTAGATCCAATAATAATAAACATAATCATAATCATAATAATAATGATAATAATAATCACAAATCTTCTAATTATCAATCTCATTCTAAATCCTATCATAACAATTCTCATAATAATAATCACAATAATACGTACAATAATCAAAGGAATAATTCTCAAACAAGACCCCATTGCACATATTGTGGGAAAGATGGACATATTACTAATAATTGTTTTAAGAAACAAAATGGTAAAAAGCCCATGAATCAAAATAATCAAAATAATCAACATAAACCTCATTATAAGAAAGGTAATAATAATGGTAATTCATCACGTCATGCATTTACATGTACTTATAATGTTTCTCAACCACTTGAGTGGATTATTGATTCTGGTGCATCTCAACATGTTACTTCTCATAAGGAATGTTTTAAATCTTTGCATCCTGATACTTCTAATATTCCTGTTCAATTAGCTAATAATCATAGTTGTAAAGTTGAAGCTATTCGTGATGTGAATGTTCCTAATGGGAAATTACATGATGTTCTTTATGTTCCTGAATTAAAATCAAATTTGATTTCAGTTCCTAAACTTTGTCAAGATTATAAGATTAAATTTTATAGGGGCATATGTTATATCATTGATCCAAACACTAATCATGTTATTGCTACTGCTAAAATGGATAGTGATAACTTATTCAAGTTCTATGAATTTGCTCCTCCAAAGTATTCTTTGCTTACTACTGTTGATTTTACTATATGGCATGAAAGACTTGGCCATCTCAATTCTGATTATATTTCATTGATGCAAAAAGCAAATATGGTTGATGGATTGCCTAGTATTGTTCCTTCTCAAATTGCTTGCAATGGTTGCATGAGTGGTAAGATGCATAGGGAACCCTTTCGTCATGGTCAATCTTGGAGGGCATACACTAAACTGCATCTAGTTCATAGTGATCTCTTGGGTCCCATGGAGAATCCCTCCATCCAAGGTTCAAGGTATGCACTTACCTTTGTTGATGATTTTTCAAGGAGAACATGGATATATTTCCTTCATAGTAAGGATCAAGTGCTTGATGTGTTTATTGAATTTCATATGTTTGTAGAAAGGCAATTTGGCTCTAAAATTAAGATTCTTCGTACTAACAATGGAAGAGAATATGTCAATAATTCATTTAATGCTTATTTAAAATCTTTTGGAATTAAACATGAGCTTACCATTCCTTATACACCACAACAAAATGGTGTGGCAGAACGGAAGCATAGGACAATTGTTGAAATGGCTAGATGTTTATTGCATGCTAAAAATATGGATTACAAGTTTTGGGCTGAAGCTATGGCTTGTGCAACATATTTAATTAATATAACACCTACCAAAGCCTTAAAGGATAAAACTCCTGAAGAAGCTTGGTCTGGTAGAAAGCCTAATTTGCAGAATTTAAGAATTTTTGGTTCCATAGCTTATGTTCACAAACCTAAGGAGAAATGAAAAAAATTAGATGCTAAATCTTCTCCTTTTATTTTTGTTGGTTATGATGAAAATACTAAAGGTTATAGAGTTTACAATCCTATTACTAACAAGGTAAAAGTTGCAAGAGATGTTTGTATTGCAGAAAAAAGCATTCATGATTGTTCTAAAGTGGAAGATGATGAACTTGGTCAAACCAAAGTTGTGCTTGTGGAGGACCAACCTCCTTCTCTTAACCCTACTCCTAATGCATCTCTTTCTATTCCTTCTAGTGATAGTGATAATGATAATAATAACTCTACTCCTCATGACTCTTCTTCTAGTGATGAATCCATTACTTCTAAAAGAAGACCTAAATGGTTTAAATCTTTAATTCAAGATAGTGATGAATACTTAGCTAGAATGGATAAACTTCAAGCTAGGAGAGTTAATTATTGTAATTATGCTTTAATGACTACTATTATGAATTCTAATGATCCTAAAACATTTGATCAAGCTAAAAATCAACCGCATTGGCAAAAAGCAATGAAGGAAGAATATGATACTTTAACTTCTAACCAAACTTGGGATTTAGTTCCCTTGCCTCATGGTAAAAATCTTGTTTCTTGCAAGTGGCTTTATAAAACCAAATTGAATGCTAATAATCAAGTTAGTAAATTTAAAGCTAGATTAGTTGCTAGAGGTTTTTCTCAAATTGAAGGCTTAGATTATACTGAAACTTTTACTCCTATTGCTAAAATGCCTACAATTAAACTTGTGCTTGCTTTAGCTTCTAGAATGAATTGGCCTATTCACCAAATGGATGTTAAAAGTGCTTTTCTTAATGGTGATTTACATGAGGAAATTTATATGTCTCAACCTCCTGGTTTTATTAAAGAAGGTAATGCACACTTAGTTTGTAAATTAAAGAAATCAATTTATGGATTAAAGCAATCTCCTAGGGAGTGGTATTCAAAGATTAATGCATTCTTTCTTTCTCAAGGCTATATTAGAAGTAAAAATGATCCTAACTTGTATATTAAACATAGTGACGATGATATTATAATTATTATCTTGTATGTAGATGATTTGATTCTTACTTCAAGCTCCAATACTTTGATTTCTGATATTAAGTTTCAACTTAATCAAAAATTTCAAATGACTAATTTAGGTCTTTTACATTATTTCTTAGGAATGCAAATTTGGCAAACCTCTAAAGGAATTTTCTTATCTCAAAGTAAATATGCTCAAGATCTCATAGATGAGTTTAAAATGAATGATTCTCATCATGTTTCAATTCCTATTAAATTAGGCACTAAGTTAATGCTTGATATGCAAACTCCTCTTGTTGTTCCTACTTTGTATAGACAATTAGTTGGAAGTTTAAATTGTTTAACTCTTACTAGGCCAGATATTGCTTATAGTGTTGGTTTGGTTTCTAGATTCATGTCTAAACCTCAACAAACACACTTTAAAGTTGCTAAAAGAATTTTAAGATATATTAAAGGAACTATTAATGTAGGTTTGTTTTATGATGCACTTTCCGACTTTACTTTAAAAGGTTTTACTAATTCCGATCTAGGTGGAGATCCCAATGATGGGAAATCTACTTGTGGTTATTGTTTTTTTGTTGGTTCAGGAGCAATTTCTTGGAATAGTAAAAAGAAACAATCTACCTCTCTTGGATCCACTGAAGCTGAGTACAAAGGATGCACTAATTCTTCCAAAGAAGTCTTGTGGCTTAGAAGACTACTTGAAGATTTGGGTCTACCTCAACACGAACCAACTCCATTGTATTGTGACAACCAAAGTGCCATTGCCTTGGCTAAAAATCCAGTTTTCCATGCAAGGACAAAACACATTGCTCTCCAACACCACTTTATTAGAGAACAAATTGAAGACAAGCAAGTTTCACTCATCTATTGCAAAGGGGAAGACCAAGTTACAGATATTTTGACCAAGCCACTTTGTAAAGAAAAGTTCCAATTTCATTGTAAAAATCTTGGATTACAACCCATTGAAGGGTTTGATGTAAGCTCCCCAAGTAAAGCTTAAGGGGGGGTGTTAGAATATTTAATCTTTACTTAGCTTAGGTTTATTTGTATTTAGTTTAGGATATTCCTTTGGAATTCCTACATGTAATTTGTCCTCTAGTACATGTGTGAGGACAAGTCATTTCTTTTATTTTCCTTTATTAAGAAATATTAGATTTCCTCCATAAGAGGATGTGGACACATGGCACACACATTTTATGAATGGTGGCATTCATAGATTTGGGAGTTACTTTGTAACTCCTCTCCTCATCTCTATTTAAGAGATGTCTCCTCTCTCATTTCTTCTTAATGACAATATTGTAAAATGCTTCTTGCTCTCTCTCTCTCTCTCATTTTTAGGCATTGCCTCATTCATAATATCACAAGGGGTTTTTCTTTGCTTTTCCCCTTTCAAAAGTTCTTGTGCCTCCTTCTTCACATTTGGGTGATGCTCCAAGGTTTTTGCTTTTCTCTTGGTAACAATTACTTCATCATAAACTTTCTTGGATTAATTTTCCTTTCCTTGCTCTTTTATTTACTTTCAGCTAGCAAGATGATTTCTCATCCTTCTTTTAAAAAGAAGAATCTTGTGGTTAAGGACTATGGTCCCAAGACCCTAGACTAGGGAATTAAACTGGATATTCCTCTTAATGACCTGAAAGAAAAATAGGGGACTCTATTTAAAGAAGTGGACAATGGGTTACAAATGAATAGTACTGTGATGAACCTAGTGATGGAAGCAACTAGAAGCCAGGAGAGCTACTAGAAGTGGGTGGAGAAGGAAATTGATACCCTCAAAGAGAGGATTAAGTAGATAATAGATATCTTCACTGCTACGCCTGACCCTGGAAAATATGAGAAGCTCATGATCATGACCCAGAAGCTCTCCTAAGATATTAAGGTTATGAAATGCAACCATGAACAAAGAATTGAAAAGGTTTAATAGTCTATGGCGAAGATAAAGAAAAACCTCAAGAACCTAGTCGACATAAGTAAGGAGGCCATGAATAATAGTATGGAGGGGTGCTAAATGATCAATTTCGTGGTTGCAGAGTATAGATCCATTCACAGTGATCCTGAGAAAGATCTTGGAGGTGAAAACATTCCTGTTGGCAGCAACAAAACTATAGGCCCTAGCTCCAAGGCTAGAAGGAGGAGCAGCAATAAGGGCACCTCCAGGTTCATTATGGAGGAATTGGAGGAAATAAACAAGATTACCATATAGAAGAACAAGGAACTAGTGCACTCTCTTAATTGAAGGTTTTTGTTTTGTTGGTTGTGTTTCTTTTTGCTTTCATGTCTATTCTGGAGTGCTCCCCTATTTTGCCATTCGTTTCTGTTTGGTTGGTCGATGACCATTTTCTATAAAACTTTTATTTTTAGGTCCATGTAAAACTCGTTTATCTTTATCAAAGACAAGAAGACACCCAACCACAAGTACACAAAATCCAAATATTTAATTTCTAGACAGAAGAAGGAATGAAGAAATATATTCAATTCACTATGAATATGCACTCAACATTTTATATACAAGCTCTCATAATTACGACACTAAGTCCAATTGCAAATATAACCCAAGCACAAAATCATACTTTCAGACTTAAGACAATGCATTATCCAACCTAATAAGCTTATCGAGAGAGTATAATATCAGTTAAGAAGGTGTATCCAATTATCATTGAAAATGAGAGTAATTTTAGACCTAAACAACATACAAGAAAACAATGCACGTATGATCACATAACAAGCACAAAACATCAATAAGGAAGAGCAAGATTTGAATACACATGTTACACTCATTTAGGGTTTTCAGATATAGTCAAAGAAAGGAATAGAACATGAAATATATAAGGTCTTCATGATCCTATGCATTAATCACAAGAATACATCAGAATGACAAGCATGCAACAAAAAGACTATATATCATACAACAAACTAAGGGCACAAGCTACACCAAAGATCATAGTGTTTGCAAATCTTGGCTCTGATACCAAGTGTAATGGACCACCAAGAAACCTTAAAGGATACAACTACAAACAATCAAAAAGAGTGTAACATATTTTTTTTTTACAATACAGAAAACATAAACGTATGATATAACATTGCAATCGAAGTTGCACAAGTGAAAGACTTAATCTTAAACTCCTAAAGGGTTTCCCAATGTGGATTACATAATTAAACTAATCTTTACTTAAGGTTAATTAATCCACTTAAGAAGTATATATATATATTCATTATGAACTTAATTACACTAAATAATGATTATTTCATATTTTGCATGAGATAACACTAACATTTCTATGCTTAATTTATGATAAAACATTCAATTACATTACAACAATGATTTTAATTAAATAAATAAATCGCTTTTACATTGCAATGATAACATAATATCATAATTGCACTTAAAACACCAAGTCTCATTAAAATACATAATGGTTACCTAAAATTACAATTGTCGTGAAGACATACCTATAAACATATGATACAACTGACCACATAAGGTCCAAGAGATAGAAATATGTTCCAAGAAGAACAAAGAGGATCCAACTAGTACAAGGAGTAGATTAAATCCAAGAGATACATTTGGAGCACCTGTGAAGCTAATTCCTCGCAAGAAAGAACAAACAAAATACTCGATGGAAAGTGGTAGTACCACCCCTCCATGCTAGAAGATAGTAATAATGCCCTCAAGCAAATCATAATAAATAATCACATGATCTAAAATGTACATTAGATACTCACATAAGGCATAAGCATAAAAATATGACTTCCACAAGAGTACTCCAAGTAAAATGAACACAAGACTATACAATAGTAAACATAAGGGAAGAGTGTCATTGCATAAATAGTATGGGTTATCTTTGTAGACCTCCATAGGCTGTGACCCCCATCCTAGGTTATCCTGGTAGCCTCTCACAAACCCGTGGCCCCCATTGATGACTCATGCAGACCCAATAAACCTTTCATGAAGACAAGGGAGTTGGTTTTCTATTATAGGCCTTCCCACTGCATCCTGAGTCTGTACTAACACTCAACCATGAGTGAGGCACAATAAATCTTGATTAATATTTTAAAACCCAACACCAGTTTATTAATTAAGTTATCACTTATTATTCAATTTCCAAGGGGTTATTCTGGTAGCCTCTTTGGGCCTCACCCCCCACTTAGAAGACACTCTTCCTTATGACACTACACAACCTCAAAAGAACAACAAGGAAAAACACAAAAGCCAACTAACATAGGGAGTTCAAAACAAAAATGAAGAAACAACTTGGTTATACAAACCTTCTACCAAACTTAAACCAAGTGCAGGTGTGAAACAAACGACTGGTATATTCACAAGACAATACCACAACAAGGAATAAAGAAAGTACAGCTAAAATCAAACTTAACAAATTAACTTGTAGGATTGATTCGCATTCAACAACATACCAACATAAACATGAGAATGACTCTTCAAATCAAACACCAGCATCCTCCAATTAGAGTAAATACTCAAAAGGATATAGTTGTGCACTAAACACATCTATGTTAAGGAATCATAATGACCATTCAAAATATAATTTAAATCTAATGTTATCTAATTACATAGCTCTTTCAATAAACTAATTCCTCCATGATAAGAAAATCCACAATAGGGGAAAACCACATGAAAAGGCTCTAAGTCAACATACACCGAAATAGACTTGGACAATGCTTGATTTAAAATCCATACCCACACACAAAACAAAATTTTCCCTTTAAATAGAATTAAGCCATTAAATCTCCAAACCAAAATTGATCCACAAAGGATTCACTTTCTTTTAAATACCATACACCCTTTCAAAGAATAAAAGCAATTTGTAGACTAAATAGGCCATCATTTAAAACAAATATAGATCTTTTCAATTAAAGCCAATTTGAATAAAAACAAGTTTCATTCGCATTCAAATTTCTAATTAATAAAAAATAACAAAAAAGTATATTTGAAAAATAAAATCATTATTTGTGAAAATAGATCTTTTGAATTAAAGATCATATTGACTAAATTTAATTGATGACTATCAATATAAACTTTATTTTCCCAAATTAAATTACAGTTATATCCAATCAATATTTAACATTTAATTCGTATTGCTAATTCTAAAATACATATTTTATATATACACATATACCCATATATGTATATTAAATTATATATTCACATATATATAAATACATATATACTTATTTATTTTATTTGAAATCTGATAATCATTGTCAAATATAGAATTTCACTAATTAATCATATTTACATTTAGGAATACAAACATCATGGGTGTGCAAGCCCATAGTCATTGGCTTCCGCACATCTATGGGTTTGCAGGCCCACAACCATGAGATGTATCCCATGTCGATGTGGGGTGGAGCCATAGGCTCCCCCACACCTGCCATAATATAATTAATTTTTCTTTAAAAATTAAATTTCAACAATGAAATTTCCCAGTGACAAACCAAAATAGTCCTCTGCCCAGAAATAGGGTATGAATATTTGGCAAAGAAATTGAATGATAATACATTTAAAATATTCATTTAAGAATCTGAATCAAAGATTTAGATACAAAATTTTAAAGATATTTCTAGTTCATCCATATTTCATAGTCAAATTCTTTCTTCCCAAAAAAAAAAAATTGAAAAAAGTGAAAAACCCCATGAATCAATTTCACCTAAAAGGGGAGGAATGAACTACTTCTAATTTCACTAAATTTTGATTGAAAATCCAGCTAAAAGAGAATTCTCAACAATAAATTCTTTCAACTAGACAAAGAAAGAAACAAAACAGTCTCACAATCTCAGAAAATTTAAAAAGAAGAACAAAGCAAAAGAATCAAGCATCCAACCTACAAATGCTTTCCTGGAAGAAATTTGAGGAAGAGCCCACCAATTCCTTCCAAAAGTCAAAAAAAATTTCAAAGAGAGCCAATTTTTTTCCTAAAAAGTGAAAAAACTCCCCTCTCTGGCGAAACTCCCAGAATTTTTTACTAAAATATCTATTAGGTCAAATTCTTTTCCTCAAATATTTCATTTTTCCAAAATAAAAAATTTAAAATACTTTCCTACAAAGTTGAATAGTTTTAAATTTTAAATAAATCTAATTTCCTCACATACAAAAAGTCAATGGAAGATATTTTATTTCCACAGTTTTAATTACCTTTTTCTCAAAAACAAATACACCAAATTAAATTACCATATGATATACATATATATTGATAGTTAATTTAATTAGCTAACTTCATGAAATTGATTTATTTGTTTCAATTCTATAGGGGTCCTTTTCCAATTTATTTGTATTTTAATTTATTCATGATAATACACTTTAACCCAAAATTACCCTAAGGTAAAATAATATATTTCACATCTAATACACTAGAAGGATAAAACAAATCAAAAAAAGAAAAACACACAAACTCCACTAAACAAAATAAAGATATGACCCACATACCAACGTCGAAAAAGTGGCCTACTTGGCTATCTGACAGGGTTGACGAATGACTGACATCTTTCATAATGAAGCAAGGGTAGGGATGACATTAAGACCTTAAAACCATCTCCTCCACTTTCATCGGGCTAATTAGGTATGCTCAGACCTATGGAGATAGGTGGAGTCGGTACCTTATACCTGCAATTCTTGTATCACTCAACCACACACACACACACACACACACACACACACACACACACATACCAATATGGTAAACACGCCGATGAAGGAGAATCATGAGTTTTCATGTCTCATCGAAGTGAGTGACGGGAAATCATCTCCTCGCACGCCATAAAATTTCCACACATACATGATGATATATACATAGTGCAACTCACACATGAAGTAAATGTGTTAGTCCATCATTAGTAACACATTAATAAAATTAACATTTCATCATTTATAAAATACAATGTATAAGCAGAGTTAACATCTACTTATTCAAGGAAATAGTGCCTAATCAACATATAATCCTCAATAAGCAATAATGCATAATCATATTCACCAAATCATAGCCCAAAGAATAATACCTAGATAAAAACATCACAATCATAATGTATCAACCATCCACGTAAACCATTAAAATGTCAATCATGGTTAACGAGGTCAAAAAGAATCTGATTAGGGTAGGCATATTACAAATTTTATTTTTGGGGTTATTGTGGAAACCTTCATTTATCATTTCATGATTTACATATATCTCTTTTGCAGAGGAGTTTTGTCTCATGAGGCTTTCCTCTCTTTCCATTTGTAAGAGATTAATTCAATGAATAGTTTTACATGGGTACCTAATATGGCCTAATTTATAGAACCCATCATCATATCACTTTGCGTAATATTCATCTCCCTAAGTTGTACTTAGGGGGCGGTGTTAGAATAAATTATTATTTCTTCTTCTTAAGTTTACTTAGGGAACATCATTAATTAGATAAATATTATTTAATCTTTATATTTCATTAGTATTTGGAGTTTGAGTGGGAAATAGTTGTACTCTACCTACCCAACCTACTCCCTCATCTCATTGGACACATGGCATTTTTTGTGCCCTCAATTATCCAACCTCTTGTCTATATAAGAAAAGACTTTTTACATAGTTTATCATCTCATCTGAATACATTTATGTTTCCTAGTGATTTATATCTTTACTCTATTTGTGGAAGTTGTAGCACTCATTGATCCTAGCTTTAGAGTATTGCTCCAACAAGAGGGAGATGATCATATTAATTATTTTAGCATAAATCCTACTACCTCAAACAAAGGAAAATATCCTAATAATAGTTCCTTTCGTTAAGAAATTAAACTAAAATTATAAGTATATAACTTATGTTTTTTTCAAACTAATATGGATCTATATATCAAATCATGTATTTTGAAAATAAGAGAATCTGTGGGGCGGATTATATATATAATGTGAAAATATTTGCAAGGAAATATGATTCAATATTTGTCAATCACATAATATGTATGGAAATCTAGAAAGGAAACTTTTTTATAACATGGACTTATATTGAAAGAAAATATGGCTCAATATTATTTTTCTATTTAATTAATATTTTATCTAAAACTATATTCTTATGTATCATTTCTATAGACATTCTTATTAAATAGGTAAGTTCTAATTATATTTAAATATCACCTTTATAATTTAATTATACTATTGGTAACCAAATACTACTAATTTTTCGTAATATCTAATAGCCTACTCACTTTTAATGATGGTTAAGGATCTAGTGGTACATGATAATTTCTCTATTCCTCACTCTTAGGTAATAAGAAAACTCCATTGAATGACATATAATGATGGCCAACCAAGATTGATTTTGTAAGGTAAGTTTTCTTGGTTTTCAACAAGCTGAAGTGTTTTTGTTTTTAAAGGTAAAGAACAGGATAATAAATATATTAATAAGAATAAGTATAAATAGTTACATAATATAAGCATTTAAACTAGAAATTACTAGAGTTGTAGAGAGATAATATTTAACACTAACCATGACTAACTAGTTGGTAAGAGACCTACAACTAGAAAACATGCGAGTAGAGGATAATACCCACTCTACAACTCACCCACTTTCACTGATATACATCTCCTAGTATATAAATAAGCACAATTTAACAAAATTTGGTACAATTCAGAGCCCAAATACATAAAATAAAGAGTAATAAAAACTAAAATAGTGCATATGATCCCTCAGACTAACCTTACATGTTAGTCTCCCTTGTGGCTTTAGCAACTACATTATCCTTTTGAGGAAGGATGTTCCCAAACTTGTACCCAACAAAATTTTCCTTGGGTATTTTCCACTAGTACACATTTAGAAGAAATTTCTCTAGTTTTGGGTGGTGAGGTTTATGAAGCATGATCCAATGAAAGGCATAGAACAAATTAGAGAATATAGTAGCCTTAGATTAAGAGATGAGCTCTAAGAAAGTCCCTAGCTCTCCCTCAAAGAAATTTCAATTATTAAACTCCAATATAATATTCATTGTATTATATAATTTGATATATTGGGATTTCTTCCCTAGAAAATTTCTTGGAAAAATACCCCCAACCTAGCCCTTGCCATTAAATAAATCATACTTTTGGACAACCTTCTCCAAATTCTTAGCAAACACAATATCTTGCTTTATATTTGTAGACCATAGGTGAAGCAAGGAACCATAATTTTGCAAGATGTTAAATGCATTTGAGAGAAATCTCGAAATTTCCTAAGAGGGGTAAAGATGCCTCAGAGCCTTAGGTTATGCTAATTCTTCACCAATAAGAGTGATTATGGATCTTTGCATCTTGGTGTAGTCCCAAGTGAAAATACACTTCATATGCTCATGCATAAAGGCTCTAGAAGTTGGAAATTCTCAACCAAAGATTGAAATAGACATTTTATGGTTAATGGGTTTGTATTCCATGTTGAGAATGAAAAAGAAAACAACAGTTATAATTGATAATATGGAGCTAAAAAATG
Organism: Cryptomeria japonica; assembly: GCF_030272615.1. Classification (NCBI taxonomy): domain Eukaryota; kingdom Viridiplantae; phylum Streptophyta; class Pinopsida; order Cupressales; family Cupressaceae; genus Cryptomeria; species Cryptomeria japonica. Next base: position 208,802,062 of record NC_081412.1, on the reverse strand, counting down.
GCACCTAACTTGCCTAAAAATATTCCACATATTCATCACCCACTACTTTTGGCATGTGTCAATGTCGAGAGCATATTTAATACACAGGAGAGAGGAATGTGAAGTGTCTTGTCATAAATTAATTGGGAAGTTTGGAAATCCAACTACAATCCCATTTTTCATATCTGACAAAAGGTAATCATTACTCACCTAGAACTAATATATACACCTATCACATAAAGGTGGCATCAAAAACATGGCCAATCATGAGACGTGAGTGATGAAAAGACATCTACTCTATGTGACCATCATCATAGATAGTAGAGAATATAAGAAAGGAAAAGATAGAGTAAATGATCCATCTACCACTAATCTAAATCTAAGAACCAAATTGTACATCAAATCCTTCATAAAATAGTCTGCAAGACAGGGATAGAGTGAAAAAGAAGCTCTAGCATGGAGGAAATATCTACAAGAAACCAACATGTATCAGAGAATGGACAAGTGGATTTAGCAAATGCAATGGGAGAAAGCACCCAATCTTCTTGGACCTAGACTTGATTAAATTAGATCTTCCAGTTATCAATAAGATAGCCTTTGTTTTCTAATGCATTTTTAAAACCATTTTCATGCAGAGCATCTATCACAAACCATAAAACCTTCAAGGGTATTACTGACCCAAAACTAATAAAAGACCTTAAAATTGAATCAAGAGGCATATACAAATATCAACCACTCTTATCAACTCCAAAACTCACAATCTGATCATTAAGTGACAATACAAATGTTATTCATCCATTCTACAAGGCAATCACAACATAATCTTTAAACATGGATTGTCTATCAATTACTTCCATCATATGCCACCAATCAACCCAAAACCACTTTAAAAGGTTATATTCCATCCCTATAGACATTCATTCAATATTTCAGATCATAACATTCACCACAACATGAGAGAACAAATTATTTATTGCCATGGAATACCCTGGTTCAGGGTTTCATCATTTAAAAACTGTTTTCACCAAAATAATCACAAATTATTCAATTCTTAACCAGATTAAGTCAGACAAAAACAAATAGAAAGAGGATTTAGAGACCTTTCCAACAAATATATACTTTATTCATTATTATTCTTCATGTGACCATACCAAATTCTTCAACAAGACTGCTTCTGCCTTCACCAATCTACTTTTCACCATGAATTGTAGCAAACAATCATTAGTAACTTTTTAAATATTGATCATAAAGAAACTCTCTTTGGCCAGACTTTATATTACTGTGTAAAAACACTTCTCTCACATTTATTTTCAGATCCAATGGTTAAATCAAAAGTTATGAGGATTTTCCAAAATGGGTAACCCTTGGTAGGGTTTTGACAGTTTTTTTAAAAACATACATATCTTACCAAATAATCCCCAAAAATGAATAAGAAAGGTTTCATATGAAATATATTTCATTAATCTATCATTAAAAAATATCTTCATATAAAATTACACCAAATGTGATCCTTGATGGATCTATGATAGCCATATATTCGTTAAAACCTTATCATAGTTTGAGGGTTTAATGGATAATCTCTATCAAATCCCCTCCAAACTGATCTACCCCCTTGATTTTGACCAAAAATGGTTTTATAAACCATTTAAAACTTCTCATAACTACTCTAAATACCTCACTAATGGATTGCATTCTTACACTTTTGTTGCACCTTTTGGCAATGTTGCAACTTTGCAATTTTTACAGTTTTTGATAAATTGCCACTACACTTCACCCTAGCCTTCATGGACACCCCTAAAATGTTATAATGGATAAATTTGACCAATTACAACATTTCACCCTTTGACCACAATTGACCCTATCAAGATCTATTAGGGCTCTTGATACAAAATGGCTCATCAAGCCTTACAACATCAATTGTTTTGATACAAATGATCTTTTGTGACCTTACAATAATTAATGCAACATTAAAAATAAATAAAAATTTGGTTTTTCTTCATGATACATCTCCATCGCTAGGTGCTCGTGCACCATACAACTGGCCTAGAAAAATTTTTGAGTCCCTTGGAAGCATAGAACAACAACTTGCAATAAATATTTTGCCTTGGAGTGGTCCTCTCTCTGAAATTTTCCTTATCCTTGCATCTACCTTCTACATTGCTCTCATCAGTGCAGTACTTCAATGACTTCAAATTCACGTGCTTTACTAGTCAGATATCCATCACTCTCACTACTTCACCACACCAACTCTCCAAACCATCCATCTTACCCAATAGTAGTTCCTGGAAGATGCCTCTCTCTCTTTTCCTTGGACCTTCTACCCAGCTTAATCTCTATTGGAGGATGGTAATGATAGACCTCCTCATGTCTGCCCACACACACTTCTCAAAAACCTTCTTCCTAAAACTTATATGGAACAAGCACCTACAACCAAATCAACAACTAGAAACATAAAATTTAAAAACTTCTTGGGATAGATCCTAGTGTGGATTGCCTCCTTTGGCACTCTACCGACACACTCAGGCTCTTCTAGCTCTAATACCAAATTCATGCAGAGCATCTATCACAAACCATAAAACCTTCAAGGGTATTACTGACCCAAAACTAATACAAGACCTTAAACTTGAATCAAGAGGCATATAGAAATATCAACCACTCTTCTCACCTCCAAAATGCACAATCTGATCATTAAGTGACAATACAAATGTTATTCATCCATTCTACAAGGCAATCACAAGATAATCTTTACACAAGGACTCTCTATCAATTACTTCCACCATATGCCACCAATCAACCCCAAACCAATTTCAAAGGTTATATTCCACCCCTACAGACCTTCATTCAATATTCCAGATCACAACATTCACCATAACATGAGAGAACAAATTCTTTATTGCCATGGAATACCCTAGTTGAGGGTTTCATCCTTTAAAAATTGTTTTCACTAAAATAATCACAAATTATTCAATTCTTAACCAAATTAAGTTAGATAAAAAGAAATAGAAAGAGGATTAATAGACCTTTCCAACAAAGATATCCTTTCTTCATTATTATTCCTTATTTGACCATATCAAATGCTGCAACAAGACTACTTCTACCTTCACCAATCTACTTTTCACCATGAACTATAGAAAACAGTCATTAATAACTTTTTAAATATTGATCATAAATAAAATCTCTTTGGTAAGAGTTAGATCACTACGTAACATTACTTATCTCAAATTTATTGCTAGATCCAATAGTTAAATCAAAAGTTTATGAGGATTTTGCCAAAATGGGTAACCCTTGGCAGGGTTTTGACAATTTTTGTAAAAACAAACATATCTTGCTAAACACTCTACAAAAATGAATAATAAAGGATTAATTTGAAATATATTTCATTAATCTATTATTAAAAAATATCTGCATATAAAATTACACCAAATGTGATCCTTCATGGATCTATGACAGCCACATATTCCTTAAAACCTTGTGACAATTTGAGGGTTTGATGGATAATCTTTGTCAAATCCCCTCCAAACTCATCCACCCCCATGATTTCAACCAAACATGGTTTTATAAAACATTTTCAACTCCTCCTAACTACTCTAACCATCTCATGACCAATCGATTGCATTCTTACACTTTTGTTGCACTTTTTGGCAATGTTGCAACTTTGCAGTTTTTACAATTTTTGACAAATTACCACTACACTTCACCCTAGCCTTCATGGACACCCCTAAAATTTTATAATGGATTAAATTTAACCAATTAAAACATTTCACCCTTTGACCACAATTGACTCTACCAGGACCTATTAGGTCTCTTGATACAAAATGGCTCATCAAGCCTTACAACATGAATTGTTTTGATACAAATGATCTTTTGTGACCTTAGAATAATTAATGCAACATTTTAAATAAACAAAAATGTGGTTTTTCTTCATGATACATCTCTATGGATAGGTGCCCTTGCACCACATTCACTTCTCTAAATCAATTCTTAATGGTGAAATCATCAAACTTATGGAGAATTAGACAAGCTTCCTGAAGGACATACTAAACATTCCAACTTGGAGCTTCAAATTTCTCAATTGTTTATATTACATTCATTGAATCCCCTTTTAGAACAATTTTTTTAATGCCCACTTGATATACTATGTTTTCCATTTGGAGGAATTGATTATGTATTACATTGATGTTTTGTCATTGATGTCAACACTAGCTATTTGGATGCTTTACTGACACTCTTTTGTTCTCAGTAGGTTTTGTAGTTTCTGGTTGGTTTGGATCTGGCATAATCTGGTAGGTTCTAGTATGGTTTGGTTATTAAATTGGCTTATTCATGATACTCATGTTCATATTCAGTAAGTTGGTTTTAGTGTAGTGATTGGATGCTATCCTATTTTCTTGGAAGCTTGGTTTGTGGTTTCGGCAAGGGTTTCACCAACAGAGCTTTTGATGAAGATCTTTGATGATATGCATAAGTGGTGTTGGTGCAGCTTCTGGTGGAGTTTAAGGATGGTGATGGTGATCATGTTCGAGACTTACTAGATTGGGATCATTGCTTTAGCGTGTGGACCTAAATTGGGTCCCAGTATATCTAGGTTATGGTACGGTTTAATGTAATGTGTGGATTGTTCCTCTTGATATATTTCTAGGATATCTTATGTGTTGGATATTATTTGTTTGGTCTAAGGCCGATATATTTTGTAATTATGTAATTGGTTTATTGTTTGGTGGTCAACTTGATTGTGTATGGTCGAGGGTTTGTATGTATATGATGTAAGATCTCATTATAGATCATCATGGTAATGGTCAAGGGATGTAATGTGCAAATAATGTAATATCATTCAGGCAGTGGATTTTTCTAATCATTAAAGATCAAGTTGGGTTTAAGTAAGATGATTTATTCCTCCGGTATTGAGCTTAACTAGAACTATACTCAGGCATAGGAGATGATATCTTTGCAGTTCAATCACTTCTCCAGATTGTTTGTCTAGAATTTTATGTAGTCAGTGAGGCTCCTTTTGTGATGAGAAGTGTGCTCTAAGCTATTGGCCTTCCTGCAAGTGCAGACCCCTCAATTGTAATCACATACTGCATAAGTATTATCTGATTGTGGGTAGGCTTCCCACTATGGTTTTTCCCTTTACAGGGTTTTCCATGTATAAATCTTGGTGTCATGTGGATAGTATTTATTCTGTGATTATTGTTCATGCTTAATTGGTTTAACTGCTATTCCAGTATTAGGTTTAAGAATTTCAGTATTAATTTTTTGGGTTATGGTATTAAATTTTTAATTTCTAAATGTTTTGATAATTTGTGACAACTGATTCACCCCCCCTCCCTCTCAGTTGTCTTATGGTTATTTGAACTATTTAACAATTGGTATCACAGCTTAGGTCTTCTCTGCAGAAATCTTAACCGCTTGAGAAAGATCCTATGGCATCTAATAGTTCAAGTTCATCCAATTCATCTAGAGCTATCTTTCAGAGAGATATCCCTAGGCTTGATGGAACAAATTACACAGTATGCAAGATTTAGATGGAGACTCATCTGAGATGTCTTGGCAAGGAGATTTGGGAGATCACATAGAATGGTGTTACACCTCATAATCCAGCATCTAAAAATCATCCTATGGAAAACCTGGATAAGGAGCTTGAGAATTATTGTGGAGCAAGAGAAACCCACTTGTGTGCACTTTTTGATCAGCAAATAATGGGATTGACTGACAAATCATCTGGAAAGGCTATATGGGATAAGTTGGAGACTCTTAATGAAGGTGATCCTATAGTGAATATTGCTAAACTTGATGCTTACTAGGTGAGATATGAAAACCTGAAGATGGAAGAAGATGAAAGGATTACTGCATTCATGGAAAGGGTAAATGAGATTGTTATGGGAATCAATATTATGGTGGAACTCTGAGTGAAGATGAAATTGTTTCAAAAGTTTTGAGAGCCCTACCATTGTCTTACAAGATGAAGGATACTTCTATTAGTGAATTGAGAACAATGTCTAATACATATGTCAACAAAGATACCTTGGTTGGGAAATTCTCTTCTTTTGAGCTTAAAGAATTTGGACCTTCTCGAGCTGTGAAGTCTAAAACTTCTTTTCATGCACCTAATCAACAATTGGTAAGCAAGATTGAAAAGCTTTATATGCAAAGGAATTAGATGATATGAAGAGACAAGATGAAGAATTTGAGCAACTTGAAGCTTTATTTTCTAGAGCAATACCTAGAGGACCAACAAGAAGTAAGTATGAAGGAAAAGCACCTTTTAAATGTTTTGCATGTAATAAGATTAGTCATTTTGAAACTACGTGTCCTGAAAGGAATTCAAGATTTGAAGAAAGAGTTAGAAGATCTTTTAAGCCTAACCCTAGATATCAGATCAAGTATAACTAGAGGAAAAATGGAGACAAATCATGCTACATAGGGGATGAGGAAGGTATTACTGATCCGGATGATGAACCGACAAAATACTCTACTAGTGGTTCTAGCAATGGGAAGGAATGGGTGTTCTTGGCTATCAAGGAAGATTTTTCAGCACAGGAAGAGAATGTACCTAAAGAGAAGGCACTTGCTACGAAAATTAAAGACAAGGATGAATGGGTTATGACCATGGTTGTTCACATCATATGACTTTAGATAAAGTGAATTTTCTATCTTTGCAAGAATTTGATGGCAGTCTGGTTAGATTTGGAGACGACAAAGCATGTATGATCAAAGGAAAAGGAATTATATTATTGGATGGTAAGAAGAATACAAAAAATGTTTATTATGTTGAAGGTTTAAGGCATAATATTTTGAGTATAGCACAATTGGTGGATAAGGGATTTCAATTATAGTTCAAGGATGGAAAATGCAACATCATCAACATATCTAGATTGGAGATTGCAACCGGTACTAACACCCAAGGTAAAATCTTTCATTTGAACTCTAGTGAGAAGAAATATTTGGTTGCACAAATTGATGAGAGTTGGCTATGGCATAAGAGGTTGTGTCGTGTGAATTTTGATTGCATTATAAAGATCAGTTCAACTAAGGCTGTTAGAGATATACCTAAGATTGTGAAGCCCTATAATCTAGTATGTAAAGAATGTGAAATGGGTCAACAGGTCAGAACCTCTTTTAGGATTATACAAGATAAATCTAATGATGTTCTTGATCTTATTCATACTGATTTTTGTGGCCCTGCTAGAGTTAAAAGTTTTCAAGGTGATAGATATTTCATGCTAATCATTGATGATTATTCTAGAATGATGTGGATTACTTTTCTAAGGGAGAAATCTGAAGCATTTGAAAAGTTTAGAATATTTAAGGCTAAAGTGGAAATTGAGACATGATTGTAGATTAAATGTTTGAGGTTAGATCATTGTGGATAATTTGCATCTAGTGAATTTAACAAATTTTGTGAGAAGCATGATATAAGAAGACAATTTTCAGCTCCCTGGATACCTCAGTAGAATGGAGCTGTGGAAAGGAAGAACAAAACTATCTTGGATGCTTCTAGAAAAATGAGGATGGAAGATAGTATACCTCATATCTAATGGAGAGAAGCAATGAGCACATCAGTTTATACATTCAACATAGTACATATCAAAGGAGAAACTCGTAAGACACCTTATGAATTATTGTTTGGCAATACACCTATAGTTAAGTATTTCAAAATCTTTGGTAGTAAATATTATATCAGAACAGATGTGATGAAGGCATATTTCTTGGTTATTCTAATGAAAGAAAGGCATATAGATGTTATAACAAGAGATTGTAGAGAATTGTGAAAGTGCTAATGTCAAAGTGGATGTGTTGAATAGAGGTCAAATTAGAGTTTATCAGAAGGAACTAGTGGTGGAAATGATTATATATGAACCGGTAGCACCTTTACCACAATAGAGTGTTGAACCAATTACTCTGGCAATATTAGAAAATTCTATAGTAACTAAAGAACTGGGAAGAGGAATAGAGATTCAGAAGACTCCTAGGTATGTGAGATTGAATCATTCAGAAGATCAACTCATTGAGGATAAGAAAAATGGAGTAATGACAAGAAAAAGACTGACAACTAATGAGGTATGTTTAATTTCTCAAGTTGAACCGGTATCAATAATTAAGGCATGTAAAGATGCTTAATTTGTTAACTATTATTCTCATATCTAGTTTGAGCATTTTGGTATTAATGTTTTGGGTTCAAGTATTAAAGTTTTAATTGCTAAATATTCTGGTAATCTGTGAGAACTGATTCACCCCCCTCTCAGTTGTCTTTCGGTTATTTGAACTGTCTAACATACTAAGCGTAAACCATGAAGTAATGCAGAGCTCTCTACAATATTATTTTTTTCATTTGGTATTCTAGCCACTCTGGCCTCCTAAATCTCACCCTCTAAATTCTAAAATAACAAATCCAACCCCCAAAAAAATTGGGTTTGCCTTAGGTATATGATGCAGCCATAACCGATAAACCCTCAAAAGAGAACTGATTGGCTTATATAGCAAGAGTAACACAGGAAAGCAACAAGAAAACATAGAAATATTATAGAAGCAAATCATATTATTGTCTTAGAACCTCTGACAACCAACCGGTTATCATCACAAAACCATCATAGAACATATGGTAGTCAACCAGTTACATGCAGGCTACAAGCTAGATACAATCCATACGAAAATCTCAGAGTCAACTGAATCACTAATCACAAATCTAAATCTTTCTTCTAATTTTTACTTCTTCTGTATGACAAATGATACATAATATCCAATATATACCCTCTGAAACATATCCAGGTTGGCCACAAAATATTACACTTACCAATGTAGGAAAATCAAACGTGTAACTAGATTGACCCTAAAAATGGAAGAGATTCATCTGGAAAATAACAACCAAGAAGTATGGATTAGGAAGTTGGTTGGCCACATGCCAAAGAACATCAGACAAGACCCCAAAAAGATCCACATGCCAAGAAACCACTTCAAAAAAGAAGGAAAACCAAATGGTAAGCACAAGAGCTGTCCCGAAACCCAAAAAAGTCAAATCAAAAGCGATAACTAGTCGGAAAATAATCTAAATGGACTGAAAATTTGGAATAAAGCATATGAACTAGTCTGCAAAACAAAAATAAGATCTGCAATGAAAAGAAAGCAACTACTAGTGCCTACTGGAAGGATCACATAAAACTACACAATAAACTAAACAAGAACTAAATTGGAAGGAAATATTTTTGTTGGATGCAAGATTGATCATAGACTGGGGATGCTCCTACATCAAACACCCTAGGCAGAAAGAGATGCTCCATGAGAGGCAACTCATAAACATGAAAAAGGATTTGGGATAAAGACCCCATGCTCATTTTTAATCCAAACATCTTCCTTATCTACAAACCTCTTCTTTAGCTCATCTGAGACCTTAATCGGATTCTCTATCCCCTAACTCCCTTTGTTTCTCTTCCTTTGCTTCAGATTTGTACATTGTCTCTACTTAATGCTTTCTTTCTTTTGCAAATCTATTTTTTTTCTTCCACAAGACTTCATCTGGTTTGCCACTATAAACTTTATGTCATCTAGTTCTATCTGTCCATCAATCTTATCTATCAGATCCTTTTGTAGACTCATGCCATCTTTTGGTATAACCTCTACAACTAGTTTCTCAATACTGCAACTTTTCTCAAGATTCAGGTTCTTCACCTCCCTCTCTTTCCCCTTTAAATAAGTTAATGTGAACTTCTTCTCATCCTTCTCAATGGTCATTAGGTTTCTTCTGTAGTCATAAATAGCTCCTCTATCAAACTACCAAGGTCTTCCCAACAAGACATGACAAGCACTCATAGATACAACATCGCACAAAACCTCATCCCTAAAAGGCCCAATATTAAAATTCACCAAACACTGTTCCTTTACTTCTAACTTTTGATCATCTTGTAACCAACTTACCTTGTAAGGAAAAGGGTGCTCAAGCCTCTTCAATCCAAGATTCACTACCATATCCTTAGATACCAAATTATCAGTGCTTCCACTATCCACAATAACCTTGCAACACTTACCACCTGATTTGTACACAGTCCAGAAAAGACTCTTCTCTAAGTAGATAAGATATCTTCACTGCTCTACTCCATCATGACTCTTCTGATCATAAGGGATTCTCCTTGCTCCAATGCAACGTCAGTTCTGGTATCTTCACCTTCCAGTTCCTCATTTTCCACACAACTTCTTGCCATTCCCTTCTTACATTCATAAAATCTATGTCTAATTTCTCTATACTTGAAACATTTGCCAGGAAATTCTCTGTTGGCACTGTCATTTCCTTTCCTCTATGTTTTTTGTTCCGGTTCTTGACTCCACTTAGGTTTTGATTCCTCTTCAACATTATTCTTATTTGTACTCATTTTCCACTTGAATCTCTCCTTCCCTCTAGGTTATTCAGCTATCTTCTTCTCATCTTCTCTTGACCCTTCAAAGCATACTAGTAAGCTTCTTTAACTATGGAAACCCTCAACATACTCATCTCATCCTAAATGTTAAATGCAAGTCCATTTATGTACCTCACCACCTTCTCTCTATCTATCTCTCTATGTACAAATCTAATCATCACCTTGTATAATTCCTTAGTATACTCTTTCACAGTCATGTTTCTCTGTTTAAGGTTCTAAGACTTCTTCAACAATTCCAACTCATAGTCTCCCAGTATGAACTTGGCCTTTAATCTTGCCACCATCTATCTCCACTAGGTGATCTTTATTTCACAATTCTCCACTATGTCTTTCTGCAATTCTTTCCACCATAAGGCAACATGCCCTTTCAACTTAGTTTGTGCCAACCGGACTCCCTATGGGTCCTTGACATCCTCATACTCAAAGTAATCCTCCAATTCTTTGATCCAATCAATCAAATCCTCTGGGTTCAGTGTTCCGAAAAAGTTTGAAACTTCCACTTTATGAACTTTACTCACTTGCACAATTGCTCTCAGGAATCTTTCCTCCTTCCATCTTCTGATCCTTCAACCTCTTCTACTTTAAGTTATTCACCAGCTTCTTCATACTCATCCTCAGAATCTGGGTTCCTCCGCAATCCATCCAATGCATTCTGGATCTCATTCCTCACCTCAATCTTAAAATCCTCCATCATCTTCTCTACCTTCTGAGGGTTCATCCTTCTAGGCAGCATCTCCTCTTTTGCTTCGGTGAACTTCCTCAGCTCGGTGATCTGACTACTGGTTCTAATTTCCTCACTCAGTGATCTATAGAACACACATGTATCCTAACTCCAATCAATGATCTACCCACCCAAAGGAATGCCTCAAGGTTCACAAACAACTCTTCCACCAACTAGTTCATAACTACATTTGATACCAATTGATGCAACCATAACCAGTAAACCCTCAAAAGAGAACTGACCGGCTTATGCAACAAGAGTAACACAACAAAAGCAACTAGAAAACATACCAAGATTAAAGACACAAATCATATTATTGTCTTAGAACCTCTGACAACCAACTAGTTATCATCATACAACCATCATAGAATATCTAGTAGTCAATTGGTTACATGCGGACTACAAGCCAGACACAATCCATCCGGAACTCTCAGAGTCAACCGGATCACTAATCATGAAGCTAAATATTTCTTCTGATTTCTACTTCTTTTGTAATACAAACTTTTACATACTATCCAATATATACCCTCTAGAACATATTCGGGTCAGCCACAAAAAATTACATTTACCAATACAGGAAAATGAAACGTGTAACTAGGTCAGCTCTAAAAATGGAAGAAATTCCTCCGAAAAATAACAGCCACGAAGTGTGGATCAGAAGGAAGGCCGAAATCATGCCAAAGAACATCAGACAAGACCCCCAAAAGATCCATATACTAAGAAATCACTTCAGAAAAGAAGGAAAGCCAACTGGTAAGCACAAAAACTATCCCAGAATCTAGAAAAAAAAAAACTAAGAGCGATAACTAGCCAGGAAAGAATCCAAATAGATTCAAAATATTGAATTAAGCATATCAACTATCCTGGAGACCGAAAATAGGATCTGCAATGAAAAACAAGCAATTACCGACAAGAACACAAAAAACTGCACACTAAACTGAACAAGAACTAAACTGAAAGCAAATATTTTTGGTCGATACAAGGTTTCCCATAGATCGGGGATGCTCCTGCATCAATACACCATCGAAATTGAGTTTCTAAGGAAGGTGGTACAGAGGTTCCAATTTAAAGTCCATTTTAGTCATCCTGCTAGTTGAACTATTAAGGAGACTACCCTTAAAAGGAAGAGTAATTTATTGCCACCTTTTGTGGAATGAGTCATCCCATGAGGTAAAGAAAGAATCTAATCTCTTTTGTTTTGCACTATAGGCATTCGCTACTTTCAAGATGGAGTTCCCAATATTACTAATAACATGATTAAAAGAGTTTCTCTTTTTCTTGAATATCCTCTAGTTCCTTTCCCACCAAATATTCCAAATGGTTATAGTTGAAGCTAGTTATCAATTTTTAGCAAAAAATAAGTCTTTGAACAATTTTGTCTAGGCTTCAAATACCAAAGTTAGGCTAGAATGAAGGGAACTAGATGAGTTAAGATTTCTAAGAATCTACATCCAATATTAATTAGAAAAATCATAGTTGAGGACCGCATGATTAATGGATTCTATTTCCTTATCATGAAAGCCCAAGATGTCAGAGTCTCTCACTACTTAGAATTCTTCCTTTCGGAGCTAACCAAGCAAAACCTCCAGTCTTCAAGAAACCTACATCCATCCAACAAAATGAAAAACATTTTCTAGAGTAGGATTCAACCTAGTTACTGAGAACTTCATAACCTTCCTTCACTAAGTAGCATCCTTATTTGGATTACATATTAGCTTGTCCTAGTCTGAGCTTATATGAACAATCCTCTTTCTAAGAACCTTGGCCAAGATTGTTTACCACTTTTGAGGAACATCCAGATGGTAAAAGCCTTTCCATTTGACTACAAGAATATCCTCTTGGCTTGAAACCTGTGAGGTAATCAGATACTTTTGATCCCAACGAGTCATTTGAAATCC